>NC_134643.1:165748490-166359490 GCF_030463565.1 Pelecanus crispus
AAAACCAAACTAGGAAAATCAATGTTTGCTAATGGAGGAAAGAAAATCATCTGCACTGAAAGGAACAGACTGATGGAATGGGGTCTATGAGTCCCTGCCTCAGCTCCCATAGACAATCACCTATGTTTAAGGAGAGAGCGAAGGAAAGAGAAATAGAGGACAATGGCAAAATGCTGCTCCATGAATTAGGGCAAATACTCCTCCCATTCTTGGATGTTTCCGCTTTGCCTTCAGAGTCTGTGGAAGTCAAAGCAGTTCATGGGATGTATTTTCATTTTATATCCAAATAGCTGTATGTTACCTTCTGTGTCCCTCTCAGGTGTGCAATCGCCATGAGCTAACCTGTATTTAAAGCAGCACTGAGGGGAAGAAGTAAAATAGTGTTCCTAATTTGTGGCAAAAGAGAAAAAAGATCCTTTATTTCTTCTTTTTTTATTAGCAATGCATGGAGCTCATGTGAATGGGCTACCCAGAATGGGGTGGTTAGTTCTTATTCAGAAGTGTGCGCTATATGGGATTATTGATTTCTTCTCTGCTTGGACATAAAAAACAGAATAAGCAGGAAACGGTTTTCACACTTGACCTCATGCATGTTCAGCCCTGAATTGTTTCCTAGCAGGTTCTTGTGGATTCATTTTTAACCTTTAGATACTGCTGTCTTTACGCGCTCAGCAAGGACACGCCACACACGGTTATCTCCTCCTAGCCATCGGCTAATTGGTCTTTCCAAAATATACCTCCTTCTGTCCCAAATTATTAAGTCAATGGTGTTTTTTGAACAAACTGTTAATCATTCTATCTCTGCTTGTCTGCTTGATTTTGTCTGGTTTTCTACACCCCCACCCATTTTATTATGTCCTCTATTAATGTCTTCTGTTATTAAAATAGAAGCAATGATGGTGCTGACACAGATCTGGAAAAAGAGGGAAATTATTAATTAGAGCACACATCAATAATCACTTGGCTTTCTCTTACTGCAATATAGCAGTAAAGGATTTAGCAACTCCAGAAATAAAAGCCTATTAAATAAATATCAGTCCCTTTTTATTGGGAAGAACACTTAAATTACAAATTTCTTTTAAAGCATACAGTCTACTTACCTGCTCTGCAATTTC
Organism: Pelecanus crispus; assembly: GCF_030463565.1. Taxonomy (NCBI): domain Eukaryota; kingdom Metazoa; phylum Chordata; class Aves; order Pelecaniformes; family Pelecanidae; genus Pelecanus; species Pelecanus crispus. The sequence continues at coordinate 165,749,606 of NC_134643.1, forward strand.
AAAATCAGTTCTTTTAAAAAAAAGCAATTTTCCTTGCTTGCATAGTTGATGTACAACAATGCATTATATAGTATAGGAAAGGATACTGAATTATTCTTGTAACTGCAGAATTTGTTTCAAATACCTCTTTCCTGGTTTGTTTTGGGGGGTTTTGTAGGGTCCCATTGTTAGTTGTTCGCAGTATCAAATGGTCACAAGTGACTTACACAAATGCTAAGGACATTAAACCACATATTTCTTGAATTATATACAAACATGGGTTCAGCCTTGTATGTGCACATTGCACATATTTGTCACCCACTATTGCTCACCCTCATGTTTAGAAGGGCTTGGTCAACCAACCCTGGATGAGGTGCAGCAGTAGCCAGCCTTACACTGCCAGCAAGAGATGTCTTGTTCAAGGTCAGTATATTCGGAAGTGGTTCTGAAGTGTTTTGCCATCATCCTTTCCACTTGCAGCAAATATTTTAAATGCTGAGATGGAAATACAAAAGTCTTAAATTGTTACAAAAGAGCAAAATACGTAATTGCTATACTTTAAAAACATAAGGACACAAGCTGTTGGGATTAGTGTATGTCATTTAATGTCAAATTTCAGTTTGTGTTCTAAGGTACAACACAAAGTTAAGGAACAATAACAACATTTTTGGATGGCTTCCTTTTGGTCTTGCACTGCTTATAATGAACTTTTTTCCCTGGGTTGATTCTCTAACTCCCCATTTGTTTTAACCCAACTAGCCCCATCACTAGCAGGTATTTACAAAGGAAACATGGATTTGCTGCAGCTAAAAAGCTGGTGTTTGAGGCAAGTAAATAATTCCAGCTAGTTCCTATTGGTTTTCTGATAGTGTCATATTTCCATGAAAAACAGGACATTTTTTAAAAATAAAACAACAATTGAATTGTCACAGTATAGGTGGCATTGCAGTTCTGCACCACTTCCTCACTGGACCAGAAGATAAAAGGTTGAAATATTAAGGGACATGGAGCCAGACATGCTTCATCTGTTAGCATCCCAGCAAGGCACCAGAAATGCACTTCTGAGAAAGAAACATTAAAATGAAGTCCCCGGGGATGTTAACCCTTGTGTCCCTGTTCTTTACCTTTAGCCCACACATTCTTCTTTCCTCAGAAAATGAGGGTAATGCCACTGTGGAGGCAAACACCAGGGTGTTTTTTAAATCATGGTGGTGAAATTGCATAGGAAAGCGTGAGCTGGCTGCTGAGGACCTCCACCTCTTCTTACCAAGGGCTAATTCAGTGAGATTCCTCCCGGAGTCTCAACATTGCAACCAACTCCATGCATCTCCAAAGCTTTTGGGCTTCATCCTTTTTCTCCATTTTTCCCCTGTGGCTTCTTCAGCTCTGGCAGTTGAAACCCTGGGTCCTCTCTGCAGCCTTTCTCCTGCTCTGTCTCCATGAGCTTTCATCTAGCTGCTGCAGTGCATCCCCTCACTTACCTCTCTAACTTCACCTTAGCATAGCAAAGGCAAAACTATTTCCAGCTTTACGCCTCTTTCTTCCCACACCCCTTTTTCCTTTCTGAAGAGCTTTCTTGGCCGAGGTGCCTGAACTGTGACTTTATCCCAAGAGGGATTTGAAATTTGCTTAAGACACATAATTGAGAGGAATGTGAATATTTGCCAGTTTGCTTAGGAGAATGTGAAGCCTGGAGCCAGCCTATGCAGTTGAAACTGGTACGCTCTGCATGGTCTGGCATGGTCCAAAAGCATGCCAGGCACTGTTGTAACAGCTGCCCAGTAGCACAGGTACATCCCAGTGCCTAGGCTCGTGCCCTGACACTTCTCATTTTCCCAGTGGAGAGGCAGCCCAGACTCATTATTTAGTCACTGATCACCTGTATCTCCATCCATGTAAGTACATAATGTTGTTTCTGAGAAGGTCCTGTTTGCATTCCATTAAGAAGCAGTCTCCTCATTAGAGCTAGAGAAAAGCCCGTCTGGTTTCTAATTGTTTCAAGACAGAAGAGGAGTGAGGAAATTAAATGGGACAGAAATGTAATGTGAATAGTAGGCTTTCAACTGCTTGGGAATCTTAAGTAAAATGTAAAATGTTTTTTGAAAAGGTCATGTAGTAGAAACCATCAATTTTAATAAGACATTCCTCTGTGCTGTTGAGGCAAAAGTGTCAATATGCAACAACCTCCTACCAAAAGTGCACAAAGCAAAAACCTCTGGTGTATTTAAATACTATTGGAAGTTATGAGGAAAATATACTCTTATGGAGTATGTAATTTGTCGCTTAAATAAAATTAGAACTATGGAAGGTCACACTCAGTCTCAGTAAGGCTGAATGACAAGAATGAAAAAGCAGCTCACTTGTGTGGACTGAATTTTCAGAGCAATGGCTCAGCAACTCTTTTGTAGGATTCAATGTTTCGCATGCAGAGAGAAAATACATCTCAGCAGCACATAGTGAAGCACCTGCAGTCTGAATTCCGGGGCTTCTATTTGCAATGGTGATCAGGTACCTGCACAAAACTCATCATCAATTCAGTGGTCCCTGGAGAGTTGCATTAATTAGAAAAGCCTGGTCTCAGTCAGTAACAGCAGAGGTCACAGCTCCCATGCAGACTGCCCCAGACTCTCTGAGGTGTAATTGATGAGTTTACACAGGCTCAACTGCTTTTTGCCCATACCATTTAACTTGTTTTGCTTTCTGCCAGTCTATTTATTAACAGGTCTCTGTGTAATATATATAGTTATCCATTTTCTTTGAAGCTTGGCTTTCCTTACTATACACATTTGAAAAAAACCCTCTAACTACTGCAAGTATGGATTAAAGATATAACTGGCTTTCTGTGACTAGTTCTTGCTGATTTGTGCAAAGACACCTTATATGAATAAAATGATGCCCCAGCAACTTAATGAGTGACTGATTTACTCAACGTGTTTCTATTATTTATTGACAAATCTGAAAAAGTCATTTAAATATGAAAAAGGAATTGAATGCGTGGATTGATCAAGTCATTTGTCTCTGCTTGCAAACATGGTTATTTAGCTCTGTCATACTGCAAAGCATACATAAACCCTCAGTACACAACTGCTGATAGTGCCAGTAAGAGAGCTAATAATATATGTTACCAAAGTTATTGTGCTCCTTGAGCATCTGCTTGCACCTACTGCCAGTGCCACCGGTGAAGAAGATGGAAGAATGAGAAGGCATTTTTTCAGCAAGACAGCGAGGAAGGAGGAAGGGTTATCTGATTAGAAATTAGTTTGGATATCTACAAAAGCACAGCCTTTTGTTTGGGCTGCTGAGGTGAACCAAATATGACTACCTGCCAACAGACAAGTAAAGACAAGACTTCTGCAGCTTTCAGTGGGTCCAGAGTTTCACTTCAGAAATGGAAACACAATGAAAGGAAAAAAGGGCAGCTCATCAGAGGATTTTAAAACATGGATGGCATACAGAATGCAACTAATAACAGCAAACACCAAAATGCAACTGCTTCTCTGTGCTATTTAAAAAGAGATACAACTTCTTTTATTCTCAGAGCTTTACCCTGGAACTTCTTGATGACAACAGTTTTTGAAAGGAGCTCATGTCTTTGGGTCCTTGTCACACACAGACCCAAGTCACATTGCAGAGCCGTGGTTCATGTTTTTAAGTGATTGCTTCATCACTTACAAAAGGAAGTGTTATAGCCATTTTAGTCTTTTTGTGCAATTTTTAAAGATGTTGTTTTACAGAAGCTGAGTGTGGGATCCCTGCAGGCTTAATGAACAAAATTCATTCTCAGGATTACATATTATTGCCGTCATCCAGCTGTCATCTCGCTGCCTATTTTGTATGTTCAGTCACTATTTTCTTTCTCTAATTCCTTGGATGGGGCGTTTTTCAATGTACCAGACAAGTAAAAACATCAGATTTCCCTCTGGCTAATGGGTAGCAAAACTAGCAGGGCACAGCAAGCCTCTGATTTTAAGGAACAGAAAATATCCTATCTCTTGTCAATTGTGCTGTTATAGTACTCTGGTTAAAAGTGGACAGAAAAGTAGCAACAAGGCTGAGAAAGGGCTGGAAAAATGCTTACAGCAACTGTCTTCTTCCAAATACTTTACAAATGATAAAGGGAGAAATGAAGACAGTGATGGCTCCTTTGCTTAGTGTTTAATAGTTCTCACTTCCAGCTTTTGTGGTGTTTGTGTCGGCTGCACCACAAGAGCTTTCTGCAGCCACGGTGCCAGCCCTGGACACCAAAAGGCTTGCTTTCGAATGCTGCGTGGCATGGGCAGGGCTCAGACTCACCCAGGTTCCCCCAAGACATCAGCTCTCTAGGAAAGTTGATTTCTGAGCGTAAAAAAACCTGCAGTGGAAATCGAGCTCTCTTCTCTGTTGAAGTGACAATTTAAAAAATAATTCTTCCCTGTTACGAGATTTTTGTTTCCCTGCGACTATTCCTGAGAGTCTATGCTATTGTACAATTAATCCAATTAACCAATCTTTTTCACAATAACCTTATCGTGTGGCTCTGTGTTTGTGGGTGGGCAGCTGTTATCACAGCCTGCTGGGGCACATCTCAGAATTACAGCAGAAAGAAAGAATTACATTTATGCATTATTCACTTCTCACCTGGGGCATAATAAATACAAGTCCTTGTGATAACTGGTTGTCTGTCTCAACCAGAAGAAAAGAACATGCAAAAAGTCGCAATTCTGTTGTTCACCTAAAATACAGTAGAAATTGCTGCTAGCCCCCAGAAAAAAATCTGGCATCCTGTTCTTTTCTCAGTTAACGACGATTTGTAACAACTCAATCCTTGGCATTAATTTTTCTCTATCCTTTGCAATATTTTTTCATGGCTGAGTGAGTTCATGCTGAGAGTATCCCTTCACTCTCTTGCTTTTTTCACATGTATACTTAACTTCTGGGATTCCAGTTTAGTCAGGGGAGATCTCTGGTTTATCCTTACAAGGTGGAGTAAAATCTCTCTGTATGTGTGCTGGGAAGATTAGACTATAGGACATTTCTTACATGAAATATAATAACCTTCAGAGCCACACGTGGGATCACATAACATCTCTGCTTTCAGCAGTACTAGAAAGACTCAAGCTTGCCCAAATGCAGTATCCCAGGACTCCCTGGAGCAGAAGAATCCTCCCATAGTGGGAGGGGATGTTCAGACAGCACCGGGAAGACACCAGACATCTGTCTGCTGGGGAGAAGCAGCACAGCCAGGCCAAATGTGTCCTAATGATCTCAGCAAAAGGCAAAATCTCAAGCCTTCACCTGCTCAGTTCAGTTGCCCACACTCAAGCATCTATCACTGTTTTAGACACCAGCAGGTGCCAAAGGTGGCTCCATGGGGCTGGCAGAAGCACAGGACCTATGGAAACGTGGGTTCTTGAGAAGAAAAGGGAAGATCTGACCAGGGACCCACAGCAGCCAAAAGCAATCTGACTGCAGTGTTTTAAAATACACCCTTTCTTCCCTGAGTTTTGCATATTTCCTTTTTAATGTGCGATCTTTGAGCTTAATGGTTTACCCATCTCCCACCTACCTGAGACTAATCCACTGGTTCTTATACTGGAGTCTGATATCACTATTTGGTACTTTAGAAAATGACTTTAGCATTTATTAGCATGTATTAATCTTAATAAAAAACAACAATATATTTGTTGTTTTGTTCCTTCAGACATGATCCACTAGTCTGAAACAATTTTTGAAACTCTCGTAGCAAAACCATAATACAAAGGTCATACAGTAGTGAGCAAATTAGAAGCATGCTCATCTTTTTACATAAAATGCATATGCAAAGAGGCAGATATGCATCTTGCAATTGAAAACCCATAATTTGATGTGCTTTCACTGAACTAAAAAAAAAGTAGCAGACATATAACGACAAAAAGTAATAATCCAGAAACTGAGCCCCCAAAAAACCCATTGTATATGTAATCATTGCTTTTGATTTTTTCTTACGCAAAGGAGAATATATCACCTTTGTTTGTGCAGATGGGTAACATCTGGTAGTACAAATACCACTGGATGAAATAAGTTTTAAACTGTATGTGCTTGCACCTTATAACAACCAATTCTGTTCACAGATTAGACAGTTCAAGGTGTCTTTTTGTGAGCTGGTTGCCTTAGTTCCCCATATACTCCATGGAAATCTAGACAATATGCCAGAAATCGGTTTATTTGCCCATGCTCTGGTCTGTAGGCCCATATGAGATGCCCTAGGGTGTGACACCCTACCTCCAGCCATCGCTCCACACCATGCCCTCAAGGCATAAGCCTCACAATCGCTCCATCAGCCCAGTGCAGATGTCTCAGATGCTTTCAAGCATCAGAGATGCATGAGATGCCTGTATTTAGAATAACTTAATCGACCGCTCTTCATGCCATGTGTGGAGAGGGATTCATCTCCCTCCAGAGCAGACACCCACATGTCAACTGAGCCGTTTCAGATGGCCAGGCAGGGGGTTCCATAAGGGTCTGGTACTGCTAGAGATGCTCAGGAGTATCCCAGGTACCTACACAGGGTGGGCAGACATGACACAAACTTATAGGAGACTGCTTTTTCTGAAACAGACTCTGGAGACTGAGTGGCATAAAATGACTCTATAGCCCTATGTTTCACCAAGTCAGTTCCTCCAGAAATCTCTATCGCTTGTAACAGAGATTTGATACCCAGTTCATATGTAGACACGTAAGTGCAGACATTTTGAGTTATTGAATCCCACCTCCACGGTCTAAAACAAGGTAATTTTCTTTTTTTTTTTTTAATAGGTCATGTTAAATAGTCAAGGATCTTTTGTGATCATTTAAAAACAATATACCAGATTTGATCATATTTTCAAGCCATGGCCCATAGAAAGACAGAAACTGATCTCTCAGACTGGATATGTCTTACCCTCCCTCCTTTAAAGAGCTGAAGCCAGGCACAAGACTAACTCATAATCTTTCTCTTCAATGTGTAAAAATCTGAGACAGATAAAATGGAGCAGGACACCTTCTTACCCAGGGCTTCTCTTAACCAGAAAAAGAGAAAAGAAGCATCACTCCTCCAAAAACATATTCAAAAAGGCAACTAAAGAGCAGCTTGGGAACCCTGTCCACAAAGGTAAATTCCAGTATTGCTAATGCTTTGGCTTTTGTTACCAGGCTTGTGATATGGAGAGTTTTTCTTAGAGTCCAGGATCATATTATTTCTGAGAATCTCAGCATCAATTAAAAGAAAAAAAGACAGGAGAGGACAGAAGATGGGAAAAGGGAGAAGGGAGAAGGGAAAAGGGAAAAGGGAAAAGGGAAAAGGGAAAAGGGAAAAGGGAAAAGGGAAAAGGGAAAAGGGAAAAGGGAAAAGGGAAAAGGCAAGGCAACGCAAGGCAAGGAAAGGTGAAAGGCAAGGCAAGGAGAAATATCTAGATCTAACTTGCACAAAAGAATCCTTATGATAGTGACTCTTATGTACCATAACAGGTCATAAAAGAGAAAGAAATAAAAAAGCTTTTTATTATTTATGGTTTTTCCTTAAAAAGTTCTGGCTTCTAACTCAATATCACTTATGGGAGTGTGATTTGTGAATTTTGAAAATTTGGGGTCGGCTGTATTAAAACACATATGGATCAAGAGTAATGGAGGATGATCAGAACAGTATAATGTGTCTTCAGGTTTTACATCTGATGAATTTCCCTCAAAGAGAAAAACATTAGAAGGAACATCACTCGTAGTAAAAAGCTGAGCACTTGGATGCCTGCCATGCCCAATTCCCCATTGACACTGAAATGCCTGAGATAATGCAGAACAGTACCTTGCAAGACTTGCTTTAGTTCTCCTTCACTGCCTGTAAATGTTTCTCTTTCCTCCTATGGTAACCACTTAAAAAGCTGAGTGGCTATGTTACCCAAGTGTTTCAAATATAAAAACTTACTGTAAGGTTGGGAACTTACTATAAATATCTCCTGACTGTTTGCCCAGTTTATAGCTGAAAATGGCTGTATAATTTCAGTCTATTAATATGCAAAGTGCCACCTTCCTCTCTTAAAGACAAATAAATGGCAATATAACCTGAACTAATGCCTCCCTTGTGACAAAAGGAGTGAGATTTTCCAGTCGCTGGGTGCAGAACATCAGAAGGATACTCTGCCACCCTGGACAACATTAATGTTCCTCCAAGGGCTTGGCACAGTATCCCTGTGACTGTACGAGTGTTTGGATGGGCATCAGCTCAGACAGCAGAGAGCAAGAGAAGGATTAGCAGCTGGGCAGGAGTCTCCAAGCTGTAATGTCAAAGGTCCATAGAATGAGAAGCTGTCACGCTCACCCGTTTCATCCCTCCTTAGCCATAGAAGAATTGCCAGGCAGGACCAGACCAATTGTCAGTGAAGTCCAAGCAATGCTGTTTCCAACCAGATCATTCCAGAGTCTCAAGCTCACCTCCTAGTCGCACCTGACAATGCTGTGCTTTCACAGAGGTGGGAGAAGTGCATGCCTTGAAGCTGCCAGTCCAGGCACGACAGACTCTTCCTGAAACCATGGGTCTCTCCTAGGGTGTATATAGATCAAATAGGCTGATTCCCTCACAAAACAAGCAATTCTGAACTGATGTATTACCTGTCTTCCCGCTCTGGAGGTCTGATCATCTGCTTCTGAAGTTATGACCCCTTCTTGGATGAGTAACTTGCTCAGGTAATTGAATAGTCCATGTCATCAAATTTTAAGCACCATTGCTTAAAGGCATTCCACATTTTGAAATGACTTTACAAGGATTGCTCAAAAAAAGACATCTACACATTTGATGGTAAATAACTGCTGTTTAGAAGCAGAGTTTTTCTGCTAGAAAACAATAAATGCCTGTTTCCAGGGGATGCAGTATTCTACGAGCCAATCTCCAGTACAAGATGGCCTAAAAATTAACTGTTGCCTAGGTATCAATGGTCATGATCTGATTACATTTCTGTTGCACAAACAGACATGACACCAATGGATGATGTGTAAAATTTTGCCTTTAAAAACACCAGTTTTCTAAAAATTAAAGCAACTGTTGGCATAACTGTTTTAAATGTGGTTCAAGAATGCTCTAAAATCAAAGTTTGCATAAATGCTACGGGCAAAAAGCCCATTGCTTTAAAAAAAGAAGGGATTAAGCGTTACTGCTTAATAAAAATTTGAAACAAATCAATGCATAAAGATTGGATGCATAAAGAGTGGATGAAAGGGAATGCTGAAAAATATGAGTAAGGAAAGCAAACAATCAATTCTGATAAAGATACTAAAAGCCACTTAAAATGTACTCAGAAGAAAACAAGCCTTCTTTCAAATAAAGTAGATGCAGATGGCAAAATGGAATGTAATGGTATAAAAATATTCAGTATACATATCTACTCTATATTTTAAATCAGGCAAGAAGATGTATCCACCCTGTTTGATACTGGTGGAGAATGTTACTATTGACATCAAAAAGGGTGGTAGGGTGGTATGTGATAAAGTTCACATTTTCTGTTGCGCGCACACAGATAATCTGTATCTGAAAAGGAAGTAGGTGTGGAGCTTTCTGAAACCATCTGTTTAATTTTGAACAGATACTGGAAAATAGTGACATCTTCCAGTGGCAGTGCAGGATATCAAAATGCAAGTCAAAAAGGTATGCTGCTAACCTAAACAATATTGATAGTACTTCAGGGATCTGGTACAAACTAGTGAAACTCCTAAACTCAACCAGTGTAATTCCAAGCATTAAATTAACACAAAGGGTTTACAAGCCAGTTTGCCTGATATGAATAACAAAGAAAATAAACTAAAGCCCCAAGCTAAACTATGGCTAACTGTAGACTCTGCCAATGAGGAATTAAAGGTTGAGGGTGACATGAAAAAAGTATTCAAGACATGAAGAAAAATTGAGAAAAACTGTAGGTACCTACCTATCACATGTATCTAGGCATGAGGTCTTTTGCTTCACCAGTTCTTTCCAAGTTGCCCACATGTGCTGCAGTTCTGGTTAAACTAATCATTAGTTTAGAATAAACCTGTGGTTTAATAACCTATAAAACCTGCTCTATCCATGGAGACAGAGAGACTAGGGATAGAGATTAGAGATGTAGAAAATTGTGATATTGAGACCAGGCATCCTCACACCTAAGTGAGAAAGAAGAGGCCCTCACCAGGTATTCTAGGAGCTGTCTTTACGTACTCAAGCAGCAGAGATCTCACCTCAAAACATACAGTAGCAGTTGTCCTTGCCTCTTGCATGATTGCCAAGTGGTTAGGGCGCTTCTGCAGAGATCAGGACACAGGAGATCTGGTTCCTCCTGAGTTTGCAGGATTGTTCATGCAGCCTGCATCATCCCCCCTGGCTTACAAGCTGTAAGGAACAGCAGATCCTGAGAGGCTCAGCTGCTTGTGCACTTAGCATATGACAAACACTGAATGAAAACCAGCTTCCAGGTGGAGGTATGTATGGTTGGGTGAAGCGTCTGTGTGAGGTGGCTCTGCCAATTCTACATCAAACCTGGCTCATGCCCCTCTCACCAGTTTTTCCTAAAGACTTCACATCCCTCATTATTGAGCTAGGTCAAGAAGGATAACAAGATCCAAGACAGCAATTTGTAAGCTATTGAATGATTCAAGGGTCTGAAAGCCAACACACAGAACTTTGGTGAGAAAATGTTGAAGTGGGGCCCTAATTTTTGTCTGTGAGGTCCTGGGTTAAATTACACCTTAATGGGTCCTGGCTGTAGTGCACTACTTCTGACTGACTTTTCTCTCAAGTTATCCAAAGCGAGTGGTCTGCCTCAACTCAGCTCTCAATGAGAGTGCAATCGCTCTCCGAACCCCACTGCTCCTACCACCACAAATTGCAGACTCCGTCAGGAGATCAACAATTTATCTGTCACAGAAAACTGGCATCTCACTGCTAAAGGCAGGCTTGTCAGATCAGCGCTGAAAAACCTGTCCTGCTGCCTCCCGTGCTGCACCTGTTCTGTGGATAATGAGAGGACTTCAGGCTCCAGGACTGTCAGACTGACACCTTTGACAAGCTCTAAATCCTAGGGCAGGGGGGAAATTGTCTTTTTTTTTTTCTTTTTTTTTTTTTCTTTTTTTCTTTTTTTTTCTTTTTTTTTCTTTTTTTTTCTTTTTTTTAAGCAAACACTTATGGCTACAATTGACTGCCTAGCCCCAGTGACAGTACGCTGTCATTATTTATAATCTGGTTTTCTGCACCTCAGAGTTGACGCAGACTGCCTGGGATGCACTTGTACATGTCCTGGCTGTTCTGCCGACTTGCTCCCAGCATTACAATCCCATGTCTCAGCCAGTGCAACAGCATTTGCTCCAGCAATGACAAATGTCACCTTGTGTTGTTGATGTGTAGCCAGAACATCACTGCAAGGATTTTTCTCCCTAAACCCATGACTTTGCCATCTCACCCCATACACATATCCATTCAGTGGCTCTGCTGTGTCAGGCAAAGGCTGTGTTTGCCTTCCCTCTCTGCAGCTCCCTCTTCCTCCTCCCTCCCTCAGCACGGGCAAGTCCTGGGGAGATGCTTGGCCTGCTACCTCTCATGCATCTCAACATTTTTGTTGTTTCTTTAAGGTCCCTTGTCAGTGGATATTAAGATTGCAAGCTAGGAGGAGATGGACCATCTCTTTGTTCTGTATTTGTGTAACACACAGTGACACAGAAATGCCTCCTTTTTCTAGCTCCTTTGGTAATACAAATTAAACAAGAGGAGTGACATGGCTGCCTAATTACCCTGTTTTCTTCCCTGTGTCAGCAGCAATTTCAATCAGTTGAATTTTGTAATGACAGAGTTAAGAGTGGGCACCATACCAAGTCTTTTTTGCCCTCTGATGGCTGAGAGTTTCTGGGCACAGGTCCTTAGAGAGCAAATGACACTGTGAAAAGTCACAAGCCAGAGTTGTGTGCTCTTCTCCAGATCTGTAGAGTGACCTGGGGATGTTTCTCTTCCCTTACTTTGATTTACACCTGATCAGTGCCAGTCTCATTTTCCTGCTCCAGCCCTCTGAAAGGAGGCTCTGGGTCTCTCCCCCTTCACTCTCCCACTGGGGGAGGCAGCTCCTGCTGGTGCCACCAGCCATGTCCCAGGCAAAGGCCACTCATGTGTTGCACTCCTAACACCAGCTGTGCTGCCACGCTACAGCTATTAAACGTTCTGCTGCATTATGCTTTTAAAAATGTGCAATTTCTGCTTTGATCTTGGCTGCCTGAGACAGTGATTTAAATGCCTCCTACCTCCTTTCCTGAGTGAACACTTCAGCATCACTGCTAAGAAGCATGGCTGGCTGACAGCTCTTCGGGAATCAGCCTCCTGAAACAAGTCCCAGGAAGAAGGAAATATGGCATGGTGCCCTGCTTGCTTTGTAGAGCTGAAATACACAGGGGCTCAAATTACTAATTTTTTGAAGTTTTTCTTTTTTAAATGAGCAGCTTTCTAAATATGGTAGGAGCCCTTAGTACTGGTTCTTACCCAAACAGCTTTTGGGTACTTTCCACCCAGGACCAGCTCTCCTGTGCCTTTTTTTCTTTTTTTTTGTAGTAGATGTTTGGGTTCAGGCAAAGCCTGGTCGTACTCTCTGTCTAACACCGCAGCTGCGGGGTGCCTGCGGGGCTCCCTGGGGCAGCCCTCCTTAATGGGCTTCGAGAACTCTCTGTCGAGAAAATCAGACTTATTTTTGTTATGATGTTGAATTAAATTGACTGACAAAACTATGAAAGCTTTGAAATGAAGACTGTAGGGAGATATTATCCTAATGTGCATAAATCTTATTGTAAATCTTCATTGCATTAGACTATTTTTTGAAGATCAGAAAAATAAGTGATCCATGGCCCATTACATACCAAATTGATTTTGTCTAATTCTTTGTCAAAGAGCTGTATTATAGACAGATTGAGACAGTGCTGTCTGTGCTATAGCCTTCTAGACCTTATCTAGGTCATAGTTAAGTGCAGTGGCTAGTCATTATATTTAAGGCAGAACAGTAAGTCAGGGAATCTAAGTCTTCCTTTGAGTAAAACTTCCAGTCACTTCAACCTGAGATTGCTTGCTACATTGAGCAAATCAATCTACCAACTATAGGAAAGTTTGAGACCAAGTGAAGAGTAAGTAGGAGTCATATAGCATAAGAACTACTATTCTTGATAGCTTTTTACCACCAAGCAGATATTTTGCTATACAGCTGGGTGGGGAGGAACACTGCTCATGCTGACTAGAATGCAAAATACTTGTATTAAGGCTGATTTCTACTGAAAAGTATTTCTCTCTAATGGCAAGAAATTAAGGCTTACAGCTATCTGCATGGACCCTTTTTAGACAGTTTAACAGACATTCCAGGAACTGAATAAGGCTGGGGTTGTAGTTTCTCTTCATTAGCGGACACAGGCCTTTTGGGTTATGATTAAGATTTATCAGCAAAACAAGGAAAGAATCATGTCCTGCTTCAGGTTCCTGTGACTGTGGACCCAGTTACCTAATTTACTTATTAACAAAAACAGTTTAAAATTTCACTTTTGATTTAAAACTGAATTGAGATGCAACTTAACATTCCTAGTTTGGCTGGGAGCTGAACAATGGCACACAATGAAGGAGGTTATGAGTTGTACAGGCTTTTCTAATGATCATTGACAAAGTTTGCTTTTAAAATGTTGTTAAAAGAAGGAAGAAAACATAAATTTGCTACATTATAAACAAAGATAGATGAACTGATATGTTCTATCTTTCTCTTGAAGGTGTCTATCAGTTCTGGAAGCTTGTGCAGCACAGTACAACAGATGGAAGATAAAACTCAAAGCACGCCTCCTCCAAAAGGAGAGGATTCTGGTTAAGCCAAGTCTTGTAGCCATGAAGCCTCTGAGCCATCGTGGTTTACAATGGCTAAGGATCCGAACCATTGTCTCTATATCTTTCTTGCTGCATAATTCAAATAAATTTAACTTGGGTGGCCAGCTACACAGATTATAGAATCATAGAATCATTTAGGTTGGAAAAGACCTTTAAGATCATTGAGTCCAACCACTAACCTACACTACCAAGTCTACTCTAAACCAATCAAGGGTAGACTAGACTAAACCATGTCCTGAAGTGCCACATCTACCCGTTTGCCACATCTAGCTGTTTAATTGAATAAAAACCTCTTTGCCTTAAAATACTGAGCATTGTAATGGTCAGTAATTCACCCTAGAAAAAAAAAGCAGGACACCACTGTCCTAGAGAAAGAAATGGTTCTTCCCCTTACACAAGCTTTTTCTAATCAAACACCTCATCTAGAAGAAATACGTGCTGACATTTTGTTCATAGCGGAAGATGCCTGAAAAGCTGTCTCAAGAATGGAAAAGATAGGGACTGTCCAACCATAGATAAAGCAAATGCCTATGTGCAGAAAAGCTATTGCACATGTCCTGCTTTCCAGTCTCAGTTCAAAGGACTGCTCCAACCACTGCAACATCCTTGCTAAGAACGAAGCTGGATGAAAAGCAAGAAGTTTGCTACTACTGAAGTTGCTTTGAAGATACTGAGGAATCTTGAAGCTGAAAATTAGGCAGTGGGAGGTACAAAGTGTGTTGTTTATAGCAGACTTTATGGTCAAGTACAGCTGTCTAGTCAGAGAATGAAACCAGTGGGGACCTTCGATCAGAGAAGATGGATGTGCATTGAGAAAAGCCTTGCAATCAAATGTCAGCAAGTTGTGTATGACCCCCACTGCTGTGTTGCATATCCAGCAGCACAAATGAAACTAACTGTTCCCAAAAGACCACACACTTTTGTTCTTTTTTTATTAACTTATAAAAGTACCTCATCTCTACTGGGTTGCTAATACCAGCAAATTCTCTGCAAGGAGCTGTCAAAAGATCATCTGAACCTCAGCATCAAATAGGAAAAAACAGAGGCATTGAAGAGATGTAACTCACAACGTCTTCCACACCTATCATGAGTAAATGGGAAAAATGATAGCTTTTTATGCTGGGAAAAATCATTGATGCTCTCTTTAAAAACAGAATGAATGAAAGCCAGGCTGGCCTAGCTAATAAAAAGCAAAAGTATATCAAGCTTCTATGGGTTTGCCTTTTATCTTGGGTTTTATTTCATTGAATGTATGTGATCTTTAATTGCTTGGTGTTGATCTGAAGAGACATATTTCTTATTTGACTATAAACATAGAATTAGTGAAGGTTAAAAAACCCCACATTTTTTGAACAATTTGTCAGAACCTGGATCACTTTCTTGATCCAGTTTAGAGCATAAACATACATATATCTGAGCTATCTGAGCAAGATTCAGAAGGGGAAACTGGCTTGCCTCCAGAGGATAGGCATGTGTAGCTGGGCTTGAGAGGAGGTAGGAACTTCCTCAGTCAGCTTTATCACCAGAAAAATCATAGCATCCAACCACTCCTTAGTGTTAAAGCTTATAGTTAATGCGATTAGACTGCCTTAACCTCCAAGTGAACTTGTCACCAGAACAGAATAAAGACAAAGCAAAGCAATGCAGAAATATAATGGTGCTACTTTTGTTTAAACTGCTGTTCTATTCCCAGGAAGGAATTGAGAAATGGATGTGTATTAATAACTATGCTGGAAGAACTGAACAAAAGAGAACCTGCCTTTTTAATTATAAAGTGTTTTTACCAACCATGGCTTTTTGTTAGTCATGGGTAAATTTGGTCGTGTCTTGTCAGTAGCATGACAAATGCAGCCTGTTCTGTTTCTGTTCGAAGAGGTGACTTGACATTCTTGATCATTTGGCATCACTCAGACTGCTGAAATGGGTGCTAAGTTTATTTTAGATACTATGTTTGCTGAGCTGTGAAAAAGTGTCATAAAGGTATTTTAACCTCTATTTCAATGTGATTTTGGAGAAACTGAATGGTCTGATTTGGACATGAGTATGTACTGTAAAGGTACTACTAACACATCTCTTACAACTAGGATAAAGCTCCAAGTAATTAAGTCAAAGAGTCATTTATTGTTCATGCTAATTGATAACATCCTCTTCCTATTGACTTAATCCTGTGCTGCTGAAGTTAAGAGGAACACCTGGTTGCAATATTAGGGCTTTAATTCACCCTGCATCCTTGGTACCCCTCACTGAAGTCTAATTGAAATTTTCAAATGTGTATTCCCCTCACACAGTAAATGCACTTGTGTTGCTATAGAGTTAACTCCAACATTGTTTTTAAATGCTCATTTAGACTAATGTAGGGAGAAGAAATTATTTCAAATTCTTGACCCATTTCAGCCTGTTTTTCTATGGAAGCAGTCTTACATGACCAGTCTGGATGGGATTCAGCCTACCTAATTTCAGATATCTACAATGCAGATGTTTATCTCTCAGTATCCTTAGATACAGATCAGTCTTATAAGTGGTTATAATTTCTGTGAAATAGGGAAGCTTAGCAAAGAAGACAGTTCCTTTAACTATACAAACCAAGGAAAAGGCTAGAGCTGAAGTTCCTCCATCTGCAGACCTCAGAGAAGCCACATGGATGTGACCTAGCAAAAGTCTCATGTGGGCAGGGGCAACTAGTCCCCTAAACTGGGCATCTGTCATGGATATAATTCTTCAATAACTAACATGAGAGTAAGCTGAGCCTTGGAAGTTATAGCTTTACAATATGGATGTCTGAACCTGAGCTAATGAGACTGAGACTCCCTTTTTCATGGAGAAAAATAAAGACATTCAGGGTGCTGCTCACTTGACCCATTTTAGATGTCTAAATGAAGCTGATAAATGCACCCTCAATGTATCCCTGTCCATGGATAATGAAGGATTTTAGGATGACTAGCTTAGATATTCATTTGGTATGATGAATTCCTTCCTAGTCTCTTAAAACTAATGCCTACCTCCCCTGCATAAGAAGTGGAGAGTGGAAGATGCCTTCAAATGATTAGAGAGAATAGCATCCACCTAAATAAGTTATCATTGATTATGTGGCAAACTGAGGCATTTACCTCAGATGCACTGTCCCACTACTTGCCTAAATTTTAAGAACCATCTTGATCTCTAAGTTAGGCAGACTGGTTCTTACCACTACCTTTGTCAATTATCCTTAGAAAAGAAGTTGTTAGTTTTCTTCTCCCTCAGGAAAAGTGTAAGTAAAGGATGGTTCAGCTGCTGGGCTCTCGGGTTACCTAGATAGTCTCACCTGAAGACAACACTGTTATTCAAAATCTTGCAAAGTATTTGCTAGAGATTATGAAAGAACAATAAATTAATGAAACAATGAAGACTAGAAGAGAGAGACAAAGTTCATGTACAAGGATATTTATTTTAACTTACTTCCAGAAAAGCCTATTTATGTTTGGAAACAAATATTGGATAAATTCCCAGAAAATGCATAGCAGCTAGTCATAGCTTCCCAAAACAACCTCTATCACTATTAACTATTTTTGGCAGCAAATATGACTGTAGTTTGGATGCTTTTCTGTATAAAAATTAAGCCAAGTATTGCAGTACTTCCATAGCAAGTTATTCTTACTTTCCAGTCAAAGGGGTACATTCATCTCACCCAGCTTCAACCATCTGAGCATTAGCTAAGTATGTTTCCTGTAATTGCAGGAAAGAAGTAGGAAAATCCAAACTGATTTGTTTACCTGCTATACAGATTTAGGGTTTTTTTCTCTTCCATGATGGGAATTTGCAGGGTTTTGTTCAGCAGCAGCATTCAGGGAGGATATGCAGTAATATTCAGCTCTTCAGGTCAACTAGGAATTCCCAGTCAACTGTCTAACCTTTACTCATGGATTGCACACACATTAAATCTTGCCAGTAAAATCTGCCCATTCACTACATAATCTCTTTTTTTCCTGATCATACTCTGATTACATACAAAATTTCCTTCAGCTGTCACTAGTTACAACTACAGAAGGCATTTTGTAGCATTAGACTGTGCATGCAGACTGCAGAAATAATGTATTGCATTTCCATAAGCTTTAGCTAGTCTTCTGTCATGGAAGAAAATCAGATCTGTATTTAGGTCCTTCATAAGCAATCCAACAACAATGACATAATAGTATGGATAGATGGATTCTCATCTCACTTATGCCCCTTTCTCAACTCCACCAACTTGAATTTTTTATTTCTTGTTCACACTAAGGTAAGTGAAACCTAAAGGAAAAACATAAAATGTTAGTTCATTTGTGGGGAAAAAAAAGATTCGTGTGAGGATTCTGCACATCTATAGTGTTCTACCATTCATAGACTAAATTACAATACCACAAACAACATGTTGATTGACTGATAAATATGATCATATTATACTGAGGAAAAAGGAAACCAAGAAAATGAACAAACAAAATTAGAAGACAAAGCAGTTTGATTAGATTAGAGGCACGAATGCTGAGAGGAGTCTAAATCTAAATCTCTTAACTAGACTCTGTCCCACATGATCTTACATGGTGCTTATGTGGATCAAGCCTTGCGTGTGTGCACACAAAGCTGATGAAATTTTGCCAGATCAGAGTTTTGCAGTATCTGCTGCCAGTCGCACCCAGAACCTGGGTGGGGGAGAAAGGAAAGTAAAGAAGAAAAGCTCCATTCATGTTGCTTTGAGTTTTCTGCAAAAGAAATTTATCTTTATAGACAAACTTGACTAATAGTTGCATAGATGCTGGCACCAGATCTAGTAGTAAAGGCCTGGAAAATTAGAGAATAAAATAAAGAAACTGCTTTCAATTTTCTCCTTGAAGATAAAAGAGAAGCAGACACAGATCTAAAGCAGAAGAGAAAAGAGTAAACACTTTCCTATAAAGTTGCATATATAGCCCTGTGAAATGCCTTTTATAACTTTAATGATTACTGGCTCTCTCCCACTATTCCTGAAGGTTGAGACATTAGGCATCAAATGAACAACTGCCACTAATAATTCATTTGGCTGCATGCCAAATAATTGTGAGTCATGGGACAGTTATGGTGTTTTATATATGAGAAGACATAGGAATATCTTCCTAGTTACTGACTGGTTCAGAAAATCCCAAAGACACCTTTAAAAAAAAAAAAAAACAACCACAAAACACAAAAAACACCAAAAAACAAAACCCAGAGGAGGAATATATGCAATGAAAATTTGCTGAAGAAAGGTCTTTTCCATACACAGGTCAGTACCACTGTTTGCAATAAAGCATGAACAGGTTTCAAAGAGATATTAAATGAGAAATCTTCCAAAGTACATGGTACGTCAGGCCAATACTTTCCAGTTTGACTAACTATGATCAGACCTCTGAAATCAATGCCAGCCACTCAGTTCTGAAACTTTCCCTTTTAGTCTACATATAGATTCAGAGATTAACATTTGGACTGAAATCAGCGAAAGAAACAAAAAGCAGACTACAAAATGAAATACTTTTCATTTGTGGCATACTAGGATGCAACATAAACCATTTCATATGAAGATTCAAGTAAAATATGATCTGGGTCTACACTGTTTTTACAGTCAGGCCCTTTGTAACATAGAAAACATGGTCCAGAAATGTATTTAAAAAATGGTGGAAGTCCCTAAGAACTCAAATAGTGTTCATATAAGGTCTAATTCTAAGTATTCTCATGACAATGGGAGACCTGCTTCTCTAAACAGAAATTGTTATATTCTCAGTTAAGCTATTTCTAACTCTTGTGAGAGGTATGTATCTCTATGGAGTTTTTTCACTAGTTGCCTAGGCTTAGGCAGCTAAGTACCTAAATTTTAAAAAATGTAAGTGGGTAAAATGAACTTGAATCAAGACAAGTAATGGTTCAAGTTCAAGTAGCAAAACCAATGTATTTTATAAATTGATATATAAAGCTTATATGCTACCTGTGGCTGAAGTAATAAGCCACTGAACTCACACAAATTTGGGGGATTTTGACAGTTAATTTATAAGTGACAGCTCAGAACAAGCAACTAAGACTTCAGGTCTCTCTGTGCCAAAAAGTAATTAGCTTGAACCTACATGAGTTTCCTAGCAGTTAAAGACAAGCTGAACTGTTTTATATACCCTGTAGAACATCGTCCTTTCAACATTGTGCAAATGAGCTTTCTTTGCAGCCTTGCACAAGTCTATTGTAAACTAAGGCCAGATTCTGTCTCAGAGGAATTCAGTGAAATCTAGGGACAGAACTTGGCCTATACTTTTTAATCACCTGCAAAATTAAAAAATGCCATCCCTTCCAGGCACAAATTTGTCATCTCCTTTCAAATTGAGCATCTACAATAAGCCATAATGACACAGCAAATTATAATGGCTATCACTAAAACCTAGCATTAATTAAACACATATGTGAATTCACTTATAGCAGAAGTACAGAGAGGTTCAGAACTATGTAGCCAATGAATGTAGAAATTAATGTGAGTTCTACCATCCCCAGCAGTCTTTTAACAATACGTGGGTAGTTTGATAAAATGACAGGTCGATAAACTATTACATTTTACTTCACAGCTGAATCGGTGCTTTAGGAAGTCTCATAGCCTGTAATGTTCCTAGCACATAATAAAAAAAGTAAGTGAGATGATGACATAAGTTTTACTCCAGCCTTTGACCTTTAAGGACGAACACTTGTGTTGCTCATATTCGCCATCACTGAATCTCTGGACTGCATCTAGGTCATTCTTGCCAATTAAAACATTGTGAACCCTAAGGGGCTTCACTGAGAAATGAAGGGAGAGTTATTTCCTTTTGAAGATGCATAAAGATCACAAGTGACTTGAACAAGGTCTTCCAGTGTTTGAGTCGCAGAGATAGGACTAGAAAATAGTTTTCTTCTAAATCTTCATTCTTTCTTTTTTCCCTGGATCTCCCTGCTTTAGTATAATAGAAAACCTGTGGGACAAACTTCTGAGCTGCAACTCTTAGTACAGAGTGACTATTTTCATTGAATGGAACGCTTTCAAACTGAAGTAAAAGAGCGTGTGCAATTTCTACAGCAACATAGTTAGCAACTATAATCTTCAATCACTATGAAATGGCAGTCACTTGAAGCCATGCCAGTACAATAAGGAAATAATTAGGTCATTGCACTTTCCAATTGCTGACACAAAAACATTGAATAAAAGAAGAAAATTCATTTCCATCCAATACGCTGCTGTTAATTTCACTCTGAAGACATTCTCCAGTGTTTCAGCCTCAGCGTCGTTCCCTCTGCTCTCCTAGTCCCACAGCAGTGACAAATGGCCAGCCCTGCTTAACTGCAGCCCCATTCCAGTTTCTCATTTTCTCTAATCTCTCTCAGTGGAATAAAATCCACATAAAGAGTTGCCCAGCAATATTTCCTGAGAAATTTAATTCATAGATTATAGATGTGAAAAGAGAGATTGTGGTCAATTTTTTTAAAATCCCACTTTCTGTAACTCTCTCCAACTTCATAAGAGAAGGTACATTTGCTTAAAAGCCACAGACTTCAAACCTGTGTATATAGAACTTGCCTTTGAAAAGCAGATCCAAACATTGGTGCCTACACTTGGTTACAGGCTGAACTTTAGGCTAGCTTGCAAGTTTCAAAATCTTGGTGGAAATGCAGAGATAAAATACTTTTTTGCTTTTTCAACAGAGATTTCTTCTCTTCATAGTTTTGTAAGTTCTTACTGTTTGCAGCATAAAGCACTTTTAAGCACACCCAGGTAAAGTGGGATATAGGTGATTTCCCATCAAATCTTGTATGTATCAAGGAGAGAAAAAATCCTTTCTGTCATAATCACATATTTTCCTTCTCTTTATCTCATAGGTAATAAATGTTTTGGGCGGTACAGGGAGACATTTGGTAATCTATGACCTGCCGATATCCCACAATCGGCAAACAGAGAAAATTATCATAAAAATATTTCTAGAGAAAAAAGGCACTTGTTAGTTACCGGTTAATACAGAATTTACAGAAAGAGGCCAGGATGAAATTTCTGTACTCCTAGATGAACATGGTGCAATTCTCCAGCAGAGATGAGAGATGAATGCCTTAGGATATAGCCTCTCTTGCTGCACATTCCAATCTCTCTTACTGTTAATGGAAATACATACACTTACCGAGATGCAAAAACACGTCTCTCTGCTGATATCTAAACAAGAAAATAAAAAGTGTGTTCATTACAGCAAGAGGACTTGTGCAGACAAAGTATCAGACTGTCATTCCTAAAGTTGTTCTTATGACAGCTGTCTGGTATTACCTTGATGGACAATCAGGTAATGGTTTGGGTTGGAAGGGACATTTAAACATCATCTAGTCCAATGACCCTACCATGGTCAGGGACAATCTTGCACTAGGTCAGGTTGCTCAAAGCCCTGTCCAACCTGACCTTGAACACTTCCAATGATGGGGCATCCACAACTTCTCTGGGCAACCTGTTCCAGTGTCTCATCACCCTCATCATAAACAATGTATTCCTTACGTCCAGTCTGAATCTACTCTCTTTCAGTCTAAAACACTAACCCTTGTCATGTCACTAAGGGCCTTCTTAGTGACAGTCTGTCTTCATCTTTCTTATAAGCCCCTGTGGTGTGTTGACCCTGGCTGGATGCCAGGTGCCCACCAAAGCCACTCTATCAATCTCCTTCTCAACTGGATAGGGGAGAGAAAATATAATGAAAAGCTCATGGGTTGGGATAAGGACAAGGAGAGATCACTCACCAACTACCGTCACGGGCAAAACAGGCTCAACTTGGGGAAAATCAGTTTAATTTATTACCAGCCAAATCAGAGTAGGATAATGAGAAATACAACCTAAATCTTAAAACACCTTCCCACCACCCCTCCCTTCTTCCCAGGCTCAACTTCACTCCCAGTTTTCTGTAATTCCTCCCCCTGAGCAGCACAGGGGGACAGGGAATGGGGGTTGCGGTCAGTTCAACACATCGTCTCTGCTTCTCATTCGTCTCAAGAGGAGGACTCCTCACACTCTTCCCCTGCTCCAGCATGGGGTCCCTCCCATGGGAGACAGTCCTCCACAAATTTCTCCAATGTGGGTCCTTCCCACAGGCTGCAGATCTTCACAAACTGCTCCAGCGTGGTCCCTTCCATGGGGTGCAGTGCTTCAGGAGCAGACTGCTCCAGTGTGGGTCCCCCACGGGGTCACAAGCCCTGCCAGAAAACCTGCTCCAGCGTGGGCTCCTCTCTCTCCACGGGTCCACAGATCCTGCCAGGAGCCTGCTCCAGCACAGGCTTCCCACAGGGTCACAGTCTCCTTCGGGCACATCCCCCTGCTCTGGTGTGGGGTCCTCCCTGGGCTGCAGGTGGATATCTGCTCCACCGTGGGCCTCCATGGGCTGCAGGGCACAGCTGCCTCACCATGGTCTTCACACAGGCTGCAGGGGAATCTCTGCTCCGGTGCCTGGAGCACCTCCTCCTCCTCCTTCTTCTTCCCTGACCTTGGTGTCTGCAGAGTCATTCTTCTCACATATTCTCACTCCTCATTCCAGCAGCAGTTTGTGTCCTGGTGGGGTTCCCCCACTTCTTAACTCTGTTATCCCGGAGGCACTAACACCATCGCTGATTGGCTTGGCCTTGGCCAGCAGTGGGTCCATCTTGGAGCTGGCTGGCATTGGCTCTGTCAGACATCGAAGAAGCTTCCAGCAGCTTCTCACAGAAGCCACCCCTGTAGTCCCCCCAATACCAAAACTTTGCCATGCAAACTCAATACAGCCCCTTTTATAAATTGAAAGACCACAATAAAGTCTCCCCAGAGCCTTCTCTTCTCCAGGCTGAACAGCCCCTACTCTCTCAGCCTTTCTTTATAGGAGGGGTGCTCCAGCCCTCTGACCATTTTTGTGGTCCTCCCCTGGACCTGCTCCAACAGGTCCATGTCCTTCCTGTGCTGAGGGTTCCAGAGCTGGACACAGTACTCCAGGTGGGGTCTCACCAGAGCAGAGTAGAGGGGCAGAATCACCTCCCTCGACCTGCTGGCCACCCTTCTTTTTCTGCAGCCCAGCATATGATGGGCTTTCTGAGCTGCAAGCGTACATTGCAGGGTCACGTCAATTTTTTGTCCACCAGTATCCCCAAGTCCTTCTTGGCAGGGCTGCTCTCAATCCCTTCATCCCCCAGCCTGTATTGATACTGTGGGTTGCCCTGACCCAGGTGCAGGACCTTGCACTTGGCCTTGTTGAACCTCATGCAAATGTCTTGCAGCCTAGGGCATCTTCAAAACTGCCCTTCTGCAGGCAACTGAATCCAGCTCCCTGCCTGCAACTGAGCTTCAGAAAGTAGGTATCTGAAAGTAGGTTTCTAAATGTTGGTGACCCAGCAGGAGCTGGTGTTTCAGTGCCCCTTTTGGTCACTGGACATCAGTATTGAACAACATGAGTGTTAGAGGCACAGTTCATTTCTAGATCCTTAAGAGTGAAATCCTAAATTTATGTGTCTTAAACTATGGGTGAATCTCATCCCCTGGATGCCACTCTTTCCCCAAGACAGTCTACTCCATTTCATGCTCAGCAACTCCTGCAGTCTTCCCTAAGAGAAAAGCAGACACTGAGCCCTCAGGAGCCCTCTCCGCCATCAGAAGAATGCAGTTGTAGGAAGAGGACAGTGCTATGACCAAGAGATATGACAAAGGACAGAAGAGGCGATGGCTGAAGGAAAGGGCCCTCCCATGTAAAGAGGAAAAAGCATGAGACTCATACCCAGGATGGCAGAGCAGGTGAGATGGCAAGGAGTCAGTACAGGCAGCATACAGCACACACACCATTGGTTTGGAAAAAGTCCTTCAGACCTACTAGCTGGTGTCAGCAGATATGGTTATTTTATATAAGAAACATTGTAAATTCCAAAATCAGCACTGATCAGCTGCTCCCTTGGAGCTGGGGAGCAGGGTGCCATGGGGACCTCAGGGATGAGTGTTGTAGGCAGAGCCAGGGCCAATAACAGGTCCACCAACAGCCCCTGACACTTTGGGGGAGCAACAAACTGGGGGCCCAGCCTGGCCAGGGGCAGCACAGAGTCAGGGCTGAACACAGGCACTCCTGCAGCATTTCTGGAGCTGGGATGGGGTATGGCTGAGCTGACATGGGGTCTGGGGTCCTGGGTGGGCTGTCCCAGGTGTGGCCCATTGAGGACAATAAGGCCTGGTGGTGCCCTTAGGGCTATGCACCATAAGTCAGTATCTTTAATAATGTCAAAAGTTTTCTTACTGAATCCCTTTAGTGTCCTAGATCTACGGGGGAGCTGAGTACAAACAAGCCAAGACACACACTAAAAATAACTGCATGAAATCTGTACACAGCCATGTACCTTTTCCCAGCGGCATGTCTAACATCAACTTGCCTCTCTTGCTACAGTCAAAGACTCAGCTACAAATGAAGTTCAGATGGTCCACATGGAAGTGACACTACCTCCTAAAGGCTGAATCATGCAAGCATTTTTAGACCAGAGAGATATTTTGCTTTTCCCTATCCAGCTCTGGAGGTGTTGACTACCCCTTGTCAGAAACCATTGCCCAACCTGACAGTGGAACAACGCCTTAATTCTTCTCAGGCAGACTCAGACTGATTGTCTTACACAGTTTAAATCTTTGGTCGAAGACTACCTGACTGATTTTGCCTACAGCAAATTAGGAAGCACATGCATGTGTTACTTTGCAGGTCTATAGGCCCAAACCTTGCTCTTACTAATGTAAATGCCTGCCTTAGCTGTTTAATTTCTGAGGTTGAAAAAGCCTGTCAAATAGGGTTTTTTACTATACATATATATTTATATAATGAAAGTGTCTGCTTTTGTCTGTTAGAATGTGTAATAAGGCATTGAATAATAAGGGGTTTCCCTGTTATGTCAGTTGCATATTTAGATTGCCACTGTTTATGCTAATTTTTAATTAACAGATGGTATTTATTTTATTTCTGTATTCTCAGTTATTTGCTGTGCTCCTTGGCAAAGTTAGATATCAAGTTAAATGGGGAGAAGGTTCTTGAATCTGTGGGGGATGGCAGAGAAGAGGGGCACAGACAGAAGAGAGCTGGGAGCCTGTACTTCCTCCAGAAAGCCTGAGGGTCTTTGGTGAGGTCCAGAAAGCCAGTGGCCAGGCCTGGGAGGGGATGGGAAGAATTTCCCAGGGGGCAGAAGGGACTGGGAAAGCTGTGGCTTATTCAGGCTTCCACAGCCTCCAAAATCTGGTGCATGGATCAGCAAGTCCACAGCTAGAGAGGACTAGTGCATTCATCCGGCTGTGCAACAAGGGCTCATAACTGAAAATGTATAAGGTAAAATCTTAGGAGCTGTTCAAACCCAACCAGGAAGATGCCTACAAAAAAAAAAAAAAAAAAAAAAAAGGCACCCCAGAATCCCTAATCACCAGAGAAACGCCAAAGGAGCTGCTTGCAGATAGTAAGGTAATCATTTGGGCAATTTTGATATTGATTGCTCAGATCCTGTGTACTTCCATTAAATGAATCTCAGCTTTGACAGACATGCAGTTTGGGCTCCACTGAAGGCAAAGCAGTAAATCTGAACCTGTAATTAAGTATAACAGGTCTAGCAAGTCAGTAACCTCCAGCAAGATGGGATAATGTGCATCCAGGGGTTGTATCTCCTTCCATTGGCTGAGTTGTATCTGGAAACTGACATTTACTTATGCACTATGTTCAACCAAAAAAAAAGCACCTCTGCCAAAATAAGAGGGTCCATGGAGTTTTTAAGATGGTATAATTATACTACTTTATATTCACCAGTCTCAGCAGTGTGATTTGTATAGAGTGGCAAAGGGGAGGGCTTATGGGGGTCATCTGCAGCCTTCTGCATTCTGCAGAAAAGACAACTGTTACAGTAGACCAAAAACTCTTCATGGCAGGGATCTCATTATCTCTTCATTTTCTTTCTGTAACTTTTTCAAACTCCACTTTTGATGAATATGAACCTGTTTGTAGATGTTTGATTTTAGACAAAAAGAAAAGCAAAGTCTGCTCACTGACAGACACTGCTCAGAGTGCAAGCCAGAACTACAAATGAGAGTGGTGTTGGCTTTCCTTCAGGTGCATTGCTACAGCTAGACTGCACTACATCTGCCTCAATATCTTGCAGCAGGAGACACTGCTACTATTCCCTCACTTTCCTGAATTTTCAATCCATCCACAAAGCTAATGAAAAAAGTGTCATGCTCAGCCTTTTTTTTTATTAAAAGATATTGGCAATGACTTAACTTTTTAAAAAAGTTACGGTTGCATTCATTGCTATCACGCTTTTTTTTTCAGCTCTGCAGTTTTCCTCTTGATATGAAGCTGCATAATGGCTTTGTGCCCCTTAAAGTTGTCAACCAAAACCTGCTGCAACACTTACCTAATTAAGCTCTAGTACTAAGATGGGTCCTCCGATATCAATCCTTACTATGTAGGTTATATCAGCTGAAACCTTGACCAATGCCAGGTGGTTTCTGTATTTTTGGTCTCCCAGGTAGAATTTTCAAATAATCTCCAAGCTGCACCTAAAGAGACCACAGCTTGCCTGCTGTTAGGTGACCGTGAGCCTGCTGTGATGGCTGTTAGAACTAATTGAGAGGCACATCATTTTCATAGATAATAGGGCCA
This sequence comes from Pelecanus crispus, assembly GCF_030463565.1. NCBI lineage: Eukaryota > Metazoa > Chordata > Aves > Pelecaniformes > Pelecanidae > Pelecanus > Pelecanus crispus. Next base: position 165,777,059 of record NC_134643.1, read on the forward strand.
CAGGGACTACTAGATCATGTCCTCTCAAGTTACATATATATCACAGGCTGTTGAGTTTCACAATGTTACCTTTGCATTCAGCCTAGCCAATATTTTTAAGCTGATCAAAGCTATATTCCTGGCCCCCTTCGATGAGAGCAATGCCCTCCCTGGCCTGAGAGAAACAGCTTGCTTATTTTGGGGCCCCAAGAGAAAGAGCAATGACCCTTGGATGCTTACCAGGCCACACATGTATCCGTCACATGTACCACTGTGACATCAGTAAATCCACGGCAGTCTTTGCTGTCATGGAGGCCATCCATCATTTAGGCTACTGGTCACATATACATTGTTGTGCAATTTAGGAGGGGAGACACTACACTGGGCTCATCAACAAAACCGATGTCCTGACCAAGGACAGTTTTTGGATGATATAACCAAAGTGATATAATTTAAACATCCTCAAGGGACTGGCCAACATTATGAGTATTTATTGCACACGGACATAGCAGAGATGTACATAATCTTCTCACGTTTTGGAAAGCCATCCTCAGCCTGCTGGGTCAGGCCAGCTTCCTCGCTCTGCCCAGTTACACAAAATGTTAGGAAAGCACATATCTGCTTTGTTAGCAACACTATCTTGTTACCCCAGCGTATTGCAGCTATACTAAGCAGCAGAGCACAAGTAAATAGTTCACCTCTGTCCTCCCGTCTTGCTGAGTTTTAATGGTGTTCAGCACTGCTGATGGGAATGGAGGCAACTTTATCCAGGGGGATTTGAGGAGAACTGAGTGCTTTTGCATATCATCACCTGTTCTAACACCAACTTTTCACAGTCTTGGTGGCTAGGAGGCTGTGGAAGAAATGGTTGTGGGTGACACAAGGCCCACGGGTATTGCCAGACCCACCACTATCAAGGGACAATCATGACCAATATATGTGTCTCCACCTTGACTCAAGATTCTGGACTGACCTCATTCCTTGATACCTTTTTTTTTAAGCTGCTTTCTCCACCATCCATATTCACTCTGGAAGCTCAACCAGGTGGTGGAACAGCTTCCTCTCTTCACAGTGCCTTCTAAAAGAAGCTGTATTTCCCAATACAGCCTGCAAGAGAAGGTCATCAAACCTGATCATTCCTGATGTATGCTTAAGCTCATGAGGCCCAATTTCCTCTTGTATGTTAATTTTCTGGATTATTTTGGATATTCCCACATGGCTTTCACTATGTTCCCACTAGAGCTCTTTGCCTCATGGGGTAAATATACAGGCCAGGTCACAAAAAATGTCAGCTTTTAACCTTAATGCTGCTCCCTCAGGCACTGTTGGGGTCTGTTACATATGTTCAGCATAAGTTTGAGCAAGGTGGTGCCCCAGAGTTACAATAGTCCTTGATACTTGTTTGGAGATTCTTGGACCCCACCACATATGTCACACCCACTGGTTTATTTCCTGAAATGTCAACAAAGGCCTGTCAACTACCCTCTTTCCTGAGGGAAGCAACAGCCCAGTCTCCAAACAGCCAGAGTTCGTAATGGCTAGGTACAGGACCCACAGAAGGGAATTTGCACTCTGTGCACCAGGAAGCAAGGGCAATGAAGGAGCAGATAGACCTAAGGGCCTTCTCAAAGCTGCTGAATCAAGAGTGGAAAGGTTTGAAGGGGAAAGACCCTTCCTTACAAAAAGGAGTTTTTGGCATGAAGTGAGCCCTAACAGGCAGACTAGAAATGACACAGATTTTTCTTTTCCTTCTTGGAGATCAAGAAGCCATGCAGAGCATACACAGAGACTTGTCCTTTTTGAGACATCTAAGATTACTTAGATTTCATTTATATAAGAGCCAATTCCTTTCTGGGGCCCCAGGCAGAATATTCAAAGAAAGATGGGAAACATAAAAACAGACTACCTCCTGGCTTGGATTATTAGAAAATCAATCATTCTGGTGTGAATGGGATCTGTTAGATTTAGTTGATGCGTCTAGAAGGGAATGCAAGCTCTCCTTCTGCCTTCACAGCCATTTTCTTCATTTATCTCTTAATTAACTTTTCAGAGCAAATCAAGAACAGAAAACAACCCATCTTTCCCTCCTGTTTCAGAAACTATTCTTTAATATTTACTGTCAGAGGCTCAAGATTTGTTTAGCACTCTGCAGTTAAGTGAGGAAGAGCAAAGCAGTTATCAGGGTGTATTAAAAAAACTTGAACTATATCATAATCCTGTAAAGAATGCAATTTGAAATATATTTTCATATAAGAAGTGAAAAAGTAAGGGAAACTCTTGGACTTCATAATGTTGCTCAGTGCCTGAGGTACCTTGGGTATTGCTGCAGGCCTTGCAGTCACAACTCTGCAGCCAGCCTTTCACTGCTGGCTCCACACGCTCTCACTCAGACTGCCAAGGCAGCATTTTCCAGAGCCATCAGGGCTGTATTTTTCCCTTGTTGCTCTCATACTATTGCTCTCGTGTTGTGATTCTCATGGCCTTGCACCTACAAACCCTGTTAGTGTCATTATAGCAGATTCGCATTTTTCCATTGGCATGAGAATCCCACCTTTATTCCCCCCATTTTCCTATCCTTGGTTGCAGCTTTTGGTTTACACTATGGGAGCCAATAATATGCATGCACTGAGCTTAACAGCCAAGAGCAGCACCTACCCCTCATCAAAGCATGCTCTCATCAATGCTAATAACACCGTAAGCAAGAACAGCAAGAGAGGGTTTGAGCAGGTCCTGAGAAAGAGTATTAGTCACCACAGGAAACATTTTGGGGGGGGTGGACCCTGCTGCACTGGAGAAGGCACCGGGGGAGGATGAGGACCCGCATCACTTATTCTCCTGGCTTGCCCTGGGGAAAGCCTTTTAGCTTTTTCTTTCACTCGCCCTCTCTTCTTCTGTTTCTATTTTTCCCCCAAAGTAACTTCCACAATTACAGACAATGTATGTTAGCAGCTATAGACCCTGATAAGAAATGTCTGAGCATGTGAACCTGGCTCAGCATCCTTTGTGAAGCAATAACAAAGCTAAGTCCCCAGTGTTAGAGATACCGTCTTGGTAGGCTTGTGCAGTTCCTGAGTAGAGTATAATGGGGATTAGAGAAAAAGGCAATTAGAAGAGCCAGAGCGGAGGAGACAGCCTCAGATGAGGAATCAAGGCTTGGAAGTAAAACCAAGACAATACAGAAGTTCACTGAACTATGAGATCATAAACCATTAAGATTATATAAAGCTAGGACAAAACTTCCAGTCAAAAGCCTAAAAACTGCAGTCAGAGTGAGTTTGTGAAAAACAGCATGAAAATTGTTCAAAGGGTAGCAGCACAGACATTAGAAATGTTCAGTCTTCAGCCAGGTTTGGTGTTTTTAAGAGGCAAAATCATTTTACGAAAGTCTGCAGACATGGACTGACAGTACTGAAAAAGAAACAAAGTGAAAGTGCTGTAATAATCTATATCGTCGTTAGCATTGCTTCACCAATAGTCAAGACTTTTGCAAGCAGGGAATCAAGAGAATTTGTTCTGCCAACTGTTTAAGATACAGCTACATCCAGGGAGTACAATAACATATAATTATTAACATATTAACTTATAATTGTTAACATTATTAGCATATTATTATCCAAATATAATTATTAATGATAAAGCTTTGGTAGGATTCAGTGTTTATTTCTGCTGAAAATTAACAGTTACAATCAGTGCTTCAATGTTGTTCATTAAATTTGGTGTGCTAGATAACAGACTACAGTCTTACTGTTTGGAGGTTGAATGCTCTGAAAAACTGAATGATTTCAAACACTTTTTTTCACATTCTGTATAGCAATAATCTTGCCTGCTTGTGGAAGCAGTGTGAAAAACATACCAAAGTTATTTTAAGAGGCCAAGGAACCTAATTCAAACTGCTATGAATTTGGCACCACTCAGTTATAGGGCAGTCCCTGCTTCCAGGGGACTTTTTTAATATAAAGCTTGGAATTTCATCTGGTTACTAGCTACTGAAGTTAAAAGCAGAGAAAATGTGAACTCCTATAACCACCATTGTTGTGGTTTAACCCCACCCAGCAACTCAGCACCACACAGCCACTCACTCCCTCCCCCTGCAGTGGGATGGGGGAGAGAATCAGAAGAGTAAGAGTGAGAAAACTCGTGGGTTGAGATAAAGACAGTTCAATAGGTAAAGCAAAAGCCACGCACACAAGCAAAGCAAAGCAAGGAATGCATTCACTACTTCCCATGGGCAGGCAGGTGTTCAGCCATCTCCAGGAAAGCAGGGCTCCATCACGTATGACGGTGACTTGGGAAGACAAACGCCACAACTCCAAACGTCCCCTCTTCCTTCTTCTTCCCCCAGCTTTATATGCTGAGCATGACGTCATATGGGATATCCCTTTGGTCAGTTGGGGTCAGCTGTCCCAGCTGTGTCCCCTCCCAACTACTTGTGCACCCCCAGCCTACTCACTGGTGGGGTGGGGTGAGAAGCAGAAAAGGCCTTGACCCTGTGCAAGCACTGCTCAGCAATAACAAAAACATCTCTGTATTATCAACGCTGCTTTCAGCACAAATGTAAAACATAGCCTGATACTAGCTACTATGAAGAAAATTAACTCTATCCCAGTCAAAACCAGCACAACCATGTAAAAGCAGAGTGGATTATGGTCCAGAATCACATCACTTATTACCTTGGCAGGTCCTGTGAGGTGTTAAGGAAGGACCGGAGACCAGGAGCTGATGCAGGAGGCCCTTTGGCTCTTCTGCAAGAGGCAATGGAGCCCTGAGTCCACGTGGCCCTTTGACAGGATGGCTTGTTTTGAACTGAAACAGTAGTGTTTTAGAGTGAGTCGCCACTATGATGCCAACAGGGAGAAGATCTCTCATATAGATTTTTCCATGTATAGGTCAGTTAGCAGACACCTGGCTGCTCTCACATGACTGTCCTGGTTTTGGCTGGGATAGAGTTAATTTTCTTCCTAGTAGCAGGCACAGTGCTGTGTTTTGGATTTAATAGGAGATGAATGTTGATAACACACTGATGGTTTAGTTGTTGCTAAGTACTGCTTGTGCTAGTCAAGGACTTTTCAGCTTCCCATGCTCTGCCAGGTACACAAGAAACTGGGAGGGGGCACAGCCAGAATAGTTGATCCAAACTGACCAAAAGGGCTATTCCATACCACATGACGTCATGCTCAGTATATAAACTGCGGGGGGGTTGGCCAGGGAGCAGCGATTGCTGCTCAGGAACTGTCTGGGTATCGGTCGTCAGGTGGTGAGCAATTGCATTGTGCATCACTTGCTTTGTATATTATTATTACTATTATTATTATATTGTTATTATTATTATTTTACTTTATTATATTTCAATTATGAAACTGTTCTTATCTCAACCCAGGAGTGTTTCTCACTCTTACTGCTCCGATTCTCTCCCCCATCCCATCGGGGTAGGGGGAGTGAGCGAGCGGCTGCGTGGTGCTTAGCTGCTGGCTGGGGCTAAACCACGACAATGACTAAACCAGTATTAGACAGCAACAACTCAGCATGAGTGACAGGTACACTGCCCAGTCCTCCAGCCAGGCTGTAACCACAGCCTTGGTCATACAGCCTTGACCCATAAATGATCTTACAAGGTCACCAGACAATGCCATCCCATAATGTATCACCACACCCAGCTTTCTCCTCCTCCTGCTGTTTTCCGTTTATGAACCCACAGCAGTAATTGCTACAGCAATACTTGTTATTCATCCTTAAATTCCTGAAGATTCACTTTGTGCTATTAAATTTCACCACAGCTGTAACCTCCTAACCTGCAGGGTCATCTACTTTGTACAAAATATTCATATTCTCTTTGATATTAATAGTGCCAACCAGCTTTATGGCATCAGCACTAGAAAATTCATTTGTGAAATGCCAACCTTTTTTGCCAAGGTCACTAATGAAAATAACAGAGCAGATTATTCACAAGATTAATCCTTGAGGGGGAAAATAAAAAACAAACCAAACTTTTTTCTTTCAGTAACATTATCCCATTTCTATAAAGAAATTTGGTACCTGAAACATTAGCTCCTTGCTTGGAGCTGTTGGCCATTATCAAAACTTGTTCTATGTGTATCTTATGAATTATTCCTTGCAGAGGTATAAAATGAAATTTTTAATGTATGAATAATTTCCCTCAGGTTAAGGAGGTTTTGTATATGTAGAGAAGGAATTTGGAAAATCTTATGGCCAAGTCACTTCTGCAAAGCCAAGTGCCTTTATTTACTGTTGTAAGATTCACATTTATGTAAGTTTTTCATGTATAAGGTCTTTGAATTTCTAGAAACAAATATATAGGGGGTTTAGACCAGATGACATCAAACAGATCAAACAGAGCTAAATCATATATACTAGAAGACTGGCCACTGATTTACTAAGATTTCTTTACTTCCCTATTTAGTTTTTCACATTTCACATGCATTTTTCTGATTTCTAGTAGAAATTAAGACTGTTATCATTATTTGAAATTTACAGAGAGTAATTGGTCTAATTGAGACACAAAATGCAATCCCATGACCTTTTAACGTTCTGTGTCACCTTAACACGTTCGGAGTAAACGACAGAACATAAGCAGGGTTGTCTGTATCAATTTGTTTCATGGAAGACTACAAAGAAGTAACCTACAAAACACACGCTTCACCCTGTACCAGATACAACGGGACAAATACACTTCCTTGCCCTGCTCTTTCCTTTCCATCAATACCACAGCAAAGAGCAAAGGCAGCAACGAAGAGAAGTACCAGACCCCTGCTCTCAGTCCTGGGGCAGCTCAAACCTGGGAACTGCCTTGGCTAGCAATGCAAAACCTGTGCTGCATCCCATCTCTCCCAAGTACTAATCATAGTAGCCTACATCTCCCACATATGTTAGATAATTAGCAAGCAGTGCTCTTCAATGAAACCCGCAATTCCCTTTTGCTCTTTTCTTTTAATTAAAACAACTCCCTATCATATTTTCTTGATTTGTCTGAGGTGATAGTCACACTTTTGCCCGTCAGCAAACAGCAGTAATTCCAGTTATCTCTGGCAACCAAATGACACAAGTAAGGGAATAAATCCCTCATGTTAGGGACTATTGTTGATTCATTCTGCAGAGACTGACAGTCGTTCTGATATCATTCCTGAGGTCAGAGTACATAAATAGTAGCTTATGCTGTTTTTTTCCCTCCTAAGCCCATATCTCACATGGGTTCATTTCCTGCAAATGGGTTCATAAAATGCCTTCAGAGAATGTTTAGAGATGAACATCATAATGGGGATTAGTGCTTTTCTGTTTCTGAGTAGTTTTTCTTTCGCCATAGCATCTGGTCTCTTTGGCAGCATGGGAACATGCCATTAGTAAATAATACTACTTAGAAGACTTTTGCATTTCTGGCTGGCAGTCCCTTATGGTCCTCAATATAACTGATAAAAACAATATGGGCAAAAACTTTCCAAAAGGCTGAGGTTGTTTTGGGAAGTGTCAGTGAGACGATGGATTTTGGAAGTATTTAAGTACTGAAACATATTTTTCACAACTCCTTTGCTCATGCTTTATCAACTGTAATGATGAACAGGAGATCAGAGCCATAGTCACATGTCTTTCCACATGTTCCAGGCATGTGACTGAGGGCAAAAGTCTTGGTCACTGATGGGTTGGTCACAAACTATCCTATGGGTTTTCTGCCTGTGCTCAGCACCTCTGGATCCTGGAGAAGTCCTCACTTTACTGCTAGCTTATTCAAAGTTGTCCAAAAGTGGAATGAGACTTTAGATTTTTATTTCTCTGAGGAAGACTAGATTTCAATTTACAAGCCTATTTGGAAGGTCTGATCAATAGGAAGTATAAAATTGCTCCATTAATTTTTCAGCAGAGAACTTACTTAGCTGGAAGATACGGCATATTATTTTTCTTTCCAGATCAAAAATGTACGAGAAATGTAACCAAAACATAATATAGGAGGAATTATTCATGTAACATCATGGAGAAAATAATATGTTTTGGTCAAAATATTTTTTAAAGGAAAACAAAGGAACAAAGGTTCACCTTGAAGTTAAAGCAATACATAAGGAGTCAGGAGATAAAGGTTCATTTCCTGGACCTGATACTTTATAGCTGTGTGACCTTGAGTAGTTCATATATGGCTCACTACTGCTCCCACGGAAGGCAGCGATAAATCCTTCATAACTTTCAGTGATAAAATAGCTAATGCAGTAAAGTGTGAGGCCCTGAAGCACTGTAAGTTGTTAATTTGATGCAGAAGTGTGGAGGGACCTCACAAAGCCAGTTGTGGTCCTTGACTCCATCTCAGGCCAAACTGCACATTGTCTATCTGGGAATTAATTGGCTTTACTCTTTTTCATATAGCTATTTAGGTTATAAAACCCCCAAATATGCAATGCAATGCAATGTAGTATAATACAATATAAAATAATATAACATAATAATTATAATATCAACAATTATAATAGTATAATAATGCAATACAATGTATTTATAATACAATTATGATGGTTTTTATATATATATATAACATCCTTACATAACTTCTAAAAGTTATAAAACAACTTCAAATACATTTTTATTACAGAAAATGTGATAAGCAACAGTAATGCAGAGTAGGTACAAAAGAGAAGTCCTAACTGAGCTGTGGGACTCCAGGATGGTGCACTTACTAAAAGTTCAGGAGGACACTGTTTAAGGTCATGGAAGGGAAATCCACCGACAGTTACTGAATTCATAGTAACCATAACCTACTCAGATTCTCCCCTGATCTGCTAAAAGTCAAAGGCTGGTAGAGTATTCAGGAGAAATATCATATACCTTGTCCTGTTCCTATACTCTACCTGGAAATACAATTTTAGTCACAGTCAGAGACAGGACAGATAGAATCATAGAATCATAGAATTGTTTAGGTTGGAAAAGACCTTTAAGATCATCCAGTCCAGCCATTAACCCACACTACCAAGTCTACTCTAAGCCAATCAAGGGTAGACTAGACTAAACCATGTCCCAGAGTGCCACATCTACCCGTTTTTTGAACACTGCCAGGGATGGTGACTCCACCACCTCTCTGGGCAGCCTCTTCCAATTCTTGACCACCCTTTCCGTAAAGAAATTTCTCCTAATTTCCAACCTAAACCTCCCCTGGCGCAGCTTGAGCCCATTTCCTCTCGTCCTATCGCTAACTACATGGGAGAAGAGACCAACACCCACCTCACTACAACCTCCTCTCAGGTAGTTGTAGAGAGCGATAAGGTCTCCCCTCAGCCTCCTCTTCTCCAGGCTAAACAACCCCAGTTCCCTCAGCCGCTCCTCATAAGGCCTGTGCTCCAGACCCTTCACCAGCTTCGTTGCCCTTCTCTGAACACGCTCCAGCACCTCAATGTCTTTCTTGTACTGAGGGGCCCAAAACTGGACACAGTATTCCAGGTGCAGCCTCACCAGTGCCGAGTACAGGGGCACAATCACCTCCCTGCTCCTGCTGGCCACACCATTCCTGATACGGGCCAGGATGCTGTTGGCCTTCTTGGCCACCTGGGCACACTGCTGCCTCATGTTCAGCCGGCTGTCTACCAACACCCCCAGGTCCTTTTCGGCCAGGCAGCTTTCCAGCCACTCCTCCCCAAGCCTGTAGCGTTGCATGGGGTTGTTGTGACCGAAGTGCGGGACCCGGCACTTGGCCTTGTTAAACCTCATCCAGTTGGCCTCGGCCCATCGGTCCAGCCTGTCCAGGTCCCTCTGCAGGGCCATCCTACCATCCAGCAGATCGACACTCCCACCCAGTTTGGTGTCGTCTGCAAACTTACTGAGGGTGCACTTGATCCCCTCATCCAGATCATTGATAAAGATATTAAACAAGGCTGGCCCCAAAACTGAGCCTTGGGGAACACCGCTCGTGACCAGCTGCCAACTGGACTTAACTCCATTTACAACTACTCTCTGGGCTCGGCCACCCAACCAGTTTTTTACCCAGCGAAGACTACGCCCATCCAAGCCATGAGCTGCCAGCTTCCCAAGGAGAACGTTGTGGGAGACGGTGTCAAAAGCTTTGCTAAAGTCCAGGTAAATGACATCCACAGCCCTTCCATCATCTACCAGGCGGGTCACCAGGTCATAGAAGGAGATCAGGTTGGTCAAGCAGGACCTGCCTTTCATGAACCCATGCTGGCTGGGTCTGATCCCCTGGTTGACCTGTACTTGCCTGTGGAGTTCGCTCAAGATGAACCTCTCCATAATCTTCCCTGGCACCGAGGTCAGGCTGACAGGCCTGTAGTTCCCTGGGTCCTCCTTCCGGCCCTTCTTGTAGATGGGCGTCACGTTGGCAAGTCCCTCCAGTCATCAGGGATCTCCCTTGTTAACCAGGACTGCTGATAGATAGCTGCCCAGAACCGTGTGCAGGTAGTGAACAGACCAGTGTGGTCCCTATATTCTTACAGAGGGAGTCTGTAACTCCAGACTGCCATGGCAAATTGCTTGGGGGGCGGGGGGAAGGGTTGATGCTGTAGGCAATTTAGCACATGGTAATTTTAATCATGTGAATGATCCCTCTGAAATTAGGTCTTAAATCAATAGCATATTTGCTACCTTACAGAAAGCTCTGAAGTTCTGAGAATAAGCCTGGAAAGGAGAAACAGTCCCTGAGCTGCAAACAAACCCCAACGAATGGCTGCACTGACAAGCTGTGAGGGCACAGGGAAGGAGGCGTTAGGGAGTTTTGTCTGGGGAGTAAGTGTGAGCGAAGTGCAAGACAACTGGGAATTTTTGGCCACCATTCTGAATAAGAAGTTATTAAAAACTGGCTGATGAAGCATCCGTGGCCTGGGAAGAGAAAGATCTTGGCTTGATGGCCACCTCTGCAAATGCACAATGATTATCTTCATGCATGCATGGCTGGGGTGAAATCTACCACTTAGGGATGTAGTACTCCAATTTATACAGGGGAAAATCTTTAAAGGGTGATAGAACTTACTGAAACTGGCATAACTAATCAAACAGCACCAGCTTTTAACTGAGGATAGTTTTCTTGCTTGACAGATTTTTTTTTTTTATTTAATGCTTTTGTCTGAAAATTTCCGGTTTACTCATGTTTTCTTTAGAATGCAATCAGAAAACTAAAAAAACCTGTGAGATCAGTTGTTTCTATAGTGCAAAGGCTGGTACAGAGTGGTCTCCTCTTTATTAATACCCTATTTATTAGAAGTATGATTGGAGTACTGAAGCTTCATAAAAGCTTGGTTCAGGGGCCAAGGTCCAAAAGCCTGATAGCACTGCATTACATTTCTTGAGAGAAATAATGTTCACATTTGCCTTGAAAGGAGTAACGTATGGTGGAATTATACAGCTGGTGTGCTGGCCGAGTTCAGCTGTAAAAAAATAATCCGCTCAGTCTGCCCTCAGGTCTGTTCTTGCCATTTGGTGTCAATTGGCCATAAGTGAGAACTATCACTGTGAATCATCAGATAACATTAGGGGGCCTAATCATCTAAGATATTATTTTAGAAAAAAAACCTTTCCGGTGATTTTTCTGCTCAGATAGAATAACTTGTAATAAAGCAAAGGCCATAATTAAAATGTAAGATATGATTTTCTGTCTTGTGTGACCTCTTGGACAATTAAAGGTTTGCACTTCATAGATCTGTAATGATAACTGGATGTCTGTATAGATGCTAGCCTATTGCAGGCCTGAAGTAGGAATAATATTTTGGACTCACTGAAAAAAATTGCTGATTCTTTCAATAAGGTAGGATTTAATTTCAAAGGGTGACTTACATTTCAAGATTAAATGTTGTTCATTTATGAAAACTGTAACAAAAAACTGGATGTGTTATATGCAAAGATAATACGCCTACTTCTAAATGACTCCCAGGAGAAAGCATGGAAATTCTATGCCTGCAGAAAATTACATGTCATTGTATTTAGTGTGCAAGATCAAGACCTAAAAATATCGTTGGCGCATATGTTAGTTAAGAGAGATGCTGGTACTGGGTTGCCCAAGTAGGTGGAAAGAGTTCACGGTCTCTCTGTGATGCAAAAGTATATGTAGATTTTAAAATCTTTTTTTCTCTACAGCTCTTCACCTTTCCCACTGACATTTCCTTAAACATCAGTTCTTTCCTGCACAAAGGATGTATATTTTAGAATTGGCTTGATGTAAGCTGAATTTTTGTCTCAAGCTTACTGTTCATGATAGTGGAGTAAACAATGTGTTTTTTCATGTCTGTGGACATCACTTGAATACAGCCTACCCAAAGTTTTCTGCAATTACATTTATAAAGCATTCAATGAATAAATCACAGAACATGTTCTGCCTCCAAATACTCTGGAGGCAATACCAAAAAGTAAATATTCAGGATTTCAGAACATGTGACTTGTACTTTCTGCATTTCAGAAGAGACTTCAATGAAGGTATGGCTAATGAACCTAAAGACCCATGAGGCATCTGTAGTAACTATCAAATACAGGAAGTGACTATTTCATGTTCATCCTATCTCAAAGGACTGTAGTGAAGACTGAGCCCTGAGTTCCTTTAAAACCAGCTATCCTCTGTAAAATACAACCAATATTAACAGGAGGAAAGATAGGTTTTTTTATTATTAATATTTTGACATTTTTACTGCATGATCAAATAACTGTTTCTAAATCTCCAGGAAGTTTTCTGCCTCCATACAAGTGCCTTAAATGTGAACTAAAACCTTTATAAAAATTGATTAAAACTGATGTCATGATCAATAGGCTAGTGTCTATTATGAAATATAATCTTGAAGACTGCATTGATTTCAGTGAAATAACCACAGCTCTTCTTGGTGCCTGAGAGTACAGAATAACCACCTGGGACTACACCACGTTTGCAATGGTCAAAAAAGGTCTGGAGTTAGTAGCATCATACTGAATAATAGTCTGAGGGGTAGCCACAGACCTCTTCTGGTTTCATGAAAAATTATGGGCATACATCAGAGCATTCCTAACTATTTTTCTCCATGTCTCCCAAAACAAGGGCAAGGTAATCTCATTTTAGTTGCTGAAAAACCCATTTTTGACACCTATATTCTCTTTGTTTTCTACATCTCTCCCTTGGAGAAAACATCAGATTGACTCTGACAAAAAATATCCAAATATTTACAGTGTTTATGTCAGCCTTTCCATTATAATTTCTTACTGGTTCTGTAACTGGCTATTAACACAGCAGACCTACAAAAGCATTTTGAGAGGTTTTATTTTCATCTTTAGTTAAGCTGGTACTTTTGTCATTGTTGAGCTAATCTGACAGCAGCAAAGACCCTCTTCCAGGGAAATTTCCTATGCTGGAATGTGCATCCGGCATTTCTTGCTGGAAAGGTTCAGCTAAGATGGTACAAGTGCTTCCTCACAAATCCACCAGGCAATGGACAGAATGAGGTTCCTCTCCAGGGCAGCTCATCCTACCTACCTGACACTTACCTGAGAACAAGAAAAATCACCTGCTGGAGCTGCCTCTTTCTCTTTACAGACTCAGTGGTCTCCCAAAGGACTAATTTTAATCAGATATCTTGTTTGTGGAAGGAAGCCAAAGAGTGGCAATTAGAATCCCTTCTAGATTCCTTCAATCCAGCTTCTCACCTGAAGGGCAAAAAAACAGTCTTAAGATTTTGCGTTTAGATGTTGAAAAACTATATCACCACTGTGTCTAATGTTATCAAGAAGTTTACAAGATCAATTATAGAGAGGTTGTTGGCTGCATTAATTCAGTCAAGAAACACTAAGTGACAACCAATAGACAAAACACCATTGGCAATATATTGATTTACTGTGTTGATTTACTGTGTTTTTAATGGAGCTATAATGAGTTTCCTTCTGCAAGAGTCTATAAAAAGATTTTCAGAGTAGGCCATTATAAACATTCTTTCTGCAATGCAGAATGAAGCAGTCATTTGCTCCAAAAAACCCAGAAATGAACTTCAAAGAAAAGATCATGGAGTTTGTTTTCTGTATACTAAACATTCAAATATCAAAGCATTTTTTTCATGTGTCAGTTGTTTCTTTCTTCCTTTTTTAAAGGCTGGATAAGCATCCTTTTTCATGGCAGGATAGGTAGTGCTGAGTCAATTAAAAAAAAATTTAAAATACAGGATACTGATGTATCTCTGTTGGCATCCATTGGATGGACACTAGGTACCAGTTCAGCCCAGTAAGAAAGATGTTCTTTCCAAGCTGTCTTCATGATATAATGATGCTGAGTAGCATTATTTTATCATGGTGTATTTTGATTTTTTTTGTTATGTTTTTAAGCAGCAATTTATAGAATGGAGAAGGGCATGATTTGTGTTTTAAGAAAAGGGAATTTTCTTGACACTATGAACACAATGGTCCCTTTATTAAGGAAAAAAAAAGAAGTAAGAAGCCATCTCTGATAAATCAGTGAAACTTGACCCTTTGCCCACTGTTAATATGAAAATACTCTGCGAACATCAGATAAAATATAAATTAAAGAAAACTTAGATAATCCAGAAGATAGAAAAGGCTGTTGACACCGATAATGTAAAACAATAACTAAATAAGATAACAGAAAGTGGGTTTGAATTTCCAGACCGGGGGATGGGACAGGACAGGAAACCCAAATCTTATTTTGGAAACCTGATAAATTCATGTTCTTAGCATCTTTCAGGAGTCAGTGTTTATAAAAGTCTGACATCTGGGTATGGTGGTTGTACATTTTTCAGTATAAGCAACACTCAACCATGACAGATGGCTACTGCCAAAGCACAGAAAACCCTTGTTAAGAAAAGATTTGTTTTTTCCCCTCCTATTACTTAAGTTCTGTGGCTTTGAATGTAGAATCTGATGGAGGCAGAGGCAGCAATTTATTTCCTTAGAAAAATATGGCAATTTCCTAATAATTCAAACTGTTTTTTCAGCATAGTAGCGCTGCAAGTATTCAAATGTTATTGTTAATTACAATATTCATGGTTTACTGGTTTACTCTGCTTGTTTTAACACGCTTAGAACATGTTCAGTGTCTTTAGCATGGGTTTGGGATTTTTTTTAGTTTAAGCATTGCAAGCTTTGCATCACCTATAAAAAAAGTATTCTTTTTCTTTACCATTAGAAAAAGAAACAATCATAATTTGTTTATTTCTTCTACCATTACTGCAGTTTTCCATTTGACAAATATCAGCTCAGATCTGCAAATACCTACTCAGCCTTACTATCTGCAAGTAATCTCAGTGGATTACCAGAGGGGACGTGATACTGGACCTGTTGGTCACAAATGCAAGTGAGCTAATTGGTGACGTCAAGATTGGAGGCAGCCTGGGCTGCAGTGATCATGCACTGGTCAGCAGTCCTGAGGGACATGGGTCAGGCAAAGAGTAAAGTTAGGACTCTGAATTTCAGGAAAGCAAACTTCCAGCTCTTCAAGGAGTTAGTCAATAGGACCCCCTGGGAAACTGCCCTCAGGGACAAGGGAGCAGAACAGAGCTGGCAGATCTTTAAGAATGCTTTCCATTGAGCACAAGAGCTCTCGATCCCCAGGGTTAAGAAATCAGGAAAGGAAGGCAAGAGACAGGCATGGAAGAGTTGAGACCTGCTGGTCAAACTAAAGGGCAAGAAGGAAATGCATGGGCAGTGGAAGCAGGGCCAGGTATCCTGGGAAGAGTATAAGGACATTGCCCGGTTGTGTAGGGATGGAGTCAGGAAGGCCAAGGCTCACCTGGAACTGAACTTGGCAAGGGATGCAAAGAATAAGAAGGTTTTCTACAGGTATGTCAGCTGGAAAAGGAAGGTCAAAGAAAACGTACCACCCACCCGATGAGCAAGACTGGCAAACTGGTAACAATGGACAAGGAGAAGGCTGAGGTACTCAATAACTTCTTTGCCTCAGTCTTCACTGGCAACCTCTCTTCCCACACCTCTCGAGGGGATGGACTTCAAGACAGGGACTGGGAAAGCAAGGTCCCTCCCACTGTAAGAGAAGATCAGGTTCATGACCACTTGAAGAACCTGAACATACATGACTCTATGGGACTTGATGAGATGCATCCCAGAGTCCTGAGGGAACTGGCTGATGTAGTTGCCAAGCCACTCTCTATCATATTTGAAAAGTCATGGCAGTCAGGTGAAGTCCCTGGTGACTCAAAAAAGGGAAACATCGCACCCACTTCTGAAAAGGGTAAAAAGGAGGACCCTGGGAACTACCAACCAGTCAGTCAGCCTCACCTCTGTGCCTGGGAAGATCATGGAACAGATCTTCCTAGAAGCTATGCTCAGGCACATGGAGGACAGGGAGGTTATTTGAGACAGCCATCATGGCTTTACCAAGGGCAAGTCCTGCCTGACCAACCTAGTGGCCTTCTATAATGGAGTGACTACATCAGTGGACAAGGGAAGAGATACAGATATTATCTATCTGGACTTCTGTAAGTCCTTTGACATGGTGCCCTGCAACATCCTTCTCTCTAAATTGGAGAGATATGGATTTGATGGGTGGACTGTTCAGTGGATGAGGAATTGGTTGGATGGTCACATCCAGAGGGTAGTGGTCAATGGCTCAATGTCCAGATGGAGATCGATGACAGGTGGTGTGTAGTGGACAAGGAGTCTGTACTGGGACCAGTACTGTTTAATATGTTCATCAGTGACATAGACAGTGGGATCGAGTGCACCCTCAGCAAGTTTGCAGACAACACCAAGTTGAGTGGTGTGCTCAACACACCTGAGGGACAGGATGCCATCCACAGGGACTTACACAAGCTTAAGAAAAGGGCCCAGGTGAACTTCATGAGGTTCAACAAGGCCAAGTGCAAGGTCCTGCACCTGGGACGGGGCAACCCACTGTACCAATACAGGCTGGGGGATGAAGGGATTGAGAGCAGCCCTACCAAGAAGGACTTGGGGGTACTGGTGGATGAAAAGCTGGACATGAGCCAACAATGTGCACTCACAGACCAGAAAGCCAACCATATCCTGGGCTGCATCAGAAGCAGTGTGGCCGGCAGGTCGAGGGAGGTGATTCTGCCCCTCTACTCTGCTCTGGTGAGACCTAACCTGGAGCACTGCGTCCAGCTCTGGAGCCCTCAGCACAGGAAGGACATGGACCTGTTGGAGCAGGTCCAGAGGAGGACCACAAAAATGATCTGAGAGCTGGAGCACCTCTCTTAGGAGGCCAGGCTGAGAGAGTTGGGGTGGTTCAGCCTGGAGAAGAGAAGGCTGCAGTAAGACCTTATTGTGGCCTTTCAGTACTTAAAGGGGGTTTATAAGAAAGATTGGAACAAACTTTTTAGCAGGGCCTGTTATGATAGGACAAGGGGTAATGGTTTTAAACTAAAGGAGGGTAGATTTAGACTAGGTATAAAGAAGAAATCTTTTCAATGAGGTGGTGAAAGACTGGAACATGTTGCCCAGAGAGGTGGTTGATGCCCCATCCCTGACAACATTCAAGGTCAGGTTGGACGGGGTTCTGAGCAACCTGATCTGGTTAAAGCTGTCCCTGCTCACTGCAGGGGGGTTGGGCTAGATGATCTCTAAAGGTCCCTTCCAACCCAAACTATTCTATGATTCCATGATTCAAGGGAATTGGCAAGTAGGATTTACAGGATACCCAGTGGCACCACAGCAATCTTCCTATTAACTTAAAACAAATTCAGGTCAGTCATCATAAGAAAGCTGGGGACAAGAAGGAATTCCTCAATCATTCTTGAACTGTTTGTGCATTTCTTACAAATTCTGTGTCAAATACAGTTTTGCAGAGAGGAAAAGCATACCTGTAAATTAAGCTTTCTTTGAAAGGTAGCCTGGGGCTACTAATTACTCATTTGAAATTCTGTTTTTCAGCATGGTTCTGCATTGTACATGGTCTATTGGTGTTTGAAATGCAGTTTTAAAAGCCATTGTTGCTGTGATAATTGAGGCTATGGTGGTTGTCCATTCCCACTTTTGTGTGCTGCCTGCCTTTTTTACTCAGTGGTGATCACATAACAGGTCTGATTCAACTACAGTAAATTCTTACACAGCAGTGTCATGTGAAGAAACAATTTAATTTTTTTTGCCTTTTTAGAGAGGAAAAAGGATAGTGAGCATCATGCAGCTGTCCTCTTTCCCTCACATCGTTTTTCCTTACTAAGGACGCAGCACACGCAGCACCACAGCTACCAGCCTGCCTGCATTGCCAGTGCTCAGCATATTCACTCATGAAACCACCCTAGGCTGAGCAAAAAGCTTCACTGAGCACCCCGAGCCATCTCTTGGCTGCTGGAAGAGCACCAGAACCAGTCTGTGCCATCTCAGACCAAAACACTCATTCTGGAGAGGAACCTTGTCTTTAACACATCCAATTGTCTGCTGATCCTTGAAGAAGTTCATATTGATTGAACCTGCTGTCAGCCCAACATCTATCTTCTCAGTCCTAGGCAAGCAGAAACAGAAACAAGGCAAAGGCTAACTACACACTCAGTGTAAGTTATAACCTGAAAACAGTCAGTTGTGGATGGAGGCTACAAGGTATAATGGGAACAGCTGCAGCACCGCCTATGATTGATCGGCTGCTGTCAATACTACTCCCATCTGCTGGGATCTCTGTGCAGCATTTGGCAGTCTCAAGTATGAGCTATAGTGCTGCCAGCTGAAAGTAGGGCTCAAGAAGTTCACTAAAACAGTTTAAATCTGTCCTGAAGAATAGTAAAAGGAGTTTCCACCTCTCTTTGGGGTGTGTCCCAAAGTTTACTTTTACTCTTTTCATATTCAACTTTTACTTACATCTACTAAGCAAGAAAGCTGATAGAAAAGCAGAGGAGAATATTCAGAAAAGTTTGCAGAGAGGGAGACTCACATCCTCAAAGGTAAATTCAAGTCCCCACACTGTTTTCTTTACTGACACTAAGCTCTCCTGTAGTAGCATTCCAAAGCAAACAAATAGTTCTGTGAGGTCAGGAGACTGCATTCTGTCTTCTGTCTACTGATTTTTCCTTTCCCATATATGCCTTTATCACTGCCATATGGACAAAAGCAATGAAATAAGCTAGGCTTCAACTAGTACCGAATATTCAGCATGAATCTTCAGCAAAACATCATCCTAGGAGCATATATAAAACCATTTTTCTGCTTTCTGCTGTGGCTTTCCAGAAAATATCAAATGAGGCTCAAAGTCTTCCACTTCCTCTTTAAGGCTTTCTCTTTAAGCCTGCTGCAGGCTGACTACATAGCTGACAGTTGTGTTCTGCTGGCATAAAGCACTTTTCTATTATAAGTGTATAGCTTTCCTGTTTCAGACAAGCAGCTTTCTCAAACAACTGGACTATAGACTGAACTCATGTGGAAACTAAGGACCGTCACAAAACTCAGCACCTTCTCCTGCTTGGGCTTCTCTTTCTTTAATGCAAATAGAGGTTGACTTGCATAGCAGAAGAAAGTCTCCAAAAGTGTCTCACCCAATCTAAACACATCACTGCCCACATGATTCTTTCCCCAGAAGAAAATGCAAGAAAAATAATCTCAGTGTGACAGATGTTAAGTATGCTGCTTAATACACTGCTGATAAAATGCTGGACATTTTTGGTGGTAAGGCTGGTATAAAGAATAGACTAGACTAGACTAGAACAGAACAGAATAGAATAGAATAAGATCACACTCTAGCCAAGGAACTTAGTAGTTAAGGTAGTTCAGGATGTCACTTTAATGGCTTTGCTTTAATATCACTGTAAACATCGATCTTTACCACCATTGTCTTTACCATGAAAATGAGAGCACCTGTACTTACCAGAAGAATCCTAATTCTGTATTGCCTTACAGTCATGAATGCAAAGTGAGTACCGATGTCATGGTGACGCTGTTTTTTTAACAGCCTTGGAACTCTCTTTGCTAAACTGGAACTGATTGCACAAAGGGAAAGGCAATGAAGATCCAGATCTTGGTAGTGCTGGGAAAAACGGTTTTGTCATCTTGGTTACATAAAGCAGTCATAAGTTTGCCTTTGCCTGTCAGTTCGGGTAGGTTTCATGACACAGTTCTTTTACCAGATTAGCAAAAAGAATGTGGGCTGATGTTTAACCATTTGTACAGGTAAAGAAAATTACGATTAAAGAAGTAGAACCAAATGGTTGTATCGTAATGCTTTGTTACCTAAATGGAAAATGATGCATCTAGTGCTGGTTTCAATCTGTGTCCCTCTAGCTCTTGTGAAGACTACATAAAAACAAATTCATTCTTGGAGGTTCAAGCCCTACAGGACTGAAAATCTGACAGCTTAATATTCTCCAATTTTTTGTTAAGCTGTGTTTCAGCTTAAAACAGTAGTGAGTTTTATTCACTGAACAAAGAAAACATTTGAATCGTTATATTATTTTGGCCTTTTCTTTTAATTCTTTACAAAATTAGAGGGTATGCCTTTCATACAACTCTTAAAAAAGTGATAAATGTTGAAATTAAGCACAGTTAAAAAAAAGGTAACAATATGTTCTAAATTCAGCCAGTTGCTTTTGTTTATCTCATTAGCTGATCATGACTTACCTGAAATACAGAAGGTCAATACACAGTTTGATAGGCTGTGTTACATTATCGGCATTAATAGCAGGCATCCTAATGTAGAAATATTGCACATAATTATATGGTGAGTTAAAATACAGCTTCTTTACAAATGTATGAGAAGCAAGTATGTAGCTGCTGCAGTAAGCATCACAGGACTCCAGGCAGAGGGTGGGATATGGGACCACTTCCAAGTCTGCTGAAACTCCAGTTGGGTCCCAACCATGCAACAAGATTAAACTTGGGTCCATATCATCTACCTCCACACATCATTCTATTTTCAGTGGGAAGCCCCTTCTAGTGGTCAAGCAGGGACAGAGCTGTTGTGTACCCTGATATTCTTCCCAGTCTGACAACTGGGGCACCAGGATCCCAGGGAACACTATATAGTAGAGCAATCTGCATGTCACATAGCCATAATGACTGCTGAGTATTATAAAAAACTCAGTTCATCTTTAAGGACCATTATCATTAACAGTTGCTGACATTTTTAAGCAACATAAGAAAACTCAGAGCTGCACAGACTTTTGAGAGCCTGGCCTTACTCTCTTGCACTGCCAAATTGTCTATGCATGCTGTAACACGCCATGTTGCGTTACTTCTAAGCACTATGCATGCATTACGCTAGATAAATTTTAAGTAGCTAATGTTAAATTTGTCATTAGAGAAAATGAGTAACAGAGTTTTGAGATATGAAAGCTCTTCTAAGTGAGCAATTTTTGAGAGTGATTTTGCCTCTTACCAAAGTGTGTTGAAATACTAATCAGCATACCACAATTAGACTGGCATTGCTGATAGGATTTGGAGAGCTATAAAAAGCAGAGTTACACTCTTCCTTATTTATTGGGCTACTTTATCCTTGGGCAGTCTGATATGTGCTAAAATGCATGGGTTTATTAAAAAGAATTGCAATTACATGTATGCTGTGCAGCCAAGCAGAATTTGACTAGTTTATATCTCACATCATACATTAAAGGAATATCAGAGAAATTATTGTAAAGAAAGTATCAGTCATATTTAGTTCTCAGGTACATTGGTTCCCCACTGAGCACAGGGCTTACTGGACATCATCATATTTTAGAGTTCAGACATTCACACTATGAAATGTTTCCAAACCCAACCTTAGCCCCAGCTGAATGTTCCTTTTTTTATCATTTCCTTTTTATTTATGATTCACCACATTTATTAAGATAAAAGCTTGCACTGCAGAAACAGCCTAAAGTATACCCCCTACATACAAACTGATCTCCAGATTACTAGCAAAATTGCTGCCTTTGTATACTTATGGGCTGACGTGATAACTGAAAATAACTTCCATTAGCACTATAAAAACTCCAGCTGATACCAAATGAATTTCATTTGATACCAGCAGAGAAAAATATTAGCTACTGAGATATTCTTTGTTCATGGTTATTTACAGTTAGCTAGAATCCATGTACCATTTAGGAATCAGAAGTCTCCAGATGTTTTCTTTACATCAGGTTCTTAAACACAAGCTTCTCCCTCTAAGACTACCTAACATTCATATATTTATATGAAATTCTTCTCTCTTAGTCGATATGGCTTCCATGTCTTTGATTCATTGCAAAAAACATTTCTTGTAGAGGGGCTATAGGAGCTTGACTACCACCTAGTTTGAGTTTATCTTATTTCCACAAAATTTGCTGAAAAGATCGCTCTTTAGATTCATGGAAGGCAGACGTAGCCAGTGTTACAGGCTATGTGAAATTATTTTTTTCCCTGGTATCTTGCCAAACTGTATTACACATGCAGAACCAGGATATTTTTGTACCCAGACAAGACAAAGATGCCATGGAAATATTTAATGTCACTGCATCCCTAAGTGAACAATCTTGTACAATGCTCTGCTATTGTTAGTAGTTCCAGTCGCTTTCTTCTAAAGCACAGCGAGAGTTTTTGGTTGTCATGAAAATATCACTGTGAAACAATGCTGCTTAGAAACAGCTGCAGATTGCTTTGAGTTTGTCTTTGCTGTGCAATTACCATCTCAGGTCTACAAAAAAATCCCCAAACTTAAAAGCATAATCTAAAGCCATAGTTAAAATTTTTTTTACTATCTATTTCTTTATGCAAGAATAGGTCATAAAAGGAGAGGTCAATGGATTGCTTAAATGTAAGGTTCTTGTTTGCTGAATGGATTGTCTGAAAAT
This sequence comes from Pelecanus crispus, assembly GCF_030463565.1. NCBI lineage: Eukaryota > Metazoa > Chordata > Aves > Pelecaniformes > Pelecanidae > Pelecanus > Pelecanus crispus. The sequence continues at coordinate 165,799,699 of NC_134643.1, forward strand.
AGTTCTTCTTTTTTTAGTAATTCAGTTAGTGCTTCTATATTTCATTCTTAAATTTAAATATAATTAAGAACTGTATTTCTACAAAGGCCCTTTACATAGCATTTATTTTGTCTAACTGTCTTGTGTTTCTGTACTTATTTTCTATATGTTTACACATTTTCCAAGTTTTTTATTTTTCTGGGTTTTTTTTTTTTTTTCCATCTATAACTAGTAAAAAGTAGGCTTCAAATGTAACTGAATTATTTAAGTCTTCCTTATAGTCAGAGAAGAAAAAAAGACACTTTCAGACAGAAGCTGATCCCGTGTTAGGTAGGTACCTAAGACACAGGGGCCACGGAGTCCTCTGGAAGGTCTGTCTTTGCTGGCTACCACATGACTCTAAATGATTAGCTCTTAGCAGACATCTGACTTTTCTATGGCTCTTGGTGGATGAGAAAAATTCCACGTGACAGTTTGTTTCATGCTTTTTACCAACAGCCCCAGTGATACTTAAAATTATATCCTTTAAGCTTAACTGCCCAAATGTAAACATGTGTCATGGATTGGTATTTATGGAAGTCTCTGCTAGCTCCTGATGAGTTAGCTTTCCTATTTACAGATCCAGCAGGTCTTAAATTGTGGATTTGTTGTTTCTACTCTCATAGCTTTTCTTGAAAAGAATGCTGGACACAAAAGCATATTTCGGTCACACTTAATCCCAGCTACGTGAAGCCCTGTTTCCAGAGTGTGTTCTCAACTGTTGCTTCCCCTGAAATCAGCAAAGTTTGAATGTATTCTAATTTTCTGAAAATCAAGCCAGCAAATATTTTCTAGAGACTTCTATCCAGATTTTTTTGGACTTTCATACTCACTTTTAGGTATCTAAGTATGAATAAGCTTGGTCCTGCTTCTGGACGCTTGCTGAGGGCATAGCAGAAATTTTGTAGCATGCCTGTGGTCATCATAAGTGCTTTCCTACTGTGAAGGGCAAGGGCATGTCTCTACTGTGGGATGGAATACAGAGATCTTCAGTAGCGCTCTGACCAAACTATTACATCCATACAATAGCCCAGCACCAATATCACTTAGGTCCCAAGAAGGACATGCAGCCAGGCCGAGCTAGCACCACGCTTCTTGGCCATCTGATTAGCACCATCGCAGTGCTGGGGTATGGAGCTAGCTCAGTTGAAGCCAGCTGAAAGTTCTGTTCACCACACCACAGTGAGATGTGCAAATAAGCTCTTAGATGCTCAAATGCATTTCTGGTTCTAAGCCAATTTCTGCTATTTCCAACTTATAGGTACTAGGTACTACTCGCCACAAGTAAGGACAGTAGGATTATGTTCCCTGGCAGTCTTCAGTAACAAGTATGGAAAGGGAAATCACAATCATTAGAAAAGGTCACTTTGCTGGAAAAAATATACTGAAACAGCAGATAATTTCATATGTGCATGTTCAGCACTCATTGTTTTCACAGAATCATAGAATCATAGAATGCTTTGGGTTGGAAGGAACCTTTAGAGGTCACCTAGCCCAACCCCCCTGCAGTGAGCAGGGACAGCTTTAACCAGATCAGGTTGCTCAGAGCCCTGTCCAACCTGACCTTGAATGTTGCCAGGGATGGGGCCTCCACTGCCTCTATGGGCAACCTGTTCCGGTCTTTCACCACCCTCATTGTAAAAAATTTCTTCCTTATATCCAGTCTAAATCCATCCTCCTTTAGTTTAAAACCATTACTCCTTGTCGTGTCACAACAAGCCTTGCTAAAAGTTTGGCCCCATCCTTCCTATAGGCCCCCTTTAAGTACTGAAAGGCCTCAATAATGTCTCCCTGGAGCCTTCTCTCCTCCAGGCTGAACCACCCCAACTCTCTCAGCCTGGCCTCCTAAGAGAGGTGCTCCAGCTCTCAGATCATTTTTGTGGTCCTCCTCTGGACCTGCTCCAACAGGTCCATGTCCTTCCTGTGCTGAGGGCTCCAGAGCTGGACGCAGTGCTCCAGGTTAGGTCTCACCAGAGCAGAGTAGAGGGGCAGAATCACCTCCCTCGACCTGCCGGCCACACTGCTTCTGATGCAGCCCAGGATATGGTTGGCTTTCTGGTCTGTGAGTGCACATTGTTGGCTCATGTCCAGCTTTTCATCCACCAGTACCCCCAAGTCCTTCTTGGTAGGGCTGCTCTCAATCCCTTCATCCCCCAGCCTGTATTGGTACAGTGGGTTGCCCCGTCCCAGGTGCAGGACCTTGCACTTGGCCTTGTTGAACCTCATGAAGTTCACCTGGGCCCTTTTCTTAAGCTTGTGTAAGTCCCTGTGGATGGCATCCTGTCCCTCAGGTGTGTTGAGCACACCACTCAACTTGGTGTTGTCTGCAAACTTGCTGAGGGTGCACTCGATCCCACTGTCTATGTCACTGATGAACATATTAAACAGCAGTTTTAGGAAAAGATGTTTGAGATAAAATTGTAAACTCATACAATGAACATTTTTAACTCAGCATTTACAAATGTTACGTTGAGGACATTAGATAGTAGAGTAGATAACTTCTCATTGTCTTTGTTTAAACTCCTTCTGAAGCAATTTTCAAAACATTTTCATCTGTCTCCTTCACTGGGATACTTTTCCAGACAGAGTGTTTCCAGTGGCTCTTACTATAAAATCTTCATAGCTGTTTACATATTTGTGGTTTGTCTTTGTTTTGGTGTTACAGGATAATCTTTACAGTATAAACTTCTTGACCACCCAGAAATAACAGATGGATCGCATATACAAAACCCAGAAAATAAACAAATTCTACCATTTCTTTACTTTTAGGAATATTGCTAGGATATTTATTTCTCCAGTCTCCAGACTTCCCACTTATATCTACCAGGGCAAATACTTACTCTGGGCCTTTCTGCTGAAACATCTACGGCATGCAGTTTTAATCTTCAAAAGGAGTTGGATTTTTTTTCCTTTCTGTTTCCTGAACAAAAAAAAAGACTAAAACAGTGAAACAAATGGAAGTAGGCAGCTTGAATATTTGCAGCGTTTTACGTTTGGTTCAACTGGTATGATTTAAGAAATGAGATTTTGTTTTGGTCAGCAAGCAGCTTAGTAGAGTCTGCTACCTCGTAGAGCTCTACCTACTAGAGATTGTCTATAATGCATTTCTAATAATGACAACTTAAGGCCTTGCAACATTCATCATTGTTGTTAATTTTACTTCCACAGTGTTCAGGGAACTGGAGCCAGCAAGGTTTTCCTCTTAGAGGTTTGTTATGGAAAACTGTGAGAGCAAAAAGAGAATGAATAGAGCATCCATGTAGCTAGCACTGGTGAAATTAAGGACAGGCTTTGAGAATAATGTGATGAAGTCCAAGAAGTAGAACAGGGCAGAGCTCTCTTAGCCTTGAAGATAAAGTGAGAAAGTTTAAATTTATTCATCAACTTCAGCATCGAAAAGGGACCTTGTAAAGAAGAGATGAGGTATAAGTCATAATTAAGGATATATAATGTTTGGTTTACACATAAACATAAATGTGGTATGACTTTCATGATCATAAAGGTAGAATGAGATTCATCCCAAACACATATTTTCTCCAGAGTCTGTCAATGCTTGTGTTGGCAAATCCTTTGTATGAAGCCACTCAATGACCTTCAAAGTGCCTGGTATCAAGGTCCATTCAGCTGACAACTGGCCAATTTTCAAAGGTAATGACAATGGAGAAGTAGGAATGCATATTGTCTGTCAGGCAGCTTAAGCTATACTTACTGTCGAATAAGTGTTTTGTTTCTATGGAAAAACCAGAGTGTGAGTCCTTTAAGCTCAGATCAGATTGACAGATTGGAAACATAATGCTGAAAGATTGCTTACCCTGCAGCTAAGCCTGTATTTTTAAAATGAGGTTATACGCCGAAAAGTGACTGAATAAATGGCCCAATTTTTATTTTATTATTTATTTGGATTTATGAGTATATAAAAAGTGGGTAAACTGTGTTTTGACATTTTAAAACCCCCACAAATCAAACTACAAAGGGAAAACCAGCAGCAAATACCATTATGTATCAGAGGAGGCAATCCTCATAAAAGATTACAGAGTATCTTATTTTCTGGCTTTTCCAGCCTGAATCACTCTTGAAACCTAAGGTAAAATCATTAGTTCTGTGGCACACTATGAGAGTAAGACTAGTTTCTTATGGACCTAGAGTACATTCACAGTTGCTCCCCTTTCCTGCCTTTGCTAGTGTCTTTGCTGAGAGCAGCTGTAGCATTGGTTTCTACATTTCTCTGTCAATACAGAAACAGCTAATGCTGATTTTGCTCACTATTAAAATTCCATTCAGATCTTGCCAGACAAGCCAGCCTCTTTCTAACTTGTGCAGCCACAGCAAGACAAACATTACCAAGCACAGCAGATGATGCTGGAAATTAATTCATCATTCTGTTGAAGATGGACATGCCCCGGGGGACATGAGCACCCACTTACTTGCTTTCTTTGGTTCTGCAGTGCTAACAGTATCAGCACACTCTTCGTCAACATGAAAAGAAAGCAGGTATAAGCAGCCTGAAACAGCCTTGTTTCTTACTACCACCACTCTCCAGAGAATTATCTTCTCTACCACAAAGCCTCATCAACACCCAAAGATAACTACACAGGTCTCTAAGAGAGAATTCAAATTGATTAAAATTTTATGAGTTACGAACTTCAGTTATGGGCATTCCTCATTTACCAGGAAAACAGAGATCGCTGACCTTGTACAGAGTAACATCTCCTTTCTAGGTCCTTTCTCAATCCAGATTTCTCTGTACACAGAGTACTACTGTGATGACCAGGAGAGATGTCGTTCACAGAAACAATCACCTGGCACTTGAAAACTGTTGTTTTATGAATACCTAAGGGCCATATTTCTACTGCTTGTTATAGATGCCCAAATTAATCATCCTGACAACTGGCAACAATCCCTAAGTTCAAGAGGCCAATGAGCGATTCAGATAGAAAAGCATCCAGGGCTAACAAGGTAGGTTCCTCAGGTGGCCAATGAAGACAAGTAGTTTTGGTGCCTGTTGGACATTTGAAGTTGTCATTTCGTGTAAGTTCATAATTGTTTTTCTCTGCTGCCCATATAAGCAGGAGCTAGGGTCTCCCAGTCATAGGTGATGTGCATCTCTCCTCATCCTCTTGAACTCTGCATAACAGCAATGACACCAGTGGTGAAGATAGTTATTTAATTTTAACTGTGCAGTACAGCGATATCTAGACTAGTATAACCATCTGATCAGTGGAGGCGACAGGCACCTTCAAAGGCCAGGCCTTCTCTACCTGAGCTGAATACAATTCTGGAAGTGTCCATCTCTCTCTCTCTCCAGAAACTCTGAGGAGAGACAACTGTTTAGTCCACACCTTACCCTTGGACAGATAAGGTGATTTTAGCACAACCCTAGCCCTGTTAAATTAGCAACAATTCTAGAAAACCAATTTATTTACTCAGACAGTTGGTAGATATATTTGTTCTCATGCCAGGATTAAATTGCTGGAATATCAATACACTGGAACAGGCTTCTCTAGTATTTGCTTCTGGAAACCTCTTGTTTTAATCTATTCAATTATTGATTGATGGATGTTTGCAAGGGGCCACTGAAGTCAATGAAAAGTCAAATCATCAGACTTGCATCAAGTCTTGCACAGCTATGCCTTATACTGTTCACATACAGTAAAATATACATATAGTCTCAGTTTTACCATATCCTAATTCCAGTGCTAATGAAGATATTATTTAGCTGGTCAAAAAGATGCTTATGTCTACTCTTGCTTCTGGGAGGCTCCCATTTAGTGTGAGTTCTATAAAATGGCAAGAGCTGTAATATACATATTGCTTTAAGCTCATGCTCTTTGCAGTGGAAGAAAGAGAAAAATAATGTGGAGGAGAAACATCCACATAGTAAATAATACAACAGGTCTATAGGATACTTGTTTTCATGTACTATATTTGGGCATGAAAACTCTAGAACTATTTACTGGACTTTAAAAATAGCTCAAAAATAAATTTACTATTTATTTGATTTAGCTTTCCTGCTTGGGAAAATATCCTTTACTTTTGCATATACTATAAAATCTGGACTTAGTCAGGGTTCAACAGCATTTCCTCAGGATGCTAGTGCCCTGGAGATTAGCTAACCCCTGCATTTGCTGGAGTTTGTAAGACAATTTGTAAGGTAAGTGATTTTTCTAAAATTTTTATTATTGTTTTAAATTTTGTGTAATGTAAGTATCCATTTTGCCTCCTTGTCTTGCTGCATTTACTTCTCTGGTTGTTTAGAGTTCTCTTTTGAGGAAATCTCTTCATCTGTCCTCTTTTTTACATCTACCACTTTCTGACATTAAGGTTCTGCTCTTCAGCCTTCCTTGAAGTATAACCAGCCTCTGCCATCTTCCATGTTCTATTTGCTCATCCCATTCCCCTCCCCCAGTTTTGCTCTTTCCAAGCCACCAGCTCTACTCTCTCTTTGCCTAAAGCACAGTGCCCTGCTGAAACAGGATGGCAGTTTGGTAATATGACTGTAAAATCTAAAAATAAGTGTCTAGTTTAAATTAAGAGTCAACTCACCACCTCTCTCCATCACTTTCTCCATATGTAGGCTATTTTCCCCTGAACACAAAAAACTTGGATCCTTATGGAACAATATGGTCTCTGCATATTACTCGGGAAGTCCTTGCTTCAGTCATGCAACAACAGTTGCTGCACTCTCAGACAGGCAACATAACACCTGTGCTCCTTGTTGATGCAACAGAAAAAAGAACATGATTTTCCACAATCTGCTTATTTTTGGTGCCTGACTTAGGTATGCCTCAGAAGTAGCTGAGGCTCGTAGTGCTCAGTGAGAGGGGATGCTCTTTCTACCCAACATAGCTGTCAAAACACTTGGAAAGCACCTCTCATGCATTTCTCATGTAAGGAAATAAAGCACTTGAAATCAATTTCTAGTAAATATTTAATGCTTCCATTGAGAGTACAGGAAAGCAACAGGAATATTGAGCTTCTCTACCAGGTCACAGCTGGGTCCACCTGTGGCCCTCCTGAGAATAAGCACGTACCAGTGCTACCCTGGGATGATCTGAGCAATGGTTGGCCATTTTACAGCCAGGGATGCAGGAAACATAGAGCTAGACAAGGAACCAGGACGATGTCAGTAGCAAGCCACCTCCTTGCCCAGCCTTCTCTGTCTGCCCCAGTGACGGCTGGAAAGGGTCATGCCCTCAGCTGAGCTTGCCTTGGGCCTTTTGATCATTCTTTTTGAGTTTCTCCCACTCTGGATGAGTGCTCCAGCTGCTAGACCCCTGTGCACAAGGTGAGAGATGTTCTGACACAGGTCATGCTAGACGTGAACATATCCAGCTTTTTGTTATTCTCCAGGAATTTAAGCAAGTGCCTGCACAAAAACTAGAAGCTACATAGCTTTAGGAAAAAAGTAGGTACCTGTGTCCCAAAAAATAGTCATCTCAAGGTGACTGTTCACAGGCAATGAATAATAAGCACCAGAGGGGCTTTCAAATTAAGTAGGGAGGTATCTAGAGAGCTGAGGTACATAAAAGGTGTCAAGCAATCCTGCAAAATGAAGGGGCCAGGTTGCTGTCTCACCCTAGGATAGGTTTTAATCACTGCTAGTGAGTATTGTTTCTTCCAAGGTCAAAAATGCCAGGATAGAGTTTTATTCATGCCTGCCTCACATCAAACATGAATGTACCTGCATATCATTTTCCAACACAGGGCAGGTCCTGAGCCCTTGACTACTTGCTCGTTGCTGTGACTTTTGTGAAACATGGTGGACTCTGGTACTGAGGGGGAATAGGCTTTTTGCAGGAAGAAGGATTATGTTGCTAGTAGACAGAAAACATTATTTTCCTTAAAAACTCTTTGCCCCACATCACAAATGTTTCCTTAACCCTAGCATATTGATGTGAAAACACTCTCTTGAATAGCTGGAAAAATGTGTTTACTTTGCAATGTCAGGACATTAAACTATGGAACGCCTCAACTTATTTAAATCTGCATACACGAACATAAAGCGTACTTAACCCCAGATGTTGCAGAAATACGATCTGCAAGCTAGTAACAGCATATTTAGAGGCCAGATATCTTAGCAAACAAACTTTTTCCTTTCCATACAAGTTCCTTTTTTGTTTGTATGCTAGTTGCTTTTGGTTTTAAGTTGGAAAAAGGCTAATCTTCTCTATTAAAACCCCATTAGTACTGTGAGATATGCAGCAGTGCAGCACCCTGGCTCTGCTACGGCACGATGCCAAATGAAGCCATGATGGAATTAAGTTTTTCCATATAGAGGGAAGCATACATGCTTTACTCACTGTCCTACTCCCAAAATTCACATGGGGAGAGGAGGCACTTCTCACCATGTGGAAACTGTTAAAAGGATGTGAAAACAAATGTTTTTAATTGAAATTGTCATTGCTAAGCCAGACTGCTGTCTGGGGTATCTTGCTGAAAAGCGACAGCAGCAGCAGGGAAACAATGTAAGAGGTTGTAAAACCAGTTTCCATCCTGCACTAATTCAAGGACCACATATGGGATGCTATCATATTATTTATTTTAAGACCGAACACTAAGGGTGGAAAGCCTCTTGGTGGTGCGAGGCTGAGAGTTGGGGAGGAAGCACAGTCCGGGTCAGACACGGGCGATCTGCGCCCCTCCGCCGCTGACCTGCCGTGTAGCCTTGTGCCACTCACGTAACCTTCCCTGCCTGTGCCTCCTCTCAAGCTCTGCAATTATCCTGTCTCTTGACATCACCATTTCACTGGGGACAGGGACAATCTTTTGTAACTCATCCTTAAGTACCAATGCGATAACACTGTGAACAATAACAAATAACAGTTTGCACCGGTACCTTGGCTGTGGAAGGGCTCGCTTCCCTCCAGTCCAGCTCTCCAAATCCATGGCAAGAGTCCAACAGAGACTTGTGAATCCTGGAACAATTCTTTGTAAAGACTGATATTTCTTTAATTTGTATTCAGAACATTCTCTTCTATATCTGCTCTTTTTTAATCAGTAAAATCTTGAAAGTTTGACTATTTGAGTTTTGCTTGAGCCGGCCTGGGCGCTGTGCACATGTGTTATTGCCTAGCACACACATCAGCAAAGCGTGTCTCCGGTGGGTCAGTGCCCAGGCGCAGGGTCAAGCTGCCCTCTTTGTCTCACCCACAGAAGGTCAAAGCTGCGACTCATCAGCCCTACCTCTGTTTCTCACAGGAATAAATAGGCAAACCATGTTCTGTAAGAACAGATATCTAAAGCTGATCCTGGCATCTGGATGTCAAGCACAATGCTGAGAGCTGATGCATGTGCGCCTGCTCTCCAGCAGCTCCCTTTCAGCTCCTGCTTCAGGCTTTAAAGCACCCATGAAAAGCAACGTTGTGTAGCTTTCTTCTCCTTTCGCACAAATTTACCCAGCAAAGGGTGAAGGGGGGCGAATCCCAGGATGAGAATCATTTTGATTTTCCACTTCTATGAATGAGACAGAAAGGCTTTACATCTTTCATGGGAGGCAGGGAAAGCAACTCTTGCTAAGCCAGACTGATCTTTCTGAACTCAGAAGACAGAGTATTGCCAATTCTGTCAAAATGGTCTCAGTTACATGAATAAACCTGGTAATATATTCAGGCAAGCCAAAACTGTCTGCAAAAACCTTCTACATCAGTTCACAGCATGAACAAACTACAAGCAAGCCTTTTCTGTTTCAGACAAAGTGGAACGGAAATCAAAGAATTAGTGCAATTTCATATTCTGATTCAGAGAATTATATAACGCTCATGCTACCACTGAATCCATAAATAGCCTTACTCCTCCTGTGTGCTTTCGCCTCCCTAGATCTTGAAATATTAAACCCTTTTTGATAGCATCCTTTGGGTTCTCAGATTAACACTGCATGAGCAAATTGTGTTTGTATATAAGTGTAATGTTCATGTGAGGTGCCTCTTCATTTTGCATATGTGCATCTTTGATATGGAAATGGGAATGCTTTGGGCATGTAGCATTCTGTAGACCATTCTGGACTCGTGGACCTATGGCAAGGAGCCAGCTGCTGCATCTTCCTCCTGGGATGGGGGAGCACATTTCAGTGCCTTGCTCAAGGTGTGCACTCTGGGCATGCTCCATACCACAGGTTGCAACCAAAACCTGAGTAAACACCATCTCTTCTGTCCCCGTGCCTGGCTTCTGCAGGAAGGGAAGCTGGCACCCTGAAAATAGAAAGTGTTACACACAGCTTTCCCAGTGTGAGTGACTGGGGAAGCAGGACATGGTGCAGCCTTATGCTTGCACTGCTATTTAAACAAATCCAGAGTCTGTTCAGCATTCCCCCCAACTTAAGGGACTAGACTTGATCCCCCAAGCAGCCTCTTCTATCTTCATCCCTCAAGTAACATTTTAAGCGCATATGCCCCCGCCTTCTGAGGATGCTTCCAATTCTAATTCAGAAGTCGCCTCCCTTTGGCACAGATTTGTGTCTCCACACTTTTGTGATGGAAAATTATGAGCTGAAATAAATAATCATGAGCCTGCGGTAACAGAAAGAATGATGTCCCCTAAAGGAAGGAATCCTCAGCAATTTCAGTTGTCTGCATAATTAATTTCTTTGTGTCCCTCATTTGGAGTCTCTGTCACACTTTGCAAATCCACACCAGGGCATTGCGGCTGTTGCTTTAGGGCACAAGCCATTTATATTCTCTAAGTCCCATTTTGGAAGCCTCAGTCCCACTGAGTAGATATTATACATTCAAGGAATCTCACTGATACCAAAATGACTAACCGTGTGAGTGGAACTCACAGCATCAATAAGCTACGTGACCTACTAGATAAATTAGTATTGCTTTGCAAATGCATTGCAAAGTAATGCGAAGGCTGTGTATTGCTTTGCAGAAGGAATGCGTTGAATCGCCTAAGACCCTTGCCTTGCAGCTGGCTGAGGTGGGCAAGCAGGGGTTGTTTTGGTTTTTTTCCTAAAAGATTTGTACACATCAAACAGAAAACATGAGCTTGTTGGGGAATGGTAAACAAGGGTCTGAGTGCAGGAAACTGGGCTGAGTAATCATAGCACAAGTAAATGCCTAGTAGATATGATTTTCATGTAGTTTGTCTCATTCCTCCAGCTCATATACATATTATTGTTATATTAATCTCAGTGTAAAACACAGCACCAAACATGAAATGTTAAGCATACCATGAAAATAGCAGGTTTTGCATATATTAAAAAGTCAGTCAAATTAAGACTCACATCTAAAGACACCTCTCAGCTTTTCCCCCTGCTTCCACAAGTGCCTGTAGTATCTTAATTATTCACATATTCATATTACGCTATTCCCTACTGTCTAACAGCAAATGCAGATTCATAGGCTGACTTTTTTTTCATTACTTATATCCACTTCAGGAATAGCTCAAATTATTTTGAACTATATTTTCTATGACATAAATGACTTTGTGAGTTCATATCTATAAAGTGTGTCATTTTTGCCATGACTGTTGCATGATATGTCTCATCTTTTTCCATAGCATCTGTTCTACATAAAGAGTGAAGATATTGGTTTTGTTTTGGTTTGACTTGACTTGTTTTGTGTTGTTGCTTTCATGTTTTTTAGGAGTCAGAATACACAATGTGCCTTTTGGCCAGGGAGATAAATGGTCTCGCTGCCCTTCCTCTGAAACAAACCTACAGTCCTCTCTGGATTTAATTTTAGTTTCCCTAAAGCTGCTGCTATACCATGCCTCCTTTTACACTGACCTCATTGAACACAGCTGCCATTTCTTACGCATTATCCTCTACTAGACCTCAGACTTATTTAAACAATGGAAAGAAATCACAGCCTCTACCTTTCTTCCCTTGAGATGACACTCTGCTCCATAATTATGAATAATCCCCCTAAGATGGCTGATGTGATTGGGTTAGCAGCTAAACTATTTGAGGGAAGATAACCTGGGTCGATTTAAAAAAATAATAGTTTAATAGATTTTAAGGCCATAGGGGCTGCTGTGATTATATGGGTTAAATTCCTACAGAACAGTAGGCTAATTCCTGGCTGAGTTAAATAATATATTTTTTAAGCCAATTCAGTTTTGAATTAAAGATACATCCCTTGGCAAATCAATCCAATGATTAATTACCTTTGCTATTTAAAACTGCAAACCCCCCTTGAAATGCTAGGCTTCAGCTAGTAGTCCGAACACATAGACGAGCTCTTGCTTCTTCCACGGGCTTAACGACTTCTCTAGCATCAGATACTCCCACCCTCTCTAGGGTTGTTCAAAGGCTGCTCTCAGCTCAGCTCAGGATCTTTTTTTTTGACAGGCTAACCGGGCTGCTTCCACAAGGCCCTTATGGCAATAGTGTATTTTCCATACTTGTAGTCGTTGTTGTTCCTTTCTAAAATCCCTTTAAATTTCTAAAATCATCCTTTCTAAAATCTCTCCAGTTTTCATCATCTCTCTTTTTTCCCCCTTTTAAGCCTGGCACTAGCATGGGGCACAGTATTCTGCAAACGATCCTGCTGGTGCTATACGGGAGGCAATACAACCTCCTGCTCCTGCCTGACATCCTCCTGTTTACACCTCCTTGGTTCTCATCTGCGCTCTCAGCCAACACATCTCAGTGGGAGCTCATGTTCAGTTTGTTAACCAATGAGACTGCCCCCCCCCCCCCAAATGTAACTGCTTTTTGATAGAAAAATTTAAAACTATTTTTCCTGCTTCCTGTCATGCTCCAACACACATGCATATGTAAAAGACCCAGCAAATAAAATGCTTCAATCAAGACTTACTGCTGTAATGCCCCTCGGGTACAACAGCTTGCTTTCTCCCTCATCTCCTCAGAGGCTGAGGCTTCCTGGTCAGGCTAAGAGCTGAGGAGAGGAGATAAAAGTGGAGACAGGAACCAGAATGGTGAGGAACAGAGCTCTCTCCCCAGCAAGGCACTGATGCCGTGCTTCTCCTGCCATTCATGTGTCCTGGTGCCAAGAGGAATGGCAGTGGCACAGCATGGCACTGTCAGATCCAATGTGCAGAACAGCTCAGCACCATTAAGTCATCCAAAACCCAAATGCCATGGTGCTCTGCAGCTAGGTCTGAATACTGGGCTTTTCCATTTTAAATCACAGCAGTTTGTGTTGTCCAGAGTCAGACATTCCCACCAAAAACTGCCCCAATTCATGAACAGGTCTACCACTTTGGTCCTCTTCAAAGTCTCCACTGCCTAGAGTGCAATCCCGTCCTTCTCCAACCACCAGGGATGCACAACCCTTCTGAGATGTGGATACAGATTTAGAAATCGGTGTTTGAACCTGGCACACAAAGCAGTGGGCAGCAGACTCCTTCAGACTGGCCAAGCACAGTCACCACACCTGACCTCCCCAGGTGCCTCTGCACCAGGAAGGGGTGCAGACGGGCACCAACTCTCCCTCCCTGGCCTTCACTTCAGGCTGCACCTCATGCCCTTCTTATAGAGGATTATTGCACCTTGGACAGCCTTAAGAACCATACAGACAATTAGTACTCTCGTCACTGTTTCATGTCCATACTTCAAAGACTCTTTATTTTGCTCTCCTGTAGCAGGCACTCCTTTGACAGAAATGCTGCTACAGGGGTATCTGAAGGCTCCCAGTCTCAACTTTATACTCCACTATCACTTTCTCCCACTCCTGTTTTCTTTATTTTAGCTGAGCTAACATTTTTATCCCAATACGCTCACTTCAAAATTGACGGGTTGTTTATTCTTTGCTTCTCTTACTTTTTTTTCATACACTTTCTTCACAGCTCCTTAGGTCTTTGAGAATAAATATTTGTGCCTTCATGTCCAGTATGAGTTATGAAAACAACAACCAACTGGCTGTCAGTTCATGTCGAGTCAGCCATGCTACACTGATTCAGTATGCATACATTATGTAAACTTGAAAAAAATCTCGTATTACATGTATTATAAGACATCACCTTTTGATTGTCACACTCTGGAGGGTATGAAACAGAAAGTTAACTTTCAGAGGAAACTAAGAACAAATGGCAGCTCCATAGAGTTTCAGATAAAATTTCCTTGGTTTTATTCCTCTCTTGGTATAAGATCAGGATTTGATCTCCCACCTTTTTTTTTTTTTTAATTTATGTTTATAGTATAGTTTTACATATTACCAGTAAAAGAGATGCATTAAAAGAAAAAAAATTAAAAAGTCAGAAAGAACCAGGCAATTATTTCTGCCTGTAACAACTAACTATCAATCTATGTGCCACCTTGCCTTGCAAGTCACCATAGCCCTGACTCAGCGAAGTTCCCAACCACACATTTAACTGTAAGCCTGTGAATAGTCTCATTGACTTTGCTTAGCCATATGTTCAAGTTTGACTGAATTGAGACCTCTAACAGATGTACGCAAGTGTTACTAAATGCAAAACTGAGGAAAACAAGGTGCCTGGCTTTCTGAATAATCTGAAAAGCAGGCAGGAACATTAGAAAGTTTACTCACATTTGTGAGGTTTAGTGTGGAGACCAAGTGAAAAAATATTAACTTTTTCTTCCCAAGAACTCCTCTCCCTTCCTGACCCAGACATTGCTGTCTTGGATAACTGCGAAGCCAGGTTCATAGTATTCTGGCTCAAGTTTGCAAAAGTTGTGTCAAAAAGATTTGCAAAATCAAAACTATAGTCAGCATAGTCTGGCTGCTGTAGTGAGTCTAAGACTGGAAAAGGGTGGTTAGAAACAAGCTTGGACTCTGTAACTTAGATGCCTTTGATGCCCATTCCCTGTCATTAGCTTTCACTCATAGCCTGTCTCAGGTCACCTCACACTTTTCACAACTATGTCTCCAAAGGTTTAATTTCAGCAGAGGACTCAAGTCCTTGTCACTCCTCCTTTATTCGCTCCCTCAATAAAATGAGAAGGGTCCTCTTCAGCTAGAACCACATCCAGCTCCACTTCCTAGAAGGAAAGCAAAATATGATGTATGGACATCAAGCGTGCAAAAGGACAGGAGAATGGGGATCTTCACTGAAGATGAGTTATCTTCTGAAAAGGTAGCTGAATTATCTTGTTTTGTGGCTCTGGTCCCTAATATGTTACAAGGAAGTATGAGGGCCTAAAATAATAAAGCAATAACTGTGAAATCCAAGCCCCAGGTTTTGTACTGCTTTATACCCCTGTTCATCTGACCTGACCTGACACTCTCTGGGAAGCTGGCTCAGAAAATAAACACCAGGGAGCATTTCATCACTTAAACCTGGAACAATGGGCTGTCTGGCTGCAGCATTTTGAACAACCTCTAATTTCATAATTAAAGTTCAAGGATGGCCAAAATAAAGACAATTACATCGATCAGCAGCTGCTAATGGACACCAGTGAGTCTTCCATTTCAGTGAAACTACAACTTCATAAAGATTAATTGTGTTGCATGGCACAGAATTACAGCTGCATAATTATTGGAGATATTGCCTGATGATGGTGAAAGCAGCAAGACCTGGAAATTGTTCTGTACCCAGAACTTGGAGAGTAACCAGAGCAGGGAGAGGCATGAGACAGCCTCCTGAGCACCACCAGTGATCTCAGGAGAGATCCCCCAGGGTACTGGATGCTTATGTTAATGCAGAGGATTGATTCCCTCCTCAACTGAGCCAGTGAAGTTCAGATAGATTTTCAGCATCATTTGCAAGCGTTAGACAAATAGCTCTTTGGATTTCTCAGACTGTATCGACCAGGCACATGATTTAGTTGCTTACAATTGGGCATCTGGTATCATTTTTAGGTACTGTGGGATATCCTGTTTGTCATTGAGCAAACTCACAAGATGGAATAAGTTGTGTGACACCTAGTATGTGCAGAGAAGTATCTTGGATACTCTATGGCATCTCAAAAAGCACTAATCACCTACGCATAGACAACTGACCTCCTCTTAGACTTCCACTGACTATAGCAGGAGCTTGTACTCACAGCTCACATTTTGAGACTGACATACAGACACGTGAATTTCGGTGTCCTTATTGTTGACCTGAATCCCATCCCTGCTGACCCAGTAACCTTCATCTATCATACCCAAAACACACACCCAGTAAAAGATCGGTGCTTGCTGGCTTTTTCTCACTTTTGTTAGGGCTTTTCAGATTCAGCATACTCATGAAGTTGCTTGTAGCTCCATTCACGTTTGTTTTTTTTTTTTCCTCTGTCCTCTGGTCCCCATGCTCCATCAGTTATTTCAACTTCTTTCCTTCTTCCTTTTCCACATCTTTTATCCACTGCTTTCTGTACATAGAATGGCCTTCCTCCTTTAGCCTCTGTGTCCTGAATTCTGTCACAACCTTTAGAAATTATTAAGGCTGCCTGGTCTCTGCAACGTAGTGATGCACCCTATCAAGGACCACTGGAGAGAACATCTACCACAGTGCTAAGGTCCTTGTTTTACAGCTGAGTGGTATAGGTCTGACACTCTCCTGGTTGAGGAACACCTTCAACCTTAGTCCAGGTTAAGCACTGGTCAAATGCTCTTGTACTCAAATGCAATGGTCAAACAAGATGTCATACAAGAAAAAAAGTAGCAGCCAAGATTTTGAAGAATATCCCTGCTCTTAGCATTTACTGTCAGCTAGCTCTAGGCACTGTCCACTCTCTGTGCCAGCTGGTTTTGACATCATTTGGAGACACTGAACTTCGATAGGTTCAAATGGCGTGATAGCATGTCATGAAGGTACCTGAGCAATCCTTCAGCCAGGTAGCTGAAATGTGCATCACTGTAATCCTCTTCTTGGGTGACTAGACCTGCTGAGAAAAAAAATACACAGGAGCACTGGAATATATGTTTTAAAAGTTATATGCAAGTGCTGAATTCCTGATTCAGTTCTTCCAGGAATTTCTGCATTCACTGGATATAAAGCTGCTTAAGACTATGTGTAGATTAAGAGGCTGGACTGTTTCCTGGTTCTTAGGTATATGCCCCAGCAGTATCCCAACTCCAGAAAGGTCAAAAGCCCTCGATGCATCGCAGTTTCCACAGAAAGGGAACAAATATCTGTGCATTGGAAAGGAAATACAGAGTCCAGACAACAGTGGGCAAGGATGCTGCGTGCACCCAGCCAGTAATCCAGATTCAGACTCCTAAACCTTTGGATTGTGCCTGGTTTTTAATCCCTGAGATCAAAAGCCCTCGCAGGCAGAGAGCACACTGCTTTGTGTGCATAGCATAGAGCAAGCTGTCAATGCTGACTGAATAATACATAACAAGTTTTATAACCAGGACTTAAAGTGTCTAACGGTTCTCTCATGGCAGCTGCATATTTGCTTACTGTGGGAACTGAGTGACATTTGAATACTTGCATCCAGGCAGCTAGTCGGTCTAGGGACCTATGCCATCCTTCCCACCAGGTCCTGGTTCTAGCATCCGATCCATGACATAGGGGTGATGTTTGGTTCCAGCTCCAAGCATATCACAACAGAGGCATATATTTACCTCTTCAGAGGTGTAGGAAAAGCTGCTTTTCTAGAGCTTTAAGAGCTCTGAATATACCAAAAGTACTGCTGCACCATTGTCCTTGGGGCAGCAGCATCCCTTTGCCACATTTGTCTGGCATGGGGAGAGGAGAGGAGGCTTGCCTGCCCCTGAATCCACCTCTCTGAAACTGGAAAGAGTTATAAAAATACAGGAAATATGTGCATTTTGAACCAGTTCTTATTTGTAGTTCTCACTGATATTATCCATGATATTTTCATTCAAACTCGAGAAAGTGGACAAGGTCAAACAGTTCACCTGGTTTTGTTTGTTTTTAAAGCAAAAAAAGATTTTTCATAGGAGTACAGACCTGGAAGGAACCTCCCACACCATCAAATCCTGTTTCCTGCTGCCTCTTTCAATCATGTCACTTTATCCCTTTCTTCAGCTGATCACGGTCTATCTTGAATCTACTCAGGCCTCTTGCAGCCCCTGTTCCTACTGGGAAGCAGCTCCAGAGCTTCATTCTTCCTCTGCTTAGAAACATATTAATTTGCAGATGATGTATAGTGCTAGCCTGTTTATATTAGTTCTGCTCTCTGCCTTGTCTTCTGCCTTACAGAGTCCTGTTTCCCTGAGGTACTTTGAGGGAGCAATCAGTCTCTGTTTCACTTGACTAAACAATCTGAGGCCTAGTTTCTTTTTAATCTCATCTTCAGCAAAATCACTTCCAACAAAAAAATGTCCAAGCAATTCTGCTCCATGCCCCTTGGGAATTTGTACTTGGGAAGAAAAGCCATCTTTGTGAAAAAAGATCATGCCACAGGGTGACATTTTCTTTTGCCTGTCCATGGGAGGGGTGCTGATCACCTGAAAACATCATGAAAATGAGTGTTTGAAAGAGTGTAGAAGACCCAAGGTGCAGGTCCATCCCACACATTTCTCACTGTTCTTTCTATCCTTTTCCTCTGCGGCTCTATTCTCATTTTGACTCTTTCAGCTCATTACCTGTCTAGAAGTGTCCCCTGCATTTGGGGTAACTGTGAAGCTGGTTCCATGTATCAGTCAATATTCCCACAGAGAATCTCATCATTTACACCAAGCCAGGTTTCTCTCCCTGGAGCCCCAAGAAAACAGTCCCTCTACCTCTCCCAGTATAAAGGTTCATGTGATGCCTGCCCTTTGCACAGGGCTGTGAAATGAGCAGGCTTTTCCTTGCACCCTCTCCATCTGCACACAAATCAGTGGGAGCCTTTGTAGGCTTTAGCATGTGATTAGACTAGCATGGAGTACTAGTGCTGTAAGATGAACTCTGCTGCTGCAGGTTTTAACCTTGTGTTTTTCAACATACAGAGAATGTCTCTGGATTTAATATTCGTCATAAGGACATGACAGCCAAAGCTTCCTTCTCCAAGAAAAATACAATTATGACTTATTTTAGAATGCTTTTTTTAATGGGTTGTCACAAATATGATCAAACCACAGGAGGCTGTTAAAAATACATGTCATGCCAGACACTTCAACCTACACCATGTTTTCAACAATTCATGTTCTGATTGGAAAGTTACCTTTGCAACGCTCATTACTATCTGCCCATATCTGAATAGGTTTATTTTACATCCTTACCTTGCAGTCTTTAGTTTTGTGTTTCAGTTCTCTTGCAATTAAATCTTTCTTTTTCCCTTGGGTTGCTTCCCCCCGCCCCCCCCCCAAGCAGGTACAGCACAACTGCTAGTGAAAAAAAAAGGATCCACTTACTCATAGGTGATAAAAATTCACAGTAAAGCCACAGATGTAGCAGAGTGAGAATTACTGTAGCAGCAGGAACAGAAGATAAAAGGGGATTACATACGATGAAATGTAGTAATTGACTAGAATTCACTGAAAAATACCAGATGGATGTCACTATTCCACACAGCTTTAATATGCTTGTAGACTTTATTGAGCTTCACTTGAGCTTTGCTTTTAGTGTTTTCCTGAGTGTAATTGAGGTTTATTGATACACTATTATGGGCCAGTTTATATGTGACCATAAAAAAGTACAGTTTGAGGCCCCTGTATAACCACGAACGCTGTACTATTCTGCTTAGCTGAAGATAGTCACATTAATGACTGCAATAAGATAAATTCCTGTGTCCTCCCTTAGACTTTTGCATAGAGTATGAACAGTAAATGCTTCACACAGCATTTAAATTGCAGGAGCATTTTCAGTGAGGGATTGTTGCATAAAAAGATCGGGCACGCAATTTCAGATACTGCCAAAAGAAGCTTATATGGGATTTTGATTCTGGTTTTGTGTATAAAGAAAACAAATCTACATACTGTAATGACTTACCATAGCCAGTTTGGAGCTCTGCTTAGTTATCAAGAATTTATTTTTCTATTTATTTTAGCACTAAGGTCAGGGGAGGAAGGAAATATTTTAATTTTGTTCTTCTTTATCTCTTTCCACCTGGTGGGGGTTGAAATAAAAGGGAGTGAGGGAAAGCTAGTTCTCTCTCCTCTGACTGAGTTGGAGGGACCTGCTACTTTTCTTATTTGGCTGGTGAGAATTTGCTGTTAGCAGGATTATCTGGTACCTAACTCAAAAAGTTTCTGCCTTCCTGGCAAAGGATTAGAGCATCATGATGGGAAGAAAAGATGCCTCATCTGACAGACTGACTGTGGCTGGATTTTCACAATGGACTGCAGTGTGATTTTTTGGGTAGGTGAAACCAACTCTCAAATCTGCACCTGCCCTTCTGCAGTCCTCCACTGCAGGGTGGGATGCACCGTTTTGCCTTATGTCTCAAAAAAATCATTTAGGAGAGCGAAGCACCTAAACAAGGGATTTGCACAGATCTGTCATCTGGGTAGGGAGGCAGCTAAGCCAGCCGGGAAGTGGAAGAGACCCTGACGCGGCACCTCCGAAATACCAAAACATGGAGAGGTCCCAGGAGCTGGCCACTGGCTGAGCCAAGAGCTCAGTCCAAGCTCAGGTCAGAGGAAATGCAGTTCCTGCAAGCACACCAGGTGTGTTGCTTTGAGGACAGTAATGATGTGACAAGAGGAAATCAGCCCAGAGAGCCCAAGTGCTGGGATGCCAGATCGGGTGGTCCTGGCTGACTGGCCAGAGACAAGGCCCTTCCTCCGTTCAGGATGGTCAGCTGTGAGCCCCCTCCTGAGGGTCAGCTTGTCCACTGGCTCAGCTTTCCCAGAAACACTCTCTCCTCCTCATCCTCGCCCTCATCCTCATCCTCCATTTCTCTATCTCCTGTTGCGTTTCCACCTTCTCCACCTGTGGCCTTTTGCACCAGCATTGCAATACCAGCACAGAGGCACACCACTTTAAAAAGTGAAATCTTGGGGTGCCAGTGCTCCAGGCTGTGCTGCATTGCCCTGCAGCCGAGCAGTCCTCCCGCAGCCAGCTGGGGAGCAGGGGCATGGGCAGGAGGTGGCACCAGCAGGCCTGCGCAGGAGCCGGCGGGCAGGGTGCAGGGCAAGTGGCCTCAGGCACCTGCTGGCCACAGTCTGAGGAACAGCACTGCAGCATCAGCACTGCCAGACGTGCCAGCAAACCCTGCCACAGCTACAGATGCCTGTCTCCTTCTGTCTGTAATTAATTCCTCTAAACTACCGAATCGGCATCACTTGCTAGCTCTCCCTTCCAGATGCAGAGGTTTGCACGCGCGCTCTGCCTCCACATGGCTTTCATCCAAAAGAGCAAAAGGGAGGCGCTTCCCACCCTCTTGTTGCCTGCTTCAAATGTTTCTTCTTAATGCATTCATTTAAACTATGCTTTGACGGTAAGACATTATGTTGGCCATTTTACTCAGAGAGGAAAGAAAGCACAATTGCTTCAGTTTAATTCTCACATATTGATTTTCTTGCATCCTCATAAAGACTCTTCCTCTGACTGAACCCTGGTAGAGAAGGAAGGAGCACCAAGGAATGTAGCCCTGCTCTTCCATGTATGCTACATCTTCAAAATCCCACACGCCCTTCTTTGTCTTCCCCCCTGCCAGGGCACCTGCATTTCTGACAGTTACTGCTCTGTTCGGTTTATCTTTCCCCTTTTCTACATCCAGTCAGCAGGGTCACTTTGAAATGTTGGTCAAGTGTGGTGGGTTGACCCTGGCTGGATGCCAAGTGCCCACCAAAGCCTTCTCAACTGGACAGGGGAGAGAAAATATAACGAAAAGCTCGTGGGTCACTATAAGGATGGGGAGAGATCACTCGGCGATTACCGTCATAGGCAAAACAGACTCGACTTGGGGAAAATCAGTTTAATTTATTGCCAATCAAAACTGAGTAGGGTAATGAGAAATAAAACCAAATCTCAAAACACCTTCTCCCCACCCCTCCCTTCTTCCCGGGTTCAACTTCATTCCCGATTTCCTCTACCTCTTCCCCCCGCGCCGCGCAGGGGGACAGGGGATGGGGGGTTGGGGTCAGTTCATCACACGTCGTCTCTGCCGCTCCTTCCTCCTCAGGGGAGGACTCCTCACACTCTTCCCCTGCTCCAGCGTGGGGTCCCTCCCACGGGAGACAGTCCTCCGTGAACTTCTCCAGCGTGGGTCCTTCCCACAGGCTGCAGTTCTTCACAGACTGCTCCAGCGTGGGTCCCTTCCACGGGGTGCAGCCCTTCAGGAGCAGACTGCTCCAGCGTGGGTCCCCCACAGGGTCACAGGTCCTGCCAGCAAACCTGCTCCAGTGTGGGCTCCTCTATCTCCACGGGGCCACAGGTCCTGCCAGGAGCCTGCTCCAACGTGGGCTTCCCACGGGGTCACAGCCTCCTTCGGGCACATCCCCCTGCTCCAGTGTGGGGTCCTCCCTGGGCTGCAGGTGGGCAGGTGGATATCTGCTCCACCATGGACCTCCATGGGTGCAGGGGCACAGCTGCCTCACCATGGTCTTCACCATGGGCTGCAGGGGAATCTCTGCTCTGGTGCCTGGACCACCTCCTGCCCCTCCTTCTTCACCGACCTTGGTGTCTGCAGAGTTGTTCCTCTCACATATTCTCACGCCTCACTCCAGCTGCAGTTTGTGCCAGGTTTGGTTTCTTTCCCCCCCTTATTAACTCTGTTATCCCGGAGGCGCTACCACCATCGCTGATTGGCTTGGCCTTGGCCAGCGGTGGGTCCATCTTGGAGCCGGCTGGCATTGGCTCTGTCGGACGTAGGGGAAGCTTCTAGCAGGTTCTCACAGAAGACACCCCTGCAGCCCCCCCACTACCAAAACCTTTCCACTCAAACCCAATACATCAAGTCAACCCGATGGTTGATTTGACTACTCTGACGAGCTCCTAACACCCAACATGTCACTGACAAAAGCAGGGTGCACCCTGGCTCAGGCCACTGACACTCCATCGCTAATGAAAATTTAGCACTTATTGTGGAGAAGATGATGTGCCCAGTATGATGCGTATTTTAATTATCCTGCAGCAAAGAAAAAAGAATCTTTGTGTTGTTTCTTCCCTTTCAAAACATCTTTAATGAGCATTAGATTATAGCTAGTAAGAGTATGGTAATTCAGTACTTAGTCATTTTTAGGAATTAAATTGTGGGAGGTTGTCACACATGCTTGTCCTTAAACCCATTTGAATAAAGTTTTATTTATATAATATAAAATAATTATACTGTACTAGGACACATGTAATTTTCATTTACGTAAATGGGATCTTTATAGGAAAAATATGTTGGTTTAGCAATGACATTGTCCAGACTGTGTATGTTGACACTGGATACTCTTCATGGTACAAATGCATCATAGTATATGGACTTTGTTTCCACTACAGATATTTTTGTACAGAGTGTGATCAGAAATGCCACTATACAAAATGGTAAAAAGGAGCTTGTGAGTACATATTTTCAAGCAACCATTTTCAAATTATTTTTAGCAAATAAAAAATAAATTTTGCTGAAAACAAATGTATTTTTAAAAGTTCAATTAACTGAAATGAAAAATACTTCTTCTGTTTGGAGGTCTTACTAGAAAACGAAATTAGGGCAATTTTCTAAACTAACTGCATTTAAAATACATAAAGCCAAATATTTGTCTTGACAAATTAGGAAAACAAGTATTTATATTATTCAGATTTTATTTTCTGAGATTTTTTTCTTTTAAATTGCTTGGTGGCAGTGAAACGACTTTGTAAAGTAGTTTGATGGTGTAGAATATACCATAGATTTAGAAGGGACACTCCTTCTTACAGGAAAACTGTGACACAAATCAACTTTGCTCTCTACAATTTTCACATTCAACAAGATGTCCACAGCATATTTTTCTCCTGAACAAATACTGGCCTGTCTTTTGGTCTCTGACATCTACTTCTCACACACATACAACTTTTTTCTTTCTGTTCCTCTAACATCAGTTTGCTGTTCAACAGGACACATATTGCCTACATATTTAAGAAAGCACCATTTGCATTGCTGGTAATAAACTAAAAGCTGTCACAGGACCACATAATAAATAAATTAAATGCACAGTTCAACATTTGAAGATGAAACTGTAAACACCAGCAAGCTGTCACCTTGACATTTGCATACATTCATCTAGAAGCCAATTTACATATCTTTGACTGTTTGCTTCAGTATAATGTCACCGCCCTTCTCCAGAAGGATACATTCAAAAAAACTTATAGAAAGAGAGCAGAACAAAAAAAATGTTTTACTCTAATATGCAACCCCATTTCAAATACAAAATTATATTCAGTAGAAACCCATGTAAAGAAGTAGTTATAAGAACTCTAGCATAATAGCAACCCTTTGGAAGGGATAAAGGGCTGAACTGGAGCAACATGAATGTGTCAGATGTTTACTGTCTCAGAAATAAAAGTATTTTTAGTCACTTTTCTTGATCCTCACATATATATGAGTTCTTATGAATTCACGCAGAACCACACACTGTCTGATAAACCACAGAACGAGCATTTGGCACCAGTATTAATTATTCCCCAATGATGGTCTCAGCCACCCCAGGTATTTGCTCATTAGCACACCACCCTACTGCCAAAGGACAGACGAAATAAAAACAGACACAAGAGAAGAGATAAAAGGAGGTGAATGGGGGGAAAGGCCTTTTAAGTGTCTGTCTTCTCTCTGAGGATCTCTTCCCAAACTACCTTAAGTTGAGTAGCTGACATATGGGTTGTAGTGCTAGTAGAGATGCAGTACGTCTGTGTCAAGTGCAGTTATTTGGTACTTTTCACTTCGCTTTGCCTTCCACAATGCTGACAAGAAGCTAGATAATTTCAAGTATCCCCCACAATTACAGCAGTAAGAATGTGCCTTGTTGTTAATAATAGAAATAATCGTTTTTCCAAGTTGTGTATTTTATTCGGAGCCATTTCTCTCAATTTTAATAACTTCATATTTCCAGAAATGAATATAATTATCTTCTTCTTGGCTGAAGTAAAATAAGCAAAATTGTTCTCTCATCGATCAAAAGGAAGTCAGTGAAAAGGCGGCTGATTACAATGCACACGTGGTAACATCTAATCTAATATTCCACTTTATGAGGGAGAGAAGAATCAGACATGAAGTTTATATCATAATCATATCAAATAAATCATAATCCTATCAAATAAATAAATAAAATTTCCTACTGTCTTGTCTGTAGTACTGCAGCTGAATTGGGATGACAGAACCAGTATTTATGAAGTCTGACAGAGGAGCACAGCTCAAGGGGGTTTGATATATCCTGGCACAAATACGTCCTTTTTGTTTTATTTTGCTGTTTGGATCAGACAGAAATTTATCACTCTGATTAGTAAGTATTTATGTCAGCAAATTCATAATGCTATAAAGCATTTCTCTTCCAAGTTTCCCAGTTTCACAGCTTTGGAGATTTGTAGGGAAAGAGGGGAAAGCCAGAAGAATACCTGTATTTCATAGCAGCCATGATTTTCAACAAGAACTGTGGGCAAAAAACAACTTGCAAGCTAGTAACCCCCATTTAAATGGGTTTGGAGCTCATTTAGGGAAGCTAAGGGACCTTGCTTTCGAATTGTAATAATAAATAGCACACTACACAGTAACACGATTTTGCCTACATACCTCACTGGGGGGATAATAGAGGGGCTGCTTCTTCATGGAACTCTCTCTAAGCAATTTTTGGTCTCTTTGTAGAAAAAGACAACCTCAGAGCACTCATTGCCCACAGAAATGTCCAGTCCCCATCCTGGGCACAATCAAATCTTCTAATATTTGTTGCTGCTTGGGAGATATTTACAGTGAGATCATCTAAAGGGTTTCATTCTCCTGATGTACGGTGTCATAAACAGCCCATCTGTAAAATACATCATTAGAGCTTCAATCCTTATAATTACATACAGCAGATGTAGGAGCAATGGAATAGTGACATTTCCCAGTTCAGCAGCTACCAGTTGTTCCCCCTTGCTGTTAAACCTACTGTTAGCAATGCAGAGGCCCCTTATTTTACACCTCAGTGCAATTTTGGCCTGCCTAACACTTCAGCACTGATCAGATCATGTTCCTGGTATTGTACGTCTGCTAAGAAACCTTTCCCTTGGCCTACAATTTGACTAACAGCTTCACAAACTAGAGACGAACTGATGAATAGATACACATTTTCTAATGTTGGCTGCAAAGTGGTCTTTCACTCATGCAGAATAAGTAATTCCACGAGCATCAGATGTGACAAAGCCTCCATTTCTTGCCATTTGTGTTCTCCGATATTATTTTTGTTTGCCAAATTACACAAAACTTTCCGTTAACACCACAAGTACATTCAATGTCTTCCCACAGAATCTATTGGCGGTGATTCTTGGGCTGGCACGTTCAGCAATGCCAATAAGCCAGAGGGATCAGACATAAGCCAGGGGTGAATTTGCAAGTGTTCATACTCCCATTTCTCATCTACCCAACTGCCTGTTTTTATAAAACTGGTAAAAACATAATTACTTTTGAGACCTCTGCCTCTCTGTCAAACTGGCTGGAAACAGCTACTGAGTTCAAGAGTTATTAAGAGTGAGGAGAGAGACCCACAAGCTGAAGAAAGGATCATCCCAGGCTTGTTTCCATGGGAAATCAAGATACAAATGTTCAGAAAAAAGTGGAGTTTAGCACAGTCCACAGCCTGCGTGAGAAGAGCTGGGAGCAAGCCAGCCTCACTCCAATGGGGAAAGCTGTCAAGGCTGCTAAGGAAGGGAATGGCATAGGGGAGATGCCTAGGGCTGGCCAGGAGGAAGAGAACTGCTGGAGCCCCCAAAACAGGATCAGCTATTTGCAGCCAAACTCTGCTATGCTACCTGGACTAATAAAGCCCTTCACAGCAGTTGCTGGCGAGGCAGAGGGACTCCAAAACCTTCTGGCTCAGCTCAGCCACCGGCAGCAGAAGCTCTGGAAAGCAGCTGTTCTCAGTAATGTGCTCTCCATCCCAAAAGGGAAACAGGAAAGGGCTCCTGCGCCATCCTCCTCTTGCTCAGCAGTCCCCAAGCACTCGGTAGCCTTACCATTGATCTTCAAAATGACTTTTCCCTGTGTAGCTTTGCAGACACTCTCCACAGGGCACAGACAGATGCCTCCTCATAGGCAGGGTTTCTCTTCATGTGCACTTTGTAGCCTCCAAGAAAGTGTAAGCCCTAAGCAAAGCTTTTCCCTCTCTTAGGGGTCTTAACAGACATCCCTCCCGGGTAGTTCCTCAGGTATCCAGTAAGATGAGAAATTATGTTAAAGCTTTCTTTTAAAGAAAACTCAGGAACTTTACTCTTTTTGAGACTTCCAGGCTTCATACTGGGTTGGGTTCAGCCACAGACAGTTTACATAGACCTTGCTTTTTTAGAAAGTAAAGCTAAAAATGTAGAAACCTCCTCTGATTTAGATAGTTTTATAGTGACTCTCCTGATGCTTCCTACTAAAAGCCTGACTAATTATCTATCTGATTTCAGACTAAGCCTGTATAACTCAGAATGCATAATCTGCCTGAGTTTTTGTTTACAATGGCTTGATTTTTAACTTGATATTTTAGGGAAAGATTTTGAAAGAAAAAAAAAAAGTATTTCCATGCCTGACTCCTTTTCAAAGTTAATAACACCTGCATTAATGAAGAGTGTGGGATCTTTGTAGAATGACTCAAGTTTGAATCTGCTATTTTTCTGCTAATTAAAACCATTAATCCAAAAAGATTATTACAGACAGTAAATCCATAAATACGCTTGTTTGGTAGTGAATTGCCTGTTACCTGAAAATCTATCCTGTGCTGTTTTGTTTTTCAGCTCAGTGCAGCAGCCTGAATACTACATCCATTTTTTCTAATTAATTATCTGTACAGAATGCATTTCCCCCTGGCCTTTTAGAAGGGCCTCTGTCAACTTTGTCCCTTCTGTCTGGATCAAGCCTTTGATGAGATTGTGCATTGCCCTCTGAGTGTGTTCATTACACAGCAAGGGGAATTGCAGGCAAGATAAGTCCGGATTGAAAACAGCATATTTTTGAATCACATGTGTCACAGCACCAGTTAGAAGTAAAGTAGGGAAAATGTAGTGCAGCCTGCAGGTTGTCAGTGTTTATGCGTTCATTCTACTGATGGTACAACTTCTTGGTTGTCTGCTGTTGAATATCCTCTCATCTTTGTCTCTCCTGCCTAGTGACGTGTGTGCTAAGAGACTTAATCAGTTCTGTCCAGATGGATGCTAATGAAGGAGACATTATACAAAACACTATTATAAATTCTTATTCACATCTCATTTTCTTTTGTCTCACTCTATTTTTAGAGCTGATTTCTGGAGGTGCAATTACAATCCCAATATTTATCAAGCAGGCAATATCTGAAGGTGCTATTTCATGTCCACCCACTCTGATTTTTATCTGCCAACAGCTGATGAACAAGTCCTACACGTATTATTCATCTATCCCATAATAATATTGACCTTGTGTGACATTTATATAACAAACAATACCAAAAGCATGTTATGTTTTTAGATAAGTGATAAAGATGTATTTTTATCTACATATTAGGGCAACCATTTTTTACAGAGATTATTTGAACTCATACATGCAGCAGCACATAAATATTCAGGACAGCGACTGGAAAATATTTCAGGTTCCAATTTCAGGAGACGTTAGGAAGGAACAAGTGGTTCTGTGAGATGCTAATAAAGTCTGATTACTGTCAGACTTGAATATTGTAGCTGACTGACTCTGGTCCCTAAGAAGCTGCAAGCCCCGGTGAAACTATTGTCAGAATTGGGACATTTATAGTTCAGCTCTCCTGTTGAATTTTTATGGTGTCAGTAAAGGACAATGTCACACCGTCAGGGCCTCAGTAGGACTTCTCTCACCAGCACCCACCCTCACAAAGTTCAAAGAAATGCAATGGCCTTTGGGATGTCTATCCTTTTGCAAAGCGACTGAAGCCGTGAAAGGTGTCCAGAAATAATTAATAGGGAAAACAGGCAACCAGATGGGCTCACACACAAAGATTTGACAGCCTTGCACAAAACTGTGAAACTGAGGCAAAGTGTAGCTAGTGAAATGAGGTCACACTGAGCATATTTCCAGACAGCATACTTGTGCTTCTTTACCAAATACAACTGTTTAAACTTTGGTTTTACTTTTGATTCAAAAGATGACATTGTATACAAAAGAAGGCTTGCTCTTCTGATGCTGTGATATCTTTTCACTGCTGACTTAGAAGTAGATATACCTCTTAAGAAAGGCAAGAACTAGTATTTTTTGATGCTCTAACTGCTGGGATCAGGGGGAAAGGAAGGAAGAGGGCTGGGTCTGATGACTGTTCTGCTCCTCTATCTGTAAGAAAAAAGGCATGCTTGTTTTTGAGAAATATTACCTCTGATATTCTGAGGAAAGAGAAACGGGACTACAGGCAATGCTGGTAGCAAAACCTTGAGTTAAGGCTTTCTGATAACTTTTTCCGCTCACTATTTTGTTGTTTAAAACTTTGCCAGACTCAAACTTTTTGGGCTGACCTTTTTGCTGCCCAGCATCTACTTCTGTTGACACACCATCATGCTACATGCAGTGCCCATTACACCCATGTGTCTCAAGAGCTAGGTGGACAGAAAGGATGACACCACCTCCAACTTCTTACTTTAAAGAACCATGTGGTTGTGGCACTGAGGGTGTGTAGTGCCTCATGCCTTGGAATAAGGCTTGGTATTGTCAGGGAAATCTCTTGCTGGGAGCGATGTGATATTTGTGCTTTCTGAAAGCTGCCCCATATTAGGCCATGTAATGAGTGGAGAAATCTTGTATTGCCTTCATGGTTCTCTTCAAACAGTCTTACACTCCCCTGGATCAGCAAGAAGTGCCCCCCTTTCTATTTTGGGGTTGCTATTTGTTAGCTGCTGGCACCATTGATTATTTTATTATTATTATTATTATTCCTATTATTATTTCCTCCCAAAATTTGTGCTCCACTGGGTGCTGAAAAAGCACAGACAACAGACAACCCCCCCTCCCTGGAAGAGCTGCCAGCCTGACAAGTAGGAGAAGGCAACCAGACTAACCAATTTCAGGCCAGGGAATGGATCTCTTGCAACCTTTTAATTATTCATGAGCTCTCTTTGTAAATTATTAAGTTCCCAGTTCTTAGATTTAGCTCTTTGAGTTTACAGGATATGTTTTCAGATGCTCACATATGTAGCTGGCTCCCGTTCATCTCACTCAGAGGATAGCAGCGCAGCCCTTCAGAGTTAAGCATCCTAGTTTTGCTTTCTTGTTATAATTTTCTTTTGGCTTCTCTGCTCTTTAAAAGGACAACTACCAAAGACAGGCAAGGGAAAGGGAAGGCAAAATACTTACATAGACACTTAACCATGCCTCAGACCACTTGGATTCTTCCACTCATCCCAAGGGTCCTCTCAATCCTCTACTGCTAAATAACAATGTTTTCAGTAGCCCCAGTGCAAATAAAAAGAAAATCAACTTTGGCTTTTATCCAGGACTCAGCCCTGTGCTGGGATACTTTCACTATCCCAAGCTTGGTGTCTGCAGGCCCAGGGCCAGAGACACCAACTTATATTTCTGCAGTTACCCAGGTAAGAACAGCACCTGTGACATGTTCATTTCCCTTATCATCTTTTCTTCAACTACCAGTGACGTCTGTCCTCAGCTCCATCCTGGTGACTGCTGTCCTAAACGCAAGTGTTAATCCATAAATAGCAAAATTTTGGTGTACTGCTTGTCTACATTGCTCAGTCAGTGTTGCAATTCACCTGAAAGGTCACTGAGGATTATTGTCCCTGTTGGGAGATGCCAAGAGGTTCACTCCTGCATTTAAAATGTGGGTGTCACAAGTCATATATTTCATTGAAATGATATTTTAGAATCTCTTACTGCTGGTAAGGGAAGGGCAACTATGTCATCTTTCACAACAATATTGTGAAGGAGAGACTACCCGCTGTCTGTCAGCTCCCCACATCTCAAGTCTCCTTTTGAAGCATCCAGTGCTGACAATAGGGAAAGGTACCACAGTGGGTTAGGTGGATTGCAGGTCTGACCTGGCTTGGCGTTTCCTGTCCTCCTGCTTTTGCAGAGGTACCGAGTATCCACACCATCCATGCAGGTATCTAGAATTTTCTCATGCTGGCCATGGGGACACATGCAATGCAACACAATTAAGCAGAAGAGCTTCATCTAGAAGTATCATGAATGAGATCCTGAAACCCAGCAAAATGCTGCCTAAAGCTAGACAATGTTGCCTGTGTTTTCAGAATAGGCTAGCATTCTCTCTGTCATACTTGTACAATGAACTCTCCCCAGCTGTGCAAATCAATTTTTTGCTTCTCCCATTCTAATTCTCTGTTGAATGCTGGCTTTCCTTAGCATGTTAATGCTCCCATCTTTGTCTCTGTATGCTGTGGATTTACTCACAGCGTACCTGAAACTTGTTCCTTGACATAGGCTTACCTCTCACTGCCTCTTGATGTACATAATTTCCTTGGTGGTCTGGCTTTGCCTCCTTATAGCTATTCTTGCAGATGTTCGCTAGCCTTCGCCAGGTCTTGTAAGTTTATTCTCCCACTCAGACTCATCCTATATGTCCTTTGTATTCTTTTTGCACATGTCCTATGGTTCAACTTAGTTTATAAACTGTGATAAGAAAGATTTGGAAACCTGCTGTGAAAAGTTATTAACCCAGCCCCAAAGCTTCCAAACTGAAACTTTGGCTGTACCACTGTGTTAACTTCCTTATCTTTTCAGCGCATTAATGTCACAAACAGGTTTTTTCCTATTTGTTTCAGACCCCTGAAAAATCCACCCCACTACCCACAGCTATAAGACGGATTCCTGTAGCTATGGCTGGCCTAAGAGAGACAGCCAGAGTTCATGCCAAGCAGCTTGAGCAATGGTGACTTCAATCCTGAAGGAGCTGAGGAGCAATATGAAGTACACAGTAAAATTTTGGAGCAGAGCTCCTTATTTCTGGGACTTCCTTCTCCACTATTTCCAAATAATTTTTGTGGGTTCTTTTCCACTCCCCCCACCCCTCCCCTGGCGATAGAAATCTTCATTCTGGAACACCAGAAATATTTTCCCTGTACCACCGGAGGAGTTTGCACTTGCCTGTGGACATATACTCAGCAGGTCCCAGCTGTGCCGAATGAAGAGCTCGCCCTCCCTTGCTTGCACTCGGTTGCTTGTTGTTACACTTTGACAGAGGCCAACATGCTGATCAGGTAGCCAGCTGAGCCGATCTGCTCCCTATGCAAATATGAGATGGGTTAGCAAAGACCTAGCAGTTAATTTCCGTAAGCTGCCTGGCTTATCATGTCTAGAATGAATTAGGGACTGACTGTGTGAGGAGTGCAGCAGGCAAATCCGAGGACGATCCAAAGACCCTCCAGCTGGCAGGAAGGTGGTGACAAGGAGCTCTCCATCTTCTGGGAATGACTATCTCTCAAGTAACATTGCTGAAACAAGATAGTGTCCCCAGCCTCAGCAGTGCCACGTAAGGCAGAGGCAAAGCTTTAGAGCAAATCACTGTTTTGCCTCATCTCCAGTCTTCTTAATAAAGCTACAGCCTGCTGAAGAGAGCCAGGCAATGGCACACATTTGCAAGGAGGCTGCAGTCCTCCCACTCTTCCAATGAATTGAGTCAATTAGCAGTTCCTCCCCAGGGCTGTTAGGAGGATTTCTGATCTGCTTGTACTACAGTAAACAGTCTGAAAACCAGAAAACAACATTGTCATGTTGGTCAAAATCTGGCATCAACAAACTGGTTGCCCACATCTAAACAAAGTCTTCTTATGGCCTAAGTAAATTTCATTTATTTTTGTTGGTTTTCATTTATTTCCCACAGCTTTCCATTTTTTTGATGCTGATGGACAAAGGCAGAAGTACAGGGAAAAACTCATATTCATAACATTTTCACATTTTCAGTCTTAGAAAGTAGCAGAAAACAGGGAGGAGGGGCTTCTGAAAATGCCTCATTTCAGGTTTTCACACACAGGCATTTCAGATATGAATTAGTGCCCCGTTGGATCATAATCTGAAACACCTCTCATTATATACATTGTCAGAAGTGATCAGGAATAATCAGAAGCCCAGTGATTACAGCATGAAAATACCTGGATTACTAAGCTATCTCATGTCCACCCATTCTTGTTTGTGTCATGATCTCATTCTGCAAAATCCTCAGCTTCTACCGAAATTGTTAAGCATTGCAGTGGATGCACATATCACCTTGAAGAGCAAAGCCTTTAGCTTTTCTCACTTCTGAAGCTGCATTGTTTGTTATTTGGCACAGGAATCTTTAGCAAAGCTGTGAATCGATCCCACTCAGACGCTGACCTTCACTTTGTTCAGACAACCAGGAAAAGGAATGAATCCACAGGAGAAACATAAACTAAATTAGTTTTATTTTCTTCCGGGTGAGAGACTTCATAGATAACATTTATTTCCACCTTCAGGCTACACAGAAAGTCATTGCCAGCCAGGCAGGTAGAGAAGCTGTGTGCTTACTAGCTGAAAAGCACACAGGGGAGATGCTCTCAGCCCTCCTGAGACATTCCCTCCCCTGTGATAGGTAAGTGGTTGTATTCCCAAAACAAGAGTGAGAATGAATTTGCTGCTCTTACGCCAGACTCTGCATCTCCAGACTGACCAGATAGGAGAACCGTGGTTTGTCATGCAATGGAGAGCATGCCAGAGACGGGTTTACGTGCAAGACAGCATGCTAAGATAAAAACAGAGCAAAAGAGAGCAAATGGGCACAGGAGGTCAAGGTAATCCTGCTGACTTTGCAGAGGTTCTGGCTCAAGGCTCATTTTGTGGGGCAAAAATGGGAAGAAGTAGATAGCTTTCACAATAACTGCTCTCAGCCTCACTTCCTCAGCAGGACAGGGAAGAGCCTTGGTAACATCTGGTACGGTCGGTACGTTTTCTTCAATTTACAGCCATTCAACTCAACTGGCAGAACCGAAAGAAATGTCAGACTCCAAGTTCTTGCAGAGCCCCTTGAAGTGTTAAAAAAGTGTTAAAAAAAAAAGACCTTGCTTCAACAAGTTTGAAAGCTGTGAATTAAGTCACAGCTTTGAGGATCACGCCTCTCCTACCTGTTGCGGTAATAACATGCAGGCAGCCTTAGGACACAGTGCTGTGCTCATTTCCTAACCAAAGGCTTTTGGTACATGTCTGAGGGGTTATCTGTAGATTACATATGGCCACTGTAAATCAAACTAGGAGGGAATATCACTTCAAAGTTATGAGGAAAGGGAGAGAGCAGGAGAGAGATCATGAGGGTCTCTCAAGAGGGTTTGGGATGGGGAGTTTCACCATTACCCCAGTAAGCTGGAAATGTGAAATCTCTACAAGAAAACCTTTCTCAGGTTTTTGATGTTGGCTTCTAGTAACAGAAAAACTTTAAGACAAAGTGACCCTTAAACAGAGAAACTTTGAAAGAATATCTGCTTGCATTTATAGACCCAAGTAACAGAGGTTGCATAAAATCTCCTCCTTGTCCTTTGTCTCCTAGCAGGTGAAAAACAGGAATTCATTAGAGATACTGGCAGAAGGCCTGAGCCCAGAGCAGTTGCAGACTGTGTGCAGACTGATACTTGTTTGGACTCCTTTTTTTTTCATTATTACTGAATTTAGGCAAGATTTTAAAGAAAAATACCAAGCAGGAACAATCACTTTGTCTGACCTTTTCTTTTAAGATCTGCTAATTTTTCCATTCCAGGCTTCTATTTGCTTTAAAAGATAGAGGCATTTAGGTCTGTTAGCTAAAAAAAAATCTTTGTGCCAAGAAAACTGAAGAAAGGATCATGCTGCTATAGCAAACACAGTTCTCTCTCCCTGAGATTGCAGATATATGGTTCAGGGTAGTCCTTTATTTTCTTGTCAGGTCTACCACAGCTTCTTCATCTTTTGCTGCTTGGCCTCTCTCTTTCCTTAGGCTACTAATTTTACAGATAGGCAAAAAATAATTCCCTTTTGGACTTGTGGCATTGTCTTCTTCAGGAAAAAAAAAATCTTTCTAATGGGTGCATTACTTCCTTCCTATAGAAAAAAAAATTAAAAATCAGTCATCATAGTTATCTTAAAGCCTGAAATTTGACCAAGAAAACCTCAAGCCATCCATCCTCACACAGTTATAGCAGTGGAGGATAACGGCTGCACCTGGCCAGTGGCAATTGTGATTAGTGGTGACAGCTTCTGTCTGCTAACAGTCAGCTTGAGTGACAGTAACATATCATTTGCTGTAGCTTGGGAGAATAACAAAGTGTATTTATTGCAAATACAGCAACATTACAGATTATTTTCAAGTTAAATTTATGTCCCTTTTTTTTGTTCCAGGCAGCAAAAGTCCTGTTCATAATATTCCATAATAAGGAATGCAAAGTGCCTGTGGGTGTTTTTTATGTTCCTGGTCATTCAGATGCATTACTCACTGAGTCTCCCAGATGTTGTGTATGGCCCAGAGGACAGATTCAAAGTATCCAGTTTTGTGAGGTAATTAAATGTTAATGTAATGGATAATCCTATTTTTACAAGCTATGGAGGAAGACTGTTCACAGACAATAGTTTGAGATCAACTCCAAAAACAAGTTGAGCAAGGACATCCACAAGGGATGCTTTCAGGACAGCTAGTTTACAAAATTTTCAGACAGGAGAATCCTCTGGAATTATTTTCATGAAGGCAAGTGGAGTCATTTGTAATAGTAATGTCCCTGGTTGAGTAAAAATATATGCTCTAAATAACACTGATGAATGAAAAAGAAAATCTACCAGCAGAAGGTTGCTTGACAAATAGGATGAGAAACGTTAGTTTTCTATTTCTTCTCCAAATGCAAACGAAGACCCAACATACCTGTATACTTGGAAACATCTCTCCTGTTGCCTGTCTCCCACTTATTCTACTTTCAGAGCTTGTATTCTGCTGTCTTATCTGCCTGTTTTTTCTCGTAGCAGAATCTGTGTACTAAAATTCAATATTTTATAAACAAAAATATGTAAAAGGCAGAAGATGCTGCAATAATGGCAATGAAATGAAAAGACAAAGGTAATTAGCATGGTAGATCAGGCTTGGGCTAATCCAAGCAGATAGGCTTGCTTCACTGAGACTTGTAGTGAACGTTGTTTTCAATTTTGCTTACCGGAAGATGAGAAGAACAAAAACCCCAGAGATACACAGCTGGCATCTGGGTGTCTTGCTTGCTTGCCTGCTTGCTTTTTATTCTGGGGGAAGAAGACACATTTAAAGTGAAGAAAGCACAAGGAGAGTAACTCCAAAAGTGATACTCATCCTTTTTGCTTTACTTAAATTAGAGGCAGCTAATCATCGACATGTCTGCTATGAAGCAGAAAAGAAATGGGAGAAATTAATGGCTTTCCTAGCCATTGCATGACAGTTCAAGGGGGTTCAAATCTGAAGTAAACTGAAATTTCAGTGAAGCCACAAATGGACTCCAGGCACATTCTATACTGGGATATTGCAAGGCACTTTATTTAATACCATTAGATAAATAGGACTGATAACCTAACAACTGTATGTGTTGGGTATTAGCAGAAAAAGTAATGAATGTGCCAACATGGAAATAGAAACAGCAGCTATGCTGATTCTACTAGTCCCATATAGGCAGGGTATGGTGCCAGGACTCATAGCACCAAAATCACCTACCCTTCTTCTCTCAATAGCTGTGGACATTTGGGTGTATATACTTTTCTATTTCGAAGCCAGCAAGCCCTTTTTCATGAAGTAGACTGGTAAGCTTTTGGATAGATCTAATCAACACAAACCCCACAACTCAGTTCTGTCTAGTACATTGCTGTCGTGGTTTAGCCCCAGCCAGCAACTAAGTACCACGCAGCCGCTCACTCACTCCCCCTGCCCCGGTGGGATGGGGGAGAGAATCGGAGGAGTAAGAGTCAGAAACACTCCTGGGTTGAGATAAGAACAGTTTCATAATTGAAACAAAGTAAAATAGTAATGATAATAGTAACAATATAATAATGATAATAATAATAATATACAAAGCAAGTGATGCACAATGCAATTGCTCACCACTTGCCAACCGATACCCAGACAGTTCCCGAGCAGCGATTGCTGTTCCCCGGCCAACCCCCCCCATTTTCTATACTGAGCATGACGTCATATGGTATGGAATAGCCCTTTTGGTCAGTTTGGATCAACTATTCTGGCTGTGCCCCCTCCCAGTTTCTTGTGCACCTGGCAGAGCATGGGAAGCTGAAAAGTCCTTGACTAGCATAAGCAGCACTTAGCAACAACTAAAAACATCAGCGTGTTATCAACATTCTTCTCCTACTAAATCCAAAACACAGCACTGTGCCTGCTACTAGGAAGAAAGTTAACTCTATCCCAGCTGAAACCAGGACAATTACCAAACATTGATAGAAAAAGTAGAACCCAATCCTTATCAAATTTACTAGGGCAGAGTGCCCAATTTGAAATGACGGTGGAACTTTCATTATTTTACTGTGTGCCTTGGGCTACTTGTGCAGGCCTGACACCTGACTGCTGATTAGTCCACCTTTTGTCCAGAATCCAACTGTGCACCTGACATTCTGAAAGCTAACATTAAAAAGGATAAATCCTCCTTGATTAAATTTATCAACCATGTTGAAATGTTTATCAATGTCAGAGACTTACCTGGAAGGTGTTGTTCTTACAGCTAGGTAAGGGAAAAACGTTCTGAATTCATCTGGTTGGACTACACAACTTACTAGCTGTATAATGCATCCTCCCTTGGATTATTCCTTCTTCTCTAAGAGTAAGAGCAACTGTATTTATCCTACAGATCACTGTCAGACTCGGTTTTTGCATTTTTACCAAGGTGGTTCCCCTCCCTTCTTGTACCAGCAGATGCTGAAGCTGACTGTGATGACCTTGGTTGCTGGGCTGAGCCTCCTTCCTGTTTTGAAGAATTAGGGATATCTGAGGCTTAATGCTGTCAGTCTTCCTCAACAAAAGAATGGCTCACATCTATAGCTAAACTATCCTGGGCTGGAATCTCTCCTTAGCATGCATTTGGCGTGGTGTCACACTGTCCTGGTTTTGTCGGGGATAGAGTTAATTTTCTTCCTAGTAGCAGGCATAGTGCTGTGTTTTGGATTTAGAATGAGAAGAATGTTGATAACACACTGATGGTTTAGTTGTTGCTAAGTACTGCTTATGCTAGTCAAGGACTTTTCAGCTTCCCATGCTCTGCCAGGTGCACAAGAAACTGGGAGGGGGCACAGCCAGAATAGTTGATCCAGACTGACCAAAAGGGCTATTCCATACCATATAATGTCATGCTCAGTATATAAATCGGGGGGAGTTGACAGGGGACAGCGATCGCTGCTCAGGGACTGGCTGGGTCGGTGGGCAGTGAGCAATTGCATTGTGCATCACTTGCTTTGTATATTATTACTGTTACTATTATATTGTTATCATTACTACTACTATTTTACTTTATTTTGTTTCAATTATGAAACTGTTCTTATCTCAACCCAGGATTGTTTCTCACTCTTACTCCTCCGATTCTCTCCCCCATCCCACCGGGGCAGGGGGAGTGAGTGAGCGGCTGCGTGGTACTTAGTTGCTGGCTGGGGTTAAACCACGACACACACAAAGGATGTTGAGATAGCCTTAAATGCACAAAGTTTTATTTGTGGGGTCTTTAGCTAGTCATTTACACTGACTTCAAGGTTATCATCAAGCACAAAAAATTTTTCACCAGGCTTTTCCCATAATCCTGAATGCTTTTCATCAGGACCTCTCATGACTCTTCCCACTATTAGCACTGACTGGAGCACATTTTGATCAGCTGCAGGTGCTGCCTAATCATCTGTTGTCAATCTTTATGCATGCACATCATTGAGTAATATGTCTTGGCTATTTCAGTTATTATTATCTACTTTGTTACTCACTGAGTTCTGGTTTTCCTCTGATGTAAACTAAAAGCTTCAAAACAAGGACTAGGAAAAAGTGGGTAACAAAGATCCAATTCCCGTGCAGGTGACAACTGCTTCACATGAGAAACCTGATATGATAATAATATTGGGGTTTGCAGGTGTAAGATGGTGAGAATAACAGCACAACAACAACAGCATGAGAACTACAATGGAAAATATTGCCACAGCATCTTATATAAAAGGTTACAGACAGTATGTAAAAGGCTGCAGGGCTGCAAATAGAAGACCCTCAGCATTTCAAAGGTTAAGGCACCGAGCAAGGATACTGTGCATAACCACAGCAAAGTGGACTTTACAAGTGCTGTTTTACTTAGCTGGAAGACAACTGAGAAGTTCCAGAATGGAACCAGAAAACCTAACCCATTAGCTTGCCAGGCACTTATTTTCATTTTAGATATTCTGCACTGAATCCGCTTACAAAGTATTAAAAGATGAGTACTGGCCACTTGAAGAAATGGCAAGTTGACCCAAATCTTACTATTAGCTGAGCTGGTCTTCTCAGAGTTGGAAAAGCTGCTCTGCACCTGCAGAAGGTAAGTGGAAAGTTGTTTGTTCATGGCCCTGAATCCTTGAAGATCATCAATGAATTCAAGGAATATACCAGAACCAGAAAGTTCGTTCTTGTCACACACACACAAAAAAAAAAAAAAATGTTTTGCTCAGAAAAAAAGCTTTTCAATAAGAAAGGCTACAGCAGGATCAGAATATTGTGCACCAGCACTATTGCAAGCCATGAATGTGAAGAAAAATGGAAAATAATCTTCCTTTCCCGCCTCCAAAGCTCGCTGTCCCTGTAGCAGATGGCTGAGTGCATGCACCACTGGACTGGCACTTTCTAATAATTTTCCTCTCCATCCAGTTTATAGCAAATGATAGTTATTTCAGCCCCTTAAACATGTCTGGGTTTGCAGAAGAAAGAG
The DNA here is from genome assembly GCF_030463565.1 of Pelecanus crispus. Taxonomy (NCBI): domain Eukaryota; kingdom Metazoa; phylum Chordata; class Aves; order Pelecaniformes; family Pelecanidae; genus Pelecanus; species Pelecanus crispus. Next base: position 165,839,419 of record NC_134643.1, read on the forward strand.
CTCCAGGCTATATTTACAGAGATCCTTGATAGTTTTAATAATCCAAGTGAAAACGTGTTTTCTATGGCTTTTGGGGCCAGAATTGCCAGAATTGTCATGGACCACAAGAGCAAGGACAAATATGGTGTGGAATTTGTGAAGACTGCCAGAGTTTCAACCCTTCTCAGGATGTAAAGCACAAAGCAGAGTGGTGGTTTTAGTAAGGGTTGTTAAAGCTTTAAGCTCAAAGTCTGTGTATGTCTGTGCAAGCAGAATAAAAACAGAAGTGAAGTCTGATTCTATGGCAAACTGAAAGCATGCTTTGGAAGAACAACTAATTCAGTCATTTCATCCTTCCAGATCCTGGCTTTTCCATTTGCATTTCTGCCAGATACCCCAGCAACAAACACCAATAATAGCAATTGCCATCCACCATAGTAAGAGTAGCAACCAAACACACCTATGCAGGCTAACCCTTAACAGAATAAATGAAAACAGAAAAGACTTGTTCCGATAAAGACAAAAATGAATCCTATAAGGCTGAATGCAAACCATATACAGAGTTTATATAGACTCTACTCTTTTTGCTATAAATGAGGTGTAGCTGAAATTGATGGGATTACAGTAGCACGAAATCAGCACAAAAGTAATATCAAGCCTTAAGTGTGTAATCCATAATACAGTAAGGATGGCATTACTATATGCAATCACAGGTTACACAACTATACGGCATCATATGCACACCTGGTACCATTCACAGATGTGCCTAGTGCAACATGACATATTGATATCTAAGTCAAAAGTAGAACATCTTTCATCACACTGCTCATGCCAGAGATATCACCCATGTCTGAATTTGGTAACATTCAGCAACTGAAGGTCTTACAGCATTTTCCAAATTTTTTTGGAAATGTTATCTAATTAAGCCTTACAGAACCCCAGTGTAGTAGGTAAATCTTGTCATTGCCATTTGTAGTGATGGGAAAACTGAGAAACAGATGTTTAATGCGTTGCCCAATAAAGGTCACCTTGGGAGCTGCAAATACCCCATAGTATAAGCAGCTGAACCTCAGGAGAATGAAAGTGAAGAACCCTTTAGATAAGAGGTTAATACTACTTTTATTTGGTTGTATTTGGATTTGAAGTTGTTTGCGTTCTACACATGACTGAAATAGACTCTAGTTCCTCACTCTGGCTGCAGTGCTCACAAGAGCATGCTTTTGCAAAGCATGTGGAAATACTTACTAAAGTCTACATTTTGGCAAATCGAAAACTGTTCTCCTTCTGTCAGTGATTTGCCTGTTCTGTGACCACTCTGTAAAATTGATGAAGCCCTTCCCCATGGTGTATTTCACAGGACTGGCACAAAAATGCTGCACTGCATTTAAAATATTTAGATATTTGCTCAGAGCTGTGAATGTGAAAGATAAATTCCTAATAGAAGAGGAAGCCCTCACTAGCATGGTCTCACTGCTGCTGAATCTGCAGGAGCAGAGCCCTGAAGTGATCAAAGTGATTTGGCCATTCATGCCATGGCACTGAAGAACACAAATGCTTGTTAGCTCCTCCAGTCTCCGAAGACTGCAGTGTCTCACACTTTCAGGCTTTCATATCCTTCAATGGATGAAGAAATGACGATACCACTCCAGGTATTCACTTCTAATTTCCCAGGTGCTCAGCTCATTAAGAGTAACTGCCTTAAGAAGAGCCAGATGTGAGTGGCTCAGCAGACCATCTGGGGCCAGCAGGCTGCCTCCCTGGCACTGGTGTGAAAGAGGAATGATAAAGAAGAGGAGGAACATACGGCCCACTAAGGTTCTTCAGCATTCATTCTCTTAAGTTTACATTCTCAACTGGCAGCAGATGATATTGTAATTGTGCATCAATACTCATCCTGGAATGCTTGCTTGTGTCCTCTTGTTTTGTAGGCTTGCACAAAGACTGTAAAATCTTTTTGGGGCAGACTTCAAATGAAAGCCAGGAATTCAGGAAAAACAGCTGTAAGCAACTTGCAAGGAAATCCTGTGCAAACATCTTGGTTTTAATTGTTTGTAAATAAGGATGACATCTTTCAGCCTGCTCACCTCGGGACCCTGGTTTGGGGGATCCAACAGCACTGGGACCATGCTGAGAAGGGTAGAAGAGGCTTCACTTTTCCACAAAGTGCTCTGAGACTTCCCAAATAGCCCTACTGCACCACGTCTTGGAAAGATACTCAAACAGAGAGCTCTCTCAAAACTGAAAGGAGGACAGCACAGCAAACAACCTTCATTTGAAAACTGTGAAGGACTTGAGTGATTTCCAATATTCAGCATGACTGTAATTTCCAGCCCCAGGCAAAGTACTAGTACTTTACAATATTTTTATTTGAAAGGATTTTTTTCCCTTGGTTTGGTTTTGTTTTTATAATAAGCAGTAGCCCAAAATTTATAGCACATACACACTCCCAAGAATTTTGTTCCTCACTAGCCTGAGAATTTTATGTGTTTCTTTCCATGTTGAGCAATGCCTGGGAAGATTATGTGACTTTTTAGACCAGGTCAAGGGATATCTTGGAAGCCCACGAGCTTTCTTAAGGAGAGTCGCCAGGAAATCTATAGGCAACTGAAAAATAATTTTCTTTCCTTTCAAGAGCTACCACCAAAACCTTTACCATGCTGAGAAACCGCTCCCATTGTCTGGCAGAAATAATAATGCTTAGTTTGAAAAGAGTTGATTTGATTTCCTTCACCTCAGCAGCTTAACACTGAGAATATAAACAAGAATTGGGTAAACAAATTGTTATGCTACTTCCCCTTTTCTACCATAACAGTCCTTCTAAATAGTCCTCACATTCCCTGTAAAGACATCTTGAGTATTACTACTTCACATTCTTTTCTAAACACCTTCTTCTTTAACCTGAAAACTGATGACAGAATGAAATATTAGACCATAGCATTTGAGAACATAAAAAACAACATGAAATTTTAATTGTTCTTATTGCAAATTTAGACTGCACATTCCAGTTATGAAAACAAACTTGGGAGAAAAGGGAGAAGTGGATTTATCTCAGCATGGTGGGCAATGATTGAAAAGAAACACAGTTCTTTCTCTTTTGCATCTAAATATTATCTATACCTGCCTATTCTCTTTCACATCTGAATATTATATATACCTGCCTAAGACTACACAAAATGATCAAAACATATTTGTTTCAATTATGGTGTCTGCTCCTATGATTGTATGTAATACAGATTCACATCATATATAAATTATACACAACCAATTACATACACTCTCCTGTTCCTCTGCTGCAGCACAGTTAAGAGCTACAGCATGGGAAAATTTTTTTTCTCTCTTCAACTGATTTTGCCAAAAAGCATATTTTTTTTGTAGAGCAATTCATCCTTGAATTTGGCTTGAATTTGCCAGACAGTTTTGATTTAAAATGTCAAGAGAGAGACAAATCAGGAGTGAAAGAAAGAACAAAAACAAAAAGGCAGAAGGGAATCTCTTCTCCAGCTTCTTTATCAGCACTCCTGGCTAGTGAGTGAGTAGTTTGAAAAAGCCCCACCACTTTCTTTCTTACCACCATCCTGTTTCTGCCCTGCTCTTTTGTGTTCCATACCTTCACCTAATTCTTCATTTCCATTGCTCTTCTTTTAGAGATTCTCAAAGCACAAAATACAAATCTGTTCAGCGGGTAAATCAGAAGAATGAGGATGGAGGGCAGACATGGAATGTTGCCCCTACCTCTTCTGCTCTTTCTACATTTGTTTTTAATCAAAATGGCTTACGATTCTTTTAAACTCCTGAAGACACTTTTTTCTTCTTATGTTCATCCTTAGAAACAGGCTAGAGGCTACATGCATCACCTGTTTTACAGATTGTATCTTGACCCTCATTTTATAAAACTTGAAATGAAATGTCTTGAATTAAAAGTCTTGCATTTTTTGAGTCTAACAGTCATGATCCCCCATTTCAGGTATTTAACCTTCATTTCAGGCAGGTATGTAACCTCTTCCCTCCATCATACATTAATTGTACAAAGTCAAGGAATAGCTCAATCATAAACAGTCCATGAAATGTGCAGAGTGAGAGTAAAACCCTCCAAGAATAAAGGAAGCCTAGAGCTCAGTAGAGTAGAAGTGGCAGGACACACAGAAAGTCTGCTAAGATATACCCATAATAATGCAAAAAAATCTGACAGCAGCAAGAAGTGTGGAGTCATTCTAGTGACAAAGGTCTGCTCTTCAAGCAGTGGTTTTGACTGCCATTTCTTCTTTGGGTCAGTTTTCTGCTCTTCTCCCTTAGAAACAGCATTCTCCATGCATGCCATTCCTAGTGTAACCACTGAGGAGAAAGCAGCATCATGCAGCTTCCTTTGGCAAGCTCATTTTTATTTTAGTTTGGAGAAATACAGGAAAATGAACAATATCACCAAACTGTCTTTTAGACTGTTAGTTTAAAACATCCAGGATCACAAAAGGCTTCATGTTCACAAACTGAAGTATATCCAGGTCTAGCATTATAATCCAAATTCTGCACTACTGGAATATCAGGATACTGGAATTATGGTAATCACCATATTTTAAAATATAGCTAGAAAAATCAGGGACAAAATGTCTCCATCCCAATCCCATTCTAGCAGGCTTCCAGCCTTATTGCACAAATTTGAGGTGATCAGATAGTTTAGAAAATATCTGAAAACACAAAAGGCTTGAAATGCACATGACAAAAGGGGGCTCATAGCTTAAAACCTTTAAAATCACACAAATTTGAATTAGTCAGAACAACTGTAATGAACATTGCAAGATTTACAGAGCTAGAAGTTGGATGCATGCCTGCTGAATTCATGCATCTTAATAATTTGTGGTACAATTTCTCTGGGTCCTGAGCAATGCAGTTTGAGGATGACCTTTAGGAAGCCTTTCTCAGATGTCAGAAGAGGTCCATCACATCTCTTTTGAAATCAAGACAAAACCACCAGCCTGTTGCTCCAAGCCCTGCATGCTAATTGAAAATCCTGAAAAATCCCCAGAAGGGCTAAGGAGGGGTCATTCACACATGTTGGGAGTGGATGAAGGGCAGTAACTGCAAAACTGGATAAGTACAGAGATGACTAACAGGGCATAGTGACCTAAACAAAAAAAAAATCTACCTTTCTTTGTGGGAGGCTTTTGAAGGCTTTGTTATAGCCTTCTCATTTGTTTTGTTTTGTTTTGTTTTGTTTCCTTTGATAGCTATTGGAACTACTGTCTATAATTTCATCTTCATCTCTTATGAACTGGAGCAGGCTCACACATCAATGGGCATGACTCTCAGTAAAAATTAGCTTGTCTTGTTTCTTAGCATTTTTTATATTAGTAGGATCAAATAATTAATAACAGAACCCATTGTTCCTAGCATTTCAAGTTTTCCCACCAGACAGTTGCCTTATATTTTTTTTCCTTCTGGATAGAGAGAAATTGCAACCAGTACATGTATTGGCCAGCTCTTGGGAAGGGAGAAAGTACATCTACCTTCCTCCATCTTTGTATCTGGAATGTCCTTTGGGACGGTGCTGCCAGCCATTACTCCAGGCCACAGGACAGAGGTTGTTTCTCCTCTCTATCACCCTTACAACTCTCTAGTTTACAAATTCATGCAGGGGTTTTGTAGCATTTACTGAATTGTGAGTATGAGGGTTAAATGCTATGTACCATAGTCTTATTTTTAATTACAATGGTTATAGTAAACTCCTTCTTATGAGAGGCAATTGTATCTTCCCAGTGGAGGGTTTTCAGTTGCCTTCCAGCCAGTCTTTCTCAGCCAGGTTCTTAGTCTGAGCTTACTCATCTACGACACTCAGGCCTTGGAAGTAAGCAGCAACCAGAATTAAAAATTTTTAGATCTGTAGTATTAAATCTGTAGTATTTAAATCAGTAGCCTGAGCTGGATATGAAGTGCTTTGGTATATAAGGAAGTAGGCAGATATCTCCTTCCACCCATGAAATAAAGTTTGGCATACATATAGCACAGTGTGCTGGTTTTGGCTGGGGTAGAGTTCATTTTCTTCATAGTAGCTATTATGTGGCTATGTTTGGATTAGTGCTGAAAATAGTGTTGATAATATAGTTACTGCTGAGCAGTGCTTACACAGAGTCAAGGCCTTTTCTGCTTCTCACACCACCCCACCAGCAAGTAGGCTGGGGGTGCACAAGAAGTTGGGAGGAGACACAGTAGGGACAGCTGACCTCAACTGACCAAAGGGATATTCCATACCATATGATGTCACGTTCAGCGTATAAAGCTGGGGGAAGAAGAAGGAAGGGGAGGGACGTTCGGAATGATGGCGTTTGTCTTTCCAAGCAACCATTACATGTGATGGAGCCCTGCTTTCCTGGAGAGATGGCTGAACACCTGCCTGCCAATGGGAAGTAGTGAATGAATTCCTTGTTTTGCTTTGCTTGTTTGCATGGCTTTTGCTTTACCTATTGAACAGTCTTTATCTCAACCCATGAGTTTTCTGACTTTTACTCTTCCAATTCTCTCCCCAACCCACTGAGGAGGAGTGAGCGAGTGGCTGTGTGGTGCTTAGTTGCTGTCTGGGGTTAAACCACAACACACAGCAAACACACTTTTAAAGGTCTGTATCTTTAGAATACAAGATGGCCTTAGAAGTAATTAACTGTTTATCACATAGCAACAGGGGTTATTACAGAGCTCCAGTTCTACCATGAGCATTCATACAGGCTGCCTGAAATCTCAGCTTGTAGCACACACAAAAAAGAAAGCGACCTTGAGGTCAGAAGCAAATTGCTATTATACATCACCAAGGACAGCATGTCAAGTACCGTATTTATGTGTGAAGAGGAAAGGAATTAATGAACACAAGTAGAATTCAGACAGTGTATGTTCTCAGGAGCAATACAAATGAATGATGTCTTGCAACAATTATTGAGCCATATCTATTCAGATAGGAATTACTAACATGTTAAGATGTTAATTGATTTGTTAACCATCATTACTATAAAGTGCATAACAAAAAGTTTGCATTATTTTTTCGGAGGTTTTTAACAAGCTTTTCATTTTCCAAATAAACACTCAATTGTCAAGAGGTTGTTCAGCTATCACAGGCATTATACACAGTGCTTAAACTTTAGACTGATAATACAATATCTAATTTTACACAACATGTACCTGAGTATTATGCATGAGGCTGAGATAAATAATTCATTGCTGAATGTTCAATCATCGGTACTCATGGCACCTAGTCATTAGTGTCTGGTAGTTCAACCACCTGATATATTTTTCCTCTGAATAACCTGTTCTTTACTGCAGGCCAGATTTTTCACCCTTGCCCATACTGGTAGAGGTTTCTACACAGATAAGGCTAATCAGTATCAGTGGTGAACCAGGAAAATTCAGGAGAAGACAAGAAAAAGAAGAGAAAACCTTAACAGGAATAAACACTGTAAGAAGTGTCCTGGCAAACTCTGACACCAATCTATCTTAGAATTTGGAAAAGAACCATTCACAGATTTAGGAACCTGCTTTCAAAATACAGTAGAGGGTCTTCCCTCTAGTGTTGTCTCAAGGAGAGGAGAATATCAACAGCATTTTATCAACAGAAGGAGAAATACTATGCAGGCCTGTGGAGCTGTAGACAAAGTAGAAATTGATTTTGTATTCTTTTTTTTTTTTTTCACTGGGAAAGGAGAACTTTTAGCCAAAGCTAAATTGCCAGTCACTCCCAGAGCAACCGACCAGCAGACGAGAAAGTTGTGTATTAAAAGTGTGGTGGTGTGTACGATGCAGTATCAAGCAGTTTGTGCAGATGTTATTATAGTGTCTCTCTGTTTGTCTATTTCCTCAACTGCAACTGCTCATTTGAGTAAGATAACATGTAGCATTGACATTTATGCTGAGATAAGTAAAAAATTATGCCGGGCTTTTGTGAAATGATGTGTGAAAAATCAAAAGACCAAGTTTGTAAAGTCATTCCATATGAAGCAAACACGAGATTTGTATATAATATCATCAGGAAGCAAGGTATTAAAAAACCACAGACATAATAGAACTAATTTTCTCAAGAACAATGGAGCAGTAGATGTTTTGGAAGTAAAGAATACAATATTTTTTTGAGATTCCAGTGAACAAAAGTTGAGACTGAAGCCATCCACACATGAGGAAGAATAATCAAATATCATGTTGACATCTCCCATCTCTCAAAAAAAAAAAAAAAGTCTGAGGCAAACTGCTCCAGCTGACCTGAAGCTTTTGTGCTGTTCTGGGAATATTTGTGCATTGTGTGAGAAGTTTATGAGAAAGAGAGATATTCTGGAATAAACTAGTGCCTGCCTTAATTTCCCCAGTTTTTCCTTCATGTGCCTCTGAGGTAATGAAGCGTGAGTTCAAAAGGTTAGATTTCATACAAGTCAGCATGGAAGCAAAGAGGGAAACTTCACATTTGAAGCTGTATTTTTAGAGCTGTTTTTATATGAATGGTTCCAAAGACAATAAACAAAAAAAACCAACTTTATGTTGTCATGAACACTATGAACAGTTGCTGCAACTGAAGATGTATCAAACACAGCTTACCTGCACACATTGTCAAGTATAAACTGTGCTTCTGTTTGTTACCAGATATTTCATCCCCTGGTTATGTACAAAGATGACTTTTTGGTGAAACATTCTTCCTGAGACAGAGAAAAGTGAGAATAAATCCTTCAACAGACTGTAAAAAAAATCAATAATTCTCAACAAAACTGACACTTATTTATGGAGTTGTAAAAGGATTAAATAAACTGTAATATTTTTCTTGACTTATTCGTGACTTCCATAAGTCCTAAAGCATAGGGCTGCTATGTGCATGTTTCCAAGTATTCTGCCAACAAAAATTCCCCTAATAATGAAGAACATTTCCAAAGATTCAAATGCCTTTTGTCCTCTCAGGAATTATTTTATTTGCTAGGCAATGTTTCCTCCCTGCCTTCACGAAGTGTTCACTCCTTCTGTAATATTAATAGGATCCTTCTGTGTCTTCTTAGCAAAAAAAGAACAATTCTACCCTAACCTTTTGGCACCTGAACATTTAATTAAAAGTCTTTCATATCTCTCAACAAAACATTAGCTTTGGCGAGTATCCCAGTGCAGTCAGGAAATCATAGAGAAAATATCCTACTGCACACCTCTGTTTACTAAAACTACAAGGGCATACCTCACTACCTTGCTTATTCTTGGTTTTCAGTGGTTTTTACTCCTTCCACTGCTGCAAAATAGAGATCTGAGCTGTTGTATATCATTAGGTTATACATTTCCCCAGCTGCCATAAACAGAGCACACATAGTTGATAATTTGTTGGAAGAGGAATCGTCCTCTGATCTAGTCCCCTCAGTCACCAATATCATCAATGAACCTGAATTAAGCCCTGGAGTCTAAGTGACTATTAAGTTCTGTGACCGTTGATGCATTGCTGAGTCGTCTTGGGAGACAGGCTCTGCTGTCAATTTTAACTTCATGCTAACTCTTGCTTCATGCTATTTAAGGATGGGTACCTACTACCACGGAAGGCAGTGGACAGATTATTATTGTTATGATTACGGCTTTGGTCGATGGTAAACTCTATATGAGTCAGCAGTGTGCCCTGGTGGCCAAAAGGGCCAGTCATAACCTGGGGTGCATTAAGCATAGCTAGGCAGTCGAAAGAAGTGATTGTCTCACTATACTTAGCAATACTTAGCGTTGGTGCAGTCTTACCTTGAGTACTGTGTGCAGTTTTGGGCTCCACAATGTAACAAGCATGTAGAAATATTAGAATGTGTCCAAAGGAGAGCAAGGAAGACAGTAAAAGGACTAGAGGGCATGACTTATGAGAAGAAGCTGAGAATACTTGGCTTGTTCAGCTTAGAAAAGAGAAGATTGAGGGGTAACCTCATTGCTGTCTACATCTCCCTCATGAGGGGGAGTGGAGCAGGAGGTGCTGAACTCTCCTCTCTCATGTCCAGTGATAGGGTGCGAGGGAATGGCTTAAAACTGCACTAGGGGAAGTTCAGATTGGATATTGGGAAAAAGTTCTTCACTGAGAGGGTGCTCAATCACAGAACGAAGTTCCCCAGGGAAGTGGTCATGGCCCCAAGCCTGTTCAAGAAGTGTTTGGACAAGTCTCTTAGATACGTGGTTTAACTTCTAGGTTGCCTTGTCTGGAGTCAGGAGTTGGACTCAATGATCCTCGTGGGTACCTTTCAATTCAGGATATTCTACGATACTCTAACTTTATCCCAGCAAAAGCCTCTTTGTTTTGATGGAGTAGTGATGGCAAGATCTCAGCCGAAATTGTTTGTCCTCCTAAAATAATTGCAAATTTATCTCCATTTCAGTTACAAAATCAAGAAGAATAAGTCAATCCATGAAAGTATCTTCATATTATCTTTCCACACAATCTGGTCTGTCAGCCTACTTGAACTTGTGCACCATTGTAAATCCTTATTGGCAGCTACATTGGTGTAAATCATTTGCAAATCTACCAGGATTGGTGGCATAGCTTCTACATAAAAACTATCCATGAGGGTCACAGCCCATCCCATTGTAATAAGAAATAGGTCTAAACTCAGTAGAGAAACTACTCTGAAGAGATGTGACTTCCTTCTGTGCATTTCCACATTTCCATTTCCATGACACCAAATAGGAATGAATACCATTCTTCTATAATTGTCTGTGAGAATGTCCCCTTTTCAGATGGAGGAACTTGAGTGGCAGGTTGGTGGCAAGACTCTTAAAGCTGGATAGGCTCATTCAGAGTCACATAGCATCCTTAGTAGAAGTCAGCATGTTTCATCAGAACAATTTTTCCTTTGTTGTACTTTTCACTACAAGGCATGTAAGGAGTTACATTATTTTGCCCCCCACTTCTCACCTAACTTTTTAAATAGTTTTTGAACTGCAAGTACGAATTTTCCATTATGCTGAGTCTTTTCTACAATAAAGACTTACACTAATAACAAAAGAAGACTCAGGGGACAATGGTTCCTATAGACTAATCATAACCTCAGGGAATTGGCATATCTATCTTGAATTTTGCTATGCCCCACAGATGCAATTATCTCACTCCAGCTGCACAATTTATTGTGACTGTTAATGAAGGACTAATACATGTGCAGAATTATACAGTTAAATCCAAAAGCAGAATCACAGTAAAAGAACAGCAACATTTACAGATAATTATTGAACTAATCAAAATATATTATTCTGTAGATCTGCAGGCCTCATATATGCAATGAAAAATTATACCTTTATAATATACTTGTACAAGTAAGGTTACAGGATCAGGTCCTGACTAACCAACCTGAAGCACCAACTCTAGCAGTATGCAGAAGTTGCAATTTAATGAAGTGTCAGTTATAAACTGCCAATTTTAAATGGATTAGATAGTCAGATTCACAATAAAAATTCCCTCTGGGGAGAATCTTGGCCTATTTAATTCACAGGCATGGAGACAATTTCATTGTAAAATAACTTCACTTGGAGAATTCACTGGATAAATTATTGTTGATATTTTCCTCAAAACATTAAAAGTTTTATTTTTTAAAAATTGTTAAATAATTAAGACACCTGACAAAGTCCCAAACTATGATTGTAGTATAAAATAAAAAGTTTAAGATGTTGGTACATAGCTTTTTGAACTAAATTAAAGTATGCAAAGTTACCATGAATGTCACTGCCACTGCCTTCTCTACCTCCAACTCCAACTACCTCCCTTGGCTTTCAAATTTCCTTGGTCCAATTCTGCTACCACATCCATTCCCCTCCTCTCTTCCACCTTACCAGTAATAACCTGCATGCTTCCCTACAACATCCACATCTTTGCTACAGTATTGAAGTAGATTAAGTAAATTTTTTTTTTTTTCCCAGCTATTGGTGAGAGGAGGAAAAATAAATTAATTAAATGTACTAACTCTAGTCTGCATGAACTGGAACACACACGTATGCATGCACAAGTATACATGTATGAACAGAGAACTTCAAAGCCGGGAAATTGAAAAACCTGGAAAAACCCTGTGGGACCTGAAATGTTAGTTATGTTGCTTTGGCACTTGGGTATTTAAAATAGTTCTACTGGAAGGGGGGTGGGGGGTGGGATATATGCTCCTAATATTAATGAATATTTACAAATGCCAACATATGCTTTTGGTAATACTCAAAGAAAACTCCTCGGACCACATAGTTTACCTGAAAAATGAGCACAGTCCAATTTACTCAAATTATTTTTTCCAATGTGTAATAACACAAGGAATTAGTTACAGCATAAATAAAGATTCAGTAATCTCAAGCTGCCATCTCCTTTTTTTTTTCTCCAGGGATCATTTATCATAGACTTCTGGCCTGTAATAGATTTCATAGACTACACTTGCAGACTTCACAGACTTCAAGACTATCATAGACTACATGGCATGACATGCAACAGGAACAAGCTTTGTAAAATCTATGGCATTTGATGTTTTTCACTTCAGACCATCCTTCATCCAGGAAACAAATGTGGATAAATGTCAAGAGTCCTTCACAACATGATATTCAAACAGAATCCTAAAAACATACACATTATGAGTGGATCCTCTGTAGGTAGCAATTTACATATGTAATTTTTCAGTTTTTCAATTGCCCAACACAAGTGTGTGGTCCTCACTTGCAGCAAAAATCTGCTGATGCTTGTTGAATTAAGACACAAGATTTTTAAGAGTTGGGGTAATACAGAAGACAACAGCATCCTGTACAAAGATGATGTCCAGGAAAGCCATTCTTAGAGTGCTACACATGAACAGGTACATGCATAAATGTAGTTATTCTGTTTGAAAAGATACCAAGGGCAGTACCAAGAGGCAGCAGATTGAATGAATGGCATCTTTTTAGTCCAATACAACAATAAAATAAATTAAGATAGATAGAAAGTGAAACAAAGTTAGTCTATGGCATTAATCCTCAAACTATCTGCTTTTTCTGGGCACTCATTTAGCATACGAAATACACAGGCTCACATCCTCCCTCCTCTTGAATAGAGGAAGTCCATATGTGTTGTCCCTCAGGCTCCATCCAAAGTACTACAGATTACTTTGAATTGAGGAAATACATAGTAAAAGTTCCTCATTTCTACCACTGAAGGTGTTCCGGTGTGTAGAAAAAAAACCCAAATATAACAGGACAAGGAGACTGAAAAAGGGAGCATGATTCTCAGCCCCAGTGAATGAATCCTGGTCTCCAATTTCTGTTTCATATGTGTTTTCTGTTTTATTTGTCTGATTCAGTGGTTTCTTCACATAAACTACAAAACTGGTTGACTGGCTTGGCTTTGTTTGCACAGAATTGTTGGGCTTCCATTGTTTTATTGTAGGCAGATCTGGCCTCATTAATACCCTCATTGTTCATGTTGGCAAGTGGCTAAAATTCACCTTTTGTTAAATGTATCAGTCTGCTCACCCAAGTGTACAAAAATGAAGAGCCAAAGCTATAACAAAAGATATTATTGAAATGTATAAAAAGGAAAGCAATAATATGAAGTATTGTTTCAGACCCTCTCCAACTAACCAGAAAGAAAATTACATTTGAATCTACATTTCAGATGTCAATGCTTTACCTGCAAAACCTGTATGACTTACCAGAAGTTAAAAATGCTATGAACATTGACAGCTCCTGACCCTGATGATTTAAAACCTAATTGCACCAAACAATGAAAAACTCCTCTGGAAGCCAGGACAATGCATTACAAACAGTTGTATAGCTTCACAAGCCAGAAAGGATAAGTCAAAAATTAATTTCCTAAGCCAGAAAGAAGCTATACTTTCCAAAAGGAAGGTAATGCTGATGGAAGCTGCTGGTTTGTCACTGGGAAAGAACAATGTCATCTGTGCATGTAAATTCCTAATGTCCACAAAATTTTCAACCTGTACCCCTTTGCCAGTGCTTTCTGCAGTAGTGTTCATGCATGGTATCCTCTGGTTTATGAGGTGTTGAAGGGCAAGGGAAAAAAATCCCTGTGGAAGTTAATATCTTGCCTAAACCTTTCTAAAAGTGTGACTAGAAAGACTAGAACTAGAAGAAAATCCTACAGTTTGGGAATTCCAGTCTTTCACATATTTGAAAAACAGATAGCTTAGGGGAAGCTCACATTTGCAGTAATTAGTGTTTTATAGAATCACAGAATATCTCAAGTTGGAACAGACCCATAAGGATCATCAAGTCCAACTCCCTGCTCCCTGGAGGAAGAGTTTGAACAATAGCATCACAGAAATCCCTGAACACACACACACACACACCCCATGGCCACTGTCAGACTGACAAATAACTTGTCAATCCAAACTGGCCAAACATGATGTGACACCAGGCTGTCAGAGCTGGTTTCAGGCAATGTGAGAAGTCTGCATCTTGTGCAGCAGGACCTGATACATTAATAAAATGAATGGGTTCAAAAGTAGGGCAGGACTCATGACATAGGATTGTACAGGACAAATTACAGGCAATGCATCTACACAGTGAAATAGAGCATAGTGAAGAGATACCTGAACTAGCAAGGACCTGCAACAGTAAGTGGCAACATTGCAGCTGAACTCCTTGCAGACTTTAACAAAGCAGATCTGGACACACATTCACTAGCATGTCAGTAGTGGGATGTATTCAACTGCATGTAGTCCTGTAATAGGTGGATTCACTACCTCAGATCTCCATTTCACGTGTAGACACAGGTGGAGAGATTAAATAACTATGAATTTATACTTGCCTTCAGACATAGAACTCGTTTCTTTTATGAAACTGTGAGAAGAATAGTAAAACAAACTAATTCAGGGGAAAGAAAATTGCTTAGAGGAATAATTATAGCAACTTTCCCCTCAACAGCTAGGTCACTGGTTCAAAATCATTCAAATCACTTGTGACTGAAAATCATTACTAGTTGACTCCATTCAATGAGCTTGTGCTTCAGGTCAGAGTAATAATTACTGCAGGACTAAAACCACCATTACTGGCTCCATTAGTAAGGAGAGAAAGAGAGAGAGAGAAAAGAAGTAGCAGCCTCCTCTCATTAGTGCTGCTTCCCAGTCAAGGATGAGAGAACGAAATAGTTTGAGGAACCCTGTACTGTTGAGGCCTGATTTAGCTGCCCAAACAAAGCACCGTTTGAGATACTCCAGGATATGCCACCTGGTCTGCGGCTGTAGCTCCAAAAGGACACAGGTGTCCCTTGGGTCTTACCTGTCACACCTACCAGCACCACGTAGATATGATAAGTAGCCTATGTTGAATTGGCTCTAGCACTAGATGTCCATCTGGACAGCCGAGTCGAGCCCTTTCTATTCCAGCCTGCCTCCAACCCTTCCAAATAGAAAATCCAGCCTCAAAAACTATTGAGTTACTAGTAAGCTTACTAACTGAAATCTTCCCTTTTCCCTGTTTTTGTCTTTGTCATGTCAACCAACGAGAAACATACAGATACTGGAAAATGTTGTAAGAAAATTTGTGTATGTAAATGATGAAAACTAGGTACCCAGCAGACATCCACCTGGAGGCCTATTTCTCTGGAGATTCCTTATAGCCTGAATTCTGCCACACTGTTTAGCACCAACAACTTACTTACATTTGGGGTATTTTTTTTCCTATAGAAAAGTGATAGCTGAACATTTCAATATCATAGACGTAAACTGAAGAAACTGAACTGAGGACCTGCCCTAGAAAGAGCAGCTGGGCTAGTAGTAAGGTTTATGACAGCTCTGCGTGGCTGGACATGTTGACAGCTCTCTGGTACATGAAGTACAGTGTAATACAGCTGGGCTAGGATGTTAAACCCACTGCTCTGTCAAGTCAATGACAGACACAGATGAGGCCAGGTGAAAAAAGCACAGATTTACTTGCATCAGGTGAAAGGAAATTCATGGTGGAAAACAAAACCTTTAAGAGATGTGTTTCTCATGTATTCTGAAGGAACCCTGTGAAAATGCCAAACACTAATGACCATGAATCCAGAGGGCTGTGAAAGGAGAGCAGTGTTTTTAAAAGAGTGACAAACGGACGAATACTGTGTTAAAGATTTATTCTAGAGAATCTATCTTCCTAGCAGTTTCTGACAGTTTTTAAAAATACATTTACTTATATGACTGGATTCCTTACGCCAAGATATCCTCATAATAACATGTACTCATAACAATGGTATGGACTTATTAACATTCCATATTTAAAAGATCAGCTGACATGTTCAATTGGGTCTTTTAACATTGTAACAGTTTTCCTAATGGTTGCTAGTTTAATTTGTCTGTCTCTTTTAAAATATCTCTCTCTTAAATATTTATCCCTCTCTCTAAGCGGAGTGTTTTAATCCAACACCAACTCTTTCGATGTTAAGAGAAGGTTATTACAACACATAAAACATATGGTCTCACTTCAGCTCCCAGTATACATAAAATTAGTCAAAACAAAACACTACCTAATCACTATGAAAACATGTGGTTCAGTCAGTAATTTTTGCTCAGAGGCAACTTGGGACTAATTTAGCATGAACAATGCAATTTTTTTTCTCATCCCACTCTTATCTCTGTAGGTCACACGGCAGAAGGAGGCAGAATTGCAAGATGAAGTTCACCCTCTCTGCCTCGCTCCGTCCCTCACTTATATTTCATTCGAGGTTGTCTCCACTTCCAAGATAACAATTGCTTTCAGAGACTGGGAAATCTATTTTGAGAATTTATATTGCCTTTTGGAATTACAGAAGCATATAAATCTCCCCACACTGGTGGAAGCAAAAACTTCAAAGCAATATAGACATAGTATTGGAAACCTGAGATAATTCCAGGGTCTTCCTCACAATAAAGGTTTATTTTCTGTTTCTATATGAGAAGGAAAAAAAAAATGTCTACAGGAGCGTTTAAGTTAACTGCTTGGCCTGCTGTTGCATCTGCTCTTCCAGGGAGTGAGTTCAAGCACTGAGCTTGGGACCATCAGTGGCTCCCTCTCCCCCTGGCTTTGCTTTGGGACACTGGGCAACCACTGCCTTCAAGACAATGACAAAGTTCAAGGGATAATTTTCTCCCAGGACCCCACAACATAGATATATAGATGACATACATTGGTTTTGCTGCCTTCTCTTCAGTGCAGCCTTCCATCACCACCCCAGCACGCTTTGCACCCTCAAGATCCTTATGCCATGTCTCAGGGCAGACAAAATATATCCTTGGTTTCATGCTGCAAAAATACCACACTGAGGAGCTGCAGTTCAGCCCTCATGTTACTTCAGCTCCTTTGAACTGGAAAAAGCAGACCAAATAATTTATTGAGCTTTAGGGTCACAGGAGAGTCATACTAAATCCAAAGGACTCCTGCAGCCAAGTGCAACACAGGGAGAAAGCGGCTGCCTATGCTAGGGATAGCTTTCTGAGCAGTGGGATGGAAGGAAAGGCGGCAGTGCGGCCTGGCACGGGAATGATCCTTGCCTTGTTGCCTCCAGCAGCATGGGCACAGCCGGGGAAAGAAGGCAGAGCTCTGCCTCAGGACTTTCACTCTACCCCCTTTTCTGGAGAAATGGCTGCTGAAGCGGAGGCCACCAGCAGCTCTGTGAATGAGTGTTGTTCTTTGGGCTATCAGTCACTTAGTCACACTGGCAAATATTAAAGGCAGGCAGCTAAAGTATTATTTACAATCTAGTTAGTTTGATTTACACGGGGATAATTGTAAAACAGAGTTGGCCCATTCGTGGCATTTGGGCCTGACTTCAGCAAGGGTGCAAGGCCCACAGGCCCTCTCTTAGGCACGCCACATTGAAAGGGCAGGCAGCACAAGCAGATGCAAAATCAAACTGGCCAGGAAGCAGACTTAAACGCAGCTTTTAAATATAGAGGTACTATTAAAACCTTTATGGTTTCAGAAATATAATGCCTGTTTAATGTAACTCCACAAGAGCCTATGAACAGAGTAAAACTGTAATGGAAGATTGAAAGTAACATTTGACATTCCTGACGTAAGTCAGGAATTATACTGTGAATCTGTTATGAGAAAATCAAAGCAAAGACGAGTCCTAACATGACCAGTTTTAAAAGAAAAACATTTTTTCATACACATGTGTGTATGTTCTATTTACTCATATTTTCTCACAAGATTTTCTGAGTAAAAAGAATCCAAGGATCGTGTTGCTGGGGAAACTAAAATAATGGTGTAATCTTCTGAAAAAGTGTGAAACGTAGAATTAACACCACTGAATTGAATTTAATAACACTGTGAAACATCAGACCTACCCTTAAATCAATACTTAATTTTCTCAGTCATCTTACAGATTAGTTGTAGCCATTATATCTCCAGGGAATGCCAACCACCCCATGGAGGGTCAGCCTACTTAAGTAATATTCTGCAGGATCTTCTAGTGGACAGATCTCAAAATATTCTTTAAGACTGTATAACCTCAGCTTCAATAAATACTTTATCTTTATATTCTGGAGACATCCCTCAGGTTCCAGAGTAAATACTACAGTCAGTTTTACTCACTTAAGCTCAGTGATACTTATGACATATTAAACCTATTATTTCTAAACCTAGACTAAACATAACCCACTTTTGGAAGGCAACAGAAATAATAATCACCAATGTGACCACATAAATATAAGCTTCTACAACCACTGCTTTCCCAGAAAGCTAATTTCAAATGGAAGTCAGAGCTGCACTTTAGATTACTCATAGCAAAATTCTGCTGCTTGAAGTTCTTCCATATCCTATTTCAACCCAGTTTTTACTTGGAAGTGTCTCACAATCACAAGCAAAATGAAATTAAGGAACAGGATGCATCTGAAGATGCACCTGCACCCTTGCCTTGAAAAATTCAATTGTAAAAAGGCTTTGTCACAGCAGCAGAGATGCCACTCCTTGGAGGCTGTTCTCCTGCTAGAGTGTGCAGGCGGGGCAGAGAGCACCATCATATACCAGGGGATCAGCAGATCACACCAGGTGAGGTAGGATCGGCAGATGCTCGTGCAAGGTTGCTGCCAGACCTGGGACCCACCAAGTAACTGCACCAAATATGTAGGGTCCTTGAGCTAAGAAGTCTGAGAGCTTGATGCTACAGCTCAGCTCTCTGCTACCACACAAGAAAGGGTGCATCCATCATGTCACTTTGTACACAGGTGTGCATCAAAAAGTCTCTTTGGACTGTGGCCCAATGCACAAGTCTTACCTGTCAGGTTCCCACACACTTAAGAGAATCGTGCTAGTACAAAACATGCCAGCGTGGAATGCACGCAAACAGACGTAAGCATGGCCAAGGTGAGCCCTGCAGCATCTGCGATTAAGCAACTTGACTTCAGGATTGGAATTTGCACTGCCTACAGCCCTTTCTGAATCTGAACCAGGCTGTTTCTTCTTGAGGGATTCATAAGAGGTTTATTAAATTATTCTTGCCTAGGCAGACACAAACACTTGTGCAGAGTAAATGCTTGGTGCTGTAGGGAGCAATGATTTCACTCAGTAAATAACATTGCAAACTGATGGAAATAAGAATACAGATTTAGCTTACATCATGGCAGAAGATAAATTTTGTAGTTTTGCCTTTGCAAATAGGCTGGATTTGTACATGAAACTAACCCACAGTTTACTGTATTCCATAAAAGATGAAAAGGCATGCTAGGAAGTTAACACCTGCCACACAGGTGTGGCTGACAACAACCAGTCAGCAACAAATTCTTAAGAAGATATTTTAAAAAGCATGCCAGAGAAAGATCCTTCCCTTTTTATATTATATTTGATTTCTAGCAATCAGTGATTTGAACTGCCTCATAGAGATGTTTTAAGTCTAAACCTAACATCTACTGACAGACATATATGTTTCATGAACCCAGAAGTCAGAGATACAGCAGAATGCTACAGGGATCATTGATGGACTTGTATACAAAGATCGCACTGTACCTACTGGTCTATCTGTCATTTTTGGACAGGCAGTTTAGTCCCTTTTTTGCATGAGCTACCAAATTACCCTAAAAAAAGTAGTCCAAATTGTCAGCCTGAAAAGATTTTGGCCCTCCATCAGTTTGGCAAGAAAAGGAAGAGAGAAAAAACAAAAGAGCAGATGGTAGAAGAGATACACCAACATGTTGTATGCAACAGTGAAGGAAGATGGGAATCTTGTAGGAACAAAATATGCTTTATTTGCTTAAAAATGATAGGTAAAGGAGATCTTTAGTTCAATACGTGAGACAATGTGAGCATCCAGAACTAAGAGAAGGGGGATATTTTTCTGGGTTTCTTTCTACTGTTGAAAATAGTAAAAACTGATCTGTAGAGCTTGCTGCCTTTGACTGCAAGAAGTGATTTAAATTACTCACACTACATTTACTTTTTATATTCGATATTTAGCAAGCAAACTTTGAGTAACCCTGAGAATATCTGGTGATATTGCCACAACAGAGTGCAAAATCTGGGAGAGCTCCTACTGCCTCAGAAGGCAGGTACCAGTCTTGGAAAGAATTATGGATAATGCAGGTGAGTGTGCATGGAAAACTTTTGAAGACTAAGACAAAGGTATCATGTGTAAGTGTTCATATTCAGGTAAGTCTAGGCTGAGGGATGATCTTCTTTCATATGCCTGGAAGGTTACATCCAAAGTCACTTTAATGTTGGCAACAGGGTAGCCTCAGTGGAACAGCGTCTTCATTTACTGTATTTAAATACTGTAGCTAAGTGATTTTTCTTAAATATTCATTGTTTGTTCAACCAAAGCACTATTTACAGAATTTATTGGGGTTTTAGTGCCTTTAAGAATTTGTTTTTTTCCCAGCTATACTGTGCTGTATCATGTGTGAAGTAAATGAATATTCTGTATAGCTTCAATCTCAAACATTTAAACATTTTTTTTTCCAACCTAAACGATTCTATGATTCTATGATTCTATGATTTAAAAGAAACTTAAAATCACGCAGCCGTACTATCGTCCTGTTCTTAAGAGTCAAGATGCAAACTGTCTAAATAATATTTGAGTAAAAGGATGATAAAAACGGGTGTGGGTACCCAGTGAGATTTGCAGAGTTCTCACACTGACATTTGGAAAGGAATCAACGTACATCTTGGAGTGCCTGGGACTACTGGTGCACAGTAGTAACCTTGGGTCGAAAAGAACTGAGATTGTATCCTGTTGTGCAATCAAAGAAAAAAATTACTTTCTAATGTGTTTTAATTATGTTTGAAGTTTTAGGCAGTTCCTCTTTTACTTGTCTTTGTTATATTTTTTAAGCCTAGAAATGAATAGCACTGCAGAGGAGAAGTAATTTCACAGCACTCTGTACTTATGACACTAAGTTGTTATAAGTCAATATTCTTTCTAGGTAATGGGCATTAAATGTAAATTTATTTTTTGAAAACATATTGCAACCTACTTGAATAAAGGATAGCCAAAATTCATCTGTTCTACAGCAGATATGACTGGAAAAATGCCAGCCTTCACCAAGACATTGAGGAGGGCTGATCATTGTATATAATATATGACCTCATCACTATTGAAATATATAAGAAATACATCACTTTAAGACAAGGAATTTTATCATGCTTGCACACCCACGTTAAATAATGAGAAAGGCAAACTAAACAGATAAACTAGAAAAGAGAGTCTAAGTGTCCATTATGTTTCATTCATAGATTCACAGAATCATAGAATCATAGAACGGTTTGGGTTGGAAGGCACCTTAAAGATCATCTAGTTCCAACCCCCCTGCCATGGGCAGGGACACCTTCCACTAGATCAGGTTGCTCAAAATACGGTACACTAAGCCCAAAAACAGTACACTAAGCACAAAACCCTAAGACTACGCCAATCCAAACACACAAAAGTATCTGAACATTTTTCAGAGAAATGGGGCCAGCACAAACCACAACTTCTTAGTTCAATGTTTTGACTGGAACAAAAGTTCGCTGATATCTTTGAAAACAGACACTTGACTCTCTTATTTGAACATTTGAAAGCAATGTACACAAACACAACATCCACATGGACATTTTCATATTGAAAAGTGCTAATCAGATTACTCATTCTGACTTACTTTATGGCTTTTGTCTTTAGCTGAACACATCCCTGTTCGTTTTTCCACAGTGGAAGTTAACAACTCACAAACCTGATCATAATAATAACTTGAGGGCACCTTCTGTATATAAGGTAATATGCATAATCTAGACTAATAGATTCTGTGGCTGAAGGCCAAGGGCTTTATTAGCCCAGGATATGGTTATTACAGGTTATTATACTCAATGTTTAATTAAATATTGAAATCTTAAAAGATAGGAGTGGGAGGAAAATTACTTTCTTCCTTTACCCTCCTTCAGCCATGTCCTTTAGTCTCCTGATGTACTTTCTTCTTTTTATACCATGTCCATTTTACATTACCCTCTGATCTTTTGTGTGCAGTTTCCTTTTATTTCCACAGATTTTGGTGACAACTGAATGAGGAGTTTAGATTGTATCTTTCAAAGTGAAAAACACTTTGAAAATTCGGAGCACTGCAATTTTTTTACCAGAACATGTAGATACTAATAGACAATTGAGGTACTTGCATACTCACAGTAAAATTACTATTTTAAATTAGTCTCAAATTAGTCTCAAATTCTCCCACAATATACCGTCAATGAAATGCAGGTGACTCAACTGAGTGTGTTTAGCAGAACTGTCAAGCGCATGGGTATATTGGAAGCTGCTTAGGGAACTCTTACCAAACATGAGAGAGCAACCAGCAATTTCAGGTGGGTATATATGAAGCTACATTGAATGAATGTGGATGATGGCAGCTGATGAAAGAGTTGAAAGTCAGATGGCAATTCCTCCTGATGATGAAGTTAGCAGAAGTGTCCTCTTATTTGCTATAAGGTCACAAGCAGCACCACAAGGATCAAGACAAAGAGACCAGCAAAATAGTGGGAGGAAATGTTATCCAATGGCACCAGGATGCCAATCATAGACAGTTCTGTCACCATTATGCTCACCAGTAGTATTTGAGGAAAAAAAATCTGGCACCAAAACCCGTTTAGATCTGTAGTCCCTGTTCTTTCTCCACAGGCTGGAGTGCCAGCCATCACATTCCCAGATGGGAATCAGAAAGTGAGTTCCTGTCCTCCCCTTCCTGTGATTCAGTAGGCTATCCAAGCTGAAAAATATTTTTGTATCCCTGTGATCCTTTGAGCACATGCTGATATCCAGCCCAAGTCTCTTGACAGCTGCAGAGGTTTAATATCTGGCAAGATAATCGTTTGTTGTCAACAAAATCAGTAATTTATAAAAGGAAGAGATGTTTCATAAATGCCTCGGAAAACTGCATATTAATAGGAGTTATGTTCCTAAGTAATTTCTAAGTTTGAGCTTATTTACTCTCTAAAATGGTACATGAAGAAGCAATTGCAAAGTAAGGTAGAAAGTGAATTTGCCATTATCCAAAGGCCACTGACAGTATGAACACCCTGTATGTTGCAGCCTTGCGGGTTAGTCCCAAGATAAAGAGGGAAAAGCCACTGTGTAATCATCACAGAGTCTCACAGAGCGAAAATATGAACAAAAGCAGTTACTGTGAAACAACTCACACTGTAAAATGACCTTTCAACTTACCTTCTGAGACCCACACTGAACTCTCACAATCTGATCTGAAAGAAACTGTTCAATTACAACTACAGTATTTGGATAACACCTCATGAACAGGAATCTCAGTTTATATGAATAATGGCAACAGAACCTCAAAAAAATTATGAATTTCACCTTATGAAATTGTGGAGGCATGCATGGTGCATCACCACAACATTTGTGTAGCTGTACTCTGGAAGATATATGGAAAGTGTGCAGGAACAAGCACCAAACATGATGCATGTTTTCAATAGTGCCACAACCAGGAAAGATTTGGAAATCAAGTTTTACATCAACTGTAAAGAAGAGGTTAAGAGGTGGAGATGGACTTTGCAAGTGAAGCTGCTGTCACAAAAACCTCAAGTAGGAAAAAGCTTTGAAAGCATAGAAAATGAAACTTCAAGTTTGGAAGTGATCATGAGTTGAAGTAAAAGAAAATTCTCACATTCAGACTGATCATTAAAAGGAAAATTTTTACTAGCTAGAAACTTCCTTAATTTATCTAAGATGAAGGTGGATTTTAATGTCCTCCTCAGCTCCTAAATGCTATTATAATTCCACTGAAAATAGTGGAATAATCCCCCAGCCAACCCAGTTTGTAGGTAGAGTAGATTTTCCTTTTCTATTCTTTGTGTTCCCTGTTTCACTTGCAGTACATCCACATCCAGATTTATTCTACATCTCTTCCTCCACTTTCAGAGGACTGAAAAGCTCTCTGCAACTAACTTTACTCACTCTACACATACACCTTGACAGGTGAGCTGTAAAGTAAAAGTATCTTAGCAGAAATCTTCCCAGTTACCCACAGCTGTCACATGTGTGAGTGAGCCTGTGCTTTTATACTGTTTCTTTTCTGTTTGAGTGAGGACCTTTCTTCTGAACAGAGTACTTTCCGCCTGACCCAGATTCACCCACACTGAGAGCTGCAGTGTGCATAATATCCTACCAAAATACAGGGGCAATAAGAGTGGAGTCACTGCAGTTTTGTCCACCTGTCACTCTAATCCTAATAGTTTCCTGCTTCTCCTTTTCCCTCTGGGTTTTCCACTTCTCCAAAGCGCTGCTACTCAACCTGCAACACTAACAGTGAAGAGCAGGCTCTGCTTGGCGATCCACATGCTCCCCGGGAAACTTGAAGTGAGGCAGCCAAACCTCCAGCAGGGAGCAGGGGTTGTAAGGTAAAAGGCAGTTGCCAAGGCACTGGGATGATTTATATTTTCTGAGTTTCAACACACACATGTATTTCAAAGTCTACTCTCTGGGTATTTGACCCACACAGGCAAGTATTCATGCAAAAAGAGACTATCAATTCTATTGTTCATAAATTCTACTTGAGTGATTCTCAGAGCTCAAGCTGAGGGCCAGCTCACGTGCCTGGCAGCCAAAGACATTTAACTTCTGGCAGCAGAGCAATTATTTGTCTACAAAATCAATAATTTATAGGGGAAAGAGAGGCTGCATAAAACTAAGAGTAAAAGAAAAACAGTAAAATATCTAAAATACAAATGCAGGAAATAAATCACTCTTTCTTTTTCTATACTAGAAATTAAATTCAGAGATTCTTACATCCAGTAGTCAGCTTAATGGAAATAAACCACCAAGATTACAATTCTTCGTAGCATGCAAATACTGAGGTCTTATCCAATTGCCTCAGCAAGCAGTAGTTCTGCAGGGGCAAAGAAATAGGTGAATAAGGAAGTTTTAAGATTGAAGACTACTTTGAGACTAAGTGATCTAATCTATATTTTCCTTGCCTTCAGCTGACCCTGTCAGTATCTCCACAGAAGACCTCTGATTTATTCACTGTGATCTTATTTGTTGGGTCAAACAACTTTCCTACATGAAGATCACATATAACAGCAGAGTGGCTTGGTTTCAGGAAAGAAAGGCAAGGTGTCAGGAAATTAGTTCTGATAACTGAGTCAGCGTGGAAAGCTCAAGCCCATGGTGACCTCATGGACAGCTGGTTTCGTGGAGCCCAAACGTCACAAGGGCACTGCAAAGGTTCTCCCCATCCTACATTTCAGTGGAATGAGGTAGCAGAAGCTCCATGTGTGAAAACTCACCCTGCTTCTTTGAAAAGTTTTTTCTTCATGTAAAAAATGATCCAGCTCAGAGCTATTAATGCTGGCAATTTGATTTTCAGAGTCTCATGTTCTGATTGAAATGGCTTTGTCCAACACAATAGGAAATTAAATAACATGAAAAATGGACAGCTTAGCAAAACTGTGGGCACAGAAAATACTGGCACATTGTAAACTAATGACCCAGATTTCAGACAGCAAAAATCCTAACAGGAGGATCCATGGAGGGAAGGGAAAGTAGATAATCAACGGCAGATACTTGGCTTATGCCTTATGCCATCCCAGGTGTCGGCATAAAAGAAAAGGGGAAGATAAGAGTAATAGGAAAATCTAGGGTACCCCTACACTATGTTTGCCCTAAATGGAATTTCTTGACCCTTATTGTCTCCTCAAGCTGCCTTAAGGTGACAAGCAATGGCCAAAATATGGTATAAAGGTGAAGATAGTGCATGTCACATCTCACTTGAGCTTAGTATTCTTTTTCATGAGATGCACTGCTCTAACCTGTTAAGTATGAAACAGATACAGCCACATAATGAGCCAAAACCTGCTCTCTTAACTCATGCAAGCAATCCCAAATATCATTGGCTATGCTGCCAGATGGCAGAGCTTCACAGAAACACAATGTTAGCTTTCACAGCATCCTGAGCAGGTAAAGCATTGCCTCCAAAGGGTGAGACTCACACCCAAATATTTTTGTATGTGCTTGGGCATGTTCATACAAGCTAGTTTTAGGCTGTGCATTAAGACCAAAACAAAGAGGAACTGCTGTTGTGAATATAGTGAGCAGACTTCTTTTTGTCGTGTCTTTTGTTTCTAGTAAGATACTTATGGTGCCACCAATGGGATAGGCACTAAACAGTATAAAATGAAGGGCACATAAAAGTTCACAGATCAAAGAGAAAAAGAAAAGGATGAAAGATAATTATACACAGAGACTCATGGTCTTGATCATGGCCTATGTTCTGGCTCCAAGGATATGGATGTAGAAGTGGGCTATTAAACATCTGTCACTATTTCTGCAAGTGGAAATTATTTCTTGGTGATGTAGCTTTTGTCCACCAGTTCTGTCCAGATATTACTCATGTACTCTAACGAAGGGTGGTCTGGCAGTGAGGCATATAGCAGTAAGGGAAGGATTGTGGCCAAAGCAATCTGTGCTATAGCCTGGACTGCAAAAAAGACCTTGCGATTACTTGTAATTACTAACATGGTTCCAGCTTGTGCTAATGCTGCACTGGCTCCTGACAGCACCAAAATCTTACAGGTGCAAAAATAGTACAAGATCATCCTCAACTTCTTTTGGCAAAACTTGGAATCAAAACTAAAACAGAGAAAAGAGGGGCACACTATCTATGTACATCACCCAGGTGATGGCTGGCCCCATTTTGATACTTCAGTGTTTAAATAGCCTTTTATTTCTAATGAAATATATAAAGCTTATCCCAATTATTCATTAGCCACTAATTAGGCCACTAATTCTGTTCCTCTGTTCCCCTTAGAGAAAGTCAGCTGGTGCCAGCTATCAAATTGCATATAGTAGAAGGAAAGTTCTTAAGTTACCTAGCAAATGTCAGTGTATGAAGTAGAATTTTTAGCTGTGGACAAAGTATCATTACCTTACAGTTAATGCAGTTTTATAGGAGTATGCTTTAGTTGTTATATCCAAAAATACAAAAATTGCAGCTGCATGAGTCAACATAAATACTCGAACTGTTAATGCATTAACACAAGTGACAGTACCAGATTGCAAAGCTTAGCATAAAATCACAAATAACTAAATATGGTGTAGAGTGTTGCTTCTCCAAGCAATCAAAAACCTTGCATAATATTATAGTGCAGCTGCTTAGTAGCTCATGCCATGTAATTTAGGTCTCCTTAATGGATAAGAAAAACTTTGAAGCAGTCTCTAATGAAATATCACTTTGGTCACAACAGTATTCTGAATAAGTTCTCTCTTAGGTTTTCTCTGTTTCCAAGCATATTCATGACAATCGAAGTAATGGTTTCTGTACTTTATTACGTGCATTTTCACTTTTATCATACAACGTGAAAAGTTAGTGTTATTCCATGCCCTTGTGCAGCTGTGTATATTTTAGAAGGGCAAACACTGGATGGTATGTGAATATTCATACCAGCAAATTAATAGTTTACACCCTCAGAAAAGTGCAAAAGAAAAGGACAATAAAAGTTTCTCCATTACAGCAATTAGACAATACTAGTACACTTGGCTTGTTGTGAGAGAAGATACCATCCTGGAAACAATCTTATTACCTGTCACATTCAGATCCAGAACCATAAAACTCTCATCTCCCCTTGTAATTTCTGACATGCTCAGTAGCCCTGGTAATTGAACTATACTCCTAGGACTTCTTTAGCATGCTGACATACCTTACCAGCTAACTACTGGCAATTAAAATCTGTAATGTGAATAGAAAAAAACATTAATTAATCAGCAGTATATTACATAAGTAACAAACAACAAAAATAGTGCTTTGGTGCAGAAGCCAAAATTTCAATAGAAAATGTTCCATTTAATGTATGCTAAAATAACAGGGTGTAAAGACCATTCTTAAAACTGGACTCTGGTATGTGTTCCCATACAGAAAATAAATCATGTGCATCTTCCTAGCATTCAGATGTGAAAAAACTGCCTGGAGCTATGATAGCAGCTGAATGCATCATTCTGTGAAGAATTAATATTTTCAGCAGCACTAACCAGAATTTTATGGAGATCAGATAAATCACTGCAATAAATATGAGCTACAGAAGAACAGACAGTATGTTTTCTTAATTTATCCATTCATCTATTCATAATATATATTGATCCATTGATGTTAAGACATATAAAACATTAAAAGAAACAGACACATGTCTGAGGCTGTAGAGCTTTTGTTTTGTTTTGACCATTAAATTCTAATAGATCCAAGATTAAATTATTCACTCCCATTTACAAAAATATGATATGAAAACATTCTGTTCTGGAATAAAACATAAATGGTAAATTAATTGCCTCACCAAGCCGTTGTGTAGCCTCTTTGAAAAATATGTTGAAACATACACTGTTCACAGAATACCCTGGAGATCAATGTGTTATGCTTAAGCAGTAATGAATTTTATGCTGGCCACTGCATGACCAGTCAGTTAAGTATTTTCTTAGTTAGACCCTTGAGAATTTAGCAAGTAATTAACAATCATGAAAGATGAGAAGATTCATCACGTGTAATACTCATTTTTCTAAGATATGTCATTATTCAGGTTTGTCATAAAGCAGCACCCATTATATTAAAAACTTATGCACTAAGGACTATAGGCTTAGGAAATAAATCTACAGAGGGACTGGAACACTGAAATACAAAATGCTGTAACAGCCACATTTCACAAGACCATGACAGTCTTGAGGTAGTCTGCCTATGCCCAGGTGCTTTTCAGAGGAGCTCTAATAGAAGAGTAAGCTGCCTTAAAACAAGAAACAAACAGGATTAGACATGGCAATCCAAATGAGTTACAAGAGGTGCTGAAGAGGATAATGGACCTACGAATCCTCAACAATACTCTAAATATAAATTGGAGCAAGGGCTTGAATTCACGTCTGAGTGCATTTTATAAACTGGAGCAGCTACAACAGAAGAAACCAAATCCTGTCTCTACACTGCCACACAAGGTGTGATCTTGAGGACAAATTCAGTCTATCCATATTTACCTAATGCTAACCTCCACCCACCCCACCTCCCCTTGTAAAAACATTACTTGATCATATTAGACAGAGAAGATATCTGGCACTCTTCCTACAAGTGCCCAAACATCACACCCCCAAGTTCAGACTACTTAACACGGGAAATGGGAACACCAGGTAGCAGAAAGATGAGGACACATCACAACCTTCTCTTTCCCTCCCTCCCTCCTTCTTTCCCTCCTTTGAAACAAGCTACTCTGATTTTATAACTTGGGAACTTAAGAGGCATGCTTATTGATTACATGATGCTATCATTCTTACATTTTATACTGTCTTGGTACACTTATGACAAAAAAATCTTAAATTGGTTAAAATGCAAAAAAGCCACTTTCTTGTACTACAAGTGATTAAACCAAAAAATATTGAAAATCCAAGAGAAGAAAGTAAAACTTTATAGGCAGCTGCTCTTTTCTTAAAATTAGCCCACCTTTTGGGGGGTTTGAAGTGATAACCCCCCCGCAAAATACTATTCATTTGGAAGGTAATACCTCCCATACATACAAAGCTACATAAAATGAAATTTGGTAGTGCAAGTAAAAGACTGTTTTCAGTCAGGGAAATGACCCTTGGACAATTACCTTCATTGCTTCCTCTGCTACTGTCATGCTGCCTCTTGAAAATCTGGACCATTGTTCAACCTATGGGTTCTGCTGTGCTGTTTCATAGGGAACCCCCGGGTTCAGTGAGAGCTGAGCCAGTTTTAGCCAAGTGCACAGAGCGGTTCACAAAGAGCGATTAATCTCCGAGCTGTTTGTCTCCTGTTTGATCCTTTTGATGAAAGTTACACAATAAAGGTGATGCTTAAGAAATCAGCTCAGACTAGAAAACTCATCCATTTTATGCCTCAGTTACATCAAAGAATGTACTGGAATGCAGCTAGTAACAGTCACCTTCACAGAAACACCCTGACAGCCTGACTTGAAATGGATAAGATCATCAGCCCGTTTCTCTAGAGAGATGAAAAGATATTCCCATGAAAATCAAGGTACTGACTTGAAGAAATCTCTGTTAACCAGTCTAGATGTTGCATGTTCAGTTGATGACCCAGGCACAAACTTACAAAGACCGATTAACAACCACCATTTAGGAAATGCATGGCAAGCACCTCACTTGGTTGCTCGTAATTGCCTGGTTATATTCACAAGCTGTTATACATTGACTGGCAGCATGCTGTCTTCCCAGGATTGCTCACTGAAATAATAGTCTTTGTTCCTACAGGCAGCATCACTGATGTAAAACAGACCTGGACAACGGGCCCACACGCTATGCCATAAATAAGGATGAGAGGGTTAGTCCTAAAGCCACTCTTCAGAGAAGCTGTATTGGGTCTGGCTGAGGTGGAGTTAATCTTCCCCATAGCAGCCCTCACAGTGCTGAGCTTTGTATTGGTAGCTAGAAAGGTGTTGATAACACACCAGGGTTTTGGCTACTGCTGAGCAGTGCTCAAACAGCATCAAGGCTGTCTCTCCAACATTTCCCCCTCACCCAGTAGGCTGGGGGTGGGCAACATCTTGGGAGGGGACATAGCAGGAACAGCTGACCGAAATGACCAAAGGGATATTCCATACCATATGATGTCAGCTCAGCAATAAAAGCTAAGAGAAAGGAGAAGGAAGAGGGGGCATTCATTATTTACGCTTGTCTTCCAGAGCAACCGCTATGCCTGCGAAGCCCTGATTCCCGGGAAGTGGCTGGACATTGCCTGCTGATGGGAAGTAGAGAACAAAGTCTTTGTTTTCCTTTTGCTTCCACGTGCAGCTTTTGCTTTTGCTTTTTTTATTAAAGTGCCCTTATCCTGACCCACGAGTTTTTTTCCACCTCATTTTCTCCCGCCTGTCCTGCTGAGGAGGGGAGTGATACAGTGGCTTTGAGGCACCTGGTGTCCAGCCAAGGTCAACCCACCACAGAATCGCAGTCAGGGAGCAGCAGTACAGGTGGAGGCTGAGCCAGGAACTGAGCTGACGTCGTGGATGGCCATGCCCTGTCCAACAGGCACCATCCCACAGGATCTCAGCACGGAGGGCAGAGCCAGTGGTCAGTAACAGGGTCCATGGACAGACAGGGCAAGTGAAGAGCAGTACTGGGGTCCAGCTGGGGTGTCACATCAGGAGTGGCAGGAGACAAGGCTGGGCACAGGCACACTCGCAGTGTAGCTCAGGGCCAGGCTTGGGTGCCCAGGGCTGAGTCGAAAAGGGCTCCTGGACCATGGAAAGGGGGATGCATAGGTGGGGGTCTCAGGTGAGGCTGCTCAGGGAAGTTAAGGACCTACGGGTGCACTCATGCACCTGGCCAGAACTATCCCTGGTGTCACTTTGGAGGCTGTGACTTTGAAAACGGTGAATTTCCTTAGCAGCTTTCAGCTTTCTGCTGTTTCTTGCTGAAAGGCCAATGGAGTTACAGGAAATGTACGCAAGGCATGAAAATTAAAAACAGACTCCAGGTCACGTGCTCCTGCAAAGTCTGATACATGAGACAAGTGGCCAGCGCGAGTTGCTGCTTTACTTTTTTTACCTGCTTAATGCAATATCTATAATGAAAATTTATGTACAGAAAACTTGGGAAATCCTACCACTAATTTTCATCAACCAGTTTACATATGCTTATGTTTTTTATACTTGAAAGTACCCTTGGTACAGGCCATTTGAAAGGTGACCAAGATTTTAGAAGGAACTAGGTTTTAAGCAAAAACTTGAGTAATGGTTGGCCCAAAGCAGAGCATGGACACTAGAAGGAAGGTTTTGGTTTTGGTAGAGAGCCAAGATGACCTGTTTGATCTTTCCCTTCCTTATCTCCTATGATCCTTCTTATCTGTAAGGGGGTGGAATGATACTTTAACATGTCATGTTTATTGGTTTCCTGAAAAAAATTGGTATGCATAATGTCTGTGTTTTGACCTGTCTACTGGTCTGAAAAAGAGGCAGCAGATTGCCCTGCTGCCCTCTACGTATCTCTTACCCTGAAGTTTTTCTTACCCTTTGCTGCCTGAAATAAGTACATCCTTTCTATATGAGAAAAATGTATGGATTACAAAGACCCTGCCTATCTTGTCAAAACAACAACATCTAGATCCATCTTACAGCCTTAGTTTTGACCCATAAACCTGTCACCTAGGTAGAAAAGAGGCCACATAGACATGAGTCTCTTCACCACCATCTACCTTGTCAAATGTATTTCATTATTTCCATTCTGACAAGACACATTAACAAACCCATAGTTCAGACTTGTTTACTATCTTTTTGATCAATAACTATATTCGATGTGGGTATTCATTGCCAGCCAGAGACAGGATAGATTAGAATAGAGAATATAAGTGTCTCTAATAAATTGCCTTGCAAACAGGAGTAATCTTGGAAACAGCATTAGGAAACCATTTTCTTCTGTTTCCAGAGAAAGTACCCTGTGTGGTATGTCAAAAAGGGAAAAAATGTGAAACAGCGCAAAGCAGTACATTTAAACTATAATTTTATTAAAAGAAATTACAAGAGTGCGTAAGATGTAGGCCACAAAAGGAGATTAGAAAAACTGATTTGTGAAAAATGAATTCTTTTCATCATCCTGTAGCTACATGAAGCAATATATTTAATCGACTGGATCTGAGAACCTAGATTTCTCCTCTTTTCCTACTCTCCTTTTAACTGCAGTGTTAGCCTTCTTTTATGAGGCCAAAGATGGCAGGGTACCAGCATAGCTATGAAGGAAATACCTTACCGTACATGTACTGTGAATAGGCTTCAGCCACTGCTGGGTGGCTGAGTCTTACCGGAATGAAAGGGAGAGGGCAGAAAAATACTCCTGTATTCTAGGTTATACAGTAAGGATTCTCACCCAGAAGATTTGTGAATAAGCACCACAGGGGCCATTGTGAGGGCACAGGAAACCTAAAATAGGCCAAAATTAAAGCATAGCAAGTTACAGGTTCCTTAATGAAAGAAGAATCCAAGGAATAAGAAAAAACACTCTGTCTTTTTTTGTGAGACCATTCCACCAACTAAAACTAAATACAACCCCCCTTCTTCAAAATCAAGAAGTGGAGAGACAAGTAAACAAATATATTTCAAACCAGTTGGGCAAGCTCGTATTGGCAAGGGGTCTGTATCGTGAGGAAGCCTGAACCTCTGATCCATAGCAAGGATCATGATTTCTGTGTGGAAAGTGGAGAGAAAGAATGTTCCAAGTCCTGGAAATTGCAATTTAATAAAACATCAAAATAAATAATGTTATATTCAATTGTCCCTAAGCTCTTTCTTTTAGGAGTTATAGAAGCAGCATGTTTCCTGATTAATATAATGTAAAAAGTCAGTAATTATATATTTCAGTAGCTTTACATTTGAAGTTGTCGCTTTCAGGTTTCAGTGTCAGCCAGCCGCTGAGATACAAGCAGCATTCACCTTTCTGAGCTACCATTTCAAACCCTTTCCTGCATCAGATTACAGATGGCTTATATTTTTAAGACCTTCTTTATCATCATAAATTGTCATTTTGTCATAATTCTCATAAATACTTCTTTTATTAGTGATAGTAAAGTACTGTAGGGAGCATTAAAGGAGATGCTGAGGAAAGTTATGGTACTGTCAATGCGGGAACCGAAAGGAGATGGGGGAGACCCTACAGGGGTAGGCACAGGGATTGCAGAGATGGGTATGCTTCCTGTGGAAGGGAAGAAGAGTGCAAAACTGTATGAAAGACTTCATTTTTCAGTTGTCCAACTATTCATTGGACAACTTTATCTGTAACCAGCAGAGCCAGATTCAGAAGTTCGCTCAGACGTTCTCTGCTATCCACTAGCTGGTGAAAGAGAACATTGGTGCTCTCTTATATCTATTTTACTTTAAAGTGTGTTACCTTCTGATATTAATTGTTACATAGGAAAGATGGATTTGTCATTAAAGCACTACACTAACTCCATGTTTAAGTTCCCAGCTGCACCACTGATTTTCTGTATCCTGTGAGCAGGTAGCCCAAGCTTCACTACTTAAGAATCAGATCAAATTTCACTTTTGCCCTGGTGTAGATGGAGAAAAACATGTTAGCATAAGATCTTGCCTAAAATGAAATATAATTGATGAGATCCAATAGGTTTAAATCATCTAACTTACCCTATGTGCAAACCACAGCATGGTTAAGGTTGATGTTACATTAGGTTTGGCCCATATTGGCCAAGCCTGATCCAGGTCAAACTCACTCAAAATTAAGCCTTAGGCACATACTTTAAAAGCCCAAGAACAATGCTCAGCAAATCTGTGTGTGTTTTGAAAAAGAAAAGAAAAGAATTTTGAGTCAATTCCAAGCATTATTTTTTTAATTTCCCTCACTGGAGTCACAAGTGAAAAAAGCACCTAAGGTAACAAGAAAATTTTCATCAAACCCAAACAAGGCATTTTCTCTTCCTTTATTCTTTAGCATATTTGTAAGGTTATTACTACTATTAGTCAAAATAAATTTTGTTAAATGCAGTAATGAAACATGGTTTTGGAATATATAATTAAAACAGCACTTTGAAAACACCAGAACAAAGCATTTTCATTTTTCAGAAAGAATCTCCATTTCACAAACACTTTCAATCAAACCAAAACTGCAGTTTTCCTGCAAAAGTACTGTTTGCCTAATACCTGCACTTTTCAGCACTCTTAGGCCAGGCTGGAGAGAGGGAGCCCTTCCACGGGGTACAGGTAACATCAAGGTCCCCATGAGCTCCTCCCACCATGAAGAACAGGCAGTGAAGTGATTAGCTCTAGAGACCAGGCTTGTGCTGGAGGATCAAGCTAGCATAACCTGCCCCAGACCACATACTTCTACATACACATGCATGTTTGTGTGTACAAGCATGTGCATGCTTGCACAAACACCCCCACACATGTATCATATATACACACACACACGTACTTGCACTTATATGATTGTTATTGCTCTAGCCTTATTTGCAGTGAAGAGCATGACAGAAGAATATAGTGCCAGGAAACATAGTGATATCTGAGAATAAAGTCCTCTCTACTACCAATAGACGCAGCAGAAGTAGATTATCTTGCATGAGTTTCCATGGTAAACTACATTAATGAAAAATGCCTCATTTCTGAATTGCATCACAAGAGAGCAATTGTAATGGAAGTAACAATGAGATATGTAGGTGATAATATTCTTCCTCCTCAATGTAGCAGAATGGGAGGAACATATCCCTGTTGTGCAGTAAACGCCAATAGGTGTAGCCAAAGTGTTTATTGTTCTGAAGCCCTCAGGAAATTTGGGTAAAAACTAAAGCCAATTTTTCTATTGGATCATTCAGTGAAATGAATGTTCATTATAACACGGAGAAATGAAACCATGTAAGGCCATTTTAAATTTAAATATATTTTAGCAAATAGAGCAAGGACTGCTGCATTATTCTCTCAGTAGGGTGTGAGCTGCTGTATCAGTTAGCATCTGTTCTTCTCAATTCCTCCAGTCAAAATGCGATGATTTAGTAAATACGCAAAAAGCCGTACTTCTGCAAATTATCATTTTTCCTGAGGTGTTTGTTTCTAGTTCATATACAGTAGATGGCACTGGTGGAATAAGAAGTTATGATACATGGCAACTTGTAGAAGCTCTACAGCCGCCAGCATTTCCACCATCTTTCAGTAGGGAGACACCATTGCTCAATGTTACTGTTCTCTGGCCTTTCTTTTGCAGAGGGCCTAAAGGAACAGTAAGCATGTGACAATTTTTACTCTTCACTCAGAGTGATTACAGTTGGAACTACCTCCCAGTTCACAGAATCACAGAATGGCTGAGGTCAGAAGGGACCTCTGGATTATCTAGTCTAATGGTCCCCAGAACAGGGTCAGTTAGAACAGGTTGCTCAGCACCATGTCTAATCAGGGTTTGAATGTCTGCAAGGATGGAGACCCCACAGCCTACCTGGGCAACCTGTCCCTGTGTTCAGTCAGCCTTACAGGAAACTAGTGTTTTCTTACGAATTTCCCCTATTTCAATTTGTGTCCATTGTCTCTTGTCTTGTCACTGGACACCACTGAAAAAAGCCTAGCTCCTTCTTCTTTGCATCCTCCCTTCAAGTATTTATAGAATCATAGAATCATAGAGTCAGAATTGTTTAGGTTGGAAAAGGCCTTTAAGATCATCAAGTCCAAACATCAACCTAACACTACCAAGTGCACCACTAAACCAATTAAGGGTACAGTAATTAAATTTCATGTTTCTTGGCTTGGTGACTGGATTATTTTTTAATGAAAGTAAAACTAGGAATCATTTAGGTTGGAAAGGACCTCTAAGATCATCAGTCCAACCATCAACCCAACACCACCATGGCCAATAAACCATGTCCCAAAGTGCCACGTCTACCCGTTTTTTTAACACTTCCAGGGATGGTGACTCCACCACCTCTCTGGGCAGCGTCTTCCAATGCTTGACTACCCTTTCTGTGAAGAAATTTTTCCTAATATCCAATCTAAATCTCCCCTGACACAGCTTGAGCCCATTTCCTCTTGTCGCTAACTACTTGGGAGAAGAGACCAACACCCACCCACCTCACTACAACCTCCTTTCAGGTAGTTGTAGAGAGCGATAAGGTCTCCCCTCAGCCTCCTCCAGGCTAAACAACCCCAGTTCCCTCAGCCATTCCTCATAAGGCCTGTGCTCCAGACCCTTCACCAGCTTCGTTGCCCTTCTCTGCACACGCTCCAGCACCTCAATGTCTTTCTTGTATTGAGGGGTCCAAAACTGGACACAGTATTCCAGGTATGGCCTCACCAGCGCCGAGTGCAGGGGGGACAATCACCTCCCTGCTCCTGCTGGCCACACTATTCCTGATCCAAGCCAGGATGCTGTTGGCCTTCCTGACCACCTGGGCACATTGCTGGCTCATGTTCAGCCGGCTGTCAACCAACACCCCCAGGTCCTTTTCTGCCGGGCAGCTTCCCAGCCACTCTTCCCCAAGCCTGTAGCGTTGCATGGGGTTGTTGTAACAGAAGTGCAGGACCCAGCACTTGGCCCTGTTGAACCTCACACAACTGGCCTCGGCCCATCGGTCCAGCCTGTCCAGGTCCCTCCGCAGGGCCATCCTACCCTCGAGCAGACCGACACTCCCACACATTGTGTCTAAGCAGGGAAGGAGGGGGTGCCTGTGGTAATTCAGAAGAAAGGTGTAATTTATTTTACCCAATGTAAGCTGTATAAAAATCAGTGCTTCAGTCTGTCAGGACACTGTGTGGGCCAGTGGCTGCATGGACATTTAACAAAATTTATACACATTGATGAGATCCCCCCTAAGCCTTCTGTTCTCCCGGCTGCAGTCCCAGTTCTCCTAGCTTCTTCTCACATGTCAGATGCTCCAACCCCATAATCATCTTTGAGGCCTTTTGCTGGACTAACTCCAGTATATCCATGTGTCTCTTGTTCTGAAGAGCCTGGAACTGGACCCAGCACTCTAGATGCTGACTGGAGGGGAAGGATCCCCTTTGATATGCTGGCAATGCTTTTCTTAATGTAGCCCAGGGGGCTTTCAGCTTTCTTTGTTGCAAGAGCATATTGTCTACCAGGACCTCCAGGTTCTTCTCTGCAAAGCTGCTTCCAGACACTTAGCCTGCAGTCTATATTGGTGCATGGGATAATTTCTTTCCAGGTGTAGGACTCTGCGTTTGCCTTTGTTGAACATCACGAGATCCTGTTTTCCCATTTCTCCAGTCTGTTGAGGTCCCTCTTGAATGGCAGCACAACCATCATGTCTAATAACCAATCCTCCAGGTTTTTTATCATCTGCAAATCTGCTGAAGCTGCATTCTGTCCCACCATCCAGGCTATTAATGAAGATGTTGCACAGTATTAGCCCTACTATCGCTGGTGGTACACTACCAGTCTTCAGGCAGACATTGTACTACTGATCACAACCCTTGGAGACTGGCATTTAAGCCAGGTTTCAGGCCACCTTATTGTTCATTTATCTAG
This sequence comes from Pelecanus crispus, assembly GCF_030463565.1. Lineage (NCBI taxonomy): Eukaryota > Metazoa > Chordata > Aves > Pelecaniformes > Pelecanidae > Pelecanus > Pelecanus crispus. The sequence goes on from NC_134643.1 coordinate 165,877,721, forward strand.
TCTGTACTTCATCATCTCATCTACAAGGGTGTTACAGAAAACAGATCTTTAAAGCCTTGTTAAAGTCAAGATAAACAACAACTACCACTCTCTCCTTGTCCACCAAGCCAGTCAACTCATCATAGAAGGCTATCAGGCTCATGACGTATGATTTCTACTTCATAGGTCCATGCTGACTACTCCAAATCACCTTCTTGTCCTTAATATGTTAGGAAATGTTTTCCAGGATTAAGGTGAGGCCATTTTGCAGGATTGAGGTAAGGCCATCCAGCCTGAGTTCCCTGGATTCTCTTTCTTGCCCTTCTTGAAGACACAAGTGACATCTGCTTTCTTTCAGTCTCCAGGAACCTGTAGGAAACCTGGAGAAGGAACCTCGGGCACTCCACCATCTCATGAGCGCTGCAGCTAAGGCAACCCCTAATCTTCACATCCCCAAGAAATTATTTCTTGTTTGTGAATATCAGATCCAGCAGAGCATCTCCTCTCATCAGCTCTGTGATCACCTGTGTTAGGAAGTTGTCATAAAGGCACTCCAGAAACCACCTCAATTCTTTATGCCATGCTGTGTTGTCCTCCCAGAAGATATCAGGGTGTTTAAAGTCCACAATGAGAATTTGGGCTTATGAACAAAAGCTTTATTCCAGGTCTCTGAAGAAAGACTCATCTACTACTTCTTCTTGATCTATAACAGACACCCACCATAATGTCACCCATGTTGGTCTGCCTACCAGTCCTGACACATAACCTCCCATCTGGCTCACCATCCATTCCAAGGCAGAGCTCCATGCACTCCAGCTGCTCTCTCTCATACAGGGCAACTCCACCTCCTTGCCATCCTGGCCTTTCCTTTCCAAAGAGCCTCCACCCATCCATTGCATCCACTGCATCCAGTTGTGTGAGCTATCCCACCACTCTTTCATGATCCCAATGAAGTTGTAGCCCTACAGCTGCACCCAAACGTCTAATTCCTCCTGTTTGTTCTCCATGCCATTTGCATTTAGCGTACAGGCACCTGGTTGTGCTGGTATCTCCAGGAAAAATGTGAAAGGTTGTCCCCTTCCCCCTGATGATGCTGGGGAGAGGTGGTCAGACATCTCTGCAGGGAGGTCTCAGCCAGGGCTGGCCCCCTCCCCCTGGCAGCTACTTTTAAGCTGAGGCTGGGCCCTGCCTGAGCTATCACCCCCGCTGCATCACAAACATGCCCCTGCCTGGCCCCAGGCCCCACCAGTCCAGACCTGGACCCTGGCCTGTGGACTGACTTCCCAGCTTGACCCTGCCCCTGCCTCATCCTGGCAGCCCCCCCAGACTACCCTGCTCCCTGCCTGGGGCGGTGGGACAGGCCCTAGCTGGGGAAACCCTGACCCGCCAGCCCCATGGGGAGCCCCTCCCCCCCCCCCCCCCCGATTCTAGGTCCTCAGTCCCCATGCAGCCACTGGCCCTGACAGACTGAAGCACTGATTTTTATACAGCTTACACTGGGTAAAATAAATTCAATTACACCTTTCTTCTGAATTACCACAGGCACCCCCTCCTTCCCTGCTTAGACGCAACATCTCAAAATAAGAACAAAGCACGTTTCTTTGGTTTTAACATATTTTTCTTATTTCACCATGCATGAAACACGAAATATTTACTAAAGGAGCATTCAGATATTTTTACACTGCTGAGAGATTGCTGGGGCACTGATACAGTTTGAAGTGATCACAGCTGAAAGAAACGTGATGTGTGTTTTAGAAGAAACCTCCTATGGCAGCTTCAGAAAGGCTGTGGTTTGTCAGGTAGGCACATGGGCTTCCCTAGGATGCCAGTTATTTTGATGCCATTGTCCTGATAATGACTACCACTGGCCAAATGCTACAAAGACAAGGCTACAAAAATCAAGGAAAAATCCTTTGACTGAAGTCCAGACTGACTGCTGAGTAAAAAAAGTCTGTCCAATGCCCTCACAAGGCTGTATTAAGGAGGGATATAAAGTTATTTAAGGTACTGAGACAGAAGAAAGAACATGGATGGTGAATTTCCTTTAGTGTCACTCTAAAGCTAGAAGACCTTCTTTGGTGTTAACAACATATGCTGGAGATCTCAAATTTTATTTAATTTTATTTATTCAACTTCTATTGAAAAAGGTTTTTTTCCTTTAGGAGACAAGGTAAATCCCCAGAACAGTTACATAAGGTTAGCTGCTGCTTGGAAACTTCTGCAGTACTCACCCTGGACCTTAAATCCTAGTTCTGAATTTTCCAGCTTTTATTAGCGCTTTAAATATTGCAGCCCAACCGATTTGTTTTTATTCCAGTTTTAGGTTTAATAGTGGTGTTAAAAAAGTGAAGCCAAATGGAACCTTTTACTTCCAAGTACACTTTAAAAGCATTTTGATAGAAGACGACCTTAAACAAGTTACAACTTTCTGTTGACATGCCACACGTGAATAAAAGAACAGAGCCAGAGTGATTTCCTAGCTACCTGGATAAAACTCAGTTGTGATTGTCAAGTGTTCTTAAGAGTAAGAAGTTATATAGTTAGCCTAGGGAAGGGGAAAAAGGGCACTTTTCTGTACCAGAGGACAGCTGCTAATTCTTGTATATGCACTAACACTTTAAGGTTTTTTTCCATGCATTATACATGTGCCACACTAGCTTGGAATAATTTCCATTCAGCTTTTGCACAGGATGCACAATTGACAGGTCTGGGAAATCATTCCTAGGTCTTTATTCTCTGCTGGACTTTGGGACTGCACAGTCTCATCTTCCACTTCATTGTATGTCACTGTGTTGAGCGAAGAAGTGGGCAACCTATTGGCTTCCTTAACACTCTGGTGCCAAGTAACACATGTATTGTTTCCCCAAACACTGTTTTGGCAGTTACTTCATGAACATCTGCTGCCCACAGCCAGGAACAGCCTAGCTTCCCCTGCAACTGATGGTAGCAGCAGGCAGTTTGTGTCTTCACCTTCTTCTGAAAGTTCAGCTCCCTCTATCAGCTTGAGGTCTACAGCTTAGGGCAGTGAAGAGCAACTACCACAGAAAAGGTGAGAGCAGAGCAGTTGTGGGCAGTGTAGCAGTGTAAAATGAAAAATGATGTTTCGCTGACCTCCTCCAATGCTTCAGTCCATTCTCCTGGAGAGAGTCCAAGTTTTCAGAATTCATGGGAATAGCTGGCATTGCAAAAGGCCTGATAGGAGTAACAAAGTATGTTAAAATTTTTACCTAAGCCTTGCCGAAAAAATGATGAGTTGTGAAAAGGAAAGAAAATGGCAAATGACAGTGGAGAAAAAAATAAATTTAACTGGACTTCTATTGTAACAACACAAAAGGCAGCTAGCTTCTCTGAACTCTGGTTTAACAATGTCAGGAGTGATGCAGAGTTAAAAAGAACAAGAAAATGGCATTAACTATAGCCTAGTCCCATTCTTACAGTGATAGATAGCTGGCCCCCATCCAAGGCATTCACACAGAGCTACAGAATCCCCTCCTCCTCAGAACCAAAACACACAGTAGGGATGTTTGGTGATACAGATGAGAAGTGAGCAAAAGCAGGAAAATAGCTTGAGGTATTCTAAATTCTTCTCCAAAATATATACCCAGCAGGGATGAATATGAATCATCAGTCAGAAAGGCACATAAATGATCATCCTCCCTGTGCTGGTTTTGTTTCACTTGCTTTTAAATTTGTTGAAGGATTGTTTTGTTTTGTTTTGTTTTAAGCACCAGAGCCATTATTTTCAGTATGCTCACTTCTTGGGTTGCATTCAGCCTTCAGAATTTTCTGAAATACAAGCTATATGAAACAAGTCATTCTTTGTTCACCCTCATAAATCATCATACAACAAAATCATTGCCCCTACTGCCTGCAGGTGACTGACTGAAAAAATGAGTTCTGACACTGAAAAGATTATGACAAAGAATAGGGCACTAAAATGTTCTGCTTAAGAAAACAGAGCCTGATGTGGAAAAAGAAAAGGTTAGCTTCCTCCCAATTAACTTTTGGGGCACAGAACTCTAGCTCATCAATTTGAAGCTGACGCTTCATGTCAACAATTTATAAATTAAAGTAGGATTCATCTCTTCTGAGAAGCAGGAACGAGAGTTATACAGGAGCTGAGCTTCAGATCTCTGCATTTTTTCATCTATGCCATCTACAGAGTAGGATGGCGTGTCGTAGTAGTACAGAGTATTCACCATCTGCTGTTGGCTGAACTCTCACCAGGACTGAGTTTCTAGCTACTAGATCCCTGCATCTCAAGAGTGCTGCGACATCTTGGTAGCTCATTTGTCTTAAGCAATGTGATATTCAATACTCCATCACCTAGAAATTATCCACAGAATTTAAGTGAGCTCCAAAATGCTGAGTCAGGTGCCTGCCTGGGTTATACAAGCTTTGCAACAGCCAATCCACTGAGTGGAGCAATATTTAAACTGTACCATGAGCAATGCCAAGTGAGAGGAATGCAGAATTTTGCAGAACTTAGGTTTTGAATGCAGGCATATGATCAGATGTGAAACAGATTCAGAGATGAAAACCATCTTTTGCACTGAAGTACCTAAATTATGCACATGCAGGCCTGCAATGTCTTACCTATAAATTCTACATCTCGATGAGATAGCTAGTCTCCACTTATACTCAAAGGAGAGAGGTAAGCAATCCCAGAAAGATTAATTTGTCTACTTTTAGGTATCTATCTTGAGATGAAACAAGTCACAATTCTAGGCATTCCTACAGGTAGTTTCTAGACAACTATTCAGATATAGACTTCTGTATTCATAGAATCATAGAATGATTCGGGTTGGAAGGGACCTTTAGAGGTCACCTAGCCCAACCCCCCTGCAATGAGCAGAGACATCTTCAACCAGATCAGGTTGCTCAGAGCCCCATCCAACCTGACCTTGAATGTTTCCAAGGATGGGGTATCTACAGCCTCTCTGGGCAACATTTCAACAGATGACTCTCATTGCCATTGGCTTGTCAGGTTGAAAAGATGGCCATGAAACAATTTGCCTGACTTCAGGAACAGATTAATTATAAGAACATTTACCAGATCAATAGGACACTTGAGTTTCATTTTTCCCACAGCAACCAGGGTTCAGGTTTGTAACTGCCTATGGGCAAAAGCGAACTTTAACCCCTCACCTCTTAGTACAGGTGGGCCACTGTTCAAGCAAGTAACAGGGAGTAACCAAGTGGCAATACCACTGAACTGCAATCACAGGCAGCTGGGTTCCTGTCAGCACTTCCCTGAGTGAAGCAGTCATGATTAAAAAAGAGCAACAAAACTTAAAGCCAGATCTAGGTCCTCTGTTTCCTTGGCAAAAAACAGTGCTTGCCAGCAAGACTCCTAGCACACCCTTTTGGCCTCACTGACTTCTGAATTCTTTGCTTCCCCTGAAGAATGAAGAGTGCCTTTTTCACAACCAGAGGGTTAAGTTCTGCATTGGCTGGGCTGCATACCTCTCAGGCACGCAAGCAACTATGTCATTGACCAGAAAATAGGCTTGCCTATTCTGCTTCTGTCTGATGATTTTGAAATATGGCAATACTGACTGTTAATTTGTTAGGTATAACTAGAAAATGCTTAGAAAGACTGCAGTCTTCAGGGACCTTAGACTGTAACTCCCAAAGAAGCCCAGGCAGGGAATAAGTTCCCAAATGTTCAGTTCAACCACAGTAGCAGTACTCTTAACCGTGCAGAATAGATAAACTTTAGGCACATAATTCTTTTTCAGTAGAAAACTGGAGGATCTGTTGCTTTTTAGGCACAGAGATGATTGAACAGTTTTGGGGGTTTGGGTGTTTTTTGTAATTTTTCTATTAAAATTAGACACCTATGTTCTTTCAAAATAGTTTTTTAGCCACCTAGGCAATATTTTCAGGTTTTTCCCTTACTGCAATATTTGTACTTTGTTGTATTAAATTTCATCTCATTCCCCCTGTTCTATTCTCAAGGTTATCTAATTTTTGCTGTATGACATCCTAGTTCTCTTTGTATCAACAGTGCGACCCAGTTCCATATCAGATATCATTAGCTCAATCCTACTTCTCATGCCAAAATCATTAAAGAAAATACTAAGATCCACTCCAAGGCTGATTCATTAAAAATGCTTCTAGTAGTTCCCTTCAACCATTACATCTTTTTTGCAACATTGCCTATTTTCATCTTCACTTTAAACACCTCCCTAACTATCTTCAAGTTCGTACCTCTGTCTTATTAATGAGCACTTTCCTACGGGCATCTTTTCAGATGCTTTACTCTTAAATTAGTCTGTCTCAGTTGGATTACTCCCATTTAACTTCAGATGTTTTTAGGGTGGTCATCTACAGCTGAGCTAGTCACCCCTGGCTAACTTTACAGTCAATGGAGAGAAATAAGCTCTTGTAGGTGTGATTCATCTGACTTGTTTTAGACATTTGCTTTAGGATGGGATGAATCATACCCTAAAAGGAAATATTTTTTGGCATTGCTAAAAAAGGAGCATGGGGTGACTAGTTTAGAAATAGATGTCTCCAGAGCAGACACGTGCATTTAGTCAGATGAATCCCATAATTCGTTACCAAACAAATTAGATTTCATATATCTCTGCTTTATAAAATCTAGTATCCAATAATTTAATTCAGTTATTCCAATATAAACTTCATTTGGCAAAACTTATTGTATTTTACACCATTTTCATTTACCATTATGACATAAATTATTCTTTCCATCATAGTTTTATCTTGCATACTGTTGATGTTACACTAGTAGGTCTGTTGTTGCTTAATACTTTCACCCTGAGTAAATTAACCTCATATGTTTTGCTTCTATCTTCCATTTTCTGTGCACTCTTTCTGATCTTTACTTCATTAATCCTTATTTATTATTCTATGTTTATTTATACATAATTATATAATATATAATACTTATCTTCTTGTCTTTATACTTGTGTCATGGTTTAACCCCAGCCAGCAACTAAGCACCACGCAGCCGCTTGCTCACTCTCCCTGCCGCGGTGGGATGGGGGAGAGAATCGGAAGGGTAAGAGTGAGAAAAACTGCTGGGTTGTGGTAAGAACAGATTAATAATTGAAATAAAATAAAGTAAAATAGTAGTAGTAATAATAACAATATAATAATAATAGTAATAATAATATACAAAGCAAGTGATGCACAATGCAATTGCTCACCACCTGCCAACCGATACCCAGACAGAGTTTATATACTGAGCATGACGTCATATGGTATGGAATAGCCCTTTGGTCAGTTTGGATCAGCTGTCCTGGCTGTGCCCCCTCCCAGGTTCTTGTGCCCCTGGCAGAGCATGGGAAGCTGAAAAGTCCTTGACTAGCATAAGCAGTACTTAGCAACAGCTAAACCATCAGTGTGTTATCAACATTCTTCTCATTCTAAATCCAAAACACAGCACTATGCCAGCTACTAGGAAGAAAATTAACTCTATCCCAGCCAAAACCAGGACTTGTGTTTTACATTTTCTAGTAAAGTGCTGGATATTCTAAAAGCTAAGCCCAACCAATGCCAGAAGTTTGGAACACAAGAGAGTCATTACTAAATATGTTTTGAAAGGATACACTGTTCATATATAATTCCTCAGTTGTGTGTCTTTAGAATCAAAATTCAAATAACTAGTAAGGGTAATAAATGCAGTTAAGCATTCATTTTACGTTCAGTGAATCACAACAGTTATAAAAATCTGTAAACATGAAAAAGGGAGAATGTGAAATTACTCAGTAACACATGACCCCAGAGGAGTAAGCAATCTCCACTACCCCACTCCTCTTTAATGTGAAGCCTCTTTGCAAACAGATGCACGAGAAAATGATCTCTCTCATGCTTAGTCAATTAATTTCAAATTGACTTTATTAATACCAAATAGGTATCCTTATTAACAACACATATTATCAATGTGTAAATATCACTAGATTGCCATATTTATCAGAAATAATAAACTGCAAACATTTAGCATAACATTAAGATCATTAATAGACTATAGCAGGGTGGGTTTTTTTATACTCTGAACAGTCAAGAATCATGCATAATGTAACAGCATATTTTGCAGCTGGTAACAGCAGGCCAGATTGCAAGAGATATTTTAAATGTGTTTTTATTAACAAGAGAAAAAGGCCTTTCAACTGATCTGAAGCAATTTCTGAGAGAAAAGCTGAAGAGGCTATCATTATAAAATGTAATGGTAAATGGAGAATCCTGGCAGAGAATGTCCTAGGAAACTGTTTTCCCCAGTATTTGATCCATATTTACTGAGGACCTGATCCAAAGCTCATTTGAAAGTCAGCTGAAAAGCTCCTGCTGAAGCCAATGGATTTCAGACCAGGGCTGGAGTGCAAGAATAAGGTAGTTGAAATTATCCACAGAGGTTTGGACTCGAGATGAAAAGTAAATGATGTTCGAGATCCTGTATATGTTAAAATGAGAGATGAGACTGAACTGCAAATTTTGATACGATGGGGAGTTCTTTTGGATTTCTTTCCCATTCAACCACACCCAATGGCCCTCAAGGCTTTGGATCTGTAGTTTGATTCAGAAGCATTACAGAAATAGATGGTAGGTATGCAGTGCAGCATCTGGAGGCTTCTATAGACCCACCAATAAATCTTAATTCAGATATCAGACCCCATTATTAAATACTATGGGTTAATACTATAAATAACTCTTTAACAATACAGGGATAAAAAATTTATACAGGAAATCAGATGACCAGAAAACATTGGTAGTGAGAACATTCACACTCAAGAATTGTGTCAGAGCTTCCTATGAGCAAAATCAGAGAAGCCATGTAAGAGTGAGACAGTTTTGTATTATCAGTAGATTCACTCATCTACCTTATACAGACTAATATAATTCAGTATTGATAATATCTTATAATATATATTAAGTTGATTTTATATCAGACTTCAAATAATAAAAGAAGAATTATGCTTCGCAGCAGTAGTTCACTACGGAACCAGTGCTCATGCTGGGGTTTAAACTTAGGCAAATTAGTTAAGATTTGCCCACAATAGGTTAACTACCTAATAATGATATTTTGGGTAAAATGTACATTTTGAATTCAAACTTTTACTCCCTCATTTTCATTTGTTTTTCTCCCTCAGTTATTATTGTCATAATTATTGCTAATACATTTCATATTATTGAAGATATGAATTCTTAATGTACTATCTGCATTGCATTATTCTTTATATGCTTATTGTATCATATATTTAAGATTTTAAGTAAAAAATTAAAAATCCGTTACAGTGAGAGGCTTTTGTCAGGGGCTGGCTCCTGGAACTCTCTTTGGGAGGATCTCATGCCTGAGAACTGACATGTAGTTTCTGGTGTCAAAGGAGACAGGCTTTGTTAAATTAGGATTCAGCTTCTGTTACTGCAAATCTCTAAAATAAGTCTGGGGATCTAGGGATGTCTATTTTTCTTCCTGTTGACTATAAAGAAGCCCAGAACAAGTAGCTCAGATGTAGATAACGAGCTATGTGTGCTCAGTTACATGAACCCCACTTCCAGTGATGTAAATTTACCACTGTCTGTTGTCTGATGGTCTTCTCAGAAGGGGTGATATAAATCCCATACAAAACTCTACTCCACAGCTTCAGGAGCAGTTCCAGCAGAGGGGAAAAGGAATAACCAGGACACTTTGTGCACTGCAATATTTTGCAATTCTACCTATCTGAAAAGGTACCATCATTTCCAGAGTGACATCGCTTGCCTTGAGAAATTGTAAATTCTGAGACAACCAGGATAAGCAGGAACTTCCTAAAGGGGTGCAATCTTTGCCAAAGGTAAGGCATATTAAAAGAGGCACTCACTCTACATAGTCTGTCAATAACAAGAAAACTGCCTGGAGCTTGAGAAAAGGTATGAAAGGAGTATCAGGCAGATAACTGTCAAACAAAGAGTTTGTGTGGTGGTTAAGCAAGACAACAGTTTTGTCCATAACGCTGTGTAAGAACAACACTTGTGAGCACGGTATGTTTTGCCTCCCATTCATTTACTCTACACGCAACAGCTTCCCGGTGCTCTTGCCCGTGTGTCCCCAGGTATGCTGATCAAGCTGCATTCACACTGACAGACTGGTCTGCATGACTCACAAATTTAGTCTTGACAGTTTGCCCTCAAGCCGCTCATTCGCCCCAACACATCATGTAGACGTACTTGGTCATGGTCTGGAAATGAATGGCTGTTGGAAATGCTACACCTTGGCAGTGTTCCCACTGCAGAGAGAAAATCCCTAGCCTTTTTAGGAGCTGTGTAGGAATAAATGATTGTGACCCAGAGCTTTAGATCTAAATCAGACCTAAACTTAAAGGAGGGCAATAGCAAATTTACAGCTTAGTCTCTTCTGTAACTTTAAGAATATTTAGCAGTGTGACTTGCTTAGCACCGTGCTATATAGTTGAGAGTCAGCAACATAAATGTATTTGAAGGCTCATTCAGCAGCACTGTCAAAATAGCTTTTCTGTTGCTGGTACGAACAAACAAGCACTTGTTCTTTTCTGTTTCTTTTTTCTTTCCTTTGTTTTTTGGGGGGAGGGTGGTGCTTAGTCTTTAATTTAGAGTACGATAAAGGGCCTGGACAACATTTTCTGGATTGCTGTTAATTCAGAGTGGAACTGAGAGCTAGTTATAGCCCTTGTGACTTTAACCAGCTGTTGTGATTGAAGCAGAGACCTTCCTAATTCATTCTTCATCATCCTATAGATGTTTTTGTTTGACCTAATTATGTGTGACTGCAGGAGTCAGTCTTTCTTAATGTACTTGAATTGTGTGCTAGGAAAAACATTACACGAGCTTTGAACATAAGGTGTTCCAGACAGGCAATCTATAGAGCCTTTTATTTGCTTGCTCTGTGTATCACTGGTGGTTTAAAAACTATACAAAGAACAATACAATTTTTTTAAAAAATCAAACTTGGTTATTTCTGGATAAGCTTAGTGCTGTAAGGTCTAAAACAGAAGATAGGGGCACTCTGTCAGCATCTGTTGTGTAGCAAGGTAGTTAAATCGAAGAAATCATTAAGCAGACAGACCATAGCAGCTTGGCAGCTTTTGTATAATGTTCGAAATGTTTTCTAGTAAAAAGAGCCATACTGTAAAGCAGGAGAAGGTCAGGATGTACAATGATACGGGTAATGAGCTATCATCCAAATTAAAGATGCAGCCTGCAATATGGGACTGAAGAAGACACGACAGTGCTCTACCCAGCATCCTATAATGGGATAAATGGTAAAATCACACTCAGCTCCACTTGTGCCAAAATATGTTGCATGGATGGTAGGAGGGTAGTATCCAGCTTTTCTGTTACTCACTCACTGGAGAGATGAGGACTCAGACTGCATTGTAGATATCTAAAGTGGAGTCAGAAGAATCCTCCCATCCTTGTTACATGGTCTCCCATTGCTCCTTCTCTCTCCAAGGTGCTCCCCCTTCTTTCACAATTAAACTCACTTTTCTGATTAGTTATCTGATAGTGCGAAAGTACCACACTCCTCGGACAGCTTGCTTTTCCACATTTCTTGGAGCGATGAAGAAATTTTACATGTCTATAAAGACACATGAAAGTTTACTGTGGTCATTTCTATTGAATCAAAATCTGGGAACCCTTGGCAAACGTTTTGTTTAGGGATAAGTCAAAATACTTTCATGTATAATATATTTCCTTGTACTCATTTACTATGTATTTTATTCTTCCTGTAGACTATAGCAACAAAATTGTCCACCAATGCACATCCTTTCCCTTAAACAATGTGAGGATGACTTTGCTTATATTCAGCTTCTATCGGTGGTTGCAGCAGCCAATCCTCACCAAATGCAATAGCAGATATTCTGCCTCTTGGGCAGCTTTTGTATGCTGTTTTGTTATTTATGATCCACATACCATGCTGGGGGAGGACCCCTGTTCTATTTATAAGTGCAAGCAAAATTCTGCTGTTAAATTCTGCTGATCCCTCAGCACTTCTGTAGTTGTGTTCACAAACAGGCAATCAAATCCGTCAGCAATGTATACAAACTAGCCCTTTGCAGCAAATATATGTATAAAATATATGAAACACCAGAATCCTTTTGTGGTAACCATCTTGGTTTTATGCAGATGGTAAAGGTGCCTTCTGTGTTCAGCATTACCTTTTCAGAAGTCACCTACAGATTGTTTCCTGCTTACTGCTTCCCTTAATATCACCACCCCTATGGCAATAAATGAGGAACCTGCTGTTCTAGATATGCTATGCATAATGCCTTCTAGCAAAGAGTTAGTTTGGATTCACTGCTGACAGTTTTGACTGTGTATCTGTGAGGGCCTTCACCTGCCACTACTGAAGGGAATTAACAAAATGCAGCACAGGTCAGTGAGAGGGAAGACACAGGCAGGCACTTCAGCCATCGCAAAGCTTTTGTTTTGGTATTCTAACACACCAGGATCACTCTTCTGTCTTAGGAACAAGAAACATTTGCTGCCATGGGTGTTCTGTTTTTCTGAAGGTATCAGTGCACTTTTGCAGCTCTATAACACAGCTACCACTGGAAAATAATTTTGTTGCTAGGGTATCTCAACTGTAGCACTGTTTGTACTGTTGAGCACCCCCACACACCCCCCAACTATTCCCTTTCTTGCTTCTCTGCAGCATGGCTAACTGGGCAAGTCTGTTGTCCTAGACGACCACTACAAAGACTTTCCTACTATTCAGCTGGATTAGCTCCAATGTCTACCTATGAGGAAGAATCTGGTGGCAGATTAATCTGATTCTGCTGCTAAGAAGATAATATATACACTGCTGTAAATACAATTTTACCTAACTATGCTCCTTGCCACCATCTAGTGGGTGGCTGGACATTTTGTTTATCCCTATAAATTACTGGGTTATATCTTGGGACAAGCCGCAGGAATACTTTGCATATGTGCCATACCTAAATGTACTAGTCAAAAATAGCTTCACTGCTAGCTGGTTCAATAATGTATAGATCTGCTACATGTTTTCATCATAGGTATACTGCTAAAAGTCAAATATGACAATTCTTTGTCTGTATTTAGTTTATCAAAGCTGTCTCTGAAAACCTCAGTGGGCATAGGAATGTATGCACTGTTTTTAGATGGAGCTGGACTTGCCTCAAATGTACCTTTTATAACAAAACGTATTGCATATGGACCAAACATATGTAAATGTATATACAAAGAGAAACCAAATCATGATGCCTTACTCAAATCTACTTCTGACCTCAAACTATTCTCTGGCTTTTCATACATTTGTGCCTAAGTTCCCCTACAGCCCTTCTGGACTTCTACAAAACCGAAAGCTTAACAAGACAGAAAAAAACCTGGATGCAGTCTTAAGAATATACTTACTGTGCAAGTAACTGTTTTGCTCTGCAGTCCAGCCACAAGCCTGTTCTCCTGTTACACCAACAAGCACTATCCCTACGGCAGAAGATCTTCAGCTGGGTCTAGCAATAAAAATCCAATCCTCCAAAATCAGTCAGTTGTGTAACAGACATTGAGTACGGAGAGACACAAAACCCACTCTCTTGCAATGAAGAAGCTTAAAATCTCTAATGTAAAAATGCCAAAGTCACAAAAACTGCAGTGTACTGTATGCATACAACAGAAAAGAATAGCAGGCCAATGCTCAAAAATAACAATGAAGTTATCAGACAATTGATTAAAAAGCTGCTCTTATTCCCCTCCAAGCAGGTTTCCAGAGAAGATGTTTTGAGTAGTCATTACAGTCACTTACTCATATATATATATCTGTAAAAATGTATGTATGTGTGTGCATGTCTGTGTATAAATAGGTCTACACACATGCATACATTTACATACACTTCATCTGCTATCACCTACTTTACCTGTTTGGTACCTTATTCTGCTGTAAATTACACGCCTGAAGTACTGTCCCCCTCCGATAAGCTATGCCTTCTCTCCTTCTTCTCAGCTTTGTGAAAGCAGTACAGGTAGGGATTACTCTGTTCATGTCATACATTAATATAGCTCGATACCAATAAAATAACTGATTTTTTTTTTTTTCAGCCTTATTTTTATGTATATAATCTTTGCTGATTTAGGATTTTGCTTGACTAACACGGGGCTGAACTCGGAACAATAAATCCAATGCAGAAAGTAGCAAGCTGAATTCAGAAACAGGAACATTGTTCTCATGATCAGTTGCTCTTTCTTCCCTGTTGTCCTCAAAAATAAAATCCAAGAGGTGCTTTCAAACAACCCTTCCAGCAGTGAGCTTATGGGAAAAAAAAGTCACCCTTACTGTATGGCACACTCAAATCAGAGAGGTAATTAACTTTAGAGGATACAGGAATGATGGTAAATCTGCATTTAAATGGTATTTTTAAACACTACTTAAATCTCCCAAATTTGAGCATGGATTTCTTATCCATCCTTATTCGTAGTGATAAGGATTTCCTCAAGTATTCCAATTGACCTTGCTGGTCTTTCTCCAGTGAGTACACACCATCACCAGCTTAAGTGGCCCTTGGAGACCTCCTATGAGAACCCTTTTCTTGCTAAGATATGAGTTAATTATTACTAGTAACACACACTGTCAAATACTACTGAATTAATTCACAGTGATTAGGCTTCGGCATGTTTAAAAAACAATAATATAAAATTCACCACAGTTTTTAGCAGGCAAAACAAGGTCTCTGACTTCCAAAACCTGAGAATCATCAACAAGGAAGATGAAGCTAGTGTACCCATCTAAAGCAGGCAATTTTGACGCTCTAGATATCCCTTGAATCGAAACTTGTGTGAAGTGACAGCAACACACCCTTGGGAAGAGCCTAGATGCCTAAATGGTGCATACATCTGCCTACAAGATCTAGAGCTACTACCTGCAGGTGGTAGCTCCTCAACTAGCTGTTTTTGTAGCAAACTGTTACTGCTTATTCTGGGTTTAAAGATTTAGAAAATAACTGGTAACAATTACATTCATATGTGTCTAATTGTTTTCTTTGCTGCTTGTAAGAGAAATAGGTATAAGAACTATTCAAGTACACTTTATATGGTAGTTTGTTTATGTAGTTAAATTATCTAAGCCAAAGGTTAAAAAATTCATGTTTCAGGGAAGAAGACAACAATCGTGTCTTGATAATTCCACTAATTCTGTAAAATGTAAGTATTTTTGCATAAGTAGAACAACAACTAAATGGTTTGCACACTGAACTTACTCCAGATTGGCCTGTCTTCACTGAAATTTTTAGCATGCAAATTAGAGATGAGCTGGTGGAAATGTTAAACTTCACCAAATGAAATATGTCCATCCAAGCTCTTAGTCCTAGTTTTCTAACAGGTGGAAGGTGAGAGCTGGCTCTTTCAAGAAATGGGTGCACAGAGGGAAAATTACCCAGCATCAGCATATTTTGGCTGAGGACTGTTAACCTGGTTCCAAAATAAGGCATCCCACAATTTCAATATAGTAAGGAAACAAGAAAAACAAGGAGTGATGTTATTACCACCAGTGATGTAATGCCATAGATGTGACAACATGCAGAAAAGATCCTTCCTGTAAGAAACATACCTTTTGAATAAGACAGATGGCTTAATGTGAGATCTCAACATACCTTCAAGAGCAAAACAAACCAAAACAAAGGTGATAATAAAAGTGGATGGCCTAGAGGTGTGTTATTTGCATGGGATTCAGAGAATGAGTTTTGATTTTGTAGTGGGAATTCATGGTAACCTAATAAGGTTAATCCCATTAGTCTCTACCTGTAGCCAGTGGAGCCACACAGGGGAATTTAGAGCAAGAGGAAAGTTAGCAATTGAGAAAACCTCCTCCCTTCCCCACATGTTCCTTTTTCTTTCCTCATTAGACAATCAAACCATAAGCAGGAAGGGGTAATGCTGCACTGATAAAAATCAAGCTGAAACTAGGGAGTTTATCGCTGATCTCTTGGCTTTAAGATGGATGCAATGTTGTGTGAAGGTAGTGCATATGAATGGTGCCAGATTCACTGCTCAAGAAGCTGAAATCCCTTTTCCAAAACTATCGAGTGTACAACAGCATGGGAAGCTACTAGTATAACTATAGCAATATGTTTTGACCCTATACAATTTTAACATCCTTTTCTATCTGTCGTGCAGAAGAAGCCTGCAGCCTTTCAGAAATTATTTTAGAAATTCTTTCTCTAAGTTATTTAATTTTTAATTTCCAAGATGAATAAATACTTAAAACAAACCTTATCGTGTTTGAACCAGCTTTACTTTACTACTTAAAGAATTTGATACCAATTATGATGTACCATTCCAGAATGAGACTCGGTGAACCTAAACATAAAATAATGGTTCCTGAAGGAATTATAAAATCAATGGCATGAGCACAAGTGAGTTGCACAAAAAATTTTTGTTATTATTGCAGTCAACAGCTATTAATCTTTTGCCACATATTTAGAGGACCACAACTGCATGAAAGCAAATGTTTAAAAATTCATGTTACAGAAATTTCTGGGACAATATAATTGGAATTATTGCTCATTATAATTATTGCCTTGGGTCTTAATTTTTTTCTCATCTCTACTTTTTCCCTTCTCTCTCATTCTGCTAAATAGAGGAGATATAACTCATAGTCATGTTTCAGTGTACCATTTGTTGAATACTGCCCAGTATTTCAGCTGTGATATGCTAATGAAACACACTAAGAAAATAATATATTTTAAAATACATTTTCAGAATGTTGAGTTCCAGTACCTGTTCTCATGAAATCCAGAATTTAAGAGAATTTAAGAGGATTAAGAACAGCTAAACCCCTGTGTTATCATTTTGCATCGAACAGGTTTAGCGGTCTTATAGTTCTTTGTCTGCATTTATTTCTGCTGTTAGTGAGCACCATGATAGTCTTATAGGAACAGAAAACTTCTCCTTTTGCATTAATTTGCTCCTTCGGAAATGTTTATTCATTAAAGCTACACAAGCATATTTTCTGACACCTCTCTACAGTGTAGTATTAAGAGATAATTTAGCCAAGTGAGTATAGGACTGCATCCTTGTGACACACCAGACTGTTGGCATTCGACTTCAGGGACATGGCATTACCAAGGCTTGATTCTGTGAAACACAGCAAACTTACTCAGAGGCAGCTGATATCTTGCAAAACGGTTTCCAAACTAAACATGTTTGGAAATGGAAGCTTTAGTAGATAATGTGAATGTCTGCAGACACTAGCTAGGGCTACAGTTCTGCCTGGTTCCTATCTTCCTCACTGAAGTGTTGATCTGCTTTTACACAACTACTGCCACTGAAGTCAACACACACAAGAGCACTTGGCACTTTTGAGAACTGGGGCCTCAAGTGGATGCTGAAAAAATATATAAATGCTCAAAACGCACGTGGGTTGTCAAGGGTTCTTTAAAGCCACGGATATCTTCATTAAAAATAGCCAATGCCTGGACTATGTTAGATCATGTCCTAGCATGCAGGCCACTGCATCTGTGGAAGAATTTCTTGAAGTTTCTGACTCGCTTAGAAGGAAATAAATACAAAAGTAAGAAACAAAAGTGGAAATGTCCTTCCACCAAGATGTAGTCAAGAAATCTCTTATGTCTTTGGATTCTGCCTGAAGGTTTTGACAGAAAGTTCAAAGAGACAAACTTGCTGAAAGCTCTCCATATATTTGCCTCAGGGAGTGGGACTGGAGTGCATTGTTAATATTTTTACTTCCAGCTTGCAGACTGGAGCTATTTCTTCTTCTTTTTGTCTTTTTTTTTTTTTTTGACATTAATTAACCTTTTTTTTTTAATGTGTTAAAAAAATACGTGAGGAAAAAAGGCAGTAAGATTTTTCTTTCTTTTTCTTTGTCAGTAAATCAAACTGAATAATTGCAAGAGATGCTTATTATTAGGCAGGCCTTGATCTGTGATGCACTGAGCCATCTATCTTTTGCTGTGGTTACAAGAACAACCTGCTACGGGTAAGCCAACACATGATCCTGTGGGGCATCAACTCTTTTGCAGTCACTGCCTGCACACACGTTGCCACTCTAATGTACCCTGGGGTAGATGCGAGCAAGTTCACCCTTCAGTGAAGTTATTTTTCCTTTATTATCCTGGTGCAGAATCTATCACAGCCCAACAATTCCACAATTGATTTGCTGGCAGCTGAGCCCTGGGGCTTGGAATGTAAATAAGACTCAGAATGAAAGTGATGTGCATAGCAGCAGCCGACACTGAGTGCAGGTACTTCATCAATTGACCTGATTTCTGGAAAATCTGCTTGCAACCTTGAAACTTGCTTGCAATTACAATCTTTGCAATAAAATATTAGTCTCCATGGTAATGAGAAGTGCTTTCCTAACTTATCTGGGGGGGAGGAAGTGAGGAGATGACAATATCTCTGAGAAAATGAAATTTTCAGTATCATTTCACAGTTGGAGAGCTTCCTGCAGACTTGTCAACAGATTAGTAGCATTCTGCCCATTTTATACATGGAAAAACTGAGTAATTAATAGCCCTCAGGCCTTGCTGGCAAAAAGGAGATTTAATGAGCTCTGTAGCAGTATCAGAACAGAAGAGCACATAAATAGTTTGTCTGTGTCCATGCAAAAGAACACCACCAATGGAAGCAAGGCCCTGCCTTACTACTTACAGGATCTACTAAATGTTATTAAAAAAATGCCACTCTACCCATTTAAATGTTGCAAAATTGTGTGGCACAGATGATCTCTTTGGGGCAGGAATTCTGTCTTTCCTATGTTTTTGTACAGTATCCATCACAATGGGATCCTGACCCATAGGTCCTAGCTTACCAGAAAAAAAAAAGAATTAGGGCCTAGTAGACAACAGGAGAATACAAAAAATGTGACAGGCTCTGTACAAAGCCAGGTGCTCAACAGATGAAATATTATTCAGACTGACTTACAAACAAGGGGCTGTTTTAGGAGCCACAGGAACTGGGTTCTAAAGCTGGTTGTGAAATCTTTCTGAATAATTTCCTCACAGGAAACAGTCAAAATAATGGACAAATATCTTCAAGGCCTGGAACCACAGAACAGAAGTCAGGGTGGGGAGAGAGAAGAGAACCATCTTTTTTCTCCCTAGTTAGAGAGTCAGAGAAAGCCACAGCATTCAGTCTTTGGCAGCCTGCCCAGGGGGATCAACTCTACTTTCCAGGGGACAAAAAGCCTTCCAGAAGATAAACGGTTAGCTCAAAAACTTGGTCCTGTTTCTCCTGAGATGGAACTCTCTTGGATGGGCAGAAGGAGAGGGCAGTCTGTGTCCTATGAAAATGCTGGAGTTTTACCTTTCTTCTGTTAGCTCAGCAAAAGTTTTTCCAAAACCTCAGAATTCCTCATAGCAAGGAAAACACCATGTTATAACTAGCTCTGTTGGGTTCTGTTTCTTGTTCTTGCCACTGAATTGATGTGCAATCATGGATAAGCAACTTTATCTCATTATTCCTCAGGTTTTCCACCTCTAAAGCAAGATTTCCTTTGCCAAGCACTAGATGAAGAAAAGATAAATTATTCCTTCTTAAATTTCTTGTGCACCCGTATTACCCCTGAGCAAGAAGGGAAAGAAAAATGTTATTTACATATCACAGCTGGAAATTATCTAAAAGCAGTCACTCTAACTACAATTCACAGTAACTCATATGTCTTAAATCCCTCAGTGCTTTCTTGGGTAGACACTAAAATTTAAGCATCACTGTATGAACTCATGCTTACAGCCACACATGTCTATGAAACAAAATGGTTTTAGTAGGAGTAACAATTTAATTTCACAAATACCAGTAACAAGAGAAGTTTAAAATAATTTCTGCATTTTATGTCAGTGTTACTGTCTGATGTCCTGGTCTGCAGTCTGATGTTGTCTTAGGGCTGCCCGTTGGATCATGCTGCTCACCAGCTTTGCCTCAAACACTGATGCAGTTTGAAGATCTTTCAATTCAGATTTTGATTTATGAGTTATAAACTGGGTTCATATGAATCATGCACTGTTAGCTGCTCTCTTTTTTTCATTCTGTTACAGAGTGTTTCATTGTATGTATTTTCCCAGAGTTCTCTTACCGCTTTTAGGGTTAGCTTCAAAGATCCTCTTTTTCCTCCTACTTTTTAAATATACCTATATTGGACCTCTTGGTCATGGAGTTCTTTACATGTGGATGAACTTTCAGGATTTCATGGAACCCATTGTTAGGTAAGTAGGTCTGTGAAAATGGAATAAAAGACAAGGTTAGACACATAGCTGAAAAGCTAAAAATAGCTGGAAAGGGAACCTTTATACAGAAAAAGGTACAGGCCCAAATTCATTGTTTCCTGTACCTCACATTATCATTTTATATTACTCAGTCAGATGATGTCATTTTGTACTGACTTACCATATTCAGCACTTATATTTCACTTAGGCGAATGACTACGTGAGTGCAAAATGAAGGTCCAATTTGCTAACATTATGTGATACAAGGAAAGGCAAATAATTTTTCTGGTTCTCTGACCACGGTTGCAAGTGCTTTTCAAGAGAAGCTATTTTAAATGCTGTTAGGTTTTCCAGTAGATTATAATTTCCCGAATCTTCTAATGTATTGCCCAATACAATTTTACATAGTGTGCAATAAAGTTCCAATCAATTTAATCCTAAGACAGATACAGCAGTCTTTAAAAGTGCCTATTTATATTTGTGTGTGTGTGTGTGTGTGTGTAGATAAAAGAGTATTAAACTGGAGGACAAAAGTAATGAATTACAAATTGATTCTGGCAGCAGAGATGCTTGTACAGCCTTTTGATTAGGACAATACAATTTTTAAACATAAAACTTGGAAATGTTCTTCAATCATATAATGTTAGCACATGCAATCATTCTGACTACATCTCCAATCTTTCCCTCATACAGCTTGAAATAATTTTAGAAGGAAATTTGAGTACCTTTGAAAATGATTTAAGAGTTCCACTTTCCATTTAAATCTTCTTTTTTATCTTTGGCTTCTTTGTGTCAAGCACAGATAGTTATTTTCATTTCCATGTCTGGGAAAGAGAAAGTGGAGGGAAAAACTTATCACAGTTAAGTGAAGACTTTGTATTCTCTCTAATATAACAAAAGCTAGGCAGATGCACAGAGTGAAGCAGTTCAGTCTTAATGCTGAACTTTTAATGAGTTGGCATAACTACATTGGTACTTTCCCTGAAAGGCTTAGGTTGATTATTGATAGGCGGTTCTTTATTTCTCCTATAAAAGCTAAAGTACGTCTTGTACTATGTCTAAAGAACTGTAGTGAAGAGTAGTGATGAGGATTCTTACGGTTCAGAGAACAACGGAATAGCAGAATCTTTGTTATTCACAAGTGTTTGACCTACTACAACATCTTCGTTTTATATTGACAAGAACACATTTCACAACTGCCTGAATAGCAGAGCATAATTCTCACTTTCAGAATTAACAGCTATTTTTAAAGGATATTTGCTAACTATCTATTTGGGGGAAGGAGAGTGTGTGATTAAATATATGCTTTCACATAAATTAAGACTGTGAGCCATAATCCTTCAAATCTACCCTAAACATTATGCAACAAGTCTTCAATGGATCTGCTCATTCTCAACCAGCGAGCAAGGATATATCTACAGCAGCAGCGCTGAAGGATCCAATACTTGACTGGAAGCCTAGATTCTAAAGAAAATTAAACTTGTGGGGTCTGCCTGTCAATCCTCTTCTAATAACTTCTGTCCCACTTAATCCAGAGTTATCAAAGTACAGGGGCCTCAGGCATGTTCAGTTCCTACATGTTTCATAAAAATCATAATGGCCGTGTAAATCACAGCAACCCTACAGACACTTTCACAGGGAGATCAAGCTATTGCTAATTTTATGTGGTGGCTGGCTAGCGAGAAGTCTGGGCAGGCCATTCACCAGGGAACACACTCATAGCTCTGGTCAGTCATAGAATAAAGTGAATCTGGAACAGGTGGCAAGCCAAAAAGCAAAGTGAGGAATACAGAGAGATCTTAATGAAGAAGACTTATATGGGTCATGAGGGGAACTGCAGTTACTGAAGCAAGGAGGTATAGGAATACGAGACACAGAAAAAAACAGATAACAAGGCTCCATTCATTCCACTCCTCTTGCAACAATCTTGTATAGTTTCTGTTTCAATTGTATTTTGTTTTTATGATTTATGGTTGATCAAGGCTGCAACAGGCAAATGAGCTTGCCTGTATCTACATATATATATGTGTACATACACACACACACACATGTGTACAAAACACGGCATACAAAACAAGCTACCTAAGGCCTTCTGTTACTTAAAATGCCTTGTAGCAGAACAAATACTTTGGATACAAGTTGCCTGGAGAAAGCAACCATCGAAGTACTATTAACAATAGTAGCACAAATATGCTGTGGTGGTTTGACCCTGGCTGGATGCCAGGTGCCCACCAAAGCTGCTCTATCGCTCCCCTTCTCAACTGGATAGGGGAGAGAAAATATAATGAAAAGCTCGTGGGTCAAGATAAGGACAGGGAGATCACTCAGCAATTACCATCATGGGCAAAACAGATTTGACTTGTGGAAAATCAGTTTAATTTATTACCAGTCAAATCAGAGTAGGATAATGAGAAATAAAACCTAAATCTTAAAACACCTTCTCCCCACCCCTCCCTTCTTCCCAGGCTCAACTTCACTCCCAATTTTCTCTACCTCCTCCCCCAGAGCAGCGCAGGGGGACAGGGAATGGGGGCTGTGGTCAGTTCATCACACATCATCTCTGCCGCTCCTTCCTCCTCAGGGGAGGACTCCTCACACTCTTCCCCTGCTCCAGCGTGGGGTCCCTCCCACGGGAGACAGTCCTCCATGAACTTCTCCAGTGTGGGTCCTTCCCACAGGCTGCAGTTCTTCACAAACTGCTCCAGCGTGGGTCCCTTCCACGGGGTGCAGCCCTTCAGGAGCAGACTGCTCCAGCGTGGGTCCCCCACGGGGTCACAAGTCCTGCCAGCAAACCTGCTCCAGCGTGGGCTCCTCTCTCTCCACGGGGCCACAGGTCCTGCCAGGAGCCTGCTCCAGCGTGGGCTTCCCATGGGGTCACAGCCTCCTTCGGGCACATCCCCCTGCTCCAGTGTGGGGTCCTCCCCGGGCTGCAGGTGGATATCTGCTCCACCGTGGGCCTCCATGGGCTGCAGGGGCACAGCTGCCTCACCATGGGCTGCACCATGGGCTGCAGGGGAATCTCTGCTGTGGTGCCTGGAGCACCTCCTGCCCCTCCTTCTTCACTGACCTTGGTGTCTGCAGAGTTGTTCCTCTCACATATTCTCACTCCTCACTCCAGCTGCAGTTTGTGTCCTGGTGGTGTTTTTTCCTGCTCCCCCTTCTTAACTCTGTTATCCCAGAGGCGCTGCCACCGTCGCTGATGGGCTCGGCCTTGGCCAGTGGCGGGTCAATCTTGGAGCCGGCTGACATTGGCTCTGTCGGACACAGGGGAAGCTTCTAGCAGCTTCTCACAGAAGCCACCCCTGTAGCCCCCCCGCTACCAAAACTTTGCCCAATACATATGCATATTTTATATGCAAATATTTGCATATATAATGATTGTGCATGCCCCAACCATGCAACAGGTAGTGACCAGCTGATTACCTACAGTTATGAGCACTTGTGCTCCATGGCCACACCCACATTTATGATGGCAAAATCCAGGCCATGGAGAAAATGCAGCTGTTTCAAAACCAGCTATGGTAAAGACTGACAGTCTTTTTAGGCTTCTGAAACATTTTGGTTGAATCCCTCATTACCATAGTCTCTGACATTTTATTCTCTTGTCTGCAAAGTCGCTGCAATACTCACAGATGCTGATCCCTTGAAATACGATGTCTTTTGCACACTCCTTTCTAACAAAAGAAAGATTGGGCTTTGTGCAGGTCTGCAATGGCCGGCTGCTAAAAATAAGGATGCAATAGCCACTTAGGTAGATCAATTTAGTGTGCTGAGAAAACTACAGAGCAACGAGATACTTACTTCATACATATACCCTCCCAGAAATTGCAGATAAAAAAAAAAAAAAAAAAGTGTTGTATTTAGGAACTGTTTTAAATTGAAGCGCTATAATAACCCGCCGACGAAGCAGACTGGAGATAAATTATGCAACTGCAGCTGATTTGAATCAGATTTTGAGGGAACTAGGGAACTCTCCAGAACAGGTATTTGCTCTGCAGTTCTTCAGATTAACTAAAACAGAACAGAAGGTCATTGTAAAAGCTCCTATATTATAGAAAGCAAAATAATAAATACCTTAGAAATAGGCTTGTTTCAAAATGGAAAATAATGGGGAGGAGGGACTTCTGTATATGTTGTCTGGTTCATAAGGACATGTTAATCAGTATTGTTGTATTGGCATAAGTGGTGATGAGGTGATTTATACCATCTGTGCATCTGGCTGTGCAGATATATATAAATTTGACCAGAACTGATGACATCAGCAGACTTACACTGAACAAATGAAATTCCAGTTATAAAACATAGATCAAGGATGTGCAGATGTAGAAGAAATGTGAGCAAAGGAGCTACTAAGATGAGTATCTGATGTGAATGGGTCATTAGTAGAAATAAATACATCAGCAAATGTGATAAAGTCAAACCCTCTACAGAACAAAATGTAACATAGAAATGTGAAAGTGACTCAACTAGCGTAAGTCTGGAAGTTGACACAGTTGGTCCGGTGAGGCACATCTCAACCTTGATTCACAGAACCTTACATATATTTACATATGCTTAAATTAAAATAAATTCTTACATGTGCACAAATTTAAGCATGAAGTGAAATTTCATTTACTTCGTTGGAATTTACAGAAGATAACATGATAGACTGTCTTTCCTAACTAAGGATTTTTTTTTTTCTAAATTTGGCCCCTCTCTTCTGAGTTGGGGCCCTTCCATTAGGAGACGCAAATTATTTAAAATGTCTAAAAATATTGTGATCTCAGGAAGATTGCTGGATTTGGAAAGACTGGAAAGATAGTTGACAAGAATTTGACTTGATAATACTTATTTGGGGTAGTTTGGGGGGTGTAAGTTGAAACAGTAAGGAAATGTGACAGTCATCAACCAGTAGTCCTTTCTCATCATGAACTAACGTAGCAAACCAGCCATTTTTAGGAAGTGATATAAATCTCAATGCTTTGGATTTTAGGAGTAGAAAACCTAGAAAGCATGCTGTTACAGATTACCTCACATTCTATCTTGCATTTATAAGGCAGTCTGACCAAAAAGTCATTAAGACATCTTTCACCTCTACCATTTTATGATTCTGAATTATAAGATACAAACCTTACTGATTATGCGCACCTATATCAGTAAATCAGGGGCAAGGGCAGAACGGACAAGATCATTTTAAAGTACAAGGCACAATTTACTGGTTTGCAGGTCATGGCCTTTGTGTATTTATTTTAGCTCTTGTAACAAAGGGACCAGAAGTTTCTGGCTGGCGAACAGAGCTTTGCGTGCTTGGTGACAGCTGCTCGCCGGCTTTCTACCGCTTTCCAATCCAGAAACACCTCAGAGGCATCGTGGTAGCTGTTGAACAAGCATAAGTTAAAAAACTACCCTCTTAAAAGCAGGAGCTTCGTATGTACTAGTCTGGAAATTGTGCTGGTTCAGCTGGTGCCTCACAGGCAGCTGAGCTGTCGGTGTCGTAGCAGCAGATGTTTCAAAGCGGGCGTCAAGCGGACAGTTATGGGTGGCAAGCACTGAAGCTCTCCCAAAGTAGCATTTCCACTTGAGAGTTAAAGCCTCAAAGGAGCTATGAAATAACCTTGTTGATCTGACACTCGATAACGCAAACGTCTCAAAAATCCCACTCCAAATTCTGACGTGTCCCTGCCTGGCTCACAGCCAAGATTCCTCATCCAGTTCCAGTATATTAAGATATTATTGTTTTTAGGGAAGCTTCCGCCGAACGTTTGGCGGTACAGTTCAGGATTTAATCACGCTTTCTTACAAGAAAATCGCAATGATGAAAGGCACCGATAACGTACACCTGATAAAGCCTTTTTCTTGCTTCCTTACGGCACCTCTCCTGCGGGGAGCAGCCCCCGACGAGCCCGGCAGGACCAGGGCCTCAGCGGGAAAGGCAGAGCCGGTATCGGCAAGGCGTTCTGCTCAGGTGCCCGGGAGCTGCAGAGCCAAGCTCACCGGGGAAGGCAGCCCGCCGCACCCGCGGCTCCCGCCCAAGGCGGCGAGACCCCCACCCCCCCGCTGGCTTTGCCACAGTTCCCCCCCGGGGCAGGCCGCCCAGCTCCCGCCTTTGTGCGAGGCGGCGGGGTGCGGAGTTTGGGGCGGAGGGGGACGACTCGCACCGGCCCGGCTCCCCACCGCAAGTGATCACCTCGCTCCGCTTCCTGGGCCCGGCCTGCCGCGCGTCACCGCCGCCGCCGCCGCCAATGGGCGGGCGGAGCTGCCCCGGCGGGGCGGGGAGAAGGAGGGGTGGGGCGGCGAGGCAGCCAATGGGCTGCGAGGATGTTTCCCGGGGGCGAAGCCGCCGCCGCCCCTCCCCAGCCGGCCGCTCCGGCGGGGGGCTCGCCGGGCGGGAGAGTTTCGCAGCCGGGTGGGAGATGCCGGGCGGGCGCCTTCTCCTCGCAGGTAACGCCGTGCGGGGCCCCCCGGCGCCGGGCTGCTTGCCCTCGCCCCGCTCGCTGGCAGGAGCGCTGGCGGAACTGGCCCGGCGGGGGCGGCGGTGGGGCTGAGGGCCGGGGCGGGACAGCCCCCTCGGCGAGGCCGCCGCCGCCGCCAGGACAAAAGGGGAGCGGCGAGCGGGGCAGGGCCGCCGCCAAACTCCCGGCGGGGCTCGGCCGCCCCGCAGCCTCGCCCTTGCCCGCCGCCGCCTTCCCGGGCGGGCTCTTTCCGCGGGGCCGGCTGCTCGGGACGCCCGCAAGTTTGCGGGTCCCCGCGCACGGCCGTTGTGGCCGTTGTGGCCGTTGGTGCGAGCGTCCCCGCCGCGCCGGCGCTCTCCGGCGGGACACACGGCGCCGGACCCGCCCCCCCCCCTCCCCGCCGCGGGGGTCTCCGCCGTGGGTCGGTGCCGGGCGGTGGGCGGCTGCTCTCCGCCGGGCCGGGGCCGGCTGGGGCTCGCCTTTCCGTGGGGGCGCGGCGGGGCTGGCGGTCGCGGCGGGGAGGTGCCCGGGCAGCGGCGGGTGAGGCGGTGGGCAGCGGGCGAGCGCTTGGGGCCGCCGGTCGGAGGGGCGTGCGCGGCGGCGGGAGGTCGCGGTCAGCCGTGGGTGCGCAGAGCGGCGGGGCGGGTAAGGCGCTGGCCTGGGAAGGGAGCCCCCGCGGAGTGGCCTCCCCTTGCCGACCGCGGGGAGAGGACTGGCAGCAGGCGTGCGTCAGATCAATAGAACAGCCGTAATGGGAGAAACTTTCAGGGCAAAACGAATTTTGAGTGGATTACCTATTTTAATTCGGTACTGGGCACTGATGCTCTACCTGTGCTGTTCCGAGCAATGCAATACACTTCTCTCTGATGAACAGCCTTGCTTTTAAGTCTTTGTTTTCGTCACACTAGGAGCACAAGGGTGAATTACTCTGAGAAAAGGTTTACCTCTTAAAGCGGCTTCTGTGCTTTGCTCTGCTAAGGAGCTCCGTTCTCTCTCAGGTTGCACAGCTCCATGTTACTGACGTTATCTGAATTTGGGAGCACTGCTGTGTAGTCCCCAAAGGGAGAAGGGGCACTGGTGTGACAGGGACTACCACCTGTCCCTGTGCATGTGTGTGTACAGAGATTGGGAATATATGGAGACTGGAATATAGCGTTGCCGACAGAAAGCTACAAAGCAATTGCCTTAGCAGCTCTAATGGTCAAGTCTGTTCAAGAAGCCAAATGACTGAAGCTTTTTCCTAGACTGTATGAAGACATTAAATGCAACGTTTTCAGGGGTGTAACAGTTAATTTAACAAGCTAATAAATAAGAAGAAAGTGTGAAGCTGGGCTACTGTATGTGCCTATCATTCTTGGGGCTTACAAATAAAAACTTTGTATTCTGCCCTGCTTTTACTGTAGTTTTCCATTTGTAACCTCCTCCCCCTGCCATTTCTAGCAGCACTTGATAATAAGACCACTCACAATACTGTCAGAGCACCGGAGAAGCAGAGGCAGAAATAGCTGTCCAGGCGGAGGGCTGGCTTTGGAGTGTCAGAAGGGACCCTTCCAAGTAAAGGTGGCTCATGGGTAAACCTCCAGCCTCAGTACCTCTGCACCGATGTATCACTCGGTGCTGTTGGGTTGCATGGTCTTTTTCATCTACCTCAACAACCTCATAAGCCCATGAATACAGCAGTGGAATTTAGCCTACACTGTACTTGTGATGTGCAGAGTGATCTAGTGAACACTACTTTGGTCTTAATTGTATGCATCTTCTTGTCTCATTGTTTGAATTGTTGAGATTTAGGGCCTAGTCCATTAACTGCTGTCTGTATATGTCTGCCTGTGATGTTTGTATGAATTCTGTGGATGGGCTATGTGTAAGACTAGGTCCTTGAGTTCGATTAACAGAAGAGAGTTGAGCTCTTTTTGCAATTGATGATGTTTGTTTTTCACACTCAGAAGGAAATTATAGTGCTTATCATTCTCTTAAGAACTTTATAAATGCTCCACAGTTCCCCTGATGCCCCTGTTTGTTATACTGAAAAGAATAGTAAGAAACAGAAAAACAGTCATTTGCTCAAGGTTTTAGAATTTACCTGTGCCAAAGCTTTAACTTAGAATTGAAGAATTTCTTGGCTTTATCTCTGTGCTCCGACTGTGAGAAACTGTGCCTTTCTTCCACATTTGAAGTACAAAATTACGTTTAGATATGTTCCAGTAATTATGAAATGCACCAAGAGAAAAAAATGTTAGATTGTATGAAACTTCATTCTCCTCTCCCAACCCAACTCTCCATTTTTAAAGTATTTTTTAGTGAAATGCAACTATAACTGTGCATTTGTATGTGTTTCAGATTTGCAACCAACATAATGCTGAAGCTCCCAACTTGGAACAAGCATTTCACAGAATGGCACAAACAGAACCTAATCTGGACCATGACGTATCATGGTTCCTCCTTCCGTCATACTGGGCTAAAATGGTTGTGGCATTAATTTCCTTCCTCTGTTTTGCTAACAGCTATGATGGAGATTTTGTCTTTGATGATTCTGAAGCTATCATCAATAATAAGGTTTGTCTCTCTTCTTCCCCTCCCCGCCCCATTTGACATGAATGGTCATAGGAAAAGAAATAATGACAAGAGTTGATCTAAGTAGGCCCAAAATATTCATCCTAGTAAAGAGCTTCCTTGTGATATTCCTTTTTATGAACTTCATTTTTCTGTTTTGTTTTATTGTTTTTTTTTAAAGTAAGCCTTATTTAAGGTTGACAAACAAGCTGTGGAGCAGTGCTCTTCCAAAAAGAAGCATAAGTATGCTTATCAAAATCTTACTCCTAAACCTGTTTGAATAATATGACTTGGGTTCTAATGCATAAACAAAAGAGTGAACAAATTAAACGGCGCTTTTTTTTTCCCCCTCAGAATGTGTCCCCTTTCATTCTTTTGCAAGTGAGATGCTCTGCTTAACAAGTGTTGATATCTAGTCAAGAAGAAGGGATCTTTTTGCCATACCAAATGGACTTTTTCTGCTTGTCATCTAAGAAGGCATTATCTAGGGTTGCAGCAAACTTGGATGTGATGTTTAGTAACACTTATTCACATCAAGGCTGCCTATAGATCTAATTTTATGCTCATTTCTAAGGCAGTGAGAGTATGCTGTAGACGTTTCTAATACCCGTTGATGTTAATAGGAGACTTTTTCATTATCTTCTCAGGGTGACAGATGAATAAGCCCAATGAATAAACTTAACTCTGTTTGTAAGACGCATCACTAAGCAATTGTAGGGTGCAGGGGTTCTCCAGCTGTGGTTTACACCATAAAAATGTTACAGGAGCAAGGAAAGCTTCCTTTTCTTATGCTCCTTCCCTACTTAAAGTTTCTGTGATAACTGTATTTTTTTTGCAATAGAGGCAGAATATTCTTGTGCTCTATTTTAAAACTGATTATACTTGCAATGAACAATCCTTGAAATCCTTAGAAATTAACACGTGACTCGAACAAACATCTAGCTGGGATTCTTTTGACTTTGAGGAGTTGAATGTCTTCAATTGCTGAGACACTTCATAGAATCCCATATAGCAGTTAGTGAGCCTGTGCTTATGGGTGCGTCTTGGTGTTACAGCTGTTGTGCTATTCTGGAAGGTACTTGTTAAATGTTTGGAAAGAGAAGCACAGGGTAAAAAGTATCGCCCTCATCTGTTGGTTCTGTTTTCCTGAAGCCATGGGGTTACAGGGAGGTAATCTGGAGTCTTACACTGCTAGAAGAACACAATTCACATTTTTTTTTGCCTTGCACAAGATTTAGAGGCGACTTATCACAACGTGCCTTTTAGAATCCCACAGAATTACTGTTTCCTTAGACAAATTTATATTATGCTTGTGTAAGTCATCATACCTTGAGTTATAAATGTATGGGGGAAAAGATACATCTGCCAAATTGGAAATAAATCTCAAAGCTTCTAAGAGAATATTATAGACAAATTAAGAACCTACAGTGATTTTTTTTTAATTTTTTTTTTTAAATAAACATTATATTTTAAATTACACAGCTCCTGGCAATGTTTCATTCTGCAAAGTTTTATTTGGGGCACAATAATACTATTTTAATTTCCTGAAAGAATGAACAAAAGACTGATGTTGAAACAAGGCAGGTTGTTTTGTTCATGTGCAATTTCCACACTTGTAATCTTTCTCCATTTCTTTCAGTCTTTACTTTCAAAATGTTTCAATTTATCTATGCAACACAACAACCTGCACCAGGATTATAGCTGTTGGCAATGCTGAGAAATTCAACCAACTGCTTAAATAGATTAATTCATACCCAGTCTGTATGTTTGAAAAACTGTGAGGCTTATTCTATTTTTCACATCAAAATCCTCTATTATTCCCTAGAAGTTAAATGAGATTTTTGTGACTATCATTTTAACACAGGGGTCATGAATGAATATGGGGAATGAATATATGGAAATACAAAATCCACAAGAAAAATGCAGAGACAATGAGTTTACCAGTTTAACGGGGAGGGAGAGCATCTAGCAAAGGCACAGTTTATTTAACAAAGTATAGCATATTTTATTCCTATTCAGTAGGAGAGACAGCAGGTGAAGTAATTTTGTAGATTTACTGAGCATTAACTATACCAGTATTTTCTTGGGTACCCCACAGTGACGTTTTTGTTAATTTACTAGCTACCACCACCACCCCAATCTTTCAATTTTTTTTTTTTTTAGCCAAAGGTATACTGTTATTTGACCCATGCCTACCCTATCATGGAACAGTCTGTTAACGGATTTTACTGGGGTTCAAGGCTGTTTTCCACATGCTTTCTTGTCCATTTTAAGCAGCATTTTAACTGGTACACAACAGTGACTTTTGTCTTTATTTATTTACTAGCTTGGCAAGACAAACAGTTGGATTAAGAGGAGCTTCAGACACAATGTGTCATTTCCATAAGTCTTTATATAGAAAAACTGACCTTTCTTCAAGTATTGAACTCTGCTGTCTGTAAGCTGCTGCTAATCAAATATTTAGAGATTCTTTGATACCTGCTTTCAGTTCTTAGAGAAAATCATATGGAACTCTTAAACAGCTGTGTCTCTTAGAGCAAACCATTCCTATTTTAGGGTAAGTCCACCGAGTGGGAAAATTAATGTAAGAAACTTTTTCTCATACAAGAGCAAGATACACAACTAAAGATTTTTAGGTCATACGGAAGTGTAATCTAATCACTAAGTAATTCCATGTATTCAGCTTTTCCTGCATTCTTTCTATGGAAGACAAAAGAAGACTGATTCTAGCGGAAAGGGAAATCTAGCCTTGCACATCTCAAATATATTTCCCATCTCAAGCTATTGAAGACCATCTGTGACACAGAAAACATACTTTTAAAATTTTAATGCTAAAAAAAAAGTCTCTCTTTATTAGTCCCTTTCTTTGGCAAATGTATATGAGGAGCAGCGCTGTTGGTTGGAAGAACTGTCTGAGGGCCGCAATGCCCACTAACAGCTGTCCACTGCAGAGTACGGAGACTTCGATAGATGTTGGTGTACAGCCCAGTCCCAGCTTGCCCCTGGAAAAGCAGGCCATATTGATTGATATAGTGGGCTGCTGGTTGAGTGCACTCCTGCTCTGAGAGTCAAATTATGACCTTTGGGGTTTGTGCGTACCAGTGAGAAATGGAATGGGAATTTAGGTGCTGAAGGCCAAAATTGTAGTCCTGGGAGAAGAAAGAAATTTGTAGCTATTGTTTGGCAGTAGAAACATCTGTGAAAGAGTGAAGAAACTTTGCACCTTGATAATTCTTAGGCCCAATAGGATCCCCCATGAGTCTTGATTTCTTAAGATTTTCCCTGAGAATGCCTTAATTCACAGCTGCAATATAGGAATTTTCAAAAACTATAGTGTTAGCCCTGCTTTCTTTTCTGCATATTGGTTAGTAACCTATCAGAGAATGCTTCACATCATTTGACAGTGTGCTAGGATTTTTAGCCTACTTCCCCTTCCTAATGTTTTGTTTGGTTTGTTTTTTTTTTTTTTTTTTTGAACTGGTTGTCTAATACTGGCCAAACTTGATCAAGTGATAGAAATAAATCTCTTCCTGGATTTTTGGATGGATGAAAGTCAGAACATGTTAAGAGAGGAGCAAGAAAATTTGAGGTATTTTAAGTTCAGTTTAGCAGCAGCCGGTCAGCATGGCCCAGACGTTTGGCTGTACCTTGGGACTAGCAGTGGTATGTGTTCTCTCTTGCCTTGCTGGCAGGCCACAAATGCTAGCTAAGGATGAGATAGGAGGTACTGGAGACCACAGGAGGTGCTCAAGATACTGCAGAAGTCAGTGAGATGGTAGCAGCATTCGAGAGGAACTGGAGTTAGTGAACCAAAGGTATTGTAATGTGGGAATCTTGTATGTAGATGTAGGAGGAATAAGACATAGGATACCAGGCTTTGTAAGGCCTTTCATGGGTTTAGCAACCCATGGTCTGCTTACTGTGTTTGTATTGGCTTGTTAATCTGCTTTGGTTTGTTGGTCTCTTGAACAATTTCAGGGGAGAAGGTAGAGTAACTTGTGGTGGATTGCAGGTGTAATGCCAGCACTCGCACAGACGCTATTAATTTGCTAGTATAATTTTGTTCTTAGGTTCTGTCTTAAGTGTATTTAACCTGCATATTTGTTATAGCATAAATTAGTATTTAACTGCCTCAGGGAAGTAGGAGAAGAGGGGCAAGTATAAGATGAACATGTTAGTTTCAGCTTCCCAGCTTGTCCTCACAGAAAACTCTGGTGGATGCTACCAGGGTCCTTATTTTTAACTCTCTAAAGTGTATGTTTTCCATTCAGTAGTCTAGGTTATTTGGATTTTTTCATTAGCAGCGTGTTTTTAAGATAAAACAAAAGAGTAGAATTTTCCTTTGCAGTGGTTTTTTTTTTAATAGCCCCCTACCCCACCCCAAATTAAAATAATTAATTACTTTTCTGTTTTCCACTATTAATCTTTTAGAGCAGTATACAGAGATTTTGATTCTTGGTTTCATGTATTAGGAATTAAAAACAAACAAAAAAAAGGCTATTTGAATAGTGTCCTGTGCAAAGTAAGGCTTCAAAAAGAGCTAGTTGTTGTTTTTTATTTTTAGTGTTCTTGCTTTCATGCTTTCATTAGTAGGTGGGCTACTGACACTGGTAGAAAAATAACTGTGTGCAGCAGTTTGTAGTTGGCCTCCTTCACAAGATAACCTAGACCTAAAATCAAAGGCTTTTTACAAAACTGTAAGGTAAAGGGGTTTTTTATGTTTGATATCTCAGCCTATTGACCAGATTATCAACTGATATGAATACTCATAGCTCTACTAAATTTCATGTGGTTATGCCTACTTACAAAATCCAAGCATCTTGGTCTTTATGATGACAGGCATCCAAGATGCGATCTTCATTGCAAACTTGGGTACCTTGTCAAATGTCAGTAGTGAGCCAACAAAGCGCCTGCTATGTCCGTGTTAGCATGAGCTCATATTAGTTAGAACTTGTTTGTGTTTTAGCTGCTTTGAACAAAACAGGATGTTAAGAATCTGGTAATTTATGATGTTTACTTTCAGGACCTCAGGGCAGAAACCCCACTTGGTGACCTGTGGCATCATGACTTTTGGGGTAGCAAACTCAGCAGCAATACCAGTCATAAGTCATATCGACCACTAACT
Organism: Pelecanus crispus; assembly: GCF_030463565.1. NCBI lineage: Eukaryota > Metazoa > Chordata > Aves > Pelecaniformes > Pelecanidae > Pelecanus > Pelecanus crispus. The sequence continues at coordinate 165,911,962 of NC_134643.1, forward strand.
GTCCTAACTTTCAGGTGAGACTTGTCTTTTTGCTCGAGGTCTGATTTTTTTTGTTTGTTTGGTTGGTTTTAACTTATATTGGCTCAATTGATTATAGGGAGAAGGCAACAGAAAAGGAGACAGACAAAGTATCTGGAGGGTAGTTGGGTACCTTCCCTGAATATGATTTTCCTGTTCACTACCCTAACCTCAAACTGAGTTCTAATTTTCAAATTGTTTCTTTCCCACAGTATACATTATTTTGACATTCTGTATTTCAGTGTACCTTTCAGAGATTGTATCTTATGCTCTTATATACCTTGGTACTGGGGGCAGTATGGTTCAGTATACAGGTCACATCATCAAAGAACTAGGAGGTTGTATGTTCCCTTCACTTAGCCATGCTGCTGCTTATACTGCTATTGTAGTTTCAGTTCTCTGCTTTCCTGGTGGCCTGTCAAATGACTTTCTTTGTTTTGTTTTGTTTTGTTTTTTAATAGATAGCACCAATCTACTGTGGCCTTTTGCCACTGGGTCACTGAATAGTCTTCCCACCTCTTCCCCCCTGATATTCTAACTTTAAGTGCGTGTGTGTGTGTGAGAATCCTAGTGAGAGATGTCTGCCTGATATATAACTCGCTGGTTTTCTCAAATAACTAAAGGTTTATGAGGATTACTTCTGTAAATGCTTAGCTCATGTTTTTTGCACAAAGATTTGAGCAAGCAGTTGACCATGTAGAAATAGGGTACCGTAATGCAGAGAATCTTTGAGGACTCGGTCTTAAGCTTGTTTATTTTCCCCATAGAATCGTTTAGGTTGGAAAAGACCTTTAAGATCATCCAGTCCAACCATTAACCTAACACTACCAAGTCCACCACTAAACCAATTAAGGGGAGAGTAATAATTAATTTCATGTTTCCTGGCTTGGTGGCTGGATTATTTTTTAATGAAAGTAAAATCTAGGAATCATTAAGGTTGGAAAGGACCTCTAAGACCATGAGTCCAACTATCAGCCCAACACCACCGTGCCTACTAAACCATGTCCCAAAGTGCCATGTCTGCCTGTTTTTTGAACTCCTCCAGGGATGGTGACTCCACCACATCTTTGGGCAGCCTGTTGCAATGCTTGACCACCCTTTCTGTGAAGAAGTTTTTCCTAATATCCAATCTAAACCTCCCCTGATGCAACTTGAGGCCATTTCCTCTCATCCTGTCGCTAACTACTTGGGAGAAGAGACCAATGCCAACCCCCTACAACGTCCTTTCAGATAGTTGTATGCAACTAAGTGTTATGGATGGGGACCTGGCACCGGTTGTGCAGTTGTGTCCAGTCAAAGCCAGGGACTAAGTGATTGCAGAAGAAGTACTCCCACTCTTAGTCCTCATATTCAAGCAAAAACTTTGATTCTTGAGTGCAGTGTCAGTGTTTTAAGTACTTAGAGCTGTGGGTTTCACTGTTGGGGTTTCTTCACGTTTTCGTCAAGGAAAATACGCAACTGAATAGAATGTGTCAGAGTCTTAAACTTATTAAAGCTTTCAGTGCATTACACAGCACATGCTTTCCTTTCTTTTCAAGGTCTCTGTGGTATATTCCATCTCTAGTAACATCCTGGTTAGTTTAAAGAGCAAACTGGGATACAGTCATTGCTGTATCTGAATATGTAGATGAGCATGTGGAGATGGTCCATAAAATGCTATTTTCATGAGTAAGAAATTGGTTTTCTTAATTTCCCTAAGCTCCAACTTTTACGTGTATCACATTTATAATAGGTTAGGCTTTTTTAATAGATTTCACTTATGCCAGATGCATATGCCAAATGAACTATACAAAATCCCTTATTCAAACTAAGTTTCTGTATATCTCACCTACTGATAAAAGTATACAGATAATAGCAAGATGTTTCTCCCTGTCTTTACCACAGAGTTCCTATCCTGAATAGGGCTTTAGATTGAATTTTCACTTACGCTTCCTTCTTGTTCTAATGCTTGCATGAAACCTCTCTCTGACCAGTCTCACAAATTAGTTACTACGATGTGCTGACTGACTGCTTTCTGGATTGATACTGGATTGTACCCAGATGGTTTCCACATCATCAGTCCAAATGCAAGGATGTTTTTCAGCTAGAATGTCAGTGGGAATCATAGTCTCGGTACATATTAGTTTCCTCACTGTGTGGATTTAATTAAAATTATTTCATCAGGTTGTTTTGGGACATAGTTTCCTTAAGCCCAAGGGTATCCCCCCAGTAGGCTGGATCTGTAGGACACTCCTGCATTGCAACACTGAAGTTACATTGCTGACCAAAAGCCAGTTCTAAGTAGTGATAGGTATGATCAACATAATAGCATGAACATATGTCTTTGGAGAGGGTAGATATGCTGAATATGGTATCCCAGATGAATACCTTTGACTGAAGAGCAGGATGTTGTTTCTAACCTACTGTGGTGGCTAAGTGGTAATACCACACATACTGGGGTTTGCTGGTGTATTTCAGCCTTTTTTTTTTTTGTGTGTGTGAGTGTGTGTCTAATATGATCTTGCTATGGGGTTGTTTAGGTTTTCTGTTTGCACATCTCAAACTATTGATGTAATTCCTAGCCTTAATGTTTTTGTTTCCATATAGAATTAATTACCTTTTTGCTGGAGGCTTCTACCCAGTTGGTTTCCATGTCATCAATATAATACTGCATTGTACTATCTCAGTGTTGATGGTTGATGTGTTCTCGATTTTATTGGGTGGACTGCAATTCAGTAATAAAGGAAGAAGACTAAACCTGGCTCCAAAGACATCTCTTCTAGCTGCTTTGCTGTTTGCCGTACATCCAGTGCATACCGAATGTGTAAGTACTGTATAATTAACTCCAACAATTTATATCTTAGAAGTTCTTGACCATCTTGACTAATTAGTTCTGACATAGCCTTATAGTCTACACATTGCTTTTATATATTCTTAACGCTTCTCTTGGCACATGTCTTATGAGGACAATCAAATATTACAGTTAGTATGTCCAAAAGCTTGTAATTCCACAGGGCTGGACCTTATTAAGGAAGATAAATTAAATAACTTAAGTACAATAACTAAAGAAGGATAGCCCTAAACTACAGAGTTTCCCTAATTACTGGATTAAGAATTCATTACTAGAAATATTAGCTCATGAGCAACCAAGGAGAATGGAAGATAAAATGAATGCAAACGCATAACCACTTTTCATTTCCATTTGCTTTGATTAAAAAAAACAAGGAGACAGAAAATTGGAGTGGGGGCATTATATGAACTGTATATGTGACTGTATTAGAACACTGCATTCTGGTTTTGAATCCATGCTGCAAGGAGGACACTGGGAAAAATGGAGAAGGCTCAGAATAGCCATGAAAATGATTAAAGGACTGAAAATCATCCCATGTCATGACAGATCGAACTCCATGGGTTTATGTTTTTAATATGAAGGAGAAGATTAAAGGATTTTTTTTTTAATCACAGTCTGTAATTATGTACATGAGGAACACAAATTTTATAGTAGTGGGCCCTTTAATAGTGCAGACAAAAGCTTAACAGTGGCTGGAAGTTGAAGCTGTAAAGTTTCAGGATAGAAACATGGCACATGTGTAGCAACCAGTTAAAATACCTGACCAAAGATCAAGGTCCTTGTGTGGAAATTCTAGTGAAGATGAGATGGTTTTCCTTCTTAAAAAGCTCTTTTGCACTCCTAGCTAAGAAAATCTTATGGCCTTATGCCAGTGGGCTTGCTGGATGCGGTCCCTGATTGCTTGATCTTATAATAATGAATAAATGAAATATAAAATAATCACAATGCAGGAATCATTTTTTTTAGAGCTTGGAAGGACTGAGCTACTGAAAAAGTACTAACTTTAACTTTGATCTTTGTGCTAGTAATGAACGCTGAATCCTTAGTCCACCTTAATCTATATATGTGGCACTGATTTTTCATTTATTCACAATATGCCATTGGTTTGGCTTTTTTTCATTTGCTTTGCACATGATTGATGGGGAAGATGTTACCGAAAGCTGTGCCTCTCAGCTGACTGGAGACCCTGCATGTATTGGAAACCTAGAGATGGTGCAAAGTTCTGTATTAGCAATTTGGCACCTTATTTGGCAGTGTGGCTAAAACATCCTGCCAATCATTCTCTGGTGTTTGCTTGCCTGCAGAATAGCTTCTTAGTGACAGCACATTATGCTAGTGTCAGAAGGGCCCCTAGTATTTGTTCTCCAAACTCAGTTCTAGATGTCAAAGTGAAGTAAAACAAGTCTTCAGTGCTTTTGATGTTCTGACATGTAAAGAGAAATCTCACTTGAGTCTTAACTTTGTAGTAGGCTTACTGTTGACTCCTTTATCAATATCTGTAATTTTATTCTTCATTCTATTTCACTCTAAAAATATATTTAAATCAGCAGGCAAATGTTAATAAGACCTTGGTCATGTCGATTAAATTACAAATGATGCGGTCTGCTTGCATACTCAAGGTTTAAAGACTTGCGTATGCTTTGGGCAAACACTGGAGGAAGAGCAAAAAAGTAACATGCTACATACCGTGTCTCTTCTAAGATCCAGGAGTGAAAAAAGTCCTCTAATCATTTACACACTGAATAATAAATCTTGCTACACAGAAGCAGTCGTGATACTGCTATGGTTCTAGCGTGAGTGTGTGTCAGGCAACATCTCCTCAAAAAGCATTCCTCATGATTTTAAAGCTGTGAGTTTTAAGCATCATGACATCCTGGTTTTGAAATGAGATGACATATTTTGACATAAAATTGTGAAGAATCTGTCTGTTTGCTGCTTTGGATTTTGGTATATACAGCACAAAACAAACTGTCATGTAAAACAGATCTTGAAAAGTTTAATGCTTTCAGTACCTATGTAAGAAAAACATCTGTCATTATCATTTTTCTACCTACAAGTAAACACTCTTGTGGTGTAGTTCTGTCTTCTAAAAAAATGCGTATTCTTTGTAACACTTGAGTGATATGAAATACTACATGAAACCCTGACATAAGAATATAACTAATACTAATTTAAAGCTGTGGTTTTTTGTTTACCTTGTTACCAGAGACTATGGGCCTGATCCTGCATTTGAGATGACATTGTACTGTTGGAGTCATCTGAGGCCATATATGTGTTACTAACCCCTTAATCTCTTTCTAACAAGTTGGCATTTATTTTCAAAATTGTCTCAGTTCACCTTTACTTTTATCTCATTAGCTGACAGCAGCTCCTGAAACAGAATGACACTTCATTATTTTCACCTTTCAAAGCACTCCACAGCTATTGAGTTAATTCTTGTAATTCCTCTATAAGATAGAAAAAGAAGCAGGGAAGTTAGGTGCATGGCTTTGGATAAATCAAGAAGTTTTTCTGAACTGAATTTAGAAGTCCAGCAGTTTCTCCTTTTGTGGTGCTCAAGTGAAGCTGAGAGTAAAGTTGGAAAGAGTCTCTTCAGTGGATTCAGTCCTACTCTCATGCCTCTACACTTGTCTTTCTCTCTCTGATGTTATTTAGAAATAGTTGTTCCATCATGTCAGACTGACACAAAAAAAAATGCCCTTTTCCTAAGAGAGGGTTAGCAGGTGTCTTTAAACAGAATGAAGATACAATTCATCGTTTTACAAGTAGTGTACTACACAAGAACCAAAATTTCTGCTTTAGTCCCCGAACCATCACCTCAAAAAGTGGATTAAAAATAAAACTGTAGCTGTTCTGCCCTGCTTCAGAAAGGCCTCTATGTACATCTTCTCCTGGAAACATGGAACCCAGCACTCCAGGAAGCAGAGCTAGACTGAAAGCAAAGGGGTGTTTCCATGACCGTTGCTCTGGGTATATGTTCTAGCGAGGTCCCAGCATCAGGGCCTATACAGTCCCCTGCCACTCCCCTGTGTCATGATTTCCACAAAAAATTCATGGTGTATCCTGACACTTGTGTAATTGAGGAATGAAGATCCAAGAATATGTCATACCATGTCTCAGCAAGTTATTGTAAATACAGTTTAAGGGCTTGTTGATGGCCCTGAGAATGCTCTTGATTTAAATAGGTTGGCACAGATCCAGAGTACAGAGGTCCCAGAATGCGAGTCTCATTTTCTTTTGCGTTAGAACAGCTTCTGTTACAAGATACAGTTGGAGGTAGCTCTAATGCAATCAATTAATATAACACAAAGAACTGCCATAGGGGGGATTTATTTTCCGATTCTGCAGGCTGGAAGCTATTTGTCCATTCTGAATGTTCAGACTGCAATTTGAAGGCTGGCTTGTCTTCTGAAAGTAGACAGTCCTGATTTGTATTTCAGCAGAGCTGCCAATTTCGCTGGGGTTCAGGATGTTTGCTGAGAGTTCTACTGAAAGGCAACCTGATCCAAAAAACAGATGGAATGGGGCAGAGCCAACATTTTCTTCAGCAAGGTCCTTCTTTGTTTCTTAAAACAGCAGTTTTTCATTAATTAAAGCCATATCATTTACCTAGTTGTTACTAAGCAGAACCCAATCAAAAGTAGGCTGTGGCTTAGAAAACTGGGTATCACTAATCCAGTAAACCAGGTTAAAAGAAAAAAACAAAAGTGATACAGTGATATTCTTTTATACATTTCACTTTGTATATATGTGTGTACCTTCATCTCAGTTTTTTTAAGAATAAAATCTGGTAATCTGAAACTTTTTTTTTCTTTTCTTTTTTAAGGTTGCTGGGATTGTTGGCAGAGCAGACCTACTGTGTGCCCTGTTCTTTTTGTTGTCATTCCTTGGCTACTGTAAAGCATTTAGAGAAAGTAAGCATTCTGTTTGCCCCTTTAGTTTTATATTGTGTATATTCTCTGCATTCATACATTTCAGTGAAGTATAGCAAAACTAAAAATGTCAGCTTGATGTGGTTGGAATTTATTAATATTTATACCCTCATAAAATATTTTGTAAAAATCTGCTTTAGCAGGTATTGTTAGAAGAGCTGGAAGGGTTGCTGTCCCTAATCTCCATTAAACACTAGGAATTTATTTTAAGAAAAGTCTATTTTGTAATAGGCTTATTTTTTAAATGTTTTATTGTTTATAAGCATAAAGAAATATTTCAGTAATTATTTTAGAAAGAAATCAAACCTGTAAATGTATATTCATAAATATTTTAATACACTTCATGCCATTATGTTGGGATGGCTTAAGTGGGAACAAAATTTAGGAACCTTACTTGTATCTTTAATGAATTGTAAAGAATTATTCATATGAGTAAGCCCTCTAAATTCCTGCAATATGCAAGTGCTGGCATATACATGATGAATGTAGTGTTACTCATAGAGTGTTTGTAAGACAGCTGTATTTTAACATGAGCAATTCCTTCACAGACGTTTTTTCAAGTGAGCCTTTAGATCTGTTGTATTATTTGATCTGAATGCAAGTTGGCAGTTCAAATACGGTTGTGGAGAAATTATCTTGGGGCTCTGTTAAATAAACACACAAGAATACATCAATTCACAATTATGAAAAACTATAGAGGACATGTAATCTGGTATCTGAATGTGTCCCACCACAGGAAATATGGGAATCATTTGGTGAACCCATGAACAGCTGTGTTGTGAAGAGCTTGTATGATAGCAGTTCAGTGGGCATGGCCTGTAATGTTTAACCAGAGTTGACAGTGTATTACAGAGCTACCTGAGCTGGCTTTGAATGATCTAGCTTAACAACATAGTCATTGGGTGCCATCACAGAGCTTAGTGTAGGCTGAGAGGGGTTTTATCTCAACTCGTGGGTTGAGGTAAAAACAGTTTAATAGGTAAAGCAAAAGCTGCACATGCACACAAAACAAAATATGAGGAGTTCATTCCCTGCTTCCCGTCGGCAGGCAAGTGTTCAGCCATCTCCAGGAAAGCAGGGCTCCATCACGCATCACGGTGACTTGGGAAGACAAACGCCACAACTCCGAATGTCCCCCCTTCCTTCTTTTTCCCACAACTTTATATGCTGAGCATGATGTTATATGGTCTGGGATATCCCTTTGGTCAGTTGGGGTCAGCTGTCCCAGCTGTGTCCCGTCCCAACTACTTTTGCACCCCCAGCCTACTCACTGGTGGGGTGGTGTGAGAAGCAGAAAAAGCCTTGAATCTGTGTAATCACTGCGCAGCAGTAACAAAAACATCCCTGTGTGATCAACGCTGTTTTCAGCACAAATCCAAAACATAGCCCCATATAGCTACTATGAAGAAAATTAACTCTATCCCAGCCAAAACCAGCACAGCCACTTCAAATGATATTTATGGTGATTATTGTTCACTTCTGATATTTTTTCCTCCCCTTTGAGTAGGTTTCATTTCTTTCAACTGAACTAATAATTTCTTGATGAAAATTGGCCTTGGGATCTTGCTCACTCATTTATTCGTTTCTCACCTATTTTACTGGGTATGATTGTGCTTTAATGATTTTTCTGTTAGAGTCAGAGTAAATTAAACTAATCAAAATATTGGCTGTTTGCTTTCCAGTTTGTTGGTACAGGTAGGCCTATATGGCAGGGGTAATAATCTTCGCTTGAAGAACTCAAGAGACAAATTCTTAGGATGACCATTGGAGACTTTTATATAAGACTCTGTAATTATTTTCTTATGGAGGACATATCAGGAATGATTAAGAATGTGATGTGTACTCTGGTTAGGGATGTTCTGAGTGCTTGTACAACTTGTGAAGGCCAGTTTGATAGTTTTTAGAAGTCAGTGTCATTTTAATAGTATACTTGTACCAAAATTCTTGTCATTGATACAAAAGAAGGAAATGTTGTGAAGACAAGATACTAAGCAGCACTTAGTATGTTTTATTGGACATTACATCATGGGAGTGTCATAGCTGAGTCTCTTAAGCAGATTTGCCAAGGAAAACTACAGTCTGCCAGCATAGTTGTGCCTTTTGTCTTTCAGGTCAGTTTTCAATGTTTGCTTGCACCTTCACTGCCTGCTTTTCCCTCAGCAACTTCTTAAAGAAATTTAGACTTTCTTTGTATTCAAGAATTTGTATCCAAGTTACATACTTGAGTCTCTCCCAACAGTTTCCTCATTTTGGGTAGCTTGGTGACAGTTTCAGGCTCTTGCAGATCCTATCTGGCATGTCCTAAATGAAAGAATGAAAAGTTATTTCCAGCACTGTGAAGAGCAATAATAAGTTCTTTAGCAGATCTTGCATGGAGCCTGAAGGGAGGAGGCCAAGCTTCAGAGTATTTCTTTCCTCTGAACCTCACATGATTTGCTGCAGGTTGATGAGCAGTGTGCCAAAAACCAGACACTTGAGAGTCAAGGTTTCAGGTCAGAATGGTTTTGGTCTGAAAACTGACTTTGAAATGCCTGGGTGAGATTCATTGTTCATCCTGGATGTGCCTTGCTGTGAAAGTCATTCATTTGTAAATAGAAGGGTGGGTGAGATAGAATAGAATGGACTATTTCAGTTGGAAGGCACCTACAGTGATCATCTGGTCCAACTGCCTGACCAATTCAGGGCTGACCAAAAGTTAAAGCATGTTATTAAGGGTCCAAGTGATAGGTTCAGGGCATCAACCACCTCTCTAGGAAACCTGCTGCAGTGTTTGGCTACCCTCGGTAAAGAAATGCTTCCTAATGTCCAGTCTAAACCTCCCCTGCTGTGGCTTTGAACCATTCCCACACATCCTATCACTGGATACCAGGGAGAAGATATCAGCACCTCCCTCTCCACTTCGCCTCCTCAGGAAGCTGTAGAGAGCAATGACGTCGCCCCTCAGCCTCCTTTTCTCCAAACTAGACAAGCCTGTGAGGTCCTCAGCCACTCCTCACAGGACATTCCTTCCAGCCCTTTCACCAGCTGTGTTGGTCTCCTCTGGACACATTCAAGGACCTTCACATCTTTCTTAAATTGTGGGGCCCAAAACTGTGCACAGTACTCCAGGTGAGGCCACACCAGCACTGAATACAGCAGGATGATCACCTCTTTTGACTGGCTGTGTTTGATGCACCCCGGGATGCAGTTTGCCCTCTTGGCTGCCAGGGCCACTGCTGACTCATATTGAGCCTGCTGTTGACGAGCACCCGCAGATCCCTTTCTGCGGGGCTGTTCTCCAGCCACTCCTCTCCCAATTTATACTTGTGTCCGGCGTTCCGCTGTCCCAGGTGCAGAATCCAGAATTTTGACTTGTTAAATTTCATCCCATTCATCACAGCCCAGTGCTCCAATCTATGTAGATCCCTCTGCAAGGGCTCTGGTCCCTCAAAAGAGTCAACAGCACCTCCCAGTTTGGTATCATCAGCAAACTTGCTAACAGTGCATTCAACTCCTGCATCCAGATTGTTGATTAATGTATTGAACAGAACTGGCCCCTGAACTGAACCCTGAGGAACACCACTGGTGACTGGTCTCCAGCCAGATGGAGCCCCATTCACTGCGACCCTTTGAGCTCTGCCCTTCAGCCAGTTCTTCACCCAGCGCATTGTGAACCTGCTCATCCCACAGTTGGGCAACTTGTCCAGAAGGATGCTGTGAGGGACAGTATCAAAAGCCTTACTAAAATCCAGAAAAACTACACCCACCACCTTCCCTTCATCCACTAGGTGGGCAACCTTATCATAGAAGGATATCAGATTAGATAAACAGGACTTGCCCTTTGTGAACCCAAGCTGACTGTGCCTGATGATTGCATTATTCTTTAAATGCCTTTCAATGGTACTTAGTATAATCATCTCCACAATTTTTCCAGGAACTGAGGGTAGACTAACAGATCTGTAGTTCCTTGGGTGTTCCCTCACACCCTTTTTGTAGATTGGAGTAACACTGGCTAGCTTCCAGTCAGTGGCAACCTCCCCAGACTCCCAAGACCTTTGGTAGATGATCGAGAAGGTTCCTACCATAACATCTGCTAGCTTCTTCAGTACTCTGGGATGAATCCCAGATTGTCTGCACCACCGGTATCCCTACAAACTTGACTGCCAGCCTCATAAGCCAGCTGCATTTCACCTTGTGTCCATTATATATGTGGTATTCTCAGGCTTTACTGGTTGAACCTTCAGGACGTTTCCCTACTTTGTCACCTTAAGCATCTAACTTGGGCATGCAACTTAAAAGCCTTTTCTCCCTGCTCCTTCTTCGTAGTCACTGGAAAGATACTTCTTTTGATGGCCAGTCAGGGGAATAGATTATCTTAGGCACTTGTAGTCATCTTCTAGAGGTACCAGTATCTCTCAATTGTGTAGAAGCTTAGGAAGAGTAGGCTTATAACTTAGGGTGCATTTCCATTGTCACTTCAGTTGGGCAGAAGTGCAGGTGACTGCTAAAATGGAGCAATCTAGCTTCCTTTTATCATAAATTATAGAGCAAATTAGGTCAGAAGGAAACTCTGGAGGTCATCTCTAGTCCAACAGCTTAAAGCAGAGTTAACTTCATAGATCAGATTGCTCAGGGCCTCAGCCTGGTGAGTTGCAAAAATCTTCAAGGATGCTGGGGAAGTGGGAGGGGAGGCGACACATGACCAATTCACCTCAGCCTCTTTTCCTATGTTATATTCTTCAGCCTCCTAACCATCTTAGTGGTTCTTTACTGGATTTTCAGGTTGCTGATGTGTTTCTTGTGTTGGACACCACACTGAACACAGTACTCCTGATGTGGCCTCATAAGAGCTGAGTAGAGAGGAACAACAACTTTCCTTGACCTGCTGGGTATGCTGTAGCTAGTACAGCCCAGCATGCATTTAACCTTCTTCATTGCTGCAGAGGCACGCTACTGACTCATCTTCAGCTTGTCAACCAGGAGCTCCAGATGCTTTTCTGCAGAGCTGCTGCCTAGGCAGTCCCCAGCCTAGACTGTTACATGGTGCTGTCTTTCATTTTCATGAGGCTTCTGTCAGCCCATTCCTCCAGCTTGTCATGGTCCCTCCAAACAACATTCCTGTTCTCCACTGTACCCATGTATTTTCTTGCTGAACCCCAGTAACCACCATAACGAGTTTTACTTTCTGCCCTTCCTACACCTTTTTTTCCTTTGGGAGGTGAGGTTGGTCCAGCCCATCAGGCAGCTGTTTGAACATTAGTGTCTGTATAGGAAAGGCTAGTGTCTGTATGGGAAAAGGCAGCTACAAAGAGAATGGAGGCTTTCTCTTTACAAGGAGCCACACGGATAAGACAAGGGGTAATGGGTACAAGTTGCACTGGGAGAGGTTTCACCTTGATGTAAGAAAGACATTTCTTATGGTGAGAACAATCAATCGCTGGAACAACCTCTCCAGAGATGTGGCAGAGTCCCCATCACTGGAGGTTTTCAAGACACGATTGGAAAGGGTATGAGGTAATATCATCTGGGCTCCCTTTCCCACAAAAGGTTGGACCAGATGATCTTTGGAGGCCCCTTCCAACCTGGGCTGTTCTGTGATTCTGTGTTTGTATGAAAGGCTTTAGGAAAAAGGGAACCAAATATGGGGAAGTGACTGTAGCAGAGTATGAGTTTTCAGTGGTTTTATTGTATTAAAGTAAATATGAAGTTTTACCCTTGGATGCCTCCATTTTGGTGGTATGAGTTTCCTTCTTTTGTGAACAGTTCTTCTAGCAATTCACAAATAATAGGATAAATAAGGAGTAAAGACCTTTTTATCTGAGTTTAGCTGAGTTTGATTCTGTGTAGATTGAGGGAGTCAAAGACAGCAAAAACTGTCATAGTCTCAAATGTAAGCCGACCTCACTCTGAACATAGGTAAAGAACAAGCATTTTAAAAAGATGCACATATAGTTTAAAGAACGGACTTAAACAATGTCTCCTAAGCAGCAAAAATACCCTTTCTTCTCTCAGAATGTTTTCCTTCTGCTGGCAAATCCCCAAGATCCAGAAAATCTGCCATACCGCCAGTGCACATTGATAGTTCAAGTTAAGAGTTGGTATTGCATCACTTTCTAGGTCAGACCAAGATGGTAATTTATCTTTGTGGAATAGTCTTTGTTAGTAAGAAAGGGAGAGAGAAAACAACTAAAAAACCCTCTGTGCATTCATTCTATTGCATCAGGCTTATGTTTCTCATCAAATATAGCTGCTTTATGATGATCCTGCAGAAAACTGGGATCTACCAGTTTGTTCTAACGTCCTATTTCCTTTTGTCCTGCTAGATTTGTATATACTGAAGGCAAGCGTGACCCTAAACCCTAGGTCAACTGCCTATGTCCATGTTTCTGGATTTGACTGTCACATGTATATAGCACTTAGGTCACCAGCTTTTTACAAGCAGTAGAAGAACTATCAAAGGTGGATTTTTTAAATTGTTATTAATAGATGCACAGTAGCGTGACTCTTTTGGAGTACTTAAAAGAGGGTACAACTTCAAGTCCTTCAGGATTTGTGGACTGTATTTGTATTGTCTTTTGAATAGAGTTACCAAAATGTGTTTGATGCTAGTTGGCTTTTAATGATGAACTTTGAGTGAGCATCAGAGTAAAACAAGTACTGAAAAGCCTGAGGTCATGCTACTGATATGGTTGTGCCCTCAGTAACATATACTGTTTCGTCAGCAGCATCCCAATGCTACTATCAGACAGATAGGTTATCTAAGTCTTTCATAAAGAACCTGACTATTCCTGCAGCAAGGCAATGTGAGATTTGTGCACAGCTGAGTTCCAGAAATCTGTTTGGTTTTCACTAGCGTAGATGTAATTGTTGAACTGTCGTTCTTGAAGTCTTCTCTAACAGAAACAAAAGTCATAGAAGAGACTGGTTAATAGTTGTTTTCACCTGATGTCTAAGTGAATGAATGTAAGAATTTTTTTTAGCTTGGGAGTAAGGAGTATATATAATACTGAAAATAATCAGGAGATCAGAAAAATATCAGTGTCAGACTGGGAAATTTCCAAAGGAAAATAATGGGTTTTGTAAAGCTCAAGATATACTGCAGCTTGTTTGCCTAATGTGGTTTATTTGTGGTTTTGGTGGATTTTGGGGTAGACAGTTTCTTTTAGCCAGAATCTGTAGCATTGATTTTTTTTTTTTAAAGTATCAGCATTTAACACACTATGTGGGCTATAATTATATCTTACTGAAGTTCTAAAATTCTGTTACTTTTTCCCACTATACAGTTTTTCATGTTACCATCTTTGATAGGATAACATTTATATTTGCAAGGAACTAATCTGTTGTTCTCATTCTGTCCTGCTGTTTTAAAACACAACTGTGGGGACAAATCCACTGCATAGGCTTTGGAGACAGCAAGAGCTGACAACTGTTTAGGTATGTTCTGAAGGGAATTGTGGGTTATTAACTTTGTTGAATTGTAATGCAGCTTCTCTGGGAATTCATAGGGCATTTCAAAACTGCTGTAGTATTCATTTTGCCTTCCTTTATCTTCAACCTTGACAGTGATCCAGTTGCATGTATCCGCCATCTGCATTGGTGATCTCTGAGTGATGTAAAAGTACGAGTTCATGATACTTCCTTCATGTGAATAATATTGTCCTGGATATTAAATAGGGGATCAACTGTTTGCTCATATGCTATGACTTCTAAAAACGACTTTGTTCTGGTTGCGTGTTTCTGTTGTGTTATGTTCTATGTAGTTGCCCGTTAATCATCTACTAGTTCAGTGTTAATTTAATAAAACCTGCGAAGTAGACTGTAGTGATGAGTTTTGTGAATATTGGAGGTTTGTATTATGGAGGTTTTCCTATAGATTGGAAATGTTTAAGTCTCCTGTGTGAAAGAGATCATTGTTAAGATATGGGGAATTTGTAGGTATTTTGCTGTTGGTCAAGAGGTATTTACTATTATTAAACATGTGGACCCTGATTTTTCAACTGTGTGCCATACTGTTCATATTTGAACGTATTGGGAGGGAATAGTTGTATGTCAAAAAACTAAGAATTTTTTATATTATATTAGACAGAGGAGAAACAATAACTGTTTTTTGTAGATTTAGTGCTAAATTATGCTTGTCCAAGACGGTGTGATTCAGGGATAGATGATCCCTTTAGTGTAGCATGTATGTAATGAGTTTGAGATGCTTGGATATGTTTAGGAATGGCATTTGCTAGTGTAATTTCATTATTAAGTGAAACACTGAGCTGCAGTAGTGTGTACATTTGGAGACACACAAGGAGATCTCAGGCTTGAGTTAATTCTAACAGTGGATTCTTATATGATCTTTTAAGACTACATAATTCTTCCCCCTTTGCTTAGCAGTTCACAAGCAGGGAAATCTCAGACCTTGGTTAGATGATTATTTGTAGCAGTCTGGCTGGAAGATCCCATCCCCACAGGCAAGGCACATCAGTGGAATAAATGAGGGTTTCTGATCTATTTCAGTTAAAAATTACAACTTCCTGCAGGAGTTCAACATAACTAACTTTGCTTCAACTTTCAAAGGAGTAGGTGCTTTCACAAAATCAATTACTGGGTTTCACCTGAATATGGTGACTTCTTAAGATGCTCCAAGCTGTCACCTGGCTGAGCCCTAAGTTGCTCAATTAGCTTTGAAGGAGACACCTAATGCCTAAATGTCTGAATTGGTAATAATTGTTTGGGATATTGTTAGTTTGACTTTAAAGTAAGACTAAGCTTGGTACTCTAAATGTAGTATTTTCTTCATATCCTTAACATCTAAGGAATTTGTCTTCGTTGACTTGTGGATTCAGGACACTGCAAAATAAGGTCTCTCAAAATAGCATTAGCGTTTAGGAAGACAGAGTTAAGGTGTATCATAAATGTGCTGCTCATAAGTTTAGGATCAGTCAATTCCATACTGTAAAACACTTTGAGTATGCATCCTTGCTCTAGGAATGCTTATATTTAAGTCTAGCAGTCTAAGTGGAGGAGCCCTCATGCCTTGTTTATGGTTTATATAAGTATTTCGTTGAATCCCCTCAACTTTCAGACTTAACGTACTCCTAAAGAGGGACCATCTCAGCAACCCTTTCTGGTTTTGTATAGAAAAACTTATTTTTCTGGCTTAAAAAAAAAGAAGCAAGTACTCTGTTTCTTTGGCATGCTTACAATTTTGTCCATCTGTTAGAGTGGCACAATGCCCACTCACAATATGGTGTACCAGTTTCAACCAGGCACAGGTGCCAACGAAAGATTGGTTTCGTTTTCTGACATGAGATTTTTCTGTTGGGAAGCACCGTATTAGGGGAATGTGCTTTGTTAGACTGATTACTTCTGTTGGCATGTGTGTATCTCACAATAATAATTAGCACTTATGCAGTGCTTTACATTTTCAAGTCACTGTTTAAAAAAAAAAAAGATTGAAGGCATTGCTGAATGGTGGTCTTTTGTATCTATTTTTCCAGCCTAGTTTACTGAGATTTCTGCAGTTGGGGGCGGGGAGGGAGGGGGGAGCATGTGTGTGTGTGTCGTGTGTATTGACCCAGGAACAAGCACAAGATAAAATGTTTCTTAATTGAAATTCTTTCTCTTTGAAGTTTAATCACTGATGAATTTTCATAATATTACAATTCTATATATGACTGTATTGACATTTTGAGGCTGAAAAAGGAAGCAAAGGAATAGAGATTATGGTTTTTGGGAGGAGATCTTGATCACAGAATCACAGAATGGTTGAGGTTAGAAGGGACCTCTGGAGGTCACCTGAGCTGACCTGCTCAAGCAGGGTCACCTAGAGCCAGTTGTCCAGGACTGTTCAGACAATGTTTAAGTATCTCCAAGGAGGGAGGCTTCACAACCTCTCCGGGCAGCCTGTGCCAGTGCTCAGTTACCCTCTCAGTAAAAAAATGTTTCCGGATGTTCAGACAGCACCTCCTGTGTTTCAGTTTGTGCCCATTTTCTCTGGTCCTGTCACTGGGCACCACTGAAAAGAGCCTGGCTCTGTCGTCTTTGCACCCTCCCTTCAGGTATTTATGTGCATTGATGAGATCCCCTTGATCCTTCTCTTCTCCAGGCTGAACAGTCCCAGCCCTCTCAGCCTTTCCTCACAGGAGACATGCTCCAGTCCCTTCATCATCTTACTGGCCCTTCGCTGGACTCACTCCAGTATGTCCATGGCTCTCATGTTCTGGGTAGCCCAGAAATGGACACAGGACTCCAGGTGTGGCCTCATCAGTGCTGAGTAGAGGGGAAGGATCCTCTCCCTTGGCTGGCTGGCAATACTTTGCCTAATGCAGCCCGGGGTACCATTAGCTCTCTTTCCTGCAAGGGCACATTGCCGGCTCAGGTTCAACTTGTTGTCCACCAAGATCCTCAGGTGCTTTTCTGCCAAGCTGCTTTCCAGCTGGGTGGTGCCCAGCATGTGCTGTGCCTGGGCTTGTTCCTCTCCAGGTGCAGGTTGAACTTGAGGTTCCTGTCATGCCATTTCTCCAGCCTGTCGAGGCCCCTCTGGATGGCATCGTGACCCTCTGGCATATAAGCCTCTCCTCCCAGTTTTGTGTCATCCGCAGACTTGCTGAGGGTACACTCTGCCTCATCATCCAGGTCATTAATGAAGATGTTGAACAGGACTGGACCCAGTATTGACCCCTGGGGTACACTGCTAGTTACTGGTCTCCAGCTAGGCTTAATGCTGCTGATCACCACCCTCTGGGCCTGACCATTCAGCCAGTTTTCAACCCACCTCACTGCCTGCGCATCCAGCCTGTACATCAGCAGCTTCTCTATGAGGATCTTATGTGAGACTGTGTCAAAGGCCTTACTAAAGTCCAGGCCTTTGACACTGTCTCCCGTAAGATCCTCATTATGGGTCCCTCATGATTTCTCTTTTGCTGGGTGCTCATCCATTTTTGAGAGTCCATACTTAAGCTTAGCTACACTTGACATGCTGAGACATTCCTGGCATCTGAGACTTGGATTTTCACAAGAAGACAAGTCTGTTTCTGCACAACTTTGAATATGTGCCTACTGAATGGCATTAAATTATCATTTTTTTCTGCTAGACCATTTCTCCAGTTTGTCAGTGGAATTCTGACTTCTTAATATGCTTCCTGGCCATTGCAGCCTGGCAGCACCTCTGGACTTAACCAGCATATTCCTTATTCTATCATCCAAATTTTTAAAATTACCTATTAGAGCCAGACAAAGGAAAGACCCAATCCAGAATGTATCTTAACATTTTTCACAATGAACTAGACTCTTAGTGTAGTTTTCCAGCTGTTACTTGTACCCATTCTATAATAATTACATGCAGCCCATGTTTTTTCTGGTGTATTTCACACTGTCTTCAGTGGTATTCTCACGCCTTCATGAAGTCAAGGTATAGGATGTTTACAGGTTTACTTTCATCAGGAAGCCCCCCCCCCCTTTTTTTTTTCCCTGTCCAAATCAGAAATTATACTTAGTTTGATATAAATGGCTAAAATATGTCTTTGGCAAACAATTAATCATAGCCTTTCATGTTTTAGAGGGTCACCTAAAAAATGTTTTTTCTGTAAAGTGGTTTTTTTTCTGGGCAATTTTGACCAGCCAGCTTAGCTTTATTTCTTTGGCTTATCCTTTCGTATCTCTTTTCCTCTTTAAAAGTAGGCATGTATGTGTTGTGTTGTTTTATTTCAAGCTTCTGGATTCTCATGTGATTTTCATGATTTCTCAGAGGTAACAGTAGATTACTCTGGGTTGTATGGGATCTGCTGGAGTAAATTTAATCAATTGTAATTTAAAACAGATTAACTTCTATAAATTCTGTGTCTTGTAGTTCACTATTTTTGCTTTTGTTCTTGCTCCCTTTCTGCTGGGGTTGTTCTTGCCATCTGATTGCAGCTGACCTCTTTGTGAAAAAAATGAAGCAAAAAGTCAGAGAACACTTCTTGGTGTTGTCCATTTTCTTTCCCACTGAGTATTGGAATAACTCCTTTCTTGCTGCTCTTCTTACTAAATATGTCTATGGAATTGTGGGTTTTGTTCTTTACATACATACCTTTCCTCATTTTGTGATGTGACCTTTCTGAGTTTGTTTCTGTTTGAGTGTGCTGCTGTTGTACTTGTCCTTGATAATTTGACCTAGTTCCTTTTTTTCTATTACTTCTTACGTTTTGAATCATCATAGCATTTGTGAATCACCAGCTGATCTCTTACTATATATACTTCCCACTATCTTCCATGTTGAGATAGTTTGTATTTGTGTACCGAATACTGCTTCTCTGAGAAGTGCTTAGTTGTCCTGACTTCTATCCATCAGAATTTGATTCGGGAAGAAGAAATCTCTCAGTCAAAGAAAGTATACTTCAGTAAACTGAGTGAAGTCCATTGGCTTTGTTCACTGTTCTCCCATTTACACTTACTAAGAATGACTGATTGTCATTTTGTGAACAGTCAATTACTTTGCCTTCCGTCTTCGCATTCTCTCAGCTAGTTTATTTCTACATTTAAAAAAAACACAAAATACCCAAACCAAAAGTGAATTTCAAGAACTGGCTGAACAGTCTGTTGTACTGTAGAGTCTGAAGAGTTGAAGAGTTCCTCAAGGGATGCATTTAGGATAGATTCCTTTTATTCTTAGCAATACTCTTAGAATGAATTTTGAAGCCCCTTCCTCCATGAATTGCAACCCTCAGTTGTTCTTCTGTATAATTGATGTGAGTTGGAGCTTCCTCATTCCATTTTTTTTCAGTCACAATGTTTCTTCAGTTTATTCAGTATGTATTTTGTATTTCCATGTTTTGTTTTGGTATTGTTGCGATGTGTATGACTCCTTTCCTTCAGAAGGCTTTCTTTTAACTTTATAACATTTGCACCTCTGATGTTAAGTGTTACCTCACCTGTGAGGACATAATTTGGAGTGGAAGGAGAAGGAACAAATGCCTACTAGGTATTGCAGTGATGAATCTCAAACATCTTAATATTCACTCTGTTGAAGCTTTAAGTCGTAGGTAAGAAAGGAGTGCTAGAAGCAACTTCAAAACCTGTTTTTCCACATATTTTTATGAAAACTACTGCTCTCTGCCACAAAAGAAGTACTCTGCTTCAAAATGAGAGAGGAGGCCAATGTCAGCAGATCCTTTTCACACTTGTTATGGTTTGTATCTGAACAAACAACATCTGAGCTAGTATACTAGTTTCCCTTTATAATCAGTGAAGAGAGAGAGCTTCTTCTCCAAAAGGTGGACAACTGCATTTAATTAGGTAACTTAATCCCTGAAGGTGTCCCCTTCTCTCAGCCAGTTCAACAGGAAGCCTAGTAAAACTAGCTTAGGTGTAGGTGCCTACTTCTGGTGAAATTAATCTTAATTCTGCCATTTACCCTTTCCATAGACATACTGCAGTTCTGTTTAAGTACTGAGGGTCAAACCTGCATTAACAGTGGGGAAGAATTGCTCTAGAGATCAACGAAAGTAAGAAAGGGATTCAGTCAATGAATGTAGAGTTCAACTTTGTTTTTTCACGTGCCAAGTCAAAGATTGAGTCTTGTGATGCCTGTAGAGCCCATGTTGCTTGAATCAAGAAACTGCCTCTGAATGAGCTGAGAGCTTCCCTCTGTTGCTTGCACCTGTGGAGTTGAGGTTGTGACAGATATGTTTTTATGTGAAGTACCCATGTGCTGTGTGTGTGACAGTACCTTGGCTGAAGTAGGGCTTATTGTTATATTAATCTCAGAAATGCCTGCTCGTAGTACCCAAAATCAGCTACATGGTGCAGTCTTTAAAGACTCTTTCTTTGAGTAGAAGCTGTAGTTACTCTTGATCTCTTAACCCCAGAGTTCCTCACCCTGCTGTAAAACTGCTTCCTGAGTGCAAGAACTAACTGCTTCTCTGCTCAGATGCTGAAATTTTTGAGCTCCATGGCATTCCATTGCAGTGCTAATGAAAGGACATGAGGTACTTGCTAAATGCAGCAGCCCTGGAGAAGCAGCTCATTGTGCCTTTGTAGATTAGACTACAGTTAAAACAGTTTGCGTGTGTGACACTTCATGTGTAACCATTAGAAAGAATTTCTTGTTCTTGTGATAGCTTGGAAGACAGTGGCCAGTAATGATAGAGCTCTAGCTAAGGATGATAAATGTGTCTCAATATTGGGAATTAACCTTTGCAGATGATGAATTGTGGAAACTATGTGAAGCTTCTGCCGTTCTAATTAGTCTGGCTAAAACGTCTAGCAAACAGGGAGATTTCTAAAGTCTCTGAGAATAGAAAATGACTGCAATAAAGGGACAAATGCCAGCATATTGCAGGAGGTGCCCTATGCTTTTTTAGTCTGTATATCCAGATCTTGACTGATAGAAAAGATTGTGAGATTAAATGCTGTATGTTTTTAAAATTCTAATTTTAATTTAGATTTCTAACTTTACCTTTAAATGTATAAACCTAATGTTTTGGCATGCTTTATTTTGACAGATAAGGAAGGACATAATTTTTCTATATTCTGGGTGCTGGTGAGTGTTATCCTAGGTGCAATAGCCATGCTGTGCAAAGAACAAGGAATTACAATACTGGTAAGAATCCTCTTATTGACTGAATTTTGACCTCAGCATGTCAGATGCAGTTGTAAAGCCTACAAAGATGAATCTTCTCCACAGCTAATCACATGCACACCTGTTTGTTCTTTTAAGAAAACCCGTTAATGTTGACAAAAAGCAGTATTCTCGTAGATCTGTCTTGATTGTATCCCTGCCAATCCTTTGGAATTCTTCATTTTATCTTTTGCAAACAGGTTGCATGTATCTGTTAATTTCTTGCAAAATTTAAAAGTTTTACAGTGTTAGTTTCAATGTGTATCATGTTCATTGGCCTTGGCTTTGAATGTAATTGTTGAGATAGCAGGCCTACAAACCTCATGTTGAAGGCTTATGAACAAAGACATAACTGGAGGAGAGCATTTTTAAAAGCTCCACCCTCTTGTTTTTGTGAACAGTGTAATTAAAAGTAGGGCCATTGTTTATGCATTTCTAATACCAAATCTCTTCCTTCTGTCCCTTATTTAAGGATCTGTCTATGCAAACAGGTATAGTTACTGTTCATGTTCATTGTGCTTTTGCTTTTATTACTTCAGTGAAGACATTCTGTTTTGGGTGACCAAATCAGCCACCTGAAATGCTACATCTGTGATTTTTACCTTTTATATAGCCATGTATCTTTATAAATAAATCCAATTTGTAGCTTTAACTGACATAGATAAAGCAACAACAGAATCAGAAGAATTCTTTGCAGCAAGGACCCTCTTGTCCTTGATAGAAAAAAAAGGGAGAAGAAATTACAGAAAACTTCTTGCTTTAGGACATTATTTTTGGATAGATGTTTGTAGAGTGATGTATTTTTTAAAGGTGTCTGTAAGGAAAACATAAGGAATTCTCTTAAAACTTGGTGTGATTATTTCCTTTAGTGGCATGAAGTAATTATTTGAGCCAGCAGACACAGAATTGTTATTGGATCTGGGTTTTTTATTTGTTTGCTGTTCCGTTGCTAGGGCGATTATATTTATTGTGCTGAGGGGCATGGGTCCGAGGGATGAAGGGATAAATCACACATTAAAAAGATTGCTTGTAGGCTAAATGTATTTTTCAGCAGGATTCTTGCCTTCCTATCTCCATACAAGTGAGCCAAAAGCCTTTTAACTGTCAGGTGGCCTTTCTACACGGAACTACGCCTCTCTAACCTATCTTCTGTCTTCTCCCTTTGACTGTTAGAAAGAGACTTGCGGCCTCCCAATGTCCTAACTCTTTGCCTCACCTGGAACTATTTTTACTGTCTTCTTTCCATTTAGTCTTTAGAACATTGAGGTAATTTCCAAAGTTACTAGGAATTAGGCTAAATATTCAAGGATTGTAATGGTTGGCGATTGCTGAAACATTGAAGGGAATATGTTAAAGTTGGATTTTGCTGGTCACCTCAACAGAATTACCCCTGGATATATTTTAGCTGCTTGGGGGTAGTATGTGCAAGTGTAGTCCTGCAAAGCACTGAATATGCTCTGGTTTTATGTGTAGTGACTGATGTCACGCAGAAGGTTGATTGTTTTTTTCAGCAACTTCCACTGTGTATATTGGTGTAATTGCAAGAAAAGCAAGCCTGATATCTCTGTTAAATCTTTTGTTTGTTGCGACAATTTATGTACCCTTTAAAAATAGTATTCCTGAAACCTGACAGTCAAAAGATACCATGCTGCACAGCAAAAAATAAGTAGAAGGCTTAAAGAAACTCCACCTTACTGACAGAGGCCTTACCTTTTGACTGCAGCATTTACACTGTGGAACATTTGGGAAAGAAGAGGAGAGCAGAATACTGTTGTGACCATGCATATGAGGTCTAGCTTGCTGGTACATGGCATTCCCCGAAGGGTTACTCCATGTACCAGGAGAATCCCCATTACAGGAACATGATATTCTACTCATCTGAGCTCAGGTTCTCAATTTACCATTCTGCCTTCATTACTACCAACGTGTCTCTCTACTTGTTTGGAATCAGTATTAAGATGTACAATAACTCATGGTAGAAGTGGAATTTAAGATGTATTTTAAAAAATAGTGGTCAGCTGCTCCATCTTATGCTCTTTATTTTTCTCTTGGTTGCTTAGGGTTTGAATGCAGTGTTTGATGCACTGGTGATTAACAAGCTAAATGTTTTGGAGCTTATTCAAAAGTTACTACATAAGGACAAGTCATTGGAGGTGAGTCTGCAGAGGTTTTGTTCATTCTGGCCATTCAGACAGTCCTGTACTAAAAGACAAAGATACAACTTCTGACAGTTCTGTTGTTGAGAATTACAAAAAAAATAGAGGTATGTTCAGTCAGCCTAGTAAGGCAATGTGCTGTGACATCTTTGCAGCAACATGAGTAGTAATGGGATAGCATTAGAATTGTATTAGATAGTGAAATCCATTCCACACTTCTCTCAACAGTGTGTTAAAAA
This sequence comes from Pelecanus crispus, assembly GCF_030463565.1. Lineage (NCBI taxonomy): Eukaryota > Metazoa > Chordata > Aves > Pelecaniformes > Pelecanidae > Pelecanus > Pelecanus crispus. The sequence goes on from NC_134643.1 coordinate 165,935,706, forward strand.
TATGGTGTGGAAGAGCTGACTGCTTGATGCAACAAGTTCTCCAGGGTCAGTAGCTATATACCTGAAACGGTTGTTTAACGTAGATTGGTCAGAGTAAAGAGAGACAGATTTATTCAGATTCTCAAATAAGACAGATAGACCTTTGAAAAAGTACATTATAAAAAATATTATGTCTACTTTGCCAATCCCACTACACTATTTTTTTCAGAATACAAATTACCAAACAGGAGACAGTTCCTAGTAGCTTGGGATTTTAAAAGAAAAAATACATAATCACTGATAGTCGCTAAGGATCAAATTTCTGACTTTTGTTGGTATCACTTTATCCAGTATAGGCTCAAGTGGAATCCAGCACCTAGTATTTGCACTGGCAAGCAAATCACAGAAACAATCAGCCTCAGGTGAATGATTGATAGCAGCCAAATAGACCAACAGCCTGCCTAGAACATCACTGTTATTCAACAGCTAAATTATTTGCCTCTCCCATCCAAGGTTGAGCAAGGCAAAGGAATATTCATTGTACTTTGCATTGACCAGTGGTGTCACTGCAGAGAAGTCTTGCTCATGTTTCTGAGTAGTGCAAGTCCTATGGGGCTTTTAAATTGCTTTGCAAAGAGTGAAGTGAGGAGCTTCAGGGGGAGCTCAGTAAAAGGGGAATCTCTAGAACTGAAACAGTAGATTTGACAAAGAATGGCTAAGTGAGGTATGCAAGAGTATTTCAGGCAGCAAATAGGAATGCTGGGGAATTTTGTTGTATAATGAGAGTAATGTCAACTAGCATATGACAAGAAAAGAGTCTAGAGCTGTAGGGGACTAAAGCAGAGCCAGTTCAGAATTACAGTGATGGAAATAAAAGGTAATAAGGAGGACCCTGGGAACTACTGACCAGTCAGCCTCACATCAGTGCCTTTGAAGACTGTGGAAAATATCCTCCTGGAAGTTATGACAAAACATATAAAAGACAGGGAGGTGATTAGAGACAGCCAACATGGCTTCACCAAAAGAAGATCGTGCCTGACTAATCTAGTGTCCTTCTACAATGGAGTGACAAAATCAGTGTACAAGAGAGGAGCTACTGATGTCATCTACCTGGATTTCTGCAAGGCCTTTGATATGGTCCTCCACAACATTCTTGTTGCTAAAATGGAGAAAGATGGGTTTGACTGATGGACTGTTGGATGGATGAGGAATTGGCTGGATGGCTGCATCCAAAGAATTACAGCCAAAAGCTCAATGTCCAAGTGGTAACCATATGAGTGGTGTCCTTCAAGGATCCATACTTGGACCAATACTATTTAATATCTTCATCAATGACATAGTGGAATTGAGTGCACCATCAGCAAGTTTGCAGATGGCACTAAGCTGAGAGTGATACTCTTGGGGCAAGGGATGCCATCCAGAGGGACCTTGGCAAGCTTGAGAAGTGGGCCCTTGGGAACCTCATGAAGTTCAACAAGGCCAAGTGCAAGGTCCTGCACCTGGGTCGGGGCAATCCCCAATATCAATATAGACTGGGGGATGAATGGATTGAGAGCAGCCCTGCAGAGAAGGACTTGGGGATACTTGTGGATAAAAAATTAGATATGAACCTGCAATGTGTATGTGAATGTGCCTGTGAATTGTGTCCTGGACTGCATCAAAAGAAGTGTGGCCAGCAGGTTGAGGGAGGTGATTCTCACCCTCTACTCCACTCTGGTGAGACCCCACCTGGAGTACTGCATCCAGCTATGGGGTGGATGAAAGAGCAGGTCCCGAGGAGGGCCACAGAAATGGTCTGAGGGCTGGAACACCTCTCCTGTGAAGAAAAGCTGAAGGAGTTGGGGTTGTTTAGCCTGGGGAAGAGAAGGCTCTGGTGAGACCTTATTGTGGCCTTCCAATGTGTAAAAGGGTCTTATAAGAAAGATGGAGAGAGGCTTTTTACCAGACCCTGTAGTGACAGGACAAGGGGCAATGGTTTTAAACTGGAAGAGAGTAGACTTAAGTTAGACATTAGGAAGAAATTCTTTACCGTGAGGGTGGTGAGACACTGGAACAGGTTGCCCAGAGAAGTTGTGGATGCCTCCATCCCTGGAAGTGTTCAAGGTCAGGTTGGATGGGGCTTTGAGTAACATGATCTAGTGAAAGATGGCCCTGCCCATGGCTGGGGGGGTTGGACTAGATGATCTCTGAAGGTCCCTTCCAACCCAAACCGTTCTATGATTCTGTGAAATGTGTCAGAGTCAAACTTTTTTGGAGGATTATTTTTTAAGCATGAAGAGCTCAAAGCGTTATGCTTCCATTTTGTGACTTTTAAACAGTTCTGTCTGGGTGAAGAAAACATCAAATGTGCCTTTTCTTTCTTCTTTTAATAAAAGTAATTCATTTTAGCTCCTGCAACCTGTAAAAATCTGTTCTGCCCTTTTCGTGGAAGTGTATCTAAGATTTTTTTGTTTTGCTTTGTTGAAAGGCAGATCTTAAGTTCTCTTACTTGCAGATTTTTTTTCTTCTTGATGCAGACAGGTTTCAGTTTCATGCCAGATTTCATCTAACTCTAAATCAAAGACAATACGGTAATACTTCTTCCACTTTCTAAATCCTGCCTACTAAGAGATTTTGTGGTGATTTGTGACATCTGGCCTTTAAGAAGCTGCATGTACTGTTAAACAAAATGAAGCCTGGGATGAGAGGTTTTGTGTAGTTACTCTGTCAGAAAGCAGTTATAAATTGTCACTATATGGTTTTCCTTCATAGCACAATTCTCTTCCGAAACCAGTTTTTAGGAATGGTTTTCCTGTAATCCTCATTGTAGTGACTTTGGTTACTGAGCTGTGTAAATGTAAAATCAACTTTACAAATTTCTTTATCCTTAGGCATTCAGCTAAATACTGTATAATGACTCCATTGTCAACTACAACTAGTAAAAACCCATCTGAATATTGCTTTTAAACTTAACTTTTCTATCATTTTAGAGAATAAGTATCTTCAGGGCACTGTGTGATGTCTTTGTGCAGTAAGCCTCTTTTTTTTTTTTTTTTACATCTTCAGAAATAACTAATATTGATCTAAACAATTATGGTGGTGGTTGCTAATCAACATATTGCAATAATAGGTAATAATAATCAGTGCACCAGCTCTGGTGGAGGACATAGAACTGATCATGTATAACTATCAGGTAGGTTTTTAAAGGTAATAGAAGCATATCAGACTAAGGGAGGAAGGCAGGAATAAAGCAAAACTAATACAGGAGATCACATGACCATATTTTTTAGGATCCAGTCAACTCTTCTGTGCAAAAATCCGTAGTTTACCAACACTTTCCTCTTCAGATGTCTAGAATGGAAGGGGAAGTGGCCCAAATGATCTCTAATTTCAGAGAAACCAGTTTTCTATCTTCTGCTTCTCTAATGACTTGTTGACACTGTGTAGAATGATTTCAGCCATCAGGTTTCAGAAGCTCTAAGGCAGCCCTTCATTTCCTATCTGCGTTACCGTTTGCTAGCTGGGTAGGGTGTTGGAAGCTTGGATTTGCATCTTGAAGCTGTGACAGGGATATCGTTATAGTTACCAATGATTCTGTTTCTAGTCTCTACTGGTGAAGCTTGAAGAACCTCTACAGTATACAGTGCTTTTCTTTTCATTTATGAAACTGATGTGTGCTTAGAGAAAATGTGTTATACTTCACAGGGGGAAAAATGGGAAAGTGTGTCAAATTTAGCTTCTATGACATCACTTCTCTATGTTTTATGTGAATTGACTTCTTTAGACCCTAAAGTGTGTATTATAAAACATGTGATGTAAATCAACTGAGTTAATGTAGATAAAACACTATTTTTTGTAGATCTTGGGTAATTTTAGTCTGACCAAACTGATTTGGGTACCTGTCTGTCATTAGCTTTTTAATCATGCTAGTGAATGTGAAAATTTTAATTTAGTTTCTCATTCCACCCAGTTTCTAACTATGCAGTTTTCTTGTTGTATGCAGTCATGTAATTTTACCTCTAAAGAGACTTAAGTGGACAAAGACTTTCAGTGATAAGCTGTCAACTGGATATAGCTACTTAAAAGAAAGTTCACAAGGTAACTGTCCTCCATTTTAAAAAGAAAAGATAGACCAATTTAATATGCCGTATACTAACGGCTGTATTCCGCTCAAATTCCCTACCAGAAATTGCTGTGTAAAATTACATCAACTATTGAGTTACTGAGGATTTGTACAAGAGAGACTTCCTGAATAAAAAAGTTTTCAGATTGAGAAGGAAATGAAAATGTTTGCAAAAAATATTTTGCAATTAGTCAGTGAAAGCATAGTAAAGTTTGAGAGCTTTCTAGTAACTGCAAAAATAGGAAAAATGTCAACTCTGATAGCAAAAATGCACAGGAATAGCCTCTTCTTTCTGAGATGGTGGCGAAAATGATGTAAATGTAGTGGGGAAGAGAACAAAATAATGTTTTCATATGAGGGTTTTTTATTCTTTCTTTCCTGTAGAATGCTGGGCTGTTAAGAAAGGGGCTGCTTTTCAGGATAACTCTTCTGATGTCTGGAGGGGCCAGTATACTTTATATACGCTGGAGGATTATGGGCACAGGGCCACCGGCTTTCACTGAAGTAGACAACCCGGCTTCATTTGCAGACAGTCTGTTTGTGAGGGTAAGTTATGAAGTTGGCTTTTTCTGGCTAGCTCAGAACATTTGTCTTTGTCATCAGATTGAATTTTCTTTTCTGGGCTTCAAAGAAACAATAAAGTGGGTAGTTTTTACATTTCAGGATGTGTGATGAGTCACCTTCCCCTGTGCTGCTCTGATGATTTTCTGCCATTTTTTAAAATAGTATACTTTGGATATTCTTTGCATTCAATTTTGTATATTCTTTGCATTCAACTGTGTATATTCATTGCACTGCACACAAGGAAGTACATTTCCATTTACTCACTACTTTTCCCATGCATGCAAGGATTTAGCTTTTGCTGGGTTTCATCCCTTTTCCACATACTGTGTTTGACTCTTCATCTGTTCTTTCACAATTGAAGAAAATAGCATAAAGTTCTGGTCTGGTGCATTTGGAGTATGTCTTGGCTTTATACCTCTGGCTGCATTAAGGCTCTTTCTGGAGATGGAGAATGAAGGATGAAGACAGTGGGTGCTGTCTTTTGACATTTTCTCCTATTGTAGGAGATAATTTTTTTTACATGTGGTTATTGGTTGGACAGCACAGAATTTCATTTCCCTGCTCTGAAGAGGAGAGCCACCTAGCTATGTTTAGGAAAAAAAAAATTTCACAGTTGTAAAATAAATGGCTATGTAACTAGTTGTAGTCTAACAGTATTTAAGGCCTCTTTATTGTATAAGATATATTTTGTGATAAGGGAAATGATAGCAGAGAGAAGAACTCAAGTTGCCCCCCCCCCCTTAAGTTTAGTATCAAATAAATGTTTGTTTTCTTTTTGACTGACAGGCTATAAACTATAATTACTACTATTCCTTGAATGCATGGTTGCTGTTGTGTCCCTGGTGGCTGTGTTTTGATTGGTCAATGGGCTGCATACCCCTCATTAAATCCGTCAGTGACTGGAGGATAATTGCACTAGCAGCACTTTGGTTCTGCCTAATTGGTCTGATATGCCAAGCTCTGTGCTCAGAAGACAGCCATAAGAGAAGGTAAGAGACAGTGATGAATTTTAAATGCCCGGCCAACTTGAGTACAGTATTATTTTGTTAAATCCACTACTGATACTTTTAACAATTCAGTGGAACCAGTGTCTAGCAAATGCAGTTCAAATAAATATTTATAGCTGTCATTACAGTTTTATCCCAATTTGGGCCCATTACTGTACACTGACTAGTGGGAAACAGAGTTGGAGGAGGAGGCATGGATGGCTGCTTTATTTTTCTCCTGAAATGGCATTTTGAGATCCTTAACACTGTAGGTGGTCAAAAATAATCTGTGCTCAGAACAGAGTAGGAATTGATGTATGTTGTTGCCCCTACTTATTACAAGTCATCATCTCCTTTGATCTTCTCCTAAACATGAAAGAGAGAGGAGAGGTACCTTGACAGGAGGTAGAAATGCTGGCCATGGTCATACAATTAAAAAATAAAATGCTGTCCCATAGTATCTACTGAGGAAACAACTTGTACTTTACCCAAAGGAACTAAAAAAAAATTATTATTAACTATTCTGTCTCACTAAGGCTTCTGTTTAAGTTTTCAGGGTCTGTTCCCATGGATTTTATGTATAATTAATTTCTCAGTTCTTTAAAATTTTTCAACAGCTCAATCACAATGAGGTCATTCTGTTGTTCAGAGTGCTGAATATTTTCTTTTCTGTGGTATTCTGTGATTTCATGTCTTCCCCCTCATCCCCTCAAATGTTAACATCCCACCTGCATTCCTTTCCTCTGTTCCCATACTCATTTGCACAGATAAAATCATTTTGGAGAGGGGTAGAATTCTTGCTACAAGTGATGTCATACTTTCTAGTAAAAACACACACACTAAGCCTGTATTGCTGAACAGTTTTTTAGTAAAACGTAAAGGCAAAAAGTATACTAAAGGCCTAGGACTCTTGGGGAGGAGAAGAGAGTAAGAGGACACATCTACATTACAGTATAGAGATTTATTTGTGGTAAATTAGGGTAGAAAACTACCATGCCTGTGGCCTTTATAACAACCACCTGACACAGACCTGGGACTGATACTCCCTTATGTCAGCTCTGTAAAAGTAAGGTACCTAGTCTCAGTTTTCTAAGCTCTGTATAGTCCATAGGTACCTGCCGAGGATTACTCATCCTAACCTAGATACCTAAAACAAGGAAGACAAACTGCCCTCAAGAAATGCCTCTCTTTGCTGACTGTAGAAAAAGTGTAGATGACTAACTTTCAGGTGGTTAAGCACAATGGATTCTACTATTGATGTATTTGTTAGGAAAGAAAATGCTCTCTCAGTGAGATGTGTACCTAAGTTTCTTCTTCAACGGTGACCTATATTTTTCCCCTGTTACTGACTTATTAGTTCCAAAAATAGACAGGTAGCTTTTACCATTACTTTTCCTGCCTGTGCATTTTAGATAGGAATTATGTCATTAACGTGTAGTGGGACTATTTTCTGGCTTGGAAGCATGAACATTGCTTTTCTGGGAATTATAGCTAGGATTTTAAAAGTGTCTGATGGAGTGAAGTGTCAAAACCTCACTGAAACTCAATTTGATTTTGTTACATAGCTCCCAAAGGCTGCTTTTGAATGCCCAGTTCCATATGCACATCATTTTGTAAGTTTGTAAGTGGAAAAGGTACTTTTGTTAAGATTTGTGGTTAATTTGAGAATCTGTTTCTTCTTTGCAGAATTCTTACACTGGGACTCGGATTTCTTATTATCCCTTTTCTTCCTGCAAGTAACCTGTTCTTCCGAGTAGGATTTGTTATTGCAGAGAGAGTCATCTACCTCCCCAGTATTGGATATTGTATTCTGTTTACATATGGATTTAGTCTCTTGAGTAAGCAAGCCAAGAAAAAGGTACTATCAAAACAGTCAGTAAAGTTGATGATGAAGTGCTTCAATTGAATGGTTTGTTTCTTAACTTGTCTCTCTTTCCTTAAGAAAATTCTTGCTGTGGCAGTACTTGGAATCTTGTTGATAAATGTTATGCGGTGTGCACTCCGCAGCAGTCAGTGGAGGTCAGAAGAACAGCTTTTTAGGAGTGCACTGTCTGTATGCCCGCTGAATGCAAAAGTAAGTAATTCATGTGAACTTTTAATCTTTTTTTTTAAGTGTTTTGAAATTTGGGATAGAGGAGGTGTTATGCATAGTTATATTGTGGCACAGTGTTATTCATAGTCTTGGTTGGTGCAAGAATATGACATTGACATGTCAGACACCTAAATTACAGTGGTAGCATAGTCAAAATACCAGACAGTGCAAATTACAATATTGTAATTCAGAACTTGGGGGTGGGAGTGGGGAGGGGAGGGGAGGGGGAGGGGAGGGGAGGGGAGGGGAGGGGAGGGGAGGGGAGGGGAGAGAGAAGGGGGAATACACTTCAGGAAAGGCATGCAGTCAAATTGGATGTACTGCTAATAAAATCCTCTAAAACAATTGTGCGTATAATTGCAAGCTATTACAATAAAATAGCGAAAAGAAAGTAACTAAGTCGTAGCAACGTATTCACCTGAATAATGCCTATGCTATGCTTTTAGAATCCTTTTTGTGCACCTTCCGGTGGTATATATAGCCACCACAGCTAAGGGACAAAGCAGCATATCACCAGTGTAATTGCAGGATGTGGGGGTAAAATCTTTGCCCCCACTTCTGCTCTTTTACAGTGGCTGAATGGACTAGAGTCTTCAGCATGGGCGCTGAGGAAAACTGCAATATCCCCTGCAAGGCTTAGTGAGGGAACAAGTAAGAGGGTGGGACTGGATGTTTCACTGAGCTGAACACCAGTGTTTGGCATAGTGGACTGAATCTAGCCTGCCGATAGAGGTGACCTCCACAGCAGTCCTTTGATAGCTGAGAGTGTGATCTGTTGGAGCATACCACAGAGCCCTGATGTTGTCTGAATTTTAGCAGAGGCTCTCTTTGAAGAGTCGAGGAATAGGAATGTGCAGCTTGTCAATAAAAATACATTGATGTTTTAAAAGCTTAGATTTCTGTAATCCAGAGTGGCATCTAGACAATACAGATCAAGACAGAGTTTAAAAAGAAACCTGTGAATGTTCAACTTTGCAAAGAGAATGATAAAGTTAGAATCTACTGGAATACGAATACGCAGCAGTGAGCTGTAGAAAGCATTTATGGCCAATATTTACAACATGGTGGTGTCTTTCAGTAATCTCAGATTTCAATACATACAAAGAGCTGTTGTATTTTATTGTGTGGCAGTGGTAGGCAGCCATCTTCTTTTTAATGATGACCTCAGTATATCTTGTCTTCTGGATGACAAGCACATACTATAAATGGAGCAAATGCAATCTGTTTCTTTGTGTGTAACTCCATCCATCTGCCATGGTAAGAGTGCTTTAGACGGATCCACACTCTCTTTGCCTGTGCTCCAAGCTCCTTGGACACAAGCCACGTCTGGCTGGGAAGCTGTGTAGCTGTGTTCGCACAGTGCTGTGCTTGAGCCGATAAGCTGCGTGCAAGCTACTGAACTAATGCAGCTGGTTCAAAGCCAATGAGTGTACAAGGAAAATGAGCTTGTGTTTGTCAACATCGGGCCATGTAGACATGCCTGAGCTGTATTGCTGCTAGTGACAGCTTGCGCAAATGGAAAACGTGGGGATGTGAACAGGCAGGGTTTTGGAGGCTCACATTCCAATTTTGCTGAAGGAGTAAGTTTGAAATCACAGTAGTAGGGAACTTTTCTAGACAACAGCATTAGACAGTCCATGTGTGAGAGCCAATTTCTTTTTTTCTTTATGGACTCAGCTATATTTATTCAATTTTGACAAAGGTAATTGGAACTAGGTTCTGTTCCGATCTGTTGTTGTCTTGAAATTGCAGACTTTCTTTAAAAATGACTCCACAGGACTTGCAGTGGCCCGTATATTTCAGTGGGAGGCTGATGCAGACCAAAAGGTGGAACACAGATAATAGCTTTTTCTTCTTGTTCTTGGAATATCTTTAATATGTGTAACGTGGTCATCCTTTACTTCCCTTATGTAGCATGGTCCCAGAATGTCCAGGTGTCTCCCAACCAGCAATAAAAGCTGCAGCTCCTAGTTCATGTTTGGGTGGTACAGTTCTTTTCAATTCCAAATTGTCTGTATGTGACCAGTGTAGAGTAAACTTACCTTAAGTAGCAAGTAGTTACAGTAGTGCCTTCTCTAATTTCAAGACTCATCTTCTTTAAACATCTCTTTAGATAAAGGTGTGGAAATTGCATTAAATCAGATTGTCTGGCATAATAGAGAATCTACGCCCTTGAGTGATGGATGCATCTGGCTCAAGAGAATGAAATTTAGGATCAACTTAGATAAATGTGGCCCGGTGATTTTAAAATTTATTGGAAGTAATCAGGGGCCATAATGAAGTTACAAAGATTTTGACCTTTTTTTAAAGTTCACAACACAGATTTTAAAATGTTTTATATATTTTAAATTTTATTTTAAAAGTTACTTATTTAAAATATTTCAAATATTTTAAATATATGTTATGTATATTAGATTTTTTTTTTTTAAAGAGCAAGAAAGAAGCATGTTACGGATCTTGATTAAACATGTCCAGGAGTATGTCATACATTTGAACTTGTGTGGTCCTGCACTTAAGTTGGTTTTAAAGGTTGTTAGACTGAAACAGTGCACATTTTGAATACATTTGGCAGTATTTTTCTTAGCTGAACAGAAGGTGCCTGTATATTGATTCTATTTGCTCTTACCACCTTTTTTCATACCGTACAGATTGACTTAATTCCTAGAGCTCAGTGGCAATGTACACTAGTGTGAGTTAGAACCAGGCCTATGTTGTTTCTACTAAAGCAAATTTTGTGAATAGTTATGGATTCTGTTTTCTTGTGATATGTTGATTGTATGTTACAGATAGTTTATAAATTTGGAATATTTCAGTGCTACTGGCTTAAAAGGCTCACTGGATCCAATTTGGCATCTTTTCATTTGATGTCATTATGTTGCAAGTTAATCCTGGAGTGCTTTGTTGAAGTACTGGAATATCTAATTACAGGCTATGATAAAAGCATAACTACTGTTTCACCATAGCAGACTACTGGCTTGGATTTATGTCCTCGGCTTTAGACATCCACATCTCAGTGAGTCAGCCAGGCTCCCTTTGTAACTGGGGAGGAGAAGCTGTCCCTTTTAGCACTTGGTTCATCATCACCTTGGAGTAAATGACTGATACAGGCCAGAAGGACTGCACCCTACATCTGTGTGTTTCTCTCCACTGATGATAAAAGAAGTCCTGACAACTAGAGCAGATGTGGAAACATAAGGTTATATGAGATTTTGCCTTTGCCCTACTGGTGCTTACTATTTCTAGATATTGCTGTATGGCTCCTCACCTTCTGAGGTCATTACACATTGTTTCTTTTAATTTTAAAGATTATTCCCCAAAATGCTCATCTTACTGCCTTTTTTACCACATGGTAAGTTGGAAGTGCCAAGTTACTTCTTGGCTTTTAGCAAAGCCATGGCAGTTTTTAGGAATCCAGAGATGTTTTTTATTTCTGGATGACTTCCTCTAATTGATTATCTAAATAAAATTTGCAGTTGCATTCTTAAATACATGGGAAATAGCCACCATTTTTCTTTTCCTAGATTTGAAATAACTGAATTTAAATGATTGTAAATTGCTGATATTCTGTACGTAATCTGTACATTCTCCTTGCTACTGGCTTTTCTTACAGGAGAGAAATTAATAAACATAATTTTAAAAAGCCACTTCAGTAGCAACTTTTCTGCAATAATAAGCAACGAAGTTATGATACTCCCAACAGAATGTGTTACTAACGCAGTCTGCCTTGACATATGAAGGGTAGTAACTTTGTAGTTGATGCTTTATGCACACTGTAATTTTTATAGATACAAGTTTGTCAAAGACAAGCTATGCTAAGACTGAAAATGTACAACAAAGTTTGTGCAATTACTTTCTATACTTTCTTAAAAGGTCTTGTAAAACCTCTATGACAGAACAAGATTTACTGCTGTTGAAGGATTTATGAAGCTGATCTAGAGAGCATTTCTTTTACATATTGAGAATTATTTTCTATGCTATGTATTAATAGGGGATTATCTTCTGCAGAATTTACCTTAGGTGCTGTGGGCTATGTTTATAGGGCCTATCTGCAGTGCTTTGCCACACAGATACCACTTTAGATGTCAGTTTTTTTCTGTACAAGCACAGTCATGCAGAAGAACCTTTAGACAACATTTGCTGCATGAACCAAATGTGAAGATCAAAAAGGCTTTGTTTTATTATTAGAATTTCAGAAGTAGAGGAAAGAGAAGAGTGTTTGATGAAAGAAGCTGACATTGAACAGAAGCATCTGCATGTTTCTGTAGAAATTTTGACATCTGTGCTTTGCTTCCATCCTTCTCAGCAAATGTTCATATTTGCTGAAAAGGTGATTATAAGCAGCTAGGAAGAGAGAATAAAATAGTTGATAATAGTAGTGCTCCAATTGAGGGGGTGTACCTCCTGGAAGATGATACTGCATTTCAATTTCTTTCTAAACTGCTTTGAGGAATAAAACCCAAAACATTGGTTTGACAGTAATTTTGGTTTTGTACAGGGAAATACAATTTTTTTCTCTCTTCCTCATTTAAATATGTGTGCTCATTTAAACACTTAAATAAGAGTTCAAGCACTGTGTGTGTCTAACATAGAATAATAGAATAGTGCTTTTGCTGTTTTATACTGGCTTCTTAGGCTGATCAAGGTATTGCGAACAGACAAACACATAGAGCCAATTCTTTGGCTAGGCTATGGTGCCATGGTTATGTTCACTTTAAACAACGCATGCCTGTTGAGATCAACTAGGTTCTATCCTAGGGTATTTTTACCTAATTGCCCTGATTTCGGAGGACACTGTGTTGTTATGCATCCCTGAGAAATGATCCTTTTAGAGCTATTACTGTAAAGTAATTACCTGTTTAAGACTGGTAAAGGAGCATGTGGGCATAATGTAATACATCATTTCCAGTTAATGTCTGTCTTTAATCGTTTAATAACGAAATGCTATGTCTGCTCTTTAATCAGGAAAAGAAAATCCTCTCTCCCAGGTCAGCATGCACAATATCTGTCGAAGGCAGAACCACCACATCACTAGAGATGAAATTTAAAACATCACACTGGCCCCTCATTTTTAAAGGCCAGATTCTTCCCACCCATTGGTGTATAGAAAGTACTTGTGTCCCCATGTTGTGCAGATAGGGGTCATAGGAGAAGTTAAAGATAGTTACAGCCGTGTGCTTAGCAGGGGGCAGATAGTTATTGTAGGCCTGGTTTCGGGGAATAGAGCTAAAGGCTGATCTTGGCATCTCTCTCTCATGGCCAGTGAAGTGAGAGACATGGCTGCATGGCAGAAGTCACCTGCACCCCTCAAATGGCTGTGTGTGCCTGGAAACCCTTTGCTGACACTGTTCATAAGAGCAGGATGGTACTGACTATTATAATCCATTGTAAAGCTGGTTTTGTCATTGAGTATTTGTGGTAGGCTGAGGGGTTCTTTTGGTATGTTTGTTTTAGTTTTTCTTCCCTTCCTTTCTTCTCTGTCACCACCATATTAAAAGGAACTAAGGCTACAATTTCACTTGAAGAGAAATTAGGAAACCAGCATACAACAAGGAACTCTTCATTTTCAGGAGTACTGTGTAGAAATACCGTTTCCTTTCACACAGAAGCTGTTTCTGAGGACAGAGAAATACACCATCAAAAATGCTAATAGTTTATTTAAATCGTTTTGCTATCAGTTTTAATAGACTATAGTACATATTTTTAGTTCAGTTGACAAAATGTACGTGTACACTTAATATTTCATTTGATGTTTTGACTTGAGAGAATTGAGATACTTCAGGTTTCTGCAGTCTGCACAATTCTGTTTACATGAGAAAAAGATTTTTTTCTGCTTCTGCTTTTGAGATAGAAATGGATATTAAGATGCTACATGTTTGTAAAAACTGAGAAAAATTGAATCAGACAGTGAAATGCTGACTGTTTCCTCACATAAGAGAGCTGACGTGAAAGACTGAGTGGTTGGTGTATACAGTTTTTTCTCATATGCTCTGTTGCCAGTCTTTAATCAAATTTCTTCTTTCAGTAACGCTTATGACTTCTGTAAAACTTCTTCAAGAAAGAAATTGAATCAGGTTAATGTAATCTTGTTTGCTGATATTGAAATGTGAAGCCAGGTATTTTAAGGGGTAATATACATTATTGAGTGAAATCTTTCCTCATTTTTTTCTGTTTTGCCACAATTTATCTTTTATCTGGAAACACAGCAAAGTTTAATAACCTAATTTGCTCTGAATAAATTTTGAGTCTGTAAACTTCAGCATATGTAATCAGAGCAATCCAGTTTGGTAAGAATGTTATCATAGTGTGCAGAAGAAATTTCTGGAAGAGATATACAAATAGTATTCAGTCCTAAGAAACTTCTTTCAGGGCATATCATTTTACTTTAATGACTCCTGGGAAAACAATGCTATTCTGCGTTTCGGGGGTTTTTTTGATACCATCAACTGATCTTTATGAATGGCTATGTCTTGATATAAATGTACCATTCCATTGATTCTTTGGCATGGACCTTGTCATATTTTTATGAATATACAAAAGAAGTACCTGGATCTTTTTTTTTTCTTGGAAGCTGTGCTAGAACTGCTTTTATGGGGTGCTGAATTTGTGTGCTATTTTATATCTTACAGCCTGAGGATCTGCTTCTGTGTATGCTTAGTAAGCTTTATAGCATCTTTGCTGTCTGTAAAACCAGTGAAACTACTTTATCACTCATTCTAGAAAGCATGGAAAATATTCTTAACTTTATTTGTTGATGGTATGTTACTGCATAGTCACAGTCATATAGAGATGGAGTTGAACAATTAAATACCGTAACAATTAGGTTCAAGCATAATTGTTTGTGCTGGATCAATAGGTCCCAGCTATTGTGCCAAATACAATTAGGATTTTTCCTTTGATGGATACATGAGATAAAATCCTTTTCTGAATGTAGAAGGTGAACTAGAGTTATCTAAATGCATTACAAACCTATCTTTTTGTACTTCAATCTGAAGTAATTCCTGCATAGTGTTTTTGAAAAGATTTAAATTAGATTTTCAAAGTATGGAAGAAATGACAGTGTGTGTTTGTTTTAGATGAAGTATAGACAATTTGATTTCAAATAGTAAGGTAATTTAAATAATGAGTTCTGATCTAGTTGCTGAGAAGTCTATTTGCAGGAGTCAGTACTCAGTACTTTTCTGTTATTTGAGTCTTCCCTTTGACCAGGTAACGTAGTCTTCTGCGATTTGTCTTAAAGTAGGATTTGAGATGTTTTCCAACTCAGATTTCTCCTGAAATATATTTATTCCTATCTAGTCCTTGTCATAAGTTCAGATGATGCATCTTCTTCCCTGTAGCTATATCTCAAATCTCTAGATCCTTCCTTCATTCTCCACTTTTTAACAGGCAAGGTCTCCAACATGTTGCCATACACATTATTTTTATTTCAGATATGCTGTTTGATGCATTTTTATCCCAAGACAATAATAGTGTGTGTGTTTGTTATTTTTTTGTTTGTGTTTGCAATATGGAGCTTAGTTTTTCTGTTAATGTTGAGTTTCCTCTAGTTTATGCTATAGCGAAAGCAAAGTTTAATCAACACTTACATTGCTGTAGTTTTTCTTCTGCTATGGTGGACTTGATTGAGTCAGACTTTCTCTTACTTATCTGACAAATAAATGACATGAAGAGCAAGAGGTCTCAGTATAGACAGTCTTCTGGAAAGTGTGGTGACCTCATTTATAAAATCAGGAAGTGAATAATCTTTCTTAAATAGCTGGAACAGGTAAGCTGATTAATTAATTTATTCCTCAGATTTTGTCTTGCTGTTTTCATTGTATGTATTGTCCAATCTTAAGTATCCACCTACAACAAAAGCCAGTAGTGAATGACGCAAGCGCTGAGTGTATCTATTTGGAGTAAGAATTTTTAGCACCTTGGATCTACAAAATATCTGACTGTATAGCATCTGGTAGAATGTTCATCTGTGTTTTCAGGTGCACTACAATGTTGGCAAAAACCTGGCTGACAAAGGAAATCAAAGTGCTGCAATCAAATACTACAGAGAAGCTGTAAGGTATTAGGAATTTTACTGCTTTAATGAACTATCCTAAAATTGCTTTCATGTTTAACGTGAAAATTCTTAGGGATTCATTTTCATGGTCTGCAGCATTGCAGAGCTAGCAATTTGCATATAGTAATACATGTCCCATACATAATAATCATCTCTTAAATTTTAAATTTTAGGTTGAATCCTAAATATGTACATGCCATGAACAACCTTGGAAATATTCTGAAAGAAAGAAATGAGCTCCAAGAAGCAGAGGAGTTGCTGTCCTTAGCTGTACAAATACAGTATGTTTAGACCAGTACTAAGCAGTGTTTTGCACCAACTGAGCAGAAATGACACAATAGGATCTTATGTTCCAAATGCTCAATTGTCCTCTCTCTCATTTTTTTTTCCCCAATTTGCCCAGACCCGATTTTGCTGCTGCATGGATGAATCTAGGAATAGTACAGAATAGTTTAAGAAGGTTTGAAGAGGCAGAGCAAAGCTACTGGACAGCAATTAAACACAGGAAAAAATATCCAGACTGTTATTACAATTTAGGGCGGTTGGTAAGTGCTTTTGAATAAATGATAGCTATGACAGTAACCTCTGTGGGGGGTGTGTGTGTATATATATGCATGTATAATTCCACTGTACTGTTAAATGCTGATAGTTATTCCAGTTTGCTTGTAGTTTGGGGTGATTTCTTATTTGCAGTAGCTTTTCCTATTGCTTTCCCAGTATAAGTCCTTCCTTACAACCTTTGGTAGTCCTACTTTTTCATATAAAGAGGTACAAAGAAAAATATAGGTTCTGGGGTTTTGTTCAAAAGATATTATTAATCATTTCTCAATATTAGACTGTTTCACAGTCATTAGTATATTGTTAGGTAATCGAACTATGCCAAAAAATTCCATTTAGATTCTTGGAAATATTTATATTAAATATTTACTTATTCTGTTGTGTAGATTTCTAAATCATGTGCTGGTTTTCCTCCCTATCCTACTGGTACATGCATATTTGAAAACAAGCCTGCATCCCAGAAAAAACCAGGGTAAAATTAATATATAGCACACTATCTTCCATACTACCCTAGTATTCTTCTTACATTTCTTATTTTTGTCTATAAAAAAAAAGTTCTACTAGAATGGAATGAAACATTAACAACTCTTTAGTGTCTTTAGTCCATGATAGGAAAGTAAAGCAAATCAGGTTGAAATTACTGAGTTTTTCTTTCTTTTTAGTATGCAGATTTGAATCGCCATATAGATGCATTGAATGCATGGAGGAATGCTACAGTTCTGAAGCCAGAGCATAGTTTGGCTTGGAATAATATGATTATATTGCTTGATAACACAGGTATAAGCCCATTTGAATGTTTTAATGAATAATTCAGTGTCTTGCAAAACTTAAAGCTTTGTCTGTATTCATCTGAAAGGAGTTCTGCCTTGTCTTTGGCTACCTAGATACTGTCTATAAATACAAGAATACCTTCTGACTGAATGGTTTTAAAGCATCACTTGAAATCCAGCCCATAAATTGAATTTCCAATTCTTATTTGAAATGCCATCATTGGGCAAGCATGTTTGTATTATAGACCAAACTTCAGAACTTTTGAATCTGTGATTTGTTGTTCTTCTGAAAGTGCCACCTGTTGAAAACAAAATGGAGGTTTTCTGTTGTCTTATTCTCCAGAGCTTTACATTTGTGTGTGTGTGATACCTGATTTTCTTTAAAAATGCTAGTCATACAATATGCGGGCTCACAGCATGAAAAGCAACTAATAAGGCTGTGTTAAAAGATGCCCTCTCTTTTTCCACTCATGGGCTCCCAGGCAATCTAGCTCAAGCAGAAGCAGTTGGAAGAGAGGCCCTGGAATTGATACCTAATGATCATTCCCTTATGTTTTCATTGGCAAATGTACTGGGGAAATCGCAAAAATATAAGGTAGGTAACTAGAGCTTTCTGAGTGTTGGTTGTGTTTTGGTTTGGGTTTTTTTTCCTGTTTAAACTCTGTGTAAGTTCCTGTAGAAAGTGTTTGAGGAGGTCATTGTGGACTATGACTTAGATAATCAGGTTTCAATGCCCATTTCTGTCACAGTATTGCTGTGTGATTCTGGCCTAAGTTCATCCCATCTTATTTTAGATGCCTGTGTTAGGAATATTGCTGCCCTCAACTATGTCAGTGGTCACTGGAGAGAAATAGGCTCTCAAGCACACTAGAGGGCAGTTAGGGTCCTGTATTGCTTCACTGCCAATAGAGCGAGCCTGCTCTGATTTAGAGGCCTTGGTTCAGGAACTAAAATTAGATGTGACATGCTAGTCCTTCTGCTTTTTCTATGTAAAAGTTTACCATTACCCAATATGAATTCTAGCCTCTTTGCCTCAGGCACTATCTAAAATAGAGATACTACAGATTTGCTAATCCCAGAATGAGGATGGGATACCTGGGTAGTCCCAGAATATTATGAGGAAAAGACTTTGTGCAATGCATTGAACTTTTTCTTGGATGCAGTGGACCAGCTTGCGAGTGGTACCTCAGCATTAGCTGCTTGTGTTTACAAGTAGTAAATGTAATGGAACTGATGAGAATGATTTATTTTCCAAAAGGAATTATATGAGCTGACAGAGAATAAATCATACACTGTTAATATATTTAGTTGTTTTAATTGACTACATAGTCACTGATTTATGTATGTGATAGGGACAAATTAATAGTCAAGGAAGTTTGTGGTATTCCTCAGAAAAACATAATTTACTGAACTATGGCTTTTGGGGGTTTTGATGGCTTTTTGGTAGTGATAATTTTAGCAGCCCTGAAGGAACATCTTCAGTATATGCAAAGTAAGAAGATTTTATGATGTGAAGCTTCTCAGAATAGATACATTTTTCCACGAGTTACTGTGTCCACTCTAAATTTCTACAGTCCTGTTCAGCTGTAGAGTCATGACCTGTGAAGCCAGGGCCTGTGACAACCCAGCACTTGCTTTTGTTTGGGTTAGTGATGCTGTTAGATGCCCTCCCTATTACTGTTTCTCCAGACTGGCTGGGGTTTTTTTTTCTGTACACTTTCTTTTCTCTCTCCACCTGAGACTGTTATAATATATATATATATTAGGCTACTTTAACAAAGTTCCAGAAAGATACAAATTAACATCCAGAACATATAAGGGATGAGATTATGGCGGAGGTAATTGCTAGGATTATTTTGGTGAGTCATAACTGTGAAAGAATAGAGGATTGTATGGTTATTCATCAAGAAGAGTATGCAGCATGACAGAATAAAGAGCATTTATAATGAAATAAGTAAAAAAAAAAAAAGTTGAAGACAAGCTAGAAAACTTTTCCAGGTGTAGGAGAAACAAGTCTGTCTTAGTGGATTTAAAAAATAAAAAAGGAGGTAGTGATTTTGATTGCTAGATCTGAAAGGTCATTATGCTGCAGGGGAATGTGTTGGAGACAAAGTAGAAATGATAGTAGGGGAAAATGAAGCTTTCAAGTCAGCATCCTGAATAAAGCAAAAGGAGCAGTGGAGCACAGGGAAGAAAACAGGGAGCCAGTGAGTGTTTTAATAGTTCAATACAGAGTAGTAGGTTTGTGTAGAGAAAAAAACCTAACTAATAACTTGAAGTTGATGGGTTATAACAGGGAGAGCAAACTGAGAGAACTGGAAAGTGGACTCACTTAGAAAAGGTTATGATCTCAGCAGCTCTAGTTTGCATCGCCTGGAAAAAGGAGATACAAGGGTTTTAAGTGGGAGAATGCTGAATGACAATAAAAAGCATGGAAAATTCAGATTTCTTGTCTACCCACTCACCATGTAAAAACAGAGAGAAGTGGATGGCTCTTTAAGGATTTTTATTGAGTGTTTGGGATGGGAAGGGAGGAGCAAGGGATGGAGACTGTCCAGGTGATGGAGGTAGTTTTCAGAGGGCTGCCTAGTTATATCTGATGTGCTGTATTACCTCAGGCATTTCATTTATTAGGTTACTTCTTATGTGTCTGTATAAAAGTTGTTACTGTATTGGCTCTGTTGCCGTAAAGTAAGGCTTGTTCTGAGGTTTTTTTGTTATCTCTTATTTTAAAAGACATTGAGTCGAAAAGGTTTTACGCTGTTACGAGAGATTTCCTTCCAATAAGCACACAATCTTCTCCTTCAGTTTCAAATGCACTTTGATTTTCAGCAGAAGATGGTTTTCCTAAGTGACCAAAAAAACCCAACCCTTTATGATTTCTGTTTGTATCTACTCATGAATGATTTATTGTTCCAGAAACAAAAGCACATCAAAGATGAGCTGGTTTGGTGGTTTTGTTTTGTTTTTCAATTAACATCTGTTATACCAAGTTAGCATTCTCCTTTAAATGCTTGTTCTTGTCACAATGGATGAAGAACCAAGCTATCTTTATTTTTTTGAAAATAGTATGCTGTATTTTTGTTACGTATACATCTATGCTTTTTCTGTAAAAAGTACAATAAATTGAAACCATTCAGCATTTTTTGTATTTGAAATAAAGCCAGACTACTATTTTGTGCTGTGGCCTTGGCAGCAGATGGAATGCAGTGTGCTTACCCAAAGGCTTTGCTATATGCAGTGTGCAAGCTTCTTGGCAACACTTAAAGATTTGGCAAGATAGAGCAATTTGAAATATGACCGGATGTACTGGAATGTATATTTACTCCATATATCTACAGTAATATGAATATGATGCACCTTAAATAGCCTTTAATCAGCCAGTGTGCTTCTGCTAGCTGCTGAGCAAAGCAGTGATGATAAAAATGTTTTCAGCATGTAGTTGAAGATGTATGGTAATGGCAGCAAGCTCTGAGAATGTTTCATTAAATTTTCTGGGAACACATTGCACATGTTGTCCCATCAGGCTTCAGCAATGAAAAGATGAGTCCATACATTAGGTGCTTTGCCTTTGTGTAGGTGGCAACTTTCAGGCATAAACCTGAATTAATTGGACAGCACATCTTTCACTTCGATTGCTGTTAACCTGCCCAGTGAAAAAAACATGGATTTACTTCTTAGACCAAAATACTAAAATTTGCAGTGGAAAACAATACAACTTTGTGGTACTTCTGACTGCTACATGCTTTCAAGTGCCAATCTACTGTTGATTTTAAGGTTTGGATGGTTGTACAAAAAGAGGAGGTTATCTTGCAACACCACTAGACTTGCCAAATGTTTGAGTCTCAGTATGTTTTTCAGGTGACTGAGTTAGAATCATAGAATAATTTTGACTGAAGGGATGTCCAGAGGTCATCTAGTCCAACCCCTGACCCAAACCAGGGCCATCTCCAGTTGCATCTTGAACACCTCTGTGGATGGAGATTCTAAAACCTCTCTGGAGAGCATCTTCCTTTTATCTAATTGGAATTTCCCATATGCCAGCTTGCATCCATTTTGTCTCATCCTGTCTCACAGACTTGTGAGAAGAGTCTGTCCCCATCTTCTCTGTATCATCTGATCAGGCACTTCTAGATAGCAATAAGGTCTCCCCTTCATCTTCTCTTCTGAAGGCTGAAGAGATCCAGTTCTTTCAGCTGCTCCTTTTATGTCTTATGCTACAGCCCCCGACCATCTTGGTGGCTCTCTGGTGGACTTGCTAAAGTATGTCCGTGTCTTTCTTGTAATGGAGAGCCCCAACCCAAACACATACTCCAGATGTGGTCTCACAAGTGCTAAATAGAGGAGAAGGGTTACTTCACTGGACCTGCTGGGTGTACTTCTACTTAATACAGCCCAGGATATGGTTGGTCATCTTTACTGTGAGGGTACATTGATGGCTTTTATTCAATTTGCTGTCTGCCAGGCCCACCAGGTGCATTCTGTAGAGCTGTTTCCTAGACAGTTGCCCCCTGTACTTTTGAATGGGGTTATCCCATCCTGGATACAGGACTTTGCATTTACTGGTGTTGAACTTCATGAGATTCCAGCAGTCCAATCCTGTTCAACATCTTCATTATTGATTTGCATGATAGGGCAGAGTGCACCCTCAGCAAGTTTGTGAATGACACAAAACTGGGAGGAGTGGCTGATATACCAGAGGGTCATGCTGCCATCCAGAGGGACCTAAACAGGCTAGAGAAATGGGCTGGTAGGAAACTCATGCAGTTCAACAAAGGGAAGTGCAAAGCCTTGCACCTGGAGAGGAACAACCCCAGGCACAGTACATGCTGGGGACCAGTCAGCTGGAAAGCAACTTGGCAGAAAAGCACCTGAGGGTCATGGTGGACACCAGACTGATTGAACACGAGCCAGCAACATGCCCTTGTGGCAAAGAAGGTTAATGATATCCTGGGTTGTGTTAAGAGTGTTGCCAGCAGGTTGAAGGAGGTGATCCTTCCTCTCTACTGGTGAGGCCACACCTGGAGTCCTATGTCCAGTTCCTAGAGAGCCATGGACATACTGGAGAGAGTCCAGCAAAGGGCCATGGAGATGACGGAGGGACTGGAGCATCTTTCCCATGGGGAAAGGTTGAGAGAGCTGGGACTGTTTAGCGCGGAGAAGAGAAGTCTCAGGGGGAGGATCTCAATGTATATAAATACCTGAAGGTGCAAAGAGGATGGAGCCAGGCTCTTTTCAGTGGTGCTGAGTGACAGGACAGGAAGCAATGGGCCCAAACAAAAACCTGGGATGTTCCCTCTGAACATCAGGAAATGCTTTTTTACTGTGACTGTGACCACTGGCACAGGTTGCCCAGAGAGGTTGTGAAGCCTCCATCCTTGGAGATGCTGCCTGGACATGGTCCTGGGCATCTGGTCCTGCTTGAGCAGGGAGGTTGGACCAGATGACCTCCAGAGGTCCATTCCAACCTCAACCATTCTGTGATTTTTTGCTAGTCCATTTCTCTGTCCTGTCCAGGTCCCTCTCAATAGCAGCTCTCCCCTCCAGTGTATTGACCACTCCCTCCTCTTAGGCGCTATCTGTAAAGTTTTTTGAAAGCTCATTCAGTCCCATCATCTAAAACATTAATGAAGACACTAGATAGTATGGGTTTCAAAGAGACCAATGCATCCAGGAACATTAATAGTCTGGGTATGAGAATGCTGGAGTTGCTGCTTATACCAGGGAAAAGCAATGCTAAAACTTGCACTATGGAGTCACATTGTCCCTAAATTTCCAGACATCTCGTTCCCTTGTTCACTCCTATCCAAGTATTCCTTCTCCTGAAACAGGATGTCCTGCAAAAGGATTTGTCAAGAATGCTAGGGTTTGTAATTTCCTTGACCTGAGAAGGTGAAGACACTTCCTGCATCAGTTGCTCTTGGCTTCAGAGTGGCAGCCGCAGCTGTGCTAAGGAATGCTTTGAAAGGGGCATGTAGTTTGGGTTTGAATTTGGACATACTGGGAAGTTCTTAAGTCACTCAAAGTTGAGTGACTCAATCTTGACATCAGAAATTTCTTGTCCCCTGAGGGACCCTTACAAAGACTTATTTCATGCTTCATATGAGAAGATGGTGGAACCAAAAATCTGCCTGATAGGTTTTCTTTTTCAGTAGAGCCTGTGTTGTGTTTTGTGGACATAAGTAATAAAAGCTTAGCACAAAGGAAAGGCCTTTTCCCCAGGTTATCATTCTCGCATACCTCAGCCAGCAAGTACGTGCATTCAGGTGGAAGCCTACCACACTGAGGTAATTTTATCTTCAGGTCATTTGCATTGAAACTGAATGGGCAACTTTCCCTAAAACACAGCACAGCATAGAAACCTATGTAACATTTGCACTCTAAAATATCTAAACTTGCATGCAAGTGAGTAAATACGCTCCATTTGGATTGGGGGGAGTGTATCTTTTTAAACTTCTGCGGGAAATATGCTCTGGAACAAAGGTATCTATATTAGCAGCTAGTTTGGGAAAATAAAAATGTTTGAATTAGAGAATAAATTTAGTGGTAAATTGTTCTCTGAATATTTGGTGAGGGAGCTCAGCTTTTCTAAGTACTCAGATATCAACAGTCCTAAGAGTACACACCACAAGTGGGAATATGGAAAAGATAACTTGTGAGGAAATGTCAGGAATATTTCAGTTGGCTTGATTTTTTAAGTAGCAGGCACTCAGCTACTCTTCATTGACAACCATGTTGAAACATCTGTTTGAAAGGGGTTTTCTGGAATGCTCCCATTTTAAATGCTAAAAACTATTTTAAAGGGAAATGTGTCTAAAAGCAGTTTGCTCAGATAATGAATTATATTATCCTTAACTTGATTGAATAAGTAGGGAAATCTTCAGTAGGTAATGTTTGAAAATATCGTTAACCATGCAAAAAAAACAATTAAGTAAACTGCTTTGCAAACTTCACTAGTGCTTAATAGCTCTCTGCTAAAATAACAGCAGCCTGTGAAAGCATGGCACTTACTTGTAGCATTACTGTTTTCTGGAGGCTGTAGCCACCTGAGCTATAGGATCATGCAGGCTTAGAATATATATACAGTGGTATCATATAGATATGGCATAGTTTGGGAGGGGTTTTAATTACAATCGTGGGTAAATTTTGCATTATTTTATATACTACAGGAGTAGACTGCCCTGTTGACTTGTTGTTCTAAATTATTCAGGAATCTGAAGCTTTGTTCCTCAAGGCAATTAAAGCCAATCCAAATGCTGCCAGTTATCATGGTAATTTGGGTAAGCGCCTTTCTAACTCTTATCAGCTGAATTGTTTGTTTGCTTCATATTCATTGTGTTTAAAAAGAAAACGCAATCTTCTGAGCCTTCTTCCTGCTGGGCAGATCTCTATTTTACTTCCTAGAAAAACTGCCAGCCAGAAGAACAGGGCACTAAACCAGAAAAGCTGTCACATGATATGACAGATCAAGAGGGCTGCACAATCCAGCCCAGAGGTAGCTGCACTTCAGTGTCTGCAAATTGGTTCATTTATGCTATGCTTGTAACCTGCAATGAGCTCACCAGATAAGAGCTGCCATTTATGGCTGCAATGTAATTCATTCCTTCATCATTCCCATGCCAGTTCTGCTCCCAGGCTTTGCTCCTGCATTTGGCAACAGAACAAGCAGCTACTGTGCCACCAGCCAGTGAGATACCCTCACTGGAAACAAATGCTTTAATGTTGTTTTCCAAGTGATTGGCAAGATTGCACGTTATTCAACAATATTGCTAATGAAATTCCTCATTGATGTTCCAGCTGTGCTTTATCATCGCTGGGGAAATCTTGACTTAGCAAAGAAGCACTATGAAGTCTCTCTGAAGCTTGATCCTATGGCACCCGGGACCAGGGAAAACTACAACCTCTTAAGAAGAAAACTGGAGCAATTGCAAAAGAAAGGCGGTGTCTGATGTTTCTTTGCAGGTTGTCCGTGCATGCTGTTTACAATTAATGTTACATGGGTACTTTTGACCATGTAAAGGATTCAGTCATTATTTCTCCAAAATAGTAACACCACCAGCACGGCACACTTGAACGTCCAATTATGCCCTCCTACAGATCCTAACATTTCAGCTGCACTTTGGGGAATCATTTTGTTTTTACTCTTGAACTGCTTTTAAAGTCCCTTAGAACATTTTTATAGGTATATGAAAGCAATGCAGATGGAATTTCACAGCTTTCACTTGTAATTTGATATCTTCATCTGACTTTTTAGTAGCAGGGTGAATACCAGAAGGCAGTTTTATTTCTGAAAGTGATTCTCAAAAAAGTGCCATTTCCTGTTTAAATCCTGATCTTTTCAAGTACGAAGAATATCTGTCCACTTCAGTTTTATTACTGCCTTCTGCTGGCAGTCCTGCAGAGCCAGTGGAAGAATGGATTCTCTCCAGCACATCAGCCTACCCTTGTAACTTGGGTTATGCCCTTGTTCTTGTTTCTGGCTCCACCCTTCAAAGTGTGAGATTTATACAGGAGTAAATGAGGAAAAAGATTTGACCGTAAATGTTTGTCAGCCAGTGCACTGCTGAGGTATGCTTGAGTGGAGAAAATACTCTTAGATTAAGACAGATTTTAGCAAGCAGCAAAGGGAAAAGAAGCATGAGGTGACAGAGGAGTCAGATTTTCTGCTCTTGCAGGCAGCCTCGTCTAGGATAGACAACTTGGGCAACAGGTCAGAATTGCTTTAGCTCCTACTGCAGGTCAGTGGTCTAAATACCATCTAGCATCTACAGGAGTTCTTCTGTGTTCTCAGGTATTTCAGTCCTTTCCGGTTAAGGACATTACACCTTTCAGCTCCTATAGTGTTGGTGAATAAGGAGAGAATTTCTGTAAAAAAAAAAAAAGTAACTGGGCAGAGCACTTGACCTTGGCTGTTGATGTATTAACTGGAAGGAGCTCAGATTCACCTTTGTCTCCTGTGGCTCATGCATTTGCTGAAGTGGCAGTTAGATAAGCATAGCTGTTAATGCATAACCTGATCACATTGATGTGGGATGATTCAGAGAGGGTACACATTGATACAATGTCACTTTTCAAAATGTGCCATGCTTTAGTCTAAACTCTGGCTGTCCAGAGGTGTTTGTCTTGTGCTAATATTTACTTCTTCCTGCTTCAGGAAGAAGTCACGTGTCTTTATTTGGTGGTTGGGTTTGGTTTTTTTTTTTAAGATTGGAAGATTGCTATTGGATGTGAGAACTGAGGAACTTTACCTCTCTTTTCATATTCCTTTATCCTTTCCCTCTGTCTTCCTCGTAGGAAAAAAAAAATATCAATGTGGTATTTGCAGCTTTCCTAATTTGTCCAATGATTATCGTATAGAGACTGTGGAATGTTCTCCATACACAGCTCACCTATGTGTGGAACCATTTAAAGTATAGAGGGAATGCCTGCTGTAGGACAGGATGTCATGTGACCTTGCCATCTGACCATCATGTAACCATTCTACAGCTATACTATGTTTTGAGCCTAGGCTACATTATAAATTTGCTTGGAAATGACAGTTGCTCTTGAAAGTTGTTTCAAGAACCAAGTGTGTCTACAGAACACATTGCAATACTGCAGAGCTACCAAAGCATCCTCTTGACAAAGCTAGTTTGGGTGCTACAAGTAGTGCAGCTACTTTAATGTAATATTCTTGCCAGACTAGCTATAAACCTAGCCAGCAAGGCTGTGGCAGTGTGGTGCTGTCCAAAAATTTGGCTTTGAATGAATTAATATGTCTACATTACATAGTATGTTGCCATACTGATTTTAGTTGAGGTATCAGAGGCATGTATTTGTGCTAGTGCAATGCTCCTCTCCTGCTAGTACAGCCTGTTTCTCAGCAGCGCTCAGTTCATATAGGGTACTGAGTTGATGCAGTTGTTTCCATTTCTTCTGGTCTCTGGACAAAATTTTCAGAAACTAGTTTCTGAATATATTTGCAGGATATAAACATGCTCTTTGGTAATTATCTGTACTGATCCAGCAGAACGCTGCACCAGTATGGCTAGTCATCTTCTGATAACCAGCATAGTTTAGTCAGTACCAACTTTTGTGTCTGAAACGTGCTGAAACAGGTACACCCTTCAGTACCAACAGCAGACTTTTAAGGCTTCCCATACGTAGCCTGTTATTCATCAGATATAGAGAACACTTAGCTGCTTCAGTCATGAGGTATTAAAGAGTTGGGATCTGGCTGGATGAGCTACTTTATAGCAGAAGATAAATATATTTAATATAATCAGGTCTTTTCTGTATATTTGGAATATGACACACCGAGTTTAAATTATTCTTCTCATCATGAAGTTCACATATATCGTTTTCCCTGTTGCCTGCCATCTTAGCTTTACAGGAATCCACTAGATCAATATTATGTATGGAGTATGAATTCTCTCTAGGTCATTAAGAACCAAAGTTGTTGTAGGAATTCATATGTGGAAGTCAGTTTGTCTTTCTACTCGAGAGTCTTAGATGGAAGAGACATGCCAACAAATTGGATGTTTTGTTGGTATTTGAAAATGGTGTTTACTCTTCAATACAGACAACATGATTTCTTCTTGATTAGTTTTCTGGCTACCTGTATATATTTTTGTGAGGGTTGATTTTTTTTTATATCATTTTCAGTGCTATAGAAATTCAATGTGATTGCTTGTATGGTGGTAATAAGAAGGATACGCTTATGTCTGAGTATAAAGTTTAGGCAGAATTGGGTTCAAAAGAAGCAACAAACAAGACTGCTTTTTTAATAAAAAATTCCTTAAGACTTTCAAGAATCCTGAATATTTTTTTACTTTATTTTCAGAAATATTTTGAGAGTGCAAATAATACAGTGAGCTGTATTAAAATGGCTATAATGTTAACCTTTTGCTTGTTTTTTCATACCTCATAACTCACTCCTGGAATAGTGCAGAACACCCAACCTGGAAGAGAGAAGAGTGAAGAAAAATTGGTTTTGTACATAACTTGTTGCAAACATTGTCTGTCTTTCCAGCGTGCTGGATTTTTTCCCCACGTTACCTTTCCACCATTGCTAATTACAGAAGATTAAAGTTTCCTTCTTATCAGCTGGCCTGCTTGATTTCTGTAGTGAAATTAAGAAACCTGGATACATTTTTTTTCAAAGATTGTTTGTTCAAATACAGTTCTGAGGAGAGACATAAAGAATGATTCAGTGCACAGAATGGAGTCAGGATAATATTCACAATGACTGCTATGGATGACAGTCTTTTCACCAAAAACTTCCAAGGGAGTTCCCTAGTCGTATGTTTCTCTCATGTTTAGACCAATGCAATGTACATGAAGTTTCATGTTATTTAATTTCATGCTTAGGATTTAAACTTTAGAGATGTGGGTGGTGTGTGTGTTTATAAGCACTCAGAAATAAAAATCTTCAATACTTTTGAATGGTTTGTTAAAAATACTGGACCTATTCACTGGGAACTTGTTTCCTTCGTATTTTAGATACCTGCATCTGAGCTATTCATCCTAGTTTCTCGGTATAGTCATCGGGGAAAAAAACAGGTAATCTGAAACATGATTCATCTCCTAAAGAAAGGATCTTTAGGATGTGAGGCATCCTGTACTTGAAGCAGGTATTCCTCTTTGATAACTTCGAAGGGCAACTAAGGTGATCGGCTCATATATATGAAGAAAATGTCACTGCTGCTTTCAGTTGAAGTAATCTGGTCCCATACACCTCTAGCATTCGTGTACATTATCTGCACCAAGAATATTAAAAGGCTGGCACTGAAGCAAATTGGCAGGTACGTGCCTTGAGAGTGAAAGAGTTACAGTAGCTGGATGAGGGAACGGGATGAGACAAATGAAGAGAGCTTTCTGCAGATAGTTAGAGTTATATGGCTGATAAAGCATCTGAATGTCAAATCTCTGCCTACAGAAACCGAACATTCAGGTCCAGTTCGATCCATTGTTAGCTTGTCTATGATCACAATAAATGATAGCAACTTCTTATTGAATTGACTTTTGGTGTCCTTTACTTTGTTTTAAAAGCAGTCTGAAGCAACTGTAAATTTGCAAAGGTGAGATTTTTTTCTTAAATTGAAGTTGCCATTTCAAGCTGTGGCTGTTAGAATGTTAAATGTGATAGCATAGCCCGTTCCTATATGGTGAGATTTTTTTAGTTTAAATATCTTAGTATTTATTTGCCTGTTCCTGCTTGTGTTCCCCATTTCATGTGAGCATAGGTACCTTCACATACCTACCATTACATGTAGATTCCCACGTGATTCTTGACTCGGCCCTTTCACTGAGTAGCGCTTCCTTCCACAGCTCTTGATACGCCTTTACCAAATGTGTGTTTATGAGGGCATGTTTTAACTCAAAAAAACTAAAACTTGCTAGAACCAAAAGTGAGATCACACGTTTGAATTTCTGCGACATAAACACCGAGGGAGCCAAACTTCCATCATGTACCACCATAAGCAGCAGGTACCACCAGTAAGGGCCACTTTAGACTGTGTGCTGGGCTCCACCATAATGTGAAGTGGTTGTACGTAGGTGTCGTGTTCTCAATGCAGCAACCTGGATCCTATGCTTTAAGGAAGAAGGATGGTATAGCCACTCCGAAGAAGAGGATGTGCGTAGCTGCATGGGCTGTTGAGCACTGGAGGACTGGTTAGCTTTGTATTAGAAAGCTGCGCTGCAGTATTGTGGCATGGGGGTTCAGTGTGTGTCAGTGACGATACATGTCAAGTGGTTCAGGTCTTTTTAAAATAAGTATTTTTGTTAGGAAAAAAAAAATCCCTACGGATACTGAAATCTGTAGCTTGTGATTGCCGAGTTAAACTGTTTTTTAATGTAGTGTTAATCATTTAGATTGCCAGTGGTACGTTCAAATTTATTTTCAGCTGAGCAAGAAGTAAATACATTTGTAACGGAGCCATGTAATAAATCTGCATTTTGCTATCTTTTCGCATAGATTCTAATTGTGATAATGGTGTTTATTTTTGTAGTAAGCTTTTGAATCAGGGTTCTGCTATAAGCTATGAAGAAAATCTAATGGGCATGGTGGACTGGTACTGTGATACACCGGAAGACATTCTTCCCCTTAGAGTAACAGTTCAAAATCTTGATTCTGCACTAGTGTGTTGATGTTGAATGCATATGCCAAAAAAAAAAAAAAAGCAGCACATCCACACAGAAAAGTCATGGAATACTTGACTCATTAATTCAACCTCTAAAACAATAAACTATAGAAGGAAAAGCAGGAGATACCACGTCAAACTCTGAGCAATCGTACCCTGCTTTAGAGCTGGAATGGAATTACCGAATGCTAATTGTGTAAGAAAGGGAATGGTCTGTGACGGATGCAACCCAGCGTTCAACTTGGTGACTACAGAATGGTGCTGGTATGCTCCGGGTAAGCAAGTACTGAATTGTTCAGCATCAAACAGAGCGTAAGGGTGTCTTACTCTTACTCCTCCTACCAGGATATTCATTTTCTTGCAGTGATTTCACTGTGTGGAGTTTTAACGTGCTTTGCTAAAGAGCAGACTGATCCCTGCAGAGCCAGCTGGAGGGGGTCCTGGGCAGGGAATCAGGACGCTGCCCGAAAAAGGAGGTAACCAGGAGACTGCTCGGCACGCTCGGAGTTTTAAAAGTTTTGCATCAGCAGGCTCAACATCAGATCTCTGCCTAGAGCCAAAATCCCTTCTGTAGCCTAGTCAGTATCGGGTTTAAAATAACGAGGGTTTTTACAAGTTCTCTAAAAGTCAGATTTGCTGCCTGAGGTGGTCTTGCTTGATGCGCGCTTGTTACGGCCTCCAGCTCGGAAGGCCCCGGGGGCTGCTACCGCGGATTCTTTCGCTGTCGCTCTATTTTTTGGGGGGAGCAACTCCCGGCGGGGAGCGCGGGTGCCTCACCCGCTGCCATGGCGCCCGCCTCTCCCGCCCCGGGCCTCCCCCGCCCCGCAGGGCAGGCTGCCGCCCCCCTCGCAGCCCAGCCGGGGCGGCTGGGGCGAAGGGCCCCAGCTCGCCGCGCCCCCGGCTCGCCCCGCCGGCCCCCGCAACGCCGCCACCTGCCCCGGCCCGCGGGAGAGGGCGGGCGGGAGGGCGGGGAGGACCCGCCCCCGCCCGCCCCGCCGCCAGCCGCGCCCCGCCCCGCCGCCTACTCCCCCGAGAGGCGCCCCGGGCTGGGCAGAAGGAGGTGGCCGCAGGCGGGAGCGGAGGCGCGGAGGCAGCGGCAGCGCTGGCGAGTGAGTGCTGCGAGCGGCCGCCGGAGGCAGCGGGCGGGCGGGCGGGCGCTAGGACCCGCGCCGCCGGGGCCGAGCGGGGCGGGGCCACCCTCCCTCGCCGCCCCGTGACGCGGCGGCCCCGCGCCGTTCGAGCGGCCGGCGGTGCCCTTCCGCGCGCCCTCCTGCCCCCGCGCCCGCTGACGCCGCCGCGGAGCCTCCCGAGCGGCCAATGAGCGCCTGCGGAGCGGCCGGCGCTCGCGGCGGGGGGCGGGCCTCGGCGGCAGCCGTTGGGCCGAGGCGTTCCCGCGGGTCGCGCCGGGGCCTCTCCGCGGAGGGGCGGCAGCGAAGAGCTCCGGCCGCCCTGAGGAGGGGGCCCGCCGGCCCCGGCGGAGAGCACCCCGCAGCGCTGGCTAGCACCCCCTGCCTGCCGGGCTGAGGGCGGCGGAGGCGGCCTTGTGGGCCGCGGGGCCGGTGGGGCAGGAGCGCGGCGCAGCCCAGCCCAGCCCAGCCGCCGGCTCCGTGCCGGTCGGCGGTGGCGTGCGGGAGGTGCCAGCGGCTCAGCGGCCCCAGGCCGCGGGGCTGAGAGCTCCTTCGCCCGCCGCCGCGCTGCCTGTCCCCCCGCGGGGAGCCGGGTGGCCGTGGTGCGCCAGGCCTGCCCGGGCACGGCAGCGCGCCTCGGCGTGCTGGGGGCGGGTGGACCGCTGAGGGCCTTTTGCTTCAGTAACGCAGCCTGCTTCTGGGAGGGGTGTCCGTAACCCTGAACTTGAAACGGTGCTGATGGGCCAAGGTGGTGAGCACCTCCCGCCCTCCTGGGGTGCAGGTGCTTAGAGCACCTTCCAGACAGAAGTGTTCGTTAGGATCCAAACACGCTTTTTAGTAACGTACCCTTACCTTGTAAGCATTAGTGAAGTGGATTTGAAGAACAAATACCTAAATTAGAGGGAGAACAGAAAGAAAATAGTTCAGGTATCAGATTAAGAGAAGCTGTGACCGTTGATACCTGTGTCCTTACAAGATAACACTTCAGAGCATTTATCTTTTTGCCTGCATTGCTTGGACTGGATTGGGTTTTTTAATCTTTTTTTTTTTTTGTCCTCCTAAGATTTTTCATTTACTGCTTTTTCTGTATCCTTTTCCATTTTAGAGTTATGTAAACCTTTTGCTTTTGAGTTAAGGTTCATTTAGCTGTATTGGTGTTAACTCCAAACAATTAACTTCCTCATTTTTTGCTTCAGGGCTTTTTAATTTGCTACTTCCATAATTTTTGCCATGCTTTGAAAATATCAAGGTAGCAACTTATATAGAGCTTAACATACAGAGGCACAACTATAAATATCTCCATGACCAAGTTGTTTCATGTAGAACTCTGTGAAGAGTGGACTTGGTTTATATACTCACTGGTTTAAGCAGACAGTCAACCTGGAAAGCAATTTCTTGGCAATTAAAACTGTTCGTTGTGTGACATAGGCCATTAAGAGAGGCTTTAAATTTCGCATGCCTGAATGAAAAATGGGCATCTTTCCAACTTTCTTTTTCCCCTCCCCCTGAGAAAAGCCTTAAAAAACTAGACTGTGTCTGTAAAGTGTATGTATCCTCAGCTAGCACTCCTCTCCTGCCCTTGCTCCATCATAGCTGTCGAAGTCATATGAAAACTACCATGTCTTTTTGCCTAAGCGTATTCCAGCATTCTATTGCTGTCAGTAAATAAAAGCTAAACAGAACAGATGTCCCTGTTCCTGTCTGTCTCAAAACGTGAATTGTCAAGGGTGTTACATATTAAACAAAAAATATGGACTTCCCATACGTTGCTAATGTTTTAAAATCGGCACCCTGTTGCTGGCAAATACTAACTACTTAGTATGTGTGTTGTACTTTATTTTTCTTGGGTTCTTGCAGCCTGTTCACTTCTCACTTTCCAAATTACTGTGCTGTCCTGCATCAGCCTTGCAAGCAAGTTTCTTTGAGCTTGTTCATGAGTTTGTTTTGAGACCATGGCAATACTGAACAAAGCTTTGCTTGGTCACAGAAGAGAATAGGTCACGTTGTCAATATCTGTCATGTCATCTGTTCCTTATAAATTTTCTTTTGGTGACTTTATATGTGTGATCAGAGTTTTTTGCTGATCATTTTTTCATATCAGTTCAGGGCAGAAACATTGTTCTGAATGCTTTACTTAGTGCAGTGTCTGCTCTTTGTCCTTTAGAAAGGATCATCCTGTCAGTTCATGCTTGCCTTAGCTGATTTTTACATGGAAAGCTAGGTGCCTCTGGAGAGTACCGAGCACTAACCAGGCCTGGTTTTGCACCAGACGTCCTGCTGTCTCTCCCACCACTGTTACTCTGAGCACAGCCTCTTCGCTTGAAAAAGTGTCGTCTAGTGTTGGCTTTAGCTGTGCTCTGAGGGGGAGGCTTTGCTATAGGTGACCTTCAAAGGTCCCTTCCAACCAATGTTCCTCTGACTCTGTACGTTTTCATGACTCCCAATAGTAACCCAACTACCTATTTCAAAAGAAGTTTCTTCTTGAAAATGACTTTCATCTGACTGCTGATGGAATGATGAGTTTTTTTGCCTCTTCTGCTTCTGTTGTTCACATGGTTGCGTTTGTTCTTCTTGGGGAACTTTTGGGAAGTGAGGTTATGTGACTGCCTGATCTGTGTTTTGAATTTGTGAGTGTAGGTACAGGCACAAAGGTGCAGTCATGAGGGTGTCATGAAGTGAAATGAAAGAATAATAAATTCCAGGGCTATGTTGTGGCGTTTGCCTTCTGCTAGCTCCGGCACACTTTTACTCTCTGATGGATTAGTCAAATTATTTTTCTGTGTAATCATAATAGCATTAATAGTTACTGTTCGTAGCAAAAAATGCACTTCATTTCACTGTAGTTCTTGTAATCTCTTTTTTGGAGCAATGTACTCCCTCCCCAGGTTTTCTTGTATGTTTCTCATGCTCTAAAAGCATATGCACTTTGAACTTGAACCTGGTCAAATAATTTTCATAACTCTCTTGATTTAAGTAGGATTGAATGTGAAACTTGCATCATGTTTTAAGTGATGTGAACTGCTTAAGCAGAGAACCCATGCCATGATAGGATGCATTTTCTATATGAACCAATGCTACCTTTCTTTGTCCCATCTTCCAAAATATTTTTTTGCAGCATTCTGACAGAGAAGGTAAGTATTACATAGATAATTTAATAAGAGATAGGGGAAATGTATGGATGTAGTCATGTCATTGAGTTTGCAAATATAATACCTTTCTCATTCTGTCTCTCTAAAGAGTGTACTTAATACCTTTTTTCTTCAGAAGTAGAACTATTCAAGCAGTAGTAAATTACTGTTCTTAAATCTGTGCTATTTAGAATTTTCTGCTCTCTTTCACTCCAAAAGTTTAATTGCATTTTACGGACCATGTTAGATACAGTGCTCTCTTCCTCATTTCCAAAAACCAATTAATGCTAAAGGAGGACAGATACATAACATTCTATTGATTTACCATTACAGTGTTTTTCAAGAATGCCCCTTACGTTGGGATTTTTGGCCATTGTGATTTCTTTAAGTGTGTCAGCTATTTGCTCTTAACATCTTGAGGAAACATATTGAATATCACTGTCACCCCTGACTTCTCTGTCTTACAAGACACTTTTTTCCTTTGGAATTACCCATATAACCATCCCTCTCTGCAGTGTTTTGATGGTAATTGCTCATGTCTAACAGTTAGAGTTGTCTAACAACTAGTTGTCTAACTCTAACAGTTAGAGTTGTCTAACAACTAGTTGTCTAACTCTAACAGTTAGAGTTGCCATTGTATGGCTGATGTTCTGACAGAAGCTCTTGGCCACGTAGAATTGCTTTTTCTCATCCCTTCCCTGAAGCATTGCCTTTTTCCAGTGCTGTGCCTTGCCACTGTAACTGTGAGGGAGATAACCCCACCTGCGCCAGGCTTCAGCTGTGCGAGAGTATCTGTCTTAGGGCAATACTGCAATTTTAAATGTATGTGCTGTCAAGTAATACCAGAGTAATTACAAGTCTGTTTCTCTTCTTTCCCTCCACTCATTTTTGTCTAGCCTGATACAGTCCCACAACTTTTATCATAGCATAATTCAGGTTGGAAGGGACCTTGGGAGTCTCCTTACTCAAAGCAGGGTTACCTGTGTGGGCAGACCAGGTTGTTCAGGGCTTTATCTGATGTGTCTTGAAAACCTCAATCTGCTCGTTGTGCTCCCATTAATACAGTGCAGGGTGCTTGCCTTCTTTGCTGCTCTTTGTTCAGCAAGGTGTATTCATAAGTCGTAAGGTTTTGACTGTGAGATGTCAGAGGAAACATGGATCCCAGCCAGCATCATCTTGACTGCTGTGCTGCACTTTTGGCTAAGCTCTCCAACAACAGTCAGGGGTTTAGTTTTCCTGTTATTGAGGAAGGAGACATAGATGTTCATTTCTCATCACAGGTCTAAAACTCTCACTGTTTACTTACATTTTCCACAAGTCTCAGGAATACCCGTTGGCATTATGTTACTTTCTGGAAACAGTATCATGGACAATTCAAAGAGTGTTTTGGAACGGTAGTATAAAAGACTTCTCTTTTCTCTAAAACATTTTTTGCTGCTAATCTGGACTCAATCTTCTACAATTTTTTTCTTGTGTCTGTCCATATCCTGGGTGTCAACCTGTACCTCTGCTGCTGCCTTCTGCATCACAGGCACTAAAAGTTGTTCACATATCTAATGAAATATGTCATTTGATACATGTTGCCTTCTGGTAGGCAGTCCAGTTTGTGTATAAGACTTTAAATAATTAAGGTTTTATTGTTTCTACTTACACACAGTACTGGTAAGAATTGTGGGTTTCTACCTCACCACTGCCCCCCTCTTTCATTTACTTCTTTAGATGACAGACTTGCATTTGAAATGTGTTTGATTTGTAGTTGAGTTGTGGCGAGAGATTCAGCTCGCATCTCCTTACATCA
Organism: Pelecanus crispus; assembly: GCF_030463565.1. Classification (NCBI taxonomy): domain Eukaryota; kingdom Metazoa; phylum Chordata; class Aves; order Pelecaniformes; family Pelecanidae; genus Pelecanus; species Pelecanus crispus. The sequence goes on from NC_134643.1 coordinate 165,971,987, forward strand.
ACTGGTGAAGCCTCAATGACCAGCCTAGATTCCAAACTTTAGGATATTAAAGTTAAGTGAAAGTGAGGTTGTCGTGGCTTAATCCCAGCTGGCAACAAAGCATGACACAGCCACTGGCTCCCTCCCCCCCCCAGTGGGATGGGGGAGACAATCGGAAGAATAAAAGTGAGAAAAGTCGTGGGTTGAGATAAAGACAGTTTAATAGGTAAAGCAGAACCTGTGCACACAAGCAAAGCAAAACAAGGAATTCATTCACTGCTTCCCATCGGCAGGCAGGTGTTCAGCCATCTCCAGGAAAGCAGGGCTCCATCACATGTAACAGTGACTTGGGAAGGCAAACACCATCACTCTAAATGTCCCCCTTTTTTCCCCCAGCTTTATATGCTGAGCATGACATCATATGGTATGGGATATCCCTTTAGTCAGTTGGGGTCAGCTGTCCCAGCTGTGTCCCCTCCCAACTTCTTGTGCACCCCCAGCCCACTTGCTGGTGGGGTGGGGTGAGAAGCAGAAAAGGCCTTGGCTCTGTGTAAGCACTGCTCAGCAGTAACTAAAACATCCCTGTGTTATCAACACTGTTTCCAGCACAAATCCAAAACAGCCCCATACCAGCTACTATGAAGAAAATTAACTCTATCCCAGCCAAAACCAGCACAGAGGTAAATACTACCCTCTGGTTCATAAGTTAATGGCATTCTTTCTGAATTCTTTTACACTGAACCCAAGTGTTTGTTGTTTAATTGCATATTAAACAGGCTACAGTATGGACACTGAAATTTAGCACTAAAACCAGTATGTAATTTTAATTATGCCTGTGGATTCTATCCACTGTAACTTCCCAAAATAACAGTTTTGTTGTTGCTTGGATCTCAGAATGTGTGGATTTCTCTAGAAATCAAAGGTAACAGGTTAGGTTATTTCCCATCAGAAGAGGCACAGTCCACATACACAGTGAAAAGCTGAAAGCTAGAAGTAAAATAAATGAATTTTTTTCAAAACATTGCTAAGGAAAATTGTATTGGAAGTGAGACTGTAAGTTGTGAGCAAGAAATAAGGGTCTTGCTTTGGTTTTGTGTTGGAAGAATGGTAACTGTGGTGGTTTTGAATGATATTTAGACCTAGTGGTGAACAAGGGATTCATGCTAGTTGTGGTATGAGAATAAGGCCATGACAGAATTTCATTGGCTAACAGCTTCATCAGAAGAAATTATGGGTTGTTTCAAATGGTAGGTAGGAAGGCCAAAGAACATAAAGGGCCCTGCTTGAAGTTATAAACCTCTTGTCTTTCATTTTCTTTCGAAAGAAAGCAAATTTGGAGGCTCAAGTGGCTTGCAAGTCCAGAAGTGCGATTGCCCAGTAAAGTAACTGGTTCTGTCAACATCTTTACAGGTGTCTAGTGAAGGGAGATTGGCCCCTTCTTTGGCATCTCTTTAATCTTACCCTGTAAGACACTGTGTAATTGCTTTTCCCTGTGAAGTCTTATCTCCATGCTACTAGGCACCAGCCTTTTGTTTGTCCTTCTGCGTAATTGCTGCCTCCCTTTTGTGATGATGTTCTTCTGGCCTATGTTTTTTTATTTATTTTCCTGTGCTTAAGGGTTTATGGGGCTGGTAACACTCGTGAAATGTTGAATGAGTGCCAGAATACGCTCTCTTGTCTGGATTCACCCAACGCAGCTCACCTGGACTGAGAGGATGTTGTTCTACAGTGAGGCAGCAGGTTCTTGTGTTTCAGTCTCGGGAAAAATTGGAATCCTTCAGGAGTTTTGTGAAAAGCTCATGGAAAAGGAAGAGAAATGTAAGGAGGCTGGAGAAAGGGATTAATAAAATAAGCATCCATGGTAACAAATTGAAGAGAAAACTATTTGATTCACTTTTTATCGTTGAGATCAGATTTATGCTCACAATAGGACTTGCTCAGGGATGAACTGTTATTGGAATATGTGGGTGGAAAAATTGGAGGCAAGCCAAGAAAGGAGTTTTAAGCAATAGCAGTGGGGTACAGGTAATCAGATGAGGAATGGGGAAAAAAAAAAGAATTACTTGTCGTGGTTGTCAGCTGAGATGCGATGGTCTTGAATTTACAGATAGAAGAAGGATATAGGCAGTAGGTTTCCTTATTCCCCTGACTGCATGTCTGTGCAGGTGCTCAAGGGAGATTGTGGTTTGAAGAACAACTTAAGCCCAAACTTATTCTGGGCAAAGGAAGAACTCTAAAGAGGATGTAACAACCCTACAGAGATTAGAAAAGTGGGGGGAAAAGATTACTAGAGATTACTAGGTGGAAAATGTAATCTTGGAATCAATGTCAGCATTTAAATACGTTCAAGAGTGTATATCAATTGCTGTTGATTTTCTTTGAGGCTATAGTTTAGTGAAACCAACAGAATGTAGATTTTCTGTAGAACGAGTAAGTGAGAATCTGAGCTCAGTGGTGCATAGTACTTTCATTGAAAGGGGGTGGAGTATAGCACATGTATGGAGTGTGGCAATGTGTACTTTGAAGCAGTGTTTTAAAACTACATCACTTTGCACAGCACTCACTACTGCTTTGTCTTGTGTTGCCTGTGAGGTGTGGAGATACTGTTTGGTAAGTATTACGTTTGAATGTGGGTATAGGAGAATAACTAAGTCAGATTTAGATGGGATTGCACAGAGCTAAGCCTACACTATATTAGGGAAATGCATAAATAACTGAGAAACTATACGAATGAGAGATGTTTCAATGCAATTTATGGAGTGGAGCCCCAGGCTTAATTTTGCCTTAGCTGAAAATTACGTGGGGAATAAATCCCAGCAGGGCAGTTATCATACATATGCACGTTTCATACATCAAACCACTAACCTGCTCCAAGGCTGCAGTGCTTGCTGTGATGTAGTTCAAATATACTGGCTATGAAAACTTTCAGAATATGAATCCAGCCACTGGCCAAATTTTACTAAAGGTTTCTGAAGCTCATTTCAAACATGAAAAGTAACACAAAGTTATATGCTTACGAACTTAGCCTGGTTGGGAAGTGTGTCTTTGGGGAAGGTGATATGAAGGGCTCGGAAAGAAGAATCTCTGCCTTCTGTGGACTCTGTAGATAGAAACCTGTTCTCTTAACTTATCTCTAGCAGGAGCCAAATTCAAGAGAGAATGAGCATAAAACAAAATCAACATTTAAGATACTTATGTTGTATTTTAGGTTAATGATTTATTTCAATTAAACTGTCCTAAGGCAGTGGGCCTTATTTCATGATTATGGTTCCAGACATAATAAATTTCTCAGTAATGTGATTATTTGTGTAGTTATGTGAAGCTTTAGGAAACCTGTTTAACAGAAACAAGACATCTTGGAGAAGACAAACAGGTGCAGTCAAGAGAGAAAAGAGGTTGTTGGTTTTTCATCTTTCTAGAATGGTGCTTCTTAATGAGATGTACTGGCTGGCTGTTTTTTCCTCTCCCTTCTATTCTTGTTTATATTTACCTTTATTTATCTTGTCGAAATATCAAGAAATTTAGGTCAAAATATATCTGGATCCATCTGCTCATCTAGTCTGTTCTTTTACTGCTAGTAGTTTTTATGTCTTTTAATTAAGGATGCTTAATGACAGTTTACTACATTAATGGGTGCCATCAAGTATCTTTAATTTTGTACATGATGAACTTACTAATGCAGAGAAGGGTTTTTTTCTAATTTCTATTTATCAAAACAATGATTTAATCTCTTTAATTTGTCAAATTGTAGTCTATATGTCATATCTGTAACTTCCATTTCATTGTTGTTTGAGGTGAAAACTCAACTAGGCTCTATAATTCAGCTCCATTTAGCAGAGGTATATTATTTGCACAGTAATATTATGAATACAGGAAATATTTATTCATTGACACAGTGATCCATTTCAGTTTTGAATCTTGTTAATTATAGTTATTCTTTTGATATAAGAAATTTGTGCTCTAAATCTTTTGAGAGACTTAAAAAATTACAAAGTCCACAACGGACCTTTCAATTCTAGGTTCATCAAACACATTTCAATTTTTACTTCGTTTTTTGTGGTTGACCATCAATGTTGATGTAACCTGATTTTAAGCAGGGTCTGCAGAGTGGTGCAGCAGACACTTGACCTGGTAGGTATGATGCTATAAGGAAGGCACAGATGATATTGCCTTTAGGATAATTATCCTTTCATGACCCTACTAAATCAGGTAATTTGGCTTCACATCAGACAGGTCAAAAATTAATCTATTGAGCTGTTTTTTGAGATTATATATGGGATGGATTATTTCTTTGACATTTCCCCCCCACCCTTCTCTGGTTCTCTATGCTAGCCCACAAAGCCCATCAGCCCAACCACCTTATCAGCTGGATTTTTACTTTAGGTAGTAGTGATGCTTTGGGAGTATGTTTAGGGAAAAGTGTAGGAAATATTTTCAGTGACAGTGGAGCAGACAGTCTTAAGAGCAATGATTTTATCTCTTAGCAGGAATAAACACCCCAGTAATCTTGTACTTTTGTGATCTGTATAAACTCTGCAGTATAAACAGTATGTACAAATCTAGTATTTACTTAGCTCTTCTTGGATCCCAACTCTTGATTATTTCTGTGTTGTGGGCAGCGCTGCTGCAGATGTAACTTTTGTAGCACGTTGTCTAGCTACCACAATATAATCAGTTAACCATCTTTCTAAGAAACGTGTTAGCTTACATTGTTCTTTTTGATAAAACCTATGGTATTGCTCTGGATTACACCCATATGCATGTGTAACAATTTACCTGTGAATCTCCGGAGATATGCCGAAAACAGCCTGTGAACAAATGTGTGTGCAAGATTGTTTCCTGTGTGTCTAGAAAAATAGTGGTATATCTTGTCTACAGTTGCCACATTGATAGCTTGGAGGAAAACTGCATGAGGGTATGGCTTTTCAATTATTCTATATCAAAGTGATTTATCTCACCAGCTTGCTATCAATAGGACAAATAAAATAAAGCATATGCCTATAAACAAAATATAATTACATGTTTAAAATCTCTAATAAGTAGCAATGATTTCAGAACTTCTTGCGATTAAAATGTCTCGTATCTGTGATCTGGAAACAGTGTTTGAGAAAAAGAGTAGATAAAATGGAGAGAAGGCTTGTGTTTTAGATTTGGATTTCTAGCTGCTTTTATGTACAGTACATAAAATGGGATGGCTGTCGTGCAAACCCTGAAGGGCACAGGCTTGTGTAGCTTTCTACCTGAGAAGCAGAAGCTTCAGAGAGGGAATGGTTAACAGTGAGCTGTGGAGCTGTTGTTGAGGCTGGGCAGTGCGCTCCTGGGTCGTTCTTGCACTTTGCCTTCTTTCAGTGCTTTTTATTGGCCAAAGGTGTACAGCTGGCCTGGCATACCTCGTGTGTGCCAGATCCAACCAAACCCAGCTTCACGACTAACAACAGTCTTTGACTGTGCCGTCTCCTAGAAAGTAGAAAAATCAGATTCATGCCCTCTGCACCGAGGGCTCTAAGCCACGTCTCTTGGGAGCATTTGGTCTTGCTGCAACTTGGCCTTTTGAAGCTGAATCACAGCGCAGAAAGCAATGCAAGATTCATGGGGTCAGAGAGCATTCAGTGTAGTACCTCAGGATTATATCTCTGAGTGTATTTGGGAGGCGCGATGTGGAGCGGGAGTGGGTGGAAATCCAACATTTCATTCTCTCTTTTCCAGGTTATTGCTATTTGCGGGGGGGGGGGGGGGGGGGGGGCGGACGGACACCTCCAAAATTGCATAATGTACCATCTATAAACAGGCAGGGAGTGGGATCTAGAAATCTCTTCTTGAGGTAGCAGGAATCTGATGACTGGACCACGGAATCAATCTCTTTGCAGTCTCCATGAGCCTAGCATTACTTTTCCATGCATAGCATATGAATCAAACTGCCTTTTATTTTTACCTTTTAAAGGAGAGCTAAGAGATTGTCTTATCCAGTTGCTTGGCAAAAGGCAAGTTTGGCAGTAGTAGTTTTATTTCTGATAGAGATTTGACTGACTTGCTGTTGAGGATAGTCAGTAGTGAAGGATTCTCAGCCTTCCTGGATGGTCTAGGCTCTTCCTAGGCACTGTGCCTACCAGTAGATGGTTAGTCTTTCCTAATGTCCATCTTTGGAACTTCTTAAGCTCATTGGGTCTTATGTCCAAGTAGATGTGAAAAGAAGCTTACTGCCTCTCTTTTTCTATTACAGTATGCTTTCATATACTTAAAGGTGCAACCCTATTTTCTCCAAAATAAGTGTCTTCTCTGAAATAAGAGATGGTACAGTCTCCTTTTTTTCTTCTATAGGTTGTGGTTTCTTGACCTATGATTGCTCTCTCTCTTCTTTCTGTCCACCTGATCACACTTCTCTAGAAGTACAGTTGCTCAAAGCTGGACATACTATTCAATTTGTGACCAGATTAGAGCAGGAGATTATGTTCACATGTCTTACTAGTGATGCACTTGTTTGTACATAAACATTAGGATATTTTTTTTTCCAAGAGTACCACATTGTTGACTCATATTGAGTTCATGATCATTATAACTGCCAAATCTCTTTCTACAGAACTGCTGTTATGCTAATCTTTCCCCAGATTTTGTTTATGCAGTTGATTATTCCTGGCTAATCTTAGAACTCTGGTGCTGGCCTTGCTTGAATGGCAGCTGCAGAGCAGCAGTTGTGCAGGGGCTTACAACTGTCTCATTAGCCTTGTGCACAGCCTTTTGTGTGGTGGCATTACCTGCATCTTTCACATCTTTGAGTATTTTCATTATCAGTATTATTTTATTATCATTATGCCTGCTACTCGAATGAATATAGAATCATAGAATCGTTTAGGTTGGAAAAGACCTTTAAGATCATCCAGTCCAACCATTAACCTAACATTACCAAGTCCATCACTAAACCAGTTAAGGGTAGAGTAGCAATTTCATGTTTCCTGGCTTGGTGGCTGGATTATTTATAATGAAAGTAAAAACTAGGAATCATTAAGGTTGGAAAGGACCTCTAAGATCATCAGTCCAACCATCAACCCAACACCACCATACCCGCTAAACCATGTCCCAAAGTGCCACGTATATATAACAAATTTTGTACATATGTCCAGTTTGAGATGAACCTCTGATAAATATTAAATAGTCTTTCTAAACAGGTTTTCACCTAAGTACTGACAGTTATGGTTAAATCATGTTTTTCTAGCTCGCTTGTGGGAATATCATGAGCAACAGTGTCAAAAGTTCTACCAAGGTCAAGATAAATAACTAGTATAGATCAAGACAGATGATTGCTTTTCAGCATCCACACGTCTTACCAGCTGTAGAAGTAGGAAACTACCTCTGTGTGTATTCTGAATGTTAATTTTTATTACTAGAAGGTCTTCTTTCTTCCATAGGAACTGACATTGGAAATAGTGGGTATCCATCCAAGTGGTGTCTCCTAGGTCTGTCTCGTCAGTCTTTTCCTGATCAGCCTCACCAAGGCAGTTTGGGCTGCTCAGCGTCTCCCGCTGAGCACAGGGCAGGCAGGAGATGTCAGGCTGCTCTGCTGAGCGGCTCTAGACAAACCTTTCTGACCTGTGTGTTACTTCACCAGTTGTACTTCTGCTCCTGTTCATGTCAAGTTTAAGCACATTCTGATTCAGTGACCACTGAAGGCTTGTATCTTTTGGGAGAAAATGGGAGAAAGGGGTCCTTTAAGACCTGGGGTTTCTTTGTATTTTTCCCTTTTCTTTAAAAGGGATGAGGGGCTAAGGAGTCCTAAAATAATAGACACTTTGTTTTACAGAAAACTTCTGGTGCTTGTTTGTTTTATTTTTTTGTTGTTGGGTTGGTTTTTTTTTGTTCTGAAATGCTGAAGAAGCTGGAGAGAGCAAGTGGTGCTGCTTGTATGATGTAAAATGCATGTAAATGTAAAATCATGTAAAACGCATGCATGTAAAATCTAACTCCATTAGCCTACTGGACTTAGGTAGTCTCTTTTTAAAATTATTTGTTTATGTTAACATTTGTTTAAATCAAGCAATTGGGAGAAAAGCTCCTTTTTATTAATGACTCGGCACCCCTCTTCTCAGGCTTCAGCTTTTTTTCTGCTTTCCACAACTTTTTTTTCTTTATATGGGGTGTATATGGGGTTATGCTACTTGATAGCAGTATTCAAGGTTGCATTGCTTGCCTGTCTTCCTTTTATGCGATTTGATCTTCTATCATCAAAAAGCTGGCCCCACAAATCTGTTGAGAGCTAGCAAGTGCCTTGCTGGAGCATGGGGATCTCCTCCAAACACCGTCTACGGATTCTAGATATGTGTTCACCTGAAAATAATTCCTGTATCAGTGTTAGCCTTTTTGTTCTAGCTTTAAAATCCACAATGGTTGGACTAAAACCTGAAAACTCCATACCTATAGAAGTCTGTATACCTTGCTGAAAAAATACTGAAAGACAATATGACTTTTGGAAAGTCTGCTGTAGAAAACTCATGTCTAATTAGTGGAAGGGAAGTGTCAGTCTGAATATGTTTTTACGAAATGAATTACAAATATCTTGACCACATCTTCCTCTGTTTTCCAATACAGAGTTTTCTTCCAAAACAGAATCAAAAGGTTCTGAAGTATTGCATTCATTTGTTATAATACAGTATTTTCAATCTTCCTTGTATAACAAGCTTATGACTCTTCTTTCAAAAGTTCAGGATTCTTTCACTAATTTATTTGAAAAGCTATATTTAAAAAAAACCATAGCACAACTTAAATCTTACACCAGTTGATCTAACTACCTGCCATAATTCCGTTTGGGTTTTGAAATAAGCATCAAAAACTGAGAAAGCTTTCATTCTCTTATGCCCATTATCTAAAGTTTAAAGCAAAAAAAATACATGTGCTTTCTCATTATTTTAATGAAATACAGGGTCACCAATTCTGACTGTTTGCATTTTCCATGAATTTGTCAATTCTTTATCGTCTCTGTCTTGCTGATAGAGTTGAAGGAAGGAGAGACTGAGATTTAATTAAATCTTCAAGATACTAAATAAAAAATTAAATATCAAAGGAGATACAAGGAGCTGCAAACAATAATCAATTAAAATCATTCCCCTCTGTCTACTCTCAGTGGAAACGTCATAATAACCACTTAATACAGCCCTAGACTAGACAGAAGAGTAGTGATTAGCCAGTACAAAAATGGATTCCAATTAGCTAAATTCTGGTGTAGCAGAAGTCACCAGTTAAAGCCTTTTTGCAAAACAGGTGTAAGATTTAGCTTGCACAAAATATGGGGATACAGGAGAATTTTCACTTTGCTTCAGGCCTTTTCTGACCTTGACTAAGGGATGAAGGCTTTTAGACACCTTGAGTTCCATTTTTAAAATGACCTGTCATGGTCAGTTAGCTGATAATGTATTATTTAATCACAACAATTGTCTATGTGTATCACTTCCCATAATTTTCTATGGTTCTACTTCTTTTGAAGTATTACTGCCCTAAAATCAAAGCACACAGACACAACTGCAGAGCATTTTAGAAATATACGGCGTTATTCTGGTGACACCAGGTGTTGAAAGTAAAAAATGTAATGTATTATGTATTCAGAAGCATGCCTTTATTAATTGATAGTTATTGTGGAGTAAACAGTGAACTGGTGACCGTTTGTCATTGACAACAATTTGAGTTACCTATTTTAAAAGAAATGTTGGTATGTTGAAAATCAGAAGTGATTTGTTCATCACCTGTCTTTTCAAGCCATATCAAAAAGACAAAATTAAATTCTTGTGTCGTTTCTCTTCTTCCTGTGTCTTAGGTAATATGCTGTTTCTTGATTTACATCTAGTATAACTAATTAATTATATTATTTAATTTTTCTTTAGTTAATTAGCATCAGTAAGTGATTATTTGCTTAAAGAATGTGGAAGTAAAATTAATTGAGATTTCCAAATGTCCCTAGATACTGTCTGTCAAATGTGGGACAAATGGTGTTCAGAATAATAACATATTCCTGTATTTGGGGATTTGGAGTTACCAGAGACCGCTGTACTACACGGTATTTGGGCAGGGGGAGTGACATTTGGAGGGCAGTGATCGATTTGTTCAAGAGCTGAAATGTAACTTTCTACTGCCAGGTTGGACTAAGCAGTTATTTAATGATGTTTACTGCATTTTCAACATTGCATGGATAAGGTTTATCTTTAAAATATTCAGTTAACATAATCTTAAGTCCAAAAATAGGATATTTGGTTAATCTGTAAAATCATTCCTTCTTATTTCAGCTTTCCATTGTGAAATGTACTTGATGTGAGGGTGTACAAGTATTCACCCAGAACTACCTCTTGAAACTCCCAGGCCATAGTTGCTATGAGCCAAGACCTTTCAGTGGAAGCAGTCTGTTTTTAAAAGCATGGTGCTGACTCCTCCAGCGGAGGATACTCTACGTACTACTGGGTATTGGGGACCTATTTGGAAAGGTGGGATCCCAATAAAGCAGAGAAATAAAATAAAACCCATTGCAGCAAGTGTGAATTGTTTTCTCATTTCCAGAGGAAACACTGGAAAAGGATGAATATAGTGTTTCCATTGTCACTTCTGCCTCACTATCCCATGGTATAGGCAGTGGATACTAGTTTGGCAGTTACCCTTTTCATGCTGAAATCTGTGCATCCCCTTTGGTCTGCTCTGTTGACTACTAATGTAGCCAGTTTAGCCACGCTCTTTTCTCAGAGTTTTGTCCAATGTTTGGGGTGTGTGAGGAGGCTGTTGTGGGGAGATATTAAAGCTAGTCAGAGGATATGCTAATTTATACTGGAGGCTTAATCACCTTTGCTTGGGATCTGCTCCAGTTCTAAATTGGCTACATCTTAAGACCTAGCCTGAGGCATTCAGAACATTTTGTATTGTAATATTGCCTTGCCTGCCCTCTGTGCCTCTTTTCCCAACACAAAGTCTAGATTGATGGATAGGTGTAGTTGGACACTCTCCTAGATATTTGAATGCCTTAAGGTACGTGAGTTTGCTCTGATATGCACCCAAAGTATCTTTGAAGACTTATGTCCCTAGGATGCTGGTTTTATCAAAAAAGAGAAATGCTTTTTCAGCTACTCTATATGCTGCCATGATGCAGGAACGTATTGCAGATGGAAACCACCTGGTTTGTAGAAGTAAAATCCTTCACAAAATTACCTGGTGCTGGAAAGTGTGAAACTTTTAGGTGCATAGGACTGCCTTCAAATCATTAAATACAGATAGCCATAACTGCAGGAAAAGAAGTAATAGATGCTTGCCCTAAGATAATGCAACTTACACAACTGTAAAAGGAGTAACAGTCTGTATTTGCAAGTCTAAGCCATTCCATCTCTTTATTTTTAACCCTATAAAATAGTGATCAAGGAAACGAACAACTTTCCCATCTGTGCACTTGTTGAACATTGATGTTTCTGAGTACAGGTGAGATCACTTTTTTGCAATTTTTTTCTAAATGAGATTTTACTGGTACCTTTTGTGATGTCTCCAGTGTTTCCTTGAAATACTTGTTCCAGCTGTGCAACCATGTCTTCTTGGTGGCTGGCGTAGGTGTCTCTTGTAGCTGATGAGGGTGATGTCCTGTGCTGGTATTTACTTCCAACATCCATGTGCTCACTCATGTGAGAAGAGGGAAGTCTCTGAATGGGAATTGTTGGAAAATGAGCATGTGAATTTCTGAGGACTGCAAAACATACATGATTCTTCTTGAGTATTATTTTCTCTTGGCATACAGCTTGGCTTCATTCACTTATCATTCTGCGAGCAACCAAAATATGCAAGTGTTTCCTTTTATGACAAGGCCACTCATCTAGTTGACCAAGGGAAGCTAGTAGATGTGGTGGGTTTGGATTTTAGCAAAGCTTTTGATACTGTCTCTCACAGTAACCTTCCGGACAAAATATCCAGCACACAGCTAGACAAGTCCATAATACATCAGGTGAGCAATTGGCTGATGGGTTGGGCTCAAAGAGTTACAGTAAATGGGCTGGCTGGCCAGTCACTAGTGGGGTTCCCCAGGGCTCAATTTTAGGGCCAGTGCTCTTTAATGTTTTTATAAATTGTCTGGATGCAGGAATCGAATGTACATTAAGTAAGTTTGCTGCTGATGCTGAACTAGGAGAAGCTGTGGACTCCTGTGAGGGTAGAGAGGCCTTACAGAGAGACCTGGATAGACTAGAGAGCCGGGCAATCACCAACCGTATGAAATTTAACAACAGCAAGTGCCAGATTCTCCACCTAGGATGGGGTAATCCTGGTTATACATATGAATTGGGGGATGGGAGGCTGGAGAGCAGTCCTGTAGAAAGAGATCTGGGGGTTTGGGTTGATGGCAAGTTGAGTACGAGTCAACAGTGTGCCCTGACAGCTAGAAGGGCCAACCCTGTCCTGGGGTGCGTCAAGCACAGCATAGCTAGCCGGTTGAGGGAGATGATTGTCCCACTCTACGCCACACTGGTGTGTCCCCACCTCAAGCACTGTGCAGTTTTAGGCGCTTCAGTATAAGAAGGACATCAAGCTATTAGAGTGTGTCCAGAGGGGGGCAACCAAGATGGTGAAAGGCCTCAAGGGCAAGACTTATGAGGAGTGGCTGAGGTCACTTGGTTTGTTCAGCTTGGAGAAAAGAAGGCTGAGGGGTGACCTCATTACAGGCTGCAACTTCCTGAAGGCGGGCAGTGGAGGGGGAGGTGCTGATATTGCATGTCCAAAGAAGGGCAACAAAGCTGGTGAAGGGTCTAGAGAACAAGTCCTATGAGGAGTGGCTGAGGAAACTGGGGTTGTTTAATTGGGAGAAAAGGAAGCTCAGAGAAGACCTTATTGCTCTCTACAACTACCTGAAACGAGCTTGTAGCGAGGTGGGTGTCTGTCTCTTTTTCCCGAGTAACAAGCGATAAGACGAGAGGAAGCAGTCTCAAGTTGCACCAGGGGAGGTTTAGGTTGGATATTAGGAAAAATTTCTTCACCAAAAGGGTTGTCGAGCACTGGAACAGGCTGCCCAGGGAAGTGGTTGAGGCACCATCCCTGGAGGTATTTAAAAGATGTGTAGATGTGGCACTTAAGGACATGGTTTAGTGGTGGACTTGGTAGCATTAGGTTTATGGTTGAACTTGATATTAAAGGTCTTTTCCAACCTAAATGATTCTATGATCTTCTCTCTCTGGTGACCAGTGATAGGACATGAGGAAATGGAATGAATCTGCATCAGGGGAAGTTCAGATTGGACATTAGGAAAAGGTTGTTCACTGAGAGGGTGGTTGGTCACTGGAACAGGCTCCCCAGGGAGGTGGTCATGGCACCAAGCCTGTCAGAGTTCAAGGAGTGTCTGGATGATGCTGTTAGTCACATGGTTTAGTTTTAGGGCGTCCTGCAAGGAGCAAGGAGTTGGGCTTGATGATCCTTATGGGTCCCTTCCAACTGGAGATATTCTATGATTCCTTCATTGCCTTCAAGTGATGAGTCCCCAGAAGTTCTTGTCGGTGGTCCCTGAGCATATGTTTCTGCACCTTGTATCATTAAAAGCCATCTTAATGCAATTACACACTTCATAGGCCATCTAATATATCTGTAGCATGAACCAGTCCTCAGGATGCATCACGCACGGATGTGGTAGGCACAGAACTACTTGCTGTAGCAAGACTGCTAATAAATAAAATAAAATTGATTCCTGAGGAATATGACCAGTAACTTCTGTCTGTGCTTACTAGTCCTTATTTTAATATAGTCCATTATAATCTTCCCTTAACTAACTCCTTATTCATATACAGATCTTCCCTATGACTTGGTCTGGAGATATTTTCACTGCATATTAAATAAAGTATTTTACTTGACTCCAAACCTATTACGTTATCCTTGTCAAAGGAGGTTGTTTTAATGACATTGGTCTGGCTTTTTTGCATTCAGAATCACATTGCATATTATTCCCCTTCTCATTTACTTCCAGTACTTGATTCTGTTCTTCTTCCCTTTATCAAGTTAGTAACAGAAATTCCTTCTCAAAGGTCACTGAAAAGAGGCTGCACAGCATGTATAAGGCTATTTTCATTTATATAAATATTTTATTTGTAAATAATTGTCTCATATAAATGTCTGTATAATTCAGATGAATATTATATATTGTTTTCCTATTACAGCCTGACCTCTGGTTTAAGATGCCTTTCATTAAGGCTTCCTGCCAGGGATCCTGGGCACTGCCAAGGAGACCTTCAATTAGAGTAAATTCTACATGCCATCATAAAAGTAAAATGGCTTTTTTTTTTTTTTTTTTTGCAGTTGCTAATGTGTATCTAAGTAGAGATGTGGAATTATTTCCATCAGTATTTCTTGTGAGCATCTTGTGGCTCCAGGAGATTTAAGGGCTTGTGTAGCTGGTTTTCCTTGTTCTTCTGTAAATACAGACTGGTGTTAAATTTTGCGTCAGACTACAGAACCTGTTTCTGCATCAGAGACCACACTGCTCCTTACCTGGAAGTAAACATTTCATTCAACACATCCTTACAGGACACAAACAAACAAACAAACTGGGAATTTCTTGTCTTCTTGCTTGTCTTTGACTCTACCAGGCAGGAGGGTATTTGAGATTCTGGTCAGTATGTCTTCTGGATCTGAAAGCAATTACTCCAGCACCTTGCTGAGTGCCATTTCAGGCTTTTTTTGATGCCCCCAGAATATGTATTTGTTTCTTCTGTGTAGAAGATAGCAAGCCAGTAAATGTATTTACTTTCAGATAAGGATGCTTTCCCAGTTGATGAAGGAGATGAGGTATGTTTCAGATTTCATTGCAGGACTTCGCAAGTGTTTCTTGGAGAACAAAAATCAAGACCAGGATAATTGAAATAACTCATTAGTTTTCTTTTTATGCTGATCTGTGACTTTTTATCTTTTCTATAGTAAACTTAGCACTAATTTCTAAACAGAAGTGAGATGCCTCAGTGGGACTGAAATAATTATATACATCTGTTCATGGTTCTTTGTAGTTTTGATTTGGTGTTCTGGTTTGGTTCCTATTTTCTTACCTTTCTTATTATATTAGAAAATGGTTGAAGAGATTTGTTGCTGAGATATGGATTGGGTTTTTATTTTTTACCTGCATTGAGCTGCAAGCTGAAATTCACTTAAAAAAAGGTCTTTTTATTAAATAAAGCTACCTGCACAGCTTATGAAAGTAAGACTTGCATACACATTTAATTAATTAGGTAAATGAAATAACTGCAGTTAGTGAATTAGAATAGAATAGAATCATAGAGTCATTTAGGCTGAAAAAGACCTTTAAGATCATAGAGTCCGACCATTAACCTAACACTACCAAGTCCACCACTAAACCATGTTCCTCAGCACTATGTCTGCCCATCTTTTAAATACCTCCAGGGAAAGTGCCTCAGCCACTTCTCTGGGCAGCCTGTTGAGCTGATTTGTTTTGTTACCAGTATGTCACATGTTAAATATCATGCTTTTCCACAAATTTGATTCATAGACTGAAAGGATGCTACAAGCCCCCCTTCTTAAAAAAAAAAAACCCAAAACAAACAAACAAACAACATAATCAGTTTCTTAGCTTTAAAAAAATTGACCTGAATAAATTAAAGTGGAGGGAAAATATTTCTGTGTATCACAGAAGGACGATCTGTTGAAATTTTTTCATCTTTTCACATTTTCCACTGTTTGTCCAATGGCTGTCTCCAGACCAGCGGTTTGACTTGCTTCAGAGCTGTAGCTGCAAACCAGTGATTCTACTATTCTCCGTTATTATTATATGAATACTGCACTTTTCCTTTTGTGCACCCTTAGTAACCTCAGCTGCGGTCCTCCAAATGTCAAGAAGGGCCTCTTCTTCTTCCACTGCTGCCTAGTGGCATACATACAAATAAAAAAGCATTCATATTAGTATATCTTCTATGGGTATAGATATACCTTATTATCCACTACTCCTTTCGAGCCTCACAAAATTTGTATGACCCTGCTTCCGAGCAAACATGTTGGCCGTTACCCCACGCCGCCTGTACTGTTCCTGGTTGAATATTTAAAATATTGTTTGTGTTTAAATCTGG
Source organism: Pelecanus crispus (assembly GCF_030463565.1). NCBI lineage: Eukaryota > Metazoa > Chordata > Aves > Pelecaniformes > Pelecanidae > Pelecanus > Pelecanus crispus. The sequence continues at coordinate 165,988,021 of NC_134643.1, forward strand.
TGGTTCTTCCAGTACAGCTGGTTTTAATCTTCCTCTCTCCTTTTGCATGGGCCACTAACACTTTACAAGCAAAGCATGGCTCTGTGTAGAAAATCCTTGTGTGTATATGTGGATGCTGTAAATGCGTATAAATTACCTTTCTTTGGCCCTTAAAAGCAGCCTGTAGTTCCCCAAGGAATCTCAGGCTGACAAAAACAGTCTGGGGTTTGCCGATGCTTCATTTCTGCCACATTGGTCAAAGGTTTGTGTTTCAGTAGCTGGTACACGCTGGAGTAGGGAGGTGGTTTCTGGAGGAAAAATAGTGCAGTGACACTGTTCCCAGATTTACACGCAGATTTTCTGTTGGGCTCATTTAGCGGAGCAGATTTTTGTTCCCTGAACGTCTGCCCGTTTGTTTGGTTTTTAGCGAGGTTTGAGGAGCATCATGTTGCAGCGACCCCTCTGCATGGTGCTGCAAGGCTCTGGCACTTCAGCTCACCCTGGTGAACCATCCCGCCACCGCCTGCGGAGCCGCTGTCTGGAGCAGCCTCCTGCTATTAGATTGGGACGTCCGAATAGCCCGGCTGGCCGCATGGCGAGGCCAGAGAGGTGCCGCCAGGCGTTCGCGGGGCTGCCAGGTCTCACCTGGCCAGAGCGTGTCTCGCCAGCAGCCCTGCACTGTGGCATCTCCATGCCGGCCAGAGCAAAGGCATAATCATGGCCTCCAGAGCCACAGGCTCCTGTTGCTGAATGATGGAGTTTTATTTAAGATCTCCTTTCCAGGCTGAGACGTGCTCCCGAGGGATGAGGGGCCAGCGCTGTGCCATGACCTGGGCACCTCTCCCCTCCTTACAGAGCATCGCTGTGCAGCCGTTCACCCATTTCCCTTGTGGAAAGGCACCTCACGATCTCACACAGACCTCATCTTTTCTCTCTTCCTCTTCTCTCTCTCACCATCTTTTCAGTTTAGAAAAATACGTTCCCATGCCTAGGTACTCAAAGTGTTTGCCATGTTTCACAGGCTGGGATGCTCTTCTCGGTCCAAAACAGCGAACTGACCGCTCCGGGTATTGGCATGTAAATCAGTGTGCTGACCTCGCGGGGAACCCTTCCAAGCTGCAGGCTGTGTCCTGAGTTTCAGGATGTCGGCGGTTTGAAACCCTGGGCTATGCTCTGCATGTCAATGATGGAAACCACTTCAAATTCACCGTAGCGTCCAAAATGGTACCGGCAGCAGGGCTGGCATAGCAGGACTGTCCTATCAAAAGTTGTTTTCTACTTTTTTCCTGTAATGGCAATCTGGCATTTAAAGTTAATGCTCCATTTTCCTTTTTTTTTTTTTCCTTCTTCTTTCCTTTTGTGTAGATATAAATGTTTAAGCATCTGTACTAAAGGTGCAAAGATGAGACATTCCTATGTATATCATTTAAATTAATTGTCATGTACTTGAAACAGCATCGTAAGGACCCACTGTGCTGAGTGGGATTTTGAGAAGCCATCTAGTCTGCTACCTTTCCCTAAAGCAAGATTAACTATAGCATACAGGATAGTTTGGACAAATATCTGTTTCTCAAGAGTTCCAGTTTCAAGGCTTCAATGCTTTTGAGATTTTCAGTAAAAGCTCCACACCCCAGTTGCCACTGGAGAATAAGATGTCTGAGGTATCATTTTGTTCTTCCAAAACATCAGTCTGTTGCTCATTAGCAGTCAAAAAGGATTTGGAGGGAAAGGAGTGTGAGCAAAACAGGAGACGTGAGTTATATCTCTGTATAAATCCATGGTTTATCCATTCTCAAATATTTCAGTTCTGGTTTTCCTATCTTAAAAAAAAAAACTATAGGAGAACCAGAAAAGTTAGAGGAAGAGGTGGCAAAGATGATTGCAGGTAAGGAGTGTTTTCCATCGACTCGTCAGCCTAGAAGAGAGCAAGAGCTGAAAAAGTATCTGGTGGCATGGAGGAGGTGCACAGAGACCCCTGACTCGGAGGAAGAGCCGTCAGATGAAGCAAGCAGGTGGCAGGGGAAAAAGAAACCCAAAGCAAGTTGCATCTCATGCACCCAGAGTCAAGGTGTGGGACTGCCTGCCGCAGGCTGCTGCTGTTGCTGACTGTTCCCAAAAGCGGTCGTGCGAGCTCACGGGAGGAAAAGGCCTTTATGCACCATGATGCTCATTACCTTGGCTTAGGAAGGGTCTGGACCCAAGTATGGACAGGCATTGTTGTCACGTTGCCCTGTTCTTGCACTTTTGCTGAGGTATCTGCTGCTGACCACCCTCATATAGGTAATACCGGGCTCTCAAGCCTTTCTGAGGTTCCCGGGAAACTACAGGCCTGTCAGCCTGACCTCGGTGCCGGGAAAGATTATGGAGAGGTTCATACTGAGTGAACTCAACAGGCAAGTGCAGGTCGACCAGGGGATCAGGCCCAGTCAGCATGGGTTTATGAAAGGCAGGTCCTGCTTGACCAACCTGATCTCCTTCTATGACCTGGTGACCCGCCTGGTAGATGATGGAAAGGCTGTGGATGTCATTTACCTGGACTTTAGCAAAGCTTTTGACACCGTCTCCCACAATATTCTCCTTGGGAAGCTGGCAGCTCATGGCTTGGACGGGCGTAGTCTTCGCTGGGTAAAAAACTGGTTGGGTGGCCAAGCCCAGAGAGTAGTTGTAAATGGAGTTAAGTCCAGTTGGCAGCCGGTCACGAGCGGTGTTCCCCAGGGCTCTGTTTTGGGGCCAGCCTTGTTTAATATCTTTATCAATGGTCTGGATGAGGGGATTGAGTGCACCCTCAGTAAGTTTGCAGATGACACCAAACTGGGTGGGAGTGTCGATCTGCTGGAGGGTAGGATGGCCCTGCAGAGGGACCTGGACAGGCTGGACCGATGGGCCGAGGCCAACTGGATGAGGTTTAACAAGGCCAAGTGCCGGGTCCTGCACTTGGGTCACAACAACCCCATGCAACGCTACAGGCTTGGGGAAGAGTGGCTGGAAAGCTGCCTGGCCGAAAAGGACCTGGGGGTGTTGGTAGACAGCCGGCTGAACATGAGCCAGCAGTGTGCCCAGGTGGCCAAGAAGGCCAAGAGCATCCTGGCCTGGATCAGGAATGGTGTGGCCAGCAGGAGCAGGGAGGTGATTGTGCCCCTGTACTCGGCGCTGGTGAGGCTGCACCTGGAATACTGTGTCCAGTTTTGGGCCCCTCAATGCAAGAAAGACATTGAGGTGCTGGAGCGTGTTCAGAGAAGGGCAACAAAGCTGGTGAAGGGTCTGGAGCACAGGCCTTATGAGGAGCGGCTGAGGGAACTGGGGTTGTTTAGCCTGGAGAAGAGGAGGCTGAGGGGAGACCTTATCGCTCTCTACAGCTACCTGAAAGGAGGTTGTAGTGAGGTGGGTGTTGGTCTCTTCTCCCATGTAGTTAGCGATAGGACGAGAGGAAATGGGCTCAAGCTGCGCCAGGGGAGGTTTAGGCTGGAAATTAGGAGAAATTTTTTTACGGAAAGGGTGGTCAAGAATTGGAAGAGGCTGCCCAGAGAGGTGGTGGAATCACCATCCCTGGAAGTGTTCAAAAAACGTGTAGATGTGGCACTTGGGGACATGGTTTAGCCTAGTCTACCCTTGATTGGTTTAGTGTGGATTTGGTAGTGTAGGTTAATGGTTGGACTGGATGATCTTAAAGGTCTTTTCCAACCTAAACGATTCTATGATTCTATGATTATGGTTGTTCATATGCTCTGTCTGATATTTTGATTAGAAAGCTGTTCCTATCCATGTTAATTATTCCGTGCAGAAATTTTGGCTGGCTGTGTGTTCATGTATGCGGAGAACCAATTGTCTCTTCTATAAAACTTTTACCCATATTTGTAGGTGGTTATGCCCCAATCTCGTCAGCTCCTGCTTGTGCAGTTTGTGCCCCAAAAAAGCAGTCCTGGACTCAGTGCTCTGCCCTGAGCTCTTTCTAACTGCTTTTGTAGTCCACGAGTTTCTGAATTGTGGTGGCAGGAACTGGATACAATATTCTCTCTAAGGCTCATACAATAATACTTGCTATTATTACTTAATATTAGGACGAACCAGTGAATAATACTGATATAATATTCTCTTGGGTGGACAACTTCCCCCCCCCCCCCGACTCAATTTGTCCACATCCATTGACTTTCCATTTTCTTCATCCTCCTTTTCTTGTCCTCCTAATGTGCTGCAATCCCCTCCTGTCTCTGCACTGTCTAGAAATTTAGTCTGTTAATCAGTCTAACAGTGTGTCCAGCATGGTTCTGCATCGCATCCCCAGCATCTTTTTTGCATGTAGTGGTTTTATATCTGATTGTCATTTGGGAGGCCTCTGTAGCTGCTCCTAACAGTCACTTTGGGAATGAAACTCTTTCTGGTAGTAGTAAAAATTAATCTAATGACATTTCTCTCGGCAGTAGAGTTGAAAGTGATTTGAAACCATTTCAAACAGATAAAAGGCAAATGTTTGCTGTGGTGCCGAATGGCTGGGAGGCACGTGAGCAGCGCTGTGATTGATGCTTGACCAAAGGGAAGGCCTCCTCGCTCTGCCTCCTGCTGATAAACACCTCCAAGATACTCCAGCTTAAGCGCAGGCGTATTTGTTGGTTTGGGGATGCAAACTATCCAAAAATGAAATGAAAAGTATCTTGCAAAGTAGGTTAGGTGGCATTTCAGGTAGTGCTCGGTAGCGTCCAGCGTGGCACTGGTTACTCTAATACTCTTGTTTGTTTTCACAAACGAGCAGCTCACAGTTTCTGAGCGGACGACTGCTGTGAGGAGACCGTAACCTCTTGATTTCAAAGGAGCCATCGTTTCGCTGGTGCCTCTGTGGTTAATGTAAGAAAGGTGTCTTGCCATAAACTTTTTCCGAGGTATTCAGCAAGGTTGGAAAGGGGTCGGACCAGGCAGGAAGCCCTTGTCTGTGCTATAAAGAAAATAGCAAGCAACAAAATGAAAGCATCAAAGGACCAACAGGATGCGGTCCCAGGAGTCCTCTCTGGCATGTTAGTCCTTCTTGAAAGTTAGCATTGAGTAAAGAGTGACCTTAAAACTCGCTTCATTCAAACAGACTGGGCTCAAGTTTAAAGTTCAAGGCATTTTGTTTTTTCACCTGTTTCCTACAGTTTTAAGAAACTTCTGAAGAATTAGTGTGTAACTATATCTGGTCACCGAGCCAATGTGGAGAATTTTTCTCAAGGGAAAATAATGTTACTGTGTGGAGGCAGAGAAATGGATACTTTCTTAGTTTGGAGAAAAAGTTTCAACAAAATAAAACCAAAACCCCTGCTACTGCAATTGTAAACAGCCCTGGAGCCAGCATAGTGCACACGTTCTTTCTTATTTTATTTTCAAAAGAAGCTGGTAGGATCCAATAATTGTCTGAATTGTGGTAAAAGGATGTTTATTGTTGAAGCTGCTGCTGCCGCTTGGGAAACGAGGTCTTGTTTGGGGCACAACCTGGGAGCAAAGAGCCTGGTTACGGCAATTCAGCGTCATCCGCGCGCGCGTGTTGACTGAGCCAGCGACTGGCCCCGTGGCCGCCCATCCCTCTCTCACCGCGCTGGAGCTGTTGGGCCCCGAGAGGGAAAACTAAAGCCCTGACCCAAAACTCCGTGGGTAGGCGAGGGCGGACGTGGATACGGTGATTGCAGCCCTACCACCGCTAACGCCGAGCGGCAACCCGGGCTGCTGGCTGGTGCCGGTTACGAGCCGCTTTTATTTTCACCCAACAGCATCTTCTGCCTGCGTGATCCTGCAGTAGTTACTTTATTTTCTGATCTCTGCAGCTCACGTAACGAAGCAACTAGTAATTGATCCCGCGAGCGGTTTGGCAGGTCATCTTCCATAGCTAAAAGTGATAGTTTGAAGAGATGACATACAGATTTCACTTGTGTTTCTCCAGGCCATTAAATTTTAATGATTCCGGCATGAATATTTCATGAAAGTACCTTCTGAATGGGTTTGTTTTATCCTGACAGTTAATACTCAGTATAGAGTTGGGGGGGGGGGGGGGGGTGTTTGGTTTTTCATGGGTTTTCTTTTCCTCTTAGGTGGTTTAGTGTAGGTAAGAAGTGTCAAAGTGGATTAAGTGAGAAAAGGCAACTTCTTGTTGGCAATTCAGTGAAGGGATGCTGTCTATAACTCTTTTCAGCTGCTTAGTGGAAGTCTGTGAAATGACCCTCAAATAAAATTCTGCTCTTTACTCTCCTGCCACAAGGTGGCTAAAAATGTTTTGAAAGCCCATGATATGCGAGTGCTAGAAATGATGGTAATACATCTAACAGCCTTTCTGCAACGCGACGCACAGCACACAGGAGACCAGATTTATTGCACAGAAAATTGTATATGTCTATATGGAGCGGCATTCAGAAAATGTTTTGTACCAGGTTTATTTCAATCACTCCTCAGCTGGGGTTGTCTGGGCTTGGCTTTGTTTTGGGTTTGGTTTCTGGTTTTGGGTTTTTTTTGGGGGGGAGGGGGGGGGGGTTAATGCCCATCCCATTAGCCATAGTGCCCATCCCATCCCACCCCATGTGAACAACAGGGCCACTGTGGACCGCAGCGATGTGATGGGGAGCACTGCGGCTGAAACTTCAGATTCCCACTCCATCTCCCTTCGTACTGCCTGCTGAATCCATCTACTCAAATGCTAAATCGGAAACACTTATCCAAACCTGGGTTAGCAAGGTGGTTTGTTGTTGTTGTTGAATTTTGTGGGCCCTGCCACACAATGACGGATGTGTTGCTTTAAATCAGTGACGTTTCCAAATAGCCAGCTGCTGCGCTATCAGAAATGCTTACTTTGTTTTCAGCAATTTCAGGAGGGGTAACGTTCTTCCCTGCAAACTTTTTGGAAGCTTATCTCCAGCTGTACAGTAGGAATAGAGCTTTTGTTTCATGAAAATGAAGCGTATCTTTTTCGTACAGATGCACCACTCGCTATTGAGCTTTTTATGTGCGTTTTAGGTTTCCCTTTTTATTTTTTAACTTATTAACTCTGACAAGTAACCTCTTGGTTGTGAACAATTTAATTCGTAATTCATTTTTCTGATTCAAAGTGAACACGAGTGCCCTAATCCCCTAATGGGAATTAATTGCATGTTTCAGTGCTTAACTCTGATCCTTTCTCAATCCCCACTGGGACAAGTTTCTTCCTGAAGGATCTGTGGTTTTTTATTCAAAACACAATCTGAAAGGTAATGATTTTTGTTATAAAAGGGAGTCAGACTGACTGAATATTAATGCTCTTTTTATTGTGAGGGAGTGAGCTGCATCCAAAAAAAAATCGTTTATGTCATGAAAGATAAATTATGCTGAAGTATATCTGATAAAATACAGGGGGGGGGAAAAATCCACGTGGTCTTTTTCTCCTTAAGTGAAAGCTGTTTGCCAGTAAATAAAGGCACACACCGGTTTTGGTTGGAAAACTGTATTATGTCATTAAAGAAGAAAACTGTTTAGTTCACCAAGGGGTGAACCAAGTGCTTTGCTACTGATTATCTTAAATGACACTCCTCTTGGCCAGCAACATACCCTGATCTAACAGTCTACTAAAATAAGAGCAAATAGCAGAAAATGCATTGAAGTTTCTACTTCCTGTCTGGTTTTAAAGATTTTTCAGAGTTGAAATACATTGTTTAATGACCCTCCTTCCACAAGGAGCTGCACGTGCTCCTCTGGCAGTGCCAGATGGCCACGTTGGGTGACGGAGGGGCAGGCTCCGCCCAGGCAGCGACCGAGGGCAAAACGTGGGAAACATCAAACAGTGCAGAACTGCTTCTGCCCGACAGAAATGATGGGGGATGAACAGGGCACAGCGTGAAAAAATAACCCAGGAATTATGAAGGTACCTTCCCCCATCCCAACCTTCCAGTAAAGCCAGCCTTTTGTCCCATTTATACCAGTTCTGAGTGTTTTATACTCACAGATAAATGTTGAACAGCATCATTCAGGGTCTGTTTTCAAGAGATGGCCAGCACGTCTGCAACTCGGCTACGTCAGGCAGAGGTGGCTTAGCACTTTTGTGTTTCTAGGGCAGGCAGGAGCACGGCGTTACCTGGCCTTTCTGCCAGCAGCCCTAGCTTCCAGTTCATTAGTGATGAAATACTGCATTTACACACACCCCACTCCCCCAATATCACATCCAAATAAATGGAAATAACATTTGTACAGCTCCCTTGGACAGGAAGGTTGAAGGTGCTTGCAAAGACCACAGTGTCTGGCCTTACCAGCTCTGCAAATCAGGTTTGTCACCTAAGCTTTATCAGCAGCGCCGAGGAGAGCTGCTGTCGTTCCCTGCCCCTGAAGGAGCAGGACAGACGTGTCCTTTCAGACGGCACCCACTTGCTTGGGATGTGGTTGTGGCTCCCCGGAGCCGCAGCTTGCTCTTCAGTGCTTGTCACTCAGTCAACAAGCGGGACCTCGGCGCTGGGGTTACTGAAAATCCTTCAGTGTGTCCGTGAAATGACTCAACGCCAGGTTAAACTTGCCCTGCTGCCACGCCAGCATGCCTCATTTTGCTTGTAAGGTCTGGCGTCAAAGCCTTTTCATCCCTCTTCGTGACAGACAGGTCCTCTGTTCGGCTCGGTGATGTCCCAGTTTGTACGTAGTTAGCTTGCTGCGGCTATGAGCATCGTGCTGCTTGCTTTTCTTTTCCTCTTTTTTTTTCATTAAGACTGTGACCAAGCTGGTGTTACTATCTGAAAAAAAAAAAAATGCCATCGAATATGTGCGTTTGACTCTGTTAATTTGCTTTCAGATAATCAATGCCACTGTGCTTTATTTTACCACAAAACAAGAAGACACATGAACTTCCAAACTGCAACCAGGCTCTTCTGTCACTGAATAAAATGTTGTTTCTCAAATCCTGAGTGCTGCCATGGTGAAAGGGGAAGCTGAGCAGATGAGGGAGGGAAGCAGGCGCTTCCCCAGGGTGTGTTGGACTGCACCCGGAGTCAGCAACACTGGGTTTTGCAGGTAGTGTGTGACTAAGTCCATCAGTTCAGGCTTTAAAAAGCACCACCACACCCCAACAAGCGAAAACAAACTGTGGCTTCATGCCTGCATGTTTTAATAACCCGGTTTGACCAGGGATAATTAAACCATAAATGCAGTGGCACAGTGTAGGAAGATGTCTGCTTAGCTGAACTGAAACTTGATGTGTTTTGGGTTTGTTGTTCCATAAAGGATGTGCTAAGTGGAGCTTGTTTCCATCACTGGGATGGATCCCATAATGGTGAGAGAGGGGGAAAAAAAAAAGATTAAGAAAGGCTCAGTGCTTTTCCTGAAGCTTAAGGATGCATTGGCTGATGTGGATTCAATTCCTTTGAGAAACGATGGAATGTAATTTGATTATGGCAAAGAACTGCAAGGGTGCCTTTCTCCTGGTGTCTGTTTTTCACTGTTAGTTTTTGACCGAGAGGTTTAAAAGAGATATTTGAATTTAGTATGATATTTAAACAAGGTGTAGGACTATGCGAGCACTTTGCATGCACCTGAAGAGTCTTGCATGTACGGTGCATCTTGGCATGGGTGCGGTTCTCCAGAGTGTTGGGCAAAGCAGGCACGTGAGTAACGTACACCTTTGTCTTTCAGCTGCTTTTGCAGGTACGATGGCCCGTGTCTTCGTCTACGGCACGCTTAAGAAGGGCCAGCCCAACTACAAGTACATGATCAACACGGCCAAGGGGCTAGCGAAATTCCAAGGAAGGGGCCGCACGGTGGAGAAGTACCCGCTGGTGATTGCAGGAAAATACAACATTCCTTACATGCTGAACATCCCGGGAACAGGACACCACGTCGCTGGGGAGATCTACTCGGTTGACGACCAGATGCTGCAGTTCTTGGATGAGTTTGAAGGCTGCCCAGACATGTACCAGCGTACCCTGATGAGAATCGAGGTGGTGGAGTGGGAAGGGAAGGGCGGTGCGGGCGAGGCGCGGGCAGCTGCCGAGGGCGTCGTGGAGTGCTTCGTGTACAGCACGATGACGTACCCGCCCGAGTGGGTCAGCCTCCCCTACCATGACAGTTACGACTCCTCGGGGAAACACGGCCTCTCCTACGTTCTACGTGAAAGCCGGGATTAGAAACGGGAGATAACGCAGCCCGGCCGAAGACGTAGTACTAAGCACGTGTCGATCGGTAACCTTTCCAGGAAAGCTGTAATACCTTTCTATTAAAACACAGGATCTCTTGTAACCTTCCCAACCCGGGAGCCTTGGCGCTAGCGTTGAAGTCTTGTAGGCCCTGAGATGGGGGCTCCTCCCCGGCTAGTCAGCATCCTCCTCGCCACTGCTAACCTGCTAAGAGTAACTGGGTTTGCACGAGGTGTAAAATAACCATATCTGGGCACATCGGTTTTGGGGTCTAGTTATTTTCTCCATTCCCCTCTTTGCCTCAGTGCATGACTCAGGTCAGTGAAAGGCAGAGGAACAGACTAATTTTCTTTTTTACCTGAACTGACACATTTTCTTGTGTAGTTCTCCAAGGTGGGTGGAATAACGCTGATACTATTGCACTAATAGCTGAAACTGATTTTAAAAAATCATGGTCTGCAAACAAAGCGCAACTCGCGTTTAATATTGACTTGTAATGGTGTTTAGTAGGTTACTGAAGGTAAACAGGGAGAGATGACCATATAGATACTGTGCGCTTCAAGACAAATACAAAATTGCTGGTGAAATAGAGAAAATTTAAAGACTATTCTTACTCTGTATTGCAATGTTTTTCTGAACTGGAAAGGAGTATTTTTAGAACATGTTTAGTTTTATAAGGTACTGTGAAGAAATATTAAAAGAGTATAAGAGAATTACATTTAAAATCGTTATTTTTAATATAGCATTCTAAGCACTTTAGGTACCACTAAAGTTCACTGAGTGACTGTAGGATTTGGGGGGGGTGTGGGGGGTGTTGGGGACCAGGAAAAGCAAACCTGCTTTCAGCTGCCCACCACGCTACAGCGGATGCAGCTGTTCTGAGCACTTACTACCAAGGTGACTATTTGCCAAGCACTTTAATGCAGAACTTGCAACCATATGCAAACTGTATTTCCTATCAGGGAAAAGATTTTCTAGACATTATAAAAAAATATCCAAAGGACCTGTATTGTTGAAACATTTAAACGGGGGGGGCGGGAAGATGGAAGGAAGAGTATTGTCCCCCTGACCCAGCCAACTGTGCTGGTTTCTGTACCGTCTGGGAAAATCGTGGCTTTCTGTTGTTACGCTCCTGTGCCTTATATTTTCCTTCAGCTGCAGTGTTTGGTACGTATAGATTGTACAGTATACAAAGCTGCTAAAGGGATGTGAGCAGGGACCATACGCCATGCAGTGAGCCAGAGTACAATTAAATGTACTAAGGATACCATTAAGAACAATATTGTACTTTTGCTTCACTGCCAGTAGCCCTGTGATGGCCGAACGAGATCCAGGGTAGGGAATCAGCCCAGGGATCCAGGGTAAGGAATCAGCCTAAACTTGATCAGTAGTAGGCACTGCTGCATCTCATTTAGAAAAACAGACAGAAAGCTTGTGTTGCTACAGGAAGCAAATTAAGTAATTTTAAAGTAGAATACTTCTGTCTCTTTACAATACTTGGTTTTTGTTTAGCCCAACCTGCAGAAGCTGAACTGTGCTCCTTTTGGAAGGGGCAAGATGGCATTAAGGAAGTTTGTAGGAAGATCTGCAGGGTGTCTGCCTCAGTTTCTCCAACTGCAAAAGCATTGATTTTCCTGGAGGGCAGGTACTTCCCAAACACTCTCCTTACTCATCTCGATAGGTTTTGTAAACTAACAAAGCAGATCCCTGCGCTACATTATTCCCCCTTGGCCGTGCGTTGTAGCTGGCAGCATCTCAGTAACATGAAAAATGCCTCTTCAGTCAGAAGTTTCAAGCAGAATCACAAACCTTTCTGGTTGAACATGAGTCACCAGCCCTGTCGCAGACTGTTTTCATCCTCCACCTTCCGGTAAAGGGCCCAGGCACCTCTGGCCAGAGGGGTTTTTCTGGGAAGTAGCATGACTCTGCACATCCTAGGCAAGAAAATGAGAGCAGGCCCCCTCTTCTCTGGCACAGGGGTCAAGGCACAGCAGGAACAGTGAACTTAGACGTACGTATAAAAAAAAAAAAAGCTGTAGGAGGTGAGGCCAAAGGCAGGAGTAGCTCAGTATCCTGGCCCAGCAATGGGCAGCAGCGGAGGCCTAGGGAAGAGCCAAGGGACAGAGATGATGCTTACAGCGTGCAGGGACCACGGAAGTATGACTGTATCCAGTGAGCTGCAGACTTACTGAGCTAGATCAATTAATGGAAGAAAGAGCCTCCATTAACCACACACTAACATTTTGAACCCAGTAAACTTCTCGTATCTTTACCATCCTGTGGCGTGGAGTTCCTGAGTGAGGAGGAGAAAAAAAATACATCCTCATACCCATTCCAACCAAGTCACCAGCCCTCTCACTTCTGTTCTAGTCTCTTAAATCTTCCTCCTCTCCAGGCCCTCTCTGGTTTCCCACACTGGATATGCAGCTCTTCCAGCAGGATATAGTTACGTATTATGAACAGTCCTAGTTCTTCACAGTGTCTTTAGTAAGAGCCTCTGCACAACGAAAGATCAGATGCTTGGGTCTTCCTTTCCTGTAAGTTCAGGAGGAGGCTTGGCCGGAGGGACAGCAAGTGCCTCCAGCAATACTTTGGGGTATCTAAGGGGCTTCAAGGACAGTGCCAGCTCCTTCTATAAGGACTTGCATCCAGTAATCAGTTGGAAGAAGATGAAGTGGGGGGAGTCTGGAGTGTGGAGTCTGAATAAAAGAAGAAAATTCCCTTACAACTGTAAATGACAATTCACGGGGAAAGTCTGCACTAGCAAAATAAAACATCTAACCTGTAATTTAAATCTAGTCTATACAAAGGCTTCAAAATATTACACTAAATCCAATCAGAACTTAAGCCATTGGCAGTGCTTGTTCAGCGTTTACACAGAGCATAGGAAAACTGCTCTGTTAACCACTCAGTGGTTAATTTTTCACTTACCAACCATTCTGGTCAATTTGGCTGGGGCCTCAATCCAGTGATATTCCTATGGAGAAGATGACTTGGATTTGGGCTTTTGTTTGCTTTTTTTAAAAAAGAGGCTTTTCCTGTTTTAAAGCAGAAAGGGTATTTTATTGATTTTATTTGATCCCGAAAAATCAAAGAATTACAAAGGTTATGTACAAGTATTTCTGGAAGTAAAAATCTGGGATCTGTTGCCAAGGTTTAACATCTGTGTTTGCTGTCTTAACCACTGATACAATAAATATGACTGTATAAAATCTTGCACATAGGACTGTCCATCTTGTGTGTTGAATTGCCTTAATTTTACTTTATGGGTGGAACTAATAAAGGCTTAGCTAATTCAACAGTGTGGAGGCAACCTTTCATTCCAGTTCCACCAGCAGATCTCCTTCTCCAACGGTATCACCAGCTTTGCAGTGCACAGCTTTCACCTACAGTAACGAAACAGAAACAATTTCAAATCTTCCTCAATAGCACAGTTAAATAAATGGCTTGGTTGACATTGCTTTATATATAGACTATCACATCTGCATGCACAGGGTAAGTGGCCACTATACAACATTATGACCACCACGGGGATCACAGGCGTACATATGTTGGAAGGGCCTCGAGAGGTTGCCAGCTCAACCTCCAATGCTCAGAGTCCAGCTGAGTTTTGAGTATCTCTGAGGGTGGAAGACTTCACAACCTGTGGGCAGCCTGCTCCAGTGCTTGACCAAATCGTGTCCAACTCCATGAAGGTATTTAGGCACCTACCACTTGCTGGTTTTCTTATTACTTACGTGCTTGATGATCTGAACATCAGATTTGAGATGGCACTTTGAAAATTCAAAAGGACCTTTCTTCCACCTATTTTCACTGCTGTTCATTTACTACTAAATTTGTAAATCTTTTAGATGACAGGCTGACTCTTCAACACTTACGCTTGGCCGTTTCAATGACATATTCCAGTATCTCTTGCATTACAGATTTTAAGTATAACTTGATTTTGGAACTGCAGCCATGAACAGCGTTTCCCTCAATCCCCAGACAGCTGAGATGATAGATTGATTCAAGTCTGAATTTGGATCCTTTAACATAACTGAACTGGGCAAAGGGCTACCACTGTCAAATAAATGCAACTACATCTGTAGATAAATTATATACTCCCGTGCCGATTCCTGAATTTTAAAACACATCTTATACGAGTCCCTCATTTCCTTTATAAAAGGCTGTAGTGTGTTTGAATCCCTTTTCAGCACACGGCGCTCCAGAAAATACTTGAAGCTGTATATTAGAGGTCGCTTGCAAGTATTAACTCAGAGCTCACACATGCCAAATCCTTGGTCAAAACCTTGTTCAGCAGTTAGCTCAGTTCGGTCATCCAAACGTTACCTTGGGCTCCTGAAGGAAACCTGCAGCATAGCCGAAATATCAGGCTGCTATGGCTACACTATTGCCCACGTCCGAGTTTGATAGTCTAAAGCCACGTGAGCTGTAAGCATATCTCTGGCTCTGCAGCACAGGTGTATTCACCGTGTTGCCCCGAAATGAAGCTGAACACTGTACATAGGCAAAGACACCATGAGATGTACAAAAAAGATCCTTATTCCTAAATCAATAGCTAGGCAGCCTACCCGATTCCCCAGTCTCGAGCTTTTAAGAGATGGAAGCAGTGTGAAAAATATTCTACTTCCTTCTTTTTCTACAAAGCCAAGGTTCAGCAAACATTGTAGCTGGCCAGTGTTTCAAACTCCCCAGTGATTTTTGACATGCAGCGGGGCCAGCTCCTCGTTCTGACCCACGCGCAGCTGTCCCGTAGGACACAGGAGGCACGCCAGTTCCTCTCCATCTTTCCCTCATTTTTAAACCACCTGCAGCTGGAGTAGATAAAAACAAGCCACTTTTCTCACAATTACAAACAGGAAGATGGGGTTTGATGCCGAAAAGGAATTCAGCCGGGAATGAAAATGGGAACGTCTTCCAGCTGAAGACAATCAAACTGAGTTTCAAAACACAGTTTCAAAGCATCAAAACGTGGACTAACAGCCAGTGCCACACATCCCAGTGCTGCGGAGGGGCCAAGTTATTTTAGCACTCAGAGCCATGACTTTGCACCGCAGAACAGGACGCATTCTGTTTAGCAGCTTCATTTCTACACAGCCCAAAACATTTTTTTTTTGCTTTTTCAAATTCTTAAAATTCTAAAGAATCAAATCATTTGCTTATGATTAAAACGGAGACGCCCAGGGGACATTTCAAGGTGCACCTCGGGCCCACTGAATGGCCTGTGCACCATTCAAATCCCACTTTGAAAGATTAACAAGCCAAATGGGGGTTTTACGTGGCGTCTGTATAGAGTGAGTGGGAGATATTTATTATCAGGAGAAGTACAAGCAGGATTTTAAGGAACGGGCCCATGGTTTGCAGCACACCTCCGTGGGAAAGGGAAGGTTTAAGTAAAAAATAAAAGGGTGGGAGAGGGAATGGCATTTTAATTACAAATACTCACTAGTTACAAACAGTGGATGCAAAGAACAGCAATAAGGGGGTAAACAAAAGAAACAAAGATGAAAAGCTAAATGCTGGGAAATACTAGTCAAGTGAGAAAATAAATTACATAGGAATTAACGCATGAAATAAAATAATAAAGTGGCAATGCTAGAGCAACAGGAGAAGGTACGTTCTCCCTCTCTCTGCAATTTTTTTTCCTCAAGACCCAGTTTTGCACTTGAGGCACTGGAAGAGGCAAGCCCTGGGTCCCAGCCTCAGCGACGATCTTAGTGCTGTGCCAAACAAGCCTTTCTTGTAAACACACAAACAGTCCTTGGCACAGAGACCCATCTTGAGATCCCAGCGAATCTTGCCAGTGACTAACCTCGTCCCTGCCCTGGAGAGTCAGGCTGCTTGCTGCCTCCCTCGGGGCTAAGGGATCTCGCCTTGGGTTTGGTTTTGCTGGTTTTAATAACAAAATGGCAGTGCTTCAGGGAGCACAGAGGGGCTTGTCCCCAGGCAGAAAAGGGCTAGGACGTGCTGGGA
Source organism: Pelecanus crispus (assembly GCF_030463565.1). Classification (NCBI taxonomy): domain Eukaryota; kingdom Metazoa; phylum Chordata; class Aves; order Pelecaniformes; family Pelecanidae; genus Pelecanus; species Pelecanus crispus. The sequence continues at coordinate 166,004,070 of NC_134643.1, forward strand.
AATACGAGATAGAGGAGAATGTATAATCCAGGTCTTTGGCAAGGACTCTGGACCAGTGACTCCTCAAAAGTGACTCTGCTCTCCCTTTGAAAAGGATGGATCGGGGGCCCGTGTCTAGGTGATCGTTTCAGGCTGGGAATTATAATCTGCCACAGGGATGCTCCAAGGCCCTGATTTAGCAGCTGACAGTCCCCAGACTCGATGGGGTTTAAGGCACGCCCTTGTCATACCAGTTTAACAGTTCCCTGCCCAGAGCGCTGGTTTTGGTGCGTCCTGTACTGCAGGAGTCGTCGTCCCAGCTCAGGGACTGCAACGCTGATCCCCCTAGAAGCCAGGCACAGCCTTGCAAAGCTTAATGCACTTGCAGATCTAGGCTTCATATTTACAGTCACAATAATAAAAAAAAATTGCTTTTCTCATCTTCCTGCAAAAGCACTTTCTATGCCTTGCTCTGAGTGGGTTTTTAATATCAAATTGTTTGCCATTAATGAATTAACTGGCAAAGAGATCTCTTCAGTTGCTCGCTGGAAAGGTGGAATTTGGAGAAACGGTCTGCAACACCTTTCAATTCAGCTTGGCATTGTAACATCATAGGAAACAAATCATTTAGGAGAAAAAGAGTTATATGAATTTCTGAAGCCAGTAAAACTCTTTCCTGCTGTGCTATCTAAGGCTCGGAACTACTTAACAGCATTCACAGCAGATGCAAATGTTAAAAATTAAAGACACCTTACTTCGAAAGACTTACAACAATCAGGCTTAATTCCTTAACAACCAGAATCCTCCTTTTTTCCTTTTGAAATTCTATCCTATTTGACAAGTTGCATATGGTTTTAAGTGACCCAAGGTAGCTTACCTTGCCTGTTTTAGCAGCAATCATACTGTTCTGCATTTTCATTGCTTCAATTACACAAATCTCTTGACCTTCTGAAACCTGGTAAAATTAAAGCAGTACAAAATGAGGATAGAGGATTTGAAATGCTCTAAGTGTGTATGATTCTTCTGGAAAATAAAGGGATTATTTCATTAAATGCCAAAAAGACTTTGACAGCACATGTCAAGTCAGCCAGCTATACAGTCACGACACAAACCACAATCACAAATCGCAGTTGCCTTTGACAAGCTAGCAGCAACATAGGGAAAAAGGAGTCACCTACTTAAAACTATCACCCCAGACAAACCTGAAAGGCTCCTCTCCCATCCCACCCATTCAGCCCCAACTTCTACAGCTCGCATTTCACATCCGTCACAGTTTGACATTAAACCCAGAGCAAAATTCAATCTGTGCAGTTTTGGCCATTGAGCCTTTGCTTTGCTTCCCTGGCGCAGATCCTGCAGATACTAATCCTGACTCAATTCAAAAGCCGAAAGTTTCTTGGCACGTGTCCGGGGAAGCATGGGCTAGAAGTTCCGGCAACCCCCGACGGGCTAATGCGGAGCAGAAAGTCACACCTCTGCAGGTGGCAGTATCCGGATGGCGGCTGACGACTTCGGACTGACGGAAGGGAGCACGCCTGCAAGGAACCACCACCTCTCATCCGCAAGGGAAGCATCACGGAGGCAAAAACGACATTTCTGCTGCAGCTGATAGCTCTTAAAGGGAAACATGCAAGTCTCCTTTTTCGGCTTGTTCGCACTCTGCTAACAGGCACGAGCAAGCTCAAGGTCACCAGTAACCCACTGGGCTGCTCTGCTGGGCTCCCTGCGCCTCCCAGTCAGGTCCTCCCTCCAACACCTTGGGCCACACTGCGCAGAGGAAACAGCGGCTCGAGGCTTTACAAGGAGAGGCGGCTGCCTATACGTGAGGGGAAAAACACAGGATTCAGAATTTATCCCTTGTGTAAGCCAGCGATCAGCCGGTCATCCCAGGAAGACGATGTATGCCGGAGAGGGAAGGGCACTACCTGCCAGTATTTAGGAATTGTGCAGGTACACCCCTCTGGGACACCTGGATCCGAGCGCTCACTGCAAGTCTTTTCATTGGGCTCTTTTGCAGATGTAGTCTGCCATTCACTCATTATCCCAGAAAATTTGGGATGCTTTCACTCCGATGTCAAAGTTTCCTTAAAGAGAGTAACGTGAGACCTGCAGAGATCTGGTTTATGAGTTGTTATATGTGGCAATGCCCTCCAAATGTGTTTGTTTATATACATACATGCATATATACACATGGATGTATTTCTCTAAATACATGTAAAATGAATAATACATATTTAAGGACAAGAGTGTAACACTTTGGAGGAATATATTGTCTAACAGGCAGTTGTGAAGTCAGAGATCAAATGCACATTGCACGACGTACATTCTGAAAATGTAAATAAAGCTTTTTTTCTAAAGCGTGTACTAGCAATGACTGAAAAGCACTGATGTCTGCCTATGGATTCTGAGCAAGACAGAAACAAAGAAGTTACGTTAAAAGGTGCTTACACACCCTTTCTCCAACAGACTGCCAACAGCAATATGACGGGATTTGAGGGGTAAATAAGGAAAGCATTTGCTATGGGAACATGGTTTACTAACCGGATACAGAGAATAACCAACACCTAACACTTCACCTGCAGAAATTCCATCCTGAGCTTCAGGCAAGCATTTAAGTCATTAGCAGTGTCAAATTTGGTGAATAGTATCAAAGACTTGTTCTTTGTCCCCAGTTATTTCCCCTCTATTCCCTTTCCCTGTCTTTTGTCTCCTTCCTTCCACACCTGCTGCTCTGCCTGTAGCCTCGTCCCAGCAGCTCTTTCTTTCTTTTCTGGCTTCTTTTCCTCTTCTTTTCCCTATCTCACTGCTCAGCTTTTCTTCCATCTGCTCTGAACTTTCCAGACATTTCTGAGGTTAAGAGGAAGCTATGAATATCTACTTGATTGTTTTTTTTTTTTTTTTAAAAAAAAAAGCGGGAATGGTTGTTGGAGGTATTTTTTTAATAGCATATTTCAGAAACAAGTTTGCCACCCTCTGGTTAAACTCAGCTATCAGAGCACCAAGAACAGGGGCCTTGAAAGGTTGCTGAAGACTGAGATGCTAAGGAGTGCAGATATGAATTGAGTGGCCTAATTTCAAGGGTACAAGAAACTCTTCCCTTGAGCCCCAGTGCGATTCAGCTGTAACATGGCTTCCTCAGGTGGATGGCATGCAAATGAACCAGTTAGCAATTATCTAAACAGAGTTCTGGAAATACATCTACTGGAAAAGTACAGAATTGTCTCTGTAGATCTTAAGTACAGCACTAAAATGCCAGGAAGTATTAGTGGTTGTGGGACGGAATCCATGAATCTGAATTTCTCCTCAGTTTCCCCCCTTTCTCAAAAATAAAGTTTTTGCGTTTGATATAATACCTGCTGGGTTGATGACAAAGGAAGGGGTGTCTGGGAAGGAAATAACCCCCCAACCCACAAAATAAACAAAGTATCCAGTTAACATCTAGTCTCAGTAATTTGGAAGGAAGGAGGCACTTTCAGCAGGTACCACGTGTGAAAATGCTGTGTCAGTACTTCTGATGATGTGCAATTTGTCGAAAATTACCTTGGTGAAAGTGTCACTTAAGCATGGAAGTTTAATTACTGTTCTTATGTTAAACCTTTACAGCTCCACTCATTGTGTTGCAAAGCGACAAATCCTAAAATTAGGCACTTGTACCTCTCTCTTCTCTTTTCCAGTCTTTTGGGCACTGTCCAATTTCTTTCATTCCATAATTGCACATATCCTTTTGCCTGTTATTTAGCCTGCAAATGAAAACCGCAGCGATGTGCAGAAGTTCTTGCTTTCTAACTTATTTAAGGATTTATCTGGACCATTTTTAATGTTGCATTTTCATCGTCTAATTTATTCCTTTCAGTGGATGGTTAACCAATGTAAACCACCATCTTTACATTTCAATTTAGAGAGGTCTCAGTGATGACCCAAATCTGTCAAAACAGGCAAATAAGATCAAACAAAAAATCTGATTGATTGGAACCAAGTAAAATAAAAGGGCTCCTTTTCTTAAAAGAAATCAAACTCAGGTATCTTTCTCACAGAGTTACGCTACAGACAAAGCTACCTTCACATCGCTTGGAATATCAAAATAAATGAGTGATTAACCGTTAGGCCTGCAGTCTGTATTTTAGTAGTTTATTTCTGCATGGCGCAGGTCAAAGTAGCTGTTCAGTTTTGTTCTCCACAGAGTGGGGAGGGGGGAGGAGGAAAAAAAAAAATCACCGAAGAGGGCGTACTTAACATCTCGACATTGCTAACAATTCTGACGTGAATTTGGGAACAGTCAATAGCACTGTCTGAATAACTCAGGGACTGCATGGTGGTTGTTATCTCCTCCGGCCAAGAGGCTACACACGGGACAGGGAACCGTCTCCAGTCATTTCCCGGCCAAGCCACTCACGACATGGGGTGGAAGCAGAATCTGAGAAGCAGCAACCCCGAGCCACTTTCGTTTCACCTACAGGAGGACCATAAAGACTAACTGCACTTACAGATAGCTCTCTCTAAAACTCAGAGACACCAAACGACAGCACGGATCCAAGGGCACTGCTGCCGCGGGATCTTTGTGAATATGGTACGCTTTCCTCAGACTTTTGTGCGTCATCTGATGAAGACTTAATGATTGTGACAGGACGTCTTCAACGTTAGGCTTCCAAAATGGTCACAAGCCCCACAAGTCTTTCTGATAAACCCAATGGGCACTGATGTATCTTGCCGCTCCCTGTCTAATTGGTGTAAAGTTTGCAGATCTGAATCCCCTATCTTTTATCCAGCTTGCTGCGTCCTCTCCTTTGACATGAGGTCAGGGTTCACATTCGCATCCGATTATCGAAGTGGCACTCATTAACCGGCAGCCCGCCTCGCTCCAAAATGAGTTCGCTGGAAGGGGAACTCGGCCCATTTACTCAGCAGATTTTAGCATTTTAAGGAGGCCTGAATGTCACACAGTATTGCTACGTTTTGAGGAGTTTCAGACATCTCCAGCTGATGATTAATTGTGAGTGATGGGAAATAAAATCCAGTAAAGCCAGCTGCTTGCCATGGTCGGCAAAATTACTATAATGGATATAGGCTGCCAATTTTCCAGTTTTACTGGCAAGTCTTCCAAGTGTAATTAAGGGAAGTTATAAATGATATGGAAATCTATCAAGTCCCATTTATTTTCAGAGGACTCTTTCCCCTGAGACTTTTATCTTCAAGCTTATAGTTTGCTTTGTTGTGCTAATGATTTAAACCACTTCTTATTTCTGATTAAAGCCCCCAATATCCTTCATAAGAAGTTAGATCCACTTTATTCAGATGGATTTAAAGAAACAGAAACCTTTTTAAAGTTGTGTTTGTTAACCGTGCTGAGCTCTTGCTTCGTCTGTGGAGGCATAACAGAGCATCCTCCATCTTAGGCACCTCGCTACTGTCTGGATTTCTGCTTCCGACAAATTCTGGGGATTGGGAAAGATCCGGTGGGGGGGAGGGAGGGAAAAGAAGGAATAAATAAAACAAAATTTTAAAAATCCACCATCAACAACAAAACCCTGACTTCCCTCCAAATCCTAAATCCTCCAAAAACAATGATCGTAGGTGCTGCCTTAGACGCTAGGCATTTAGCACAGGGTGGTGTTGCTCACTAATGTTGTTTGATTTGGAATAAAAGCATGAAAATGATGTGCAAAGGCCTAAAATTGGAGACGTAAAGGATGACTGCACAGTATTCCATTTCTCAATTTCATCCTTCAGAGCCACAAAATGGGGGTGATACAGTTACTGGATGAGATTTACAGTAACAGCTGTGGTCTTCCCACACAAGGGAGGACCTTCTAATAGGCTAAGGTCTGTTTTGAACAGACGGGGAGTAGCAAAACAAGGTTCCCTATTAAGGGTGTGCAGTAATATTCCTGATAAAGAAAATGAGTAGTGGTAGTCAGATTGCTTTAAGAGAACTAAATCTCCTTTCACTGTTTTTTTTTTAAAAAAAAAAAAAGAAAAGAAAAAAGAGCTATTTTAGAAAGTGCTAACTGCTAAATAAATGAAAGACATGTAAATGTAAGGGTTTGGTTTTTTCTTAATCTCCTCGCTACAAACTGTAAAGAATGCATAGGAACCAGTGCCAGGGGCATATGGCTTTCTCCTGTGCTGAACATTCATACAAAAGACAGGTTCATCAGTCATTGGAGTATCTGGATAAAAAATTAGCTCCTGATGGATGGTATTTAGAGCTTACCTGCTGCTAGTACATTACCAGAGAAACACAGGTTTTGAAACCCACATGACATTAGAAACTGCAGACCATGAAATACCCCACGTGCAAGCGCGCTCGTAATGTACTCCAGGTTATACAAAATAAGAAATAAGCTATTTAAACCCTCTGCCTAAAATTGGGCCCGCTGCAAGGAACCCTGGGTCAGCCCTACACAGGCCAATTAATGCACAGCATCTGCCGTATAGAAGCCGTGCATGAAGCACTTCCGAATGATTTCAGCAATTAAAAGAAAACTGTTTCCTGCCTGTTCTGACAGCAACTGTTTCAATGCAAGAGTGAGCACCAAATCATTGTGTGCAGCTGAAAAAATTAAGTCTTTTTTTTTTTTTTAATCTTGTGAAAAGGGGGTGGGAGGGATGAAGATTTCTTCGGAATCGGATCGTTCTTTTGTTGTCCGACATTGTGTGTTTTTCTGCCAAATTAGACAGAAGGCTCCGAGGGTTTACGGGGCCCTCTACAGTATCACCTTCTGGTGCACTGTGGCTCCCTAAAAAGATGGATCAATATCAACCCTGCTGATTTGCCTACAAAAGTGAAAATCCCTCAATTACATTTTTAAGACCATTATATTTAGAACACAGGTGCTCCAATGCGTAACATTTTTAAGGCTCTTGGAGCTGAAGGGAAAAAAACAATGACAGCCCTAAGCAAAAAGGATCTTAGATTTGGTTAAAAGTGAAGTGAGAATTGGATTTTATTGCTATCTCCTTTCTGAGCTTTGGGGAGACACCAGTAAATATCCCCTGCAATTTCCACTGTGCTGAGACTTGTGTCCCCAGTGAGCCTGGTAAGTAAGAAGGGGCAATGCAAGACGGTGCCACGTGAAATCCAGTTACCCTCTCTTGTGATTTCTGCAAAATAATTACAAACATTCATCTTGTTTATGCTTGTGCAAAACCACTGAACAGTGAATTAAGCATGCATTCACTACCTAAAACCCTTACGAACATACTGGGATTTTTGTTTGTTTATTTGTTGCTTAAACTTAGTCCGTTCTGGTATCATTCCCTTCCCGGATTTTTTTCTCTCTGACTTGTTGGCAATCTGGCAGCAAGCATCCAACAAGAAAACAAATCAAGAGGAACTGGATGAGCAGCAAGTGAAATTCCTTGACATTGTCCATTACCATGTAAAATAATTAGTGCAGGTTTTCCCTTCTTTCCAAATTAACTTTGAAACCGGAGCTACAGAGCTGAAAATATAATTAGCGGCAATTAACAGTACTTGACAAATCATTATTAAACTTTTTTTGCCACACTTCTTTAACAAGGATAGCACATCCCAAATTTTGTGACCTCTGATTAACCAAAGGTCAGTGATGTCCCCCTGACAGCAATAAGCACTGGTCATTGCACTCCCACTTATCCAAAACATACTTCCCCAACTGCTTCTGAGATCCCAGCATGTTGGGGAAACAATACGCAGGCAGAGCACTTCTGGGGGCGATTCTTGGGCTGAGTACAGCCCAAGGCAAAGCTTAGTTTCCATCACAGCAATCTTTATCAGTCCACTTTTTCAATAACAGCTAAAAAGTTGCTTATGATTCGAAAAGGCAAAGCGCACCAATTAAAAAAAAAAAAAATCTATGATTTCTTTACAAAGGATGGTAGCATTTTTCCCCTTGGAGGAAACTCTAATAATATTGAATATTTGTATTTCATTATCGGAATAGGATTTCATTCTTAGTTACAGCACACTTGAACACAAATCTAAGACTGTGCAATTGCATAAAGATATAGGAGAAAAGTCTATTCAAGTCTTCAAATATAAAATTTACATAAATATGTTATGAGCAATTACTATGCTTAAGTTTTTTTTAATGCAACCACAATTAAAAAAAGCTTACTTGAAGCCTTGCGCTGTAAGAATGGTGAAATATTCGAATACTTTTACTCTTGAAATTTTACAACTGTGAAAATGGTTTCACTTCCTGTTTACCAATAGGGTTTTCTTCCCCACAAAAACACACCCCCAAAAAATTATTTAATACACAGAATCATAAAACTACATGAAATTCGTGAACACTTTTGGTGAAGTGTACAAACTCCTTTTAACAGAAAAATGCAGTTAATACTTGCTCTGGGATTGCTGAAGAACAGGAAGGAGGAAAGGAGGCAAAGGGGAAGAAAAAGGAAAAACAGAACAACAAAAGAAAAAATGTTCACGCACAAGAGAAAAATCTTATTTGAATTTAAGAATATCTTACTAAATTATTAATTGATACCATATTTATCTATATAACATGTAAAACTGTTACTTAAGCAAATAAGTTTTTACTGGTTTTCCTGGTTGTTATTTCTCTGTTATAAATTCCAACCAGTATAATTATGGGTATAAGATAAGAAAGAGGACTTTTTTTTTTTTTTTTTTTTTAAAGATTTTGAGGTCTGAAGGGCAAGTATGATTTAAAACAACACGAACTGGCTGATGGCAACAGGCAACTTTATAACTCCACCTTTTCTTTCACAAGAATGAACGATGTAGTGAGAAACGGATTTTAGGAAGCTGGGTTTTGCTTTTTTTAGTAGTGAGCATTTTAGCAGTAGAGGTCAAGCAAAACATATATTTTTCCCATAGTAAGAACTTTCCTAGGCTTGTGAAATGGAAAATTGTGGAGAAAGATTTTTTTTAAACTATTTTTCTAAAGAATAACAAGAGAAATTGTAACAGCATGCATGTAACCAAACCGGAAGAGGAATGCAGTTTAGAACTGGAATGCAGCTTGAAACATCTTCTTCCGTTGTTTTTAAAATGTGGAATCACTGACAGGAATGTGTTTTGTAAGTTATACAACTAAAAAAGCAGCCTTCAAGATACCCAGTTTTGAAATTATTGCAATAATTAGCATATACATTTAATAGCTGACATCTTAGTAGGAAAAAAATCATCCCACACAGTATCAATACCCATAGTTACACTAGCACCAATTTGAAATCATAAGAAATTTTTGTATGAGAAAAGTCCATTTAAAGAGTGGTTTGAATGGTGATAACTTCCAAAACCTGGGCTAATCTTGAATTACTGGGAAGAAGAGAGGAAATTTGGAAACTTGGGTCAGAATAATTAACTGCCCTCTTCTTTTGGCCGTAGTGCTACAAAGATTCAGTAACGCTGGGCTGTTTACCCAGAGGTGCTTTGCTTTTACATACTTATGGATGGGGGGAATCATTAAAGTGATTTAGGCTACCCGCACTGGTGTTAGCTTATTGTCCAATGCTTGGCTTAGTAATGCCACCTGTTCCACTTAATTAAATTAAAAAAGAAAAACAACCAACAGAAACATACAGCTAAATGAAAAGCACCTTTGCATTTCTGACAGAAAACTGAAAAAGCAAAAACTATATTCATAGGTGAAATATAGCACAGGCTACAAGGCAATCAGGACAGTTAAGACCTTTTTCCTTGCTGTGCTCAGTTCAGACTACCCAAGTTGGAATCAGTTGTGGGAGCACTTTGGGTGGCTTGCTTTAAGTGGGGTGCGACAACATTGCTTTACCTGTTCAACCATTAGGATCTTGGGCTTTCCCTGCTCCTGCAGTTTCACTGCACAGAATCCTACATGCAAACAAATCAAGCCAAACAACTCAAGCAGAAGAAGAAATGCCTTCAAGTGCCTGCCTACCTCCTACCCTCTAAGCAAATTTGTGCAGCTTTAGTAGTTTTTATGATGCTGTATTTGTTGCGACATTAAAACCACGTGCAGTGCCATCTCCACACTCTGGCACGAAAACACTGTTGTGTGCTAGCAGGGCTGCCTTGTGCTGCCGTCGGTGTCCGCAGAAACGGAGCAAGTCCCTTGCCTGGACTCTTGAAGCCCAGTGCTTTCTCTTGCCCTTGGCACCATGGGGAACCAAAAAGTAACTCTCCCAAAACCAAATTTCATCCTAATGCACACTTGTCATTCACGATCTACATACAAAATAAACATGCAAACACCCTCCCCCTCCAAATGGCTATTTCCTACATAACGTGACTGTGTTCTCATGAGGACTGTAAGCTAAATTTAAACCTTCTTTCCCTAAATAATATTAACCTTCTTTCCATTCAGCCAGATTTCAAATCGTTTTGTTGTTTATGTTGCTTTCTGCTTCTGAGTGCCTTCATTGTGTTTCCAAGAATAATGGAGTGACAACTAATTACAGTCTTCTGATCACATGAAGGAAAATAAAGAAAGTAGAAAGTAACTAAAAAGCTAAAAAAATTGGCAGCATCACAAGTTCTTCTTCTCCCTAAATGACAAACAGCACTTCCCCACTGTGCTACTAAAATCTATAGATCCTCTTAAAGACAAAAGAAAGTAAATTCCTTGCATATGCAATATCTTTTGGCAAAAATGAATTGAAAACTGCTTATCAGGCCAGCTGGATAGAGGATGCTCACCCAATCTTCTATCGGGCTTCCTCAGACCAAAGTATTTTTCAGCAAAGCAGCCAAATGAGAACGCTAACGCTTCAAGGAAAAACAATGATACATTGAGCGAGAAAAACCAACGCAGAGATCAGTGTCGCCTTCTCATTTGGCTGCGGACACACAGAGAGGGACTAACAAACACCATATGCTTTACCTGACCGGGCGTGATGCCCTACAGCTGAACCGCAGGCAATAAACGCGAGTTTGCAAGCGCGGCCATTTCGGACAAAGACGAGGGGTCCCTCTCTAGGAGTTTCTTCACCATTTGTAAAGTTAAACCTGAAGGAGGGGTGCGGCAGCCCAGCTCCCCGTGCTACTGACCGCTCCGAGAGCGGCTCTCTGCGAGCGCAGCACCGTTTGCAGGGGCTGTGCTGCACTGACGCTATATTTAGACCACAGGTTAGGAGCAAACCATCTCAGAGCAGCTCATAAGCAGGCAGCTTTACTGCGAGCAGCAGCAACACCTGAACGGAAGGATGGACAACTACCTCACGCTCTCCCATTTTTCAGCTGTGCTGTTTTCACACGCCGCGCAAAATTGAGCGGCCAAACCTAGCTGCAAACACGGAATAGGAGCCACGTAAATTCCCATTTCTCCAGCAGACTAAAGAGATCAGACTCTTCCCAAGCAGTGCAACAAAAAGAGCTGTATTTATCAGGGAGCTACAGTTCCCTGCCCATCATGCCTTGAACAGCTGTAGTTGAGCGAGCTGGTTTCTGACAGACAGCCAAGACGTGTAATCTGAATCACACCACCCCACTGCTTATTCAGTGCCGATAGCTGATGCTACCCTCATCTCGCTCGCTGGCTCGCTTTTTTTTTTTTAACGTTTTGACACTGGTCCTGAAAAGGAAGGATTTAAGTTAAACCTTTTTCAATAACGCAAATGTGTTTTTGCAATTAAAGCCACACAATTAGCATTGACAAGCTCAGGTCAGCAGAACATAGATTGTGCTGTTCAAATGCTCTGCCACTCGGTGCCTCCACTAAAAAGCTGCAGGAGAGGAGAGGAGAGGAGAGGAGAGGAGAGGAGAGGAGAGGAGAGGAGAGGAGAGGAGAGGAGAGGAGAGGAGAGGAGAGGAGAGGAGAGGAGAGGAGAAAAAAAATCTCCACACATTATTTAACAACTTGTGCTCCGATGCACCGCACCACTTGTGGATTTGTGGAGGGAGATTCATTTATTTATTTACTTAAAATCCCTTTGGCTCTGGCCTCCTCCACTGGTTCTATTCCTTCAAGACAACAAGAACTATTCTTCAGAGCAAGAAGGCTGGTAACATTTAGCAGAATTAATTTCTCAAAAAAGTCTTAAACAAATTAAAAAAGGCTCAAAATCCTTGCCTTAAAAATGTTTCCCTTCATTCTTCACAAAAAAATGTATTTGCTTAAGATCTCCCTCACTCAGCCACTCTTGCTGCCTAGACACAATCTCCGATTTCTCTGTCCACGCGATGACACAGTGGTTAATTTTAATATTGCTGTTTTTAAAGGTATAAACAGTGTGTGCATGTATAGATCACAAAACCAGAAAGCTAATTGTAGAAGCTAAAAGAATTTCTCTCTTGGTAATTTTTACTCAGCTGTACTTAGTTCTGTTTTCTCAGAAATCCCTTTATTTCATTAATATGAACATTTACACCTACAGATCTTCAATATTAACATGACTCCCTTCTCTCTGTAAATAGACAGAAATAGCCATATATTCTAAAAACAAAAGTGGCATCACAGGAAAATGTAAGCAAACAGATCACTTTACGAGCACGACTGAGGACAATCACATAGTAAGTGCAGTGCTAATTTTGGAGGTGAGATCCTGATCCCATTTCTACATCATCTCTCAAGAAAATCTAGGTTTCATTGCCATAAATTATGAACTCTGCAGCTAAAGCTTTCTGTTTGTATCTAAGTGCCACATACGTGTTTATGGCATCATTTAACTGACAACAGTACTTTAAAATTAATCTGCACAATCTGATTCAAATATTCCTGTGTCTGCATCACTCAATTGCTTTCAATGGTTATGAGAGATAAGGGCTCTGACTTTAGAAATAACGTGTGATACAATGTGGTAGAATTTCATATAAAGCTGAGTTCAAGTAGATGTTTATACCTAACTCCAAAACACTGTATTTATATTTGTTTCCAGCTCAATGTGAAGTAAGCAGCACTGGAAATCCCCAGGACAGCAACAGCATGTTCCGTTGCCATTCTGTATGTCAGGTTTATTCCTTCTGCAGGACAACAGGATTCCCGTAAGACACTGGGAATTCCCAGCATGGAATTCCCAATTCAGGAAATTCATGCACCTTGCAAAATGCTAACACGGGGATTCTTAAAAACAAAAAAGGGGGGTGGGGTGGGGAAGAAAGTTAAATATCTATCCTGTGTCCCTTGTGCTTAGTGATATTTTCATTGCTTCAGGGCAGAAAGTCAACAATCCCCTCCTGCTAGCACTAACAGCATATATATACGTACGTATATTTACATGCACATATACACGCACACAATTACACACAGACACACACACCCCCGCCAAGGCATTTGTGATACAAAAATAAGCCATTTGTTGAGTTTCAGCTGTGGACTTGTACCCAGCTGAAAATCTTTTTAAAGCCAGTTTAATTTGAACTGTGCTTCCTTATTTGTTTTTATAATTCAAACGAAAAGCAGCACGCATCCTTCAGCACACTTTATTCTACAGGCAACATAAAAAAAAAAAAAAAAAAAAGAAACCCGTGACCTGTAGTTTCAGTTGCACCAAGGAGAAATTTGTGTGGAATATATAATGAAAATGCAGATATATAGATCACATTTCTTACCGTGTCCCCAGGCTTGACAGAAACTGCCACCACTGCCCCAGGCATGGGAGATCTCAAAATGCTGGAGGTGTCCTCTGCTGCTTTCTCTGGCATGTACTTACTCAGCTCCGCAGCAACCTTCGTCAGTATTTGTAATTTGTACTAAAGAATAGGAAGAGGCATGTTTTAGAAAACTGCACCTTGGCGAATTCCAGTCAATAATCTCCACTATTTTATGGCATGTTTTTCTACAATACATCTGTTATCTATTCTTAACAGGAGTGTCTAAAAACCGCTCTTTGAGATCTTTATTCAGAGTTTCATTTTCACCATGTAGAAAGAAAAATATGCAATCCCAAACTGCAGCAATGAGCATGTAAAAGGAAAGAATCAAGTACAGTAAAGAAATGTCAGGTTCATTTAAAAATTGGGGGTAGAGAGAGGAGATACAGATTTTAAAAGAAAAAAGAAAAAAGAAAAAAGAAAAAAGAAAAAAGAAAAAAAGAAAAAAGAAAAAAGAAAAAAGAAAAACATGTAATATCCTTATGCTTACTGAACATTATCTTTAGTGGGTAAGGAATATTGAGGGATTCGTTTCCAGTGCTGTACTGAATTAGAAATTGACCTTTTGGGAAAGCCTGCCAGACTTTCAACAACATGATTCATTTTAAACATTACTTTTACTTTTTAAACATTCATTTTTATCATGTATTTAATGTTTGAAGTTAATAACTTGTTTAGATTTTGCGATTAGAACGTATTAAACAATTTCACTTCCATTTTTTCACGCACAGGCAGAATGATGGAACGTTTTGGAAATATATAACCTGAATCTATTTTATCTGCAATCAAAACTATTCAGCAGCTGCTATCTACCTTGAGGAAAAAAAAAAGAATGTTTTCTCTAGTATATCTTATAGCAATTAGAAATGGGAAACAATATGACAAACCTCAAGCCTCCGAGAGCATCCCTTTAAACACAACCTTTCTGAAAACATGTGCGTACACTAATTTCAGCTCCAGGCTTTTAGTTTTTAAAAACTTGTCATCACTTTGAAAGAGAATTCATTGCTTTTCAGACAGATGGCCTTCACATTTGTCCCAGTGCACTTGAAAAGGAATGCAGAAAGCCAGTAGATGGCAGCAGGTCTCTGCATGAAACTCTGGCCTCGCCAAGGGCCAACCGAGCGAAGACCGGCACCACACTTCATCAATAATTTAAACAAAGGTTTTAATAATAAGCATTGGATGAACTGCATTTACAATTCAAATGTGCATTTTGCTGATGTAAAGTTCAACACCTTGCTTTGAACAGTATGTTTTCCTCCAAAACAATTAGCTATTGTTTTACTAGCAATAAAATGTCTTTACTTTTCATTTTCACAGAGACAGAAAAAATCCGATATCCTTATGGTGAAGGTAAAGGGGGACTCTACCTTCTGCTTCCGTAGCGAGTAGAACAAGGTATTTAGAAATACATGCAAAAGGTGATTAACTCTGCAATGACACCTTTAAAAAGCAGCTTTCAAAGCTGAATTAAAACAACGTAACAGAGGATTACCATCCTCCATAAATGGTGTTTGGACACACGAGATGATGTGCAAAGAACGGTGCAGCCGCTCAGTTAGAAATACTTTTCTTATCAGAAATACAAGCAAATGGTTAAATGAACTGATCCACCACCCCGGTAAATGTAATAAAATGCCACAGCAATATTCCAGAAGCTGTAAGTGGCACCCAAAGATTTGAGAACCCTTTCCCAAACATGTACCTTGCTTACAATTGATATGGCACAGGGAAACCAGCACCATTTTGTATGCAAAAAGCTGCTTTAACTCCAAGCCTCCCGCAGGCATCATCATGACAATTAAGATTGCGGCGCTCACATTTTCCAACCCAAAATACAGCCAGCGCTCTCCCCGCGCAAGCAACTCCATCCCATGCGGTGCGCTCCTCGCAGTTTCTTTTTCTAAAAGTAAAGCGCACGTGTCTTCATATGCGTGCACGTATGCACGCTTGCACGTATGCTCTGGGGAGAGGGGAGGTGATGCCTATAGGAGATTTGATGACATAAGTTGCAAATAGAATTGCAGCAGTGTGACAAGTCAAATAATAACATCTTACGCGTGTTTCTTTACTCTTGAGTGTCTGTTTTGCAATCAAGACATACAAGTGTCTGCCAGTTTCTGAAGGATATGATCCTTAAGTGAAATTACTGTGCAAATAAAAGCTTTTTACTCCTATTAAAATTCATCTGAGTCATAAGTGGCAAGGAAAAAAAGCTTGCAGAGTGTATTCTGCTGTCAATCTAATAAACATTCTGTGCAGAGGGACTATTTATCAAAGATAAATTGTACTTAAAAGTCCTTCATTAAATCTATGGGGGGGAATATAATTACACCAAATTGCACAGTTTCGGTATCCATGGTTAGTGTCGTCTTTGTACTCAGAGTTTGAAAATAAAAAAAAAGGAAGAAAAAAAAAAAGGCAGAACACAGAAATAAGTTCGATTTGTGGCCTGTATTGTTGCCTCTTGCAAGAGGCTATTTTGGTACGATTCAAAGGATTAGGTTTACATGCCGGGTTTTAAGCCACATACAACACTTCCGAGCTGCCCAATTTCAAAATTTAAACTTGAAGTGAAAGCCAGACCTTCTGCCTTCATCTAGGTTACAGTATTTCACAGGCACTGAAGTACAGAATTCCCTATGCACTCCACAAGGTACAGCAGTGGGGGAAAAACCATGTTGCTCGGTATGCTGCACTTTAAAGCTCGGTTCTCCACACCAAGTTAAAATATCCTTAGCAAACATTGTTTTTACTATCTTTATAATATTCATATCTTTTAGATTCCTTTCTCTGCAGGACTCCTGCTTTGCTTGGAGTGAGATGTAAGAGTCAGTACACTCAAAGCTTTAAAACGCAGGTCTTTGTTATTGATGAGCTGTTCCTTTTCCTTTTGTATTTGTTTATTGTTCTTTAGTCTGTTTGGGGGATAAGCAAGTTACTGTAATCAAGAAGTAAAAAATAACAACAGTAAACTTCTGGGGAAAGGCCTTTTTTGGCACAGTTGGTTCACAAGCGACCTTTCAGAATATAAAAAGACAAAGCTGCAAAGAGAGGTTCCTTCTTTAAGATTACCTTTGATGTATTTCTGCTGCTGGCTGGACCCCACTAAACACCCGCCTGTGTCCCTTTGCAAGGCTGTTCCTTATCTCTCGGGGACGAGTTGTGCAGAGGGGGTGCAGGGGGGCTGTTCACCTAAGCGAGGTGCAGAGGTCTCTCTGGGAGACCAAGTCAAACAAACTGGCCTGCCAGGGCGGCTAAAACAAAGACAGTTAAGAAGATGCCGCATTTTTTTTTATTAACGCTGCTGCCATGCCTTTGATTTAGCGAGGACAACGCTGAACGTATGAGGCAGAAGTTTCGGTGTGCGACTAACGGAGTGCAGACAAGGTTCGGGTTTTTTCCTTTTATCCTCACGAGGAGGAGGAGACGGGAGAAAGAAGGGGCGTAAATTGGGCAAGGCTGTAAACTTTGGGTTACAAATAAGAGACCAGAAGGTTTCCACTGGCTTAAACCAAAAGAAACATCTGTCGGAGTCATAAATAGATGGCGGGTGGACTCTCAGAGCAAGGAAATCTGCTAGCCATCAGATCTCCGCTGATGAGTAGTTGTCACCAACCACTGCTCCACTCCGCAGGGTTTCAGAGCCTAATTCTGCCAGCCAAAGCAAAGTTAATAAAGAGGTACCCGAAAGGAGCCGTACAGCTTTTGATGGCACAGAAAACAGGTGTTTCTCTTCCACAAGACTGCTGGAGTCCACAATCAGTTGGCAAAAATTATAGTAGAGAAAAGTGATGTTACTTAATAGTTTTCTAAGGGTAACAGTATCCTGTCCTACCTCGCCCACTAAATGAATTGGACGTTTATGTAATGCAAAACTACCTCTTACAACCAGATCTCCGTGACAAAAAAGAAGATGACAAAAAGGTGTAATAATAGCAGTGCAAAGGAGTAAGGGCAGGGTGGAAACAAAGCAAATGCAGTGAAAATTATACCTTGGGTTTTGTGTTGCTTTTCTGTAGATATATACCATACTGATCCCCTAAGTCAGTAGACAAGAAGTAGACCGGCTGCTACAAAAAAGGGGGCCAGGGTACATCTGACCCCATCTTTGCTTAAAACCAAGTTCTGTAGTTTGCACAGATACAGTTCCCTTGCTGTGTACAACGAATATTGTAAACCTTCAGTAAAATGCTCAAAACTGCACTCTGTTACATCTCACATTAGTTTATTAAATATGATCTTCCCTGTACACCTGAAACTCATGTCCCCAGAAGCTGTAAATGTTCAAACTCCATCGGAGATTTTATAGAGCAATCTAATGTATCACTACCCATATGTTACTTACGGCAGCGTTTGGACTGCTGACCAGATGTGGATTTTCAGTATGCTTCACCTAAATGTTCAACCGTGTTTTTCAAACGTCTGTCATTCTTGCGGTCAGAAGGGTGGAAATCTTACGTAGCTCAGATTTCAGCAGAGAAACTGTCTGCTGTGCGTCTTCGTTATTTTCACTAACCTTACAGTCTCATTTTTGGAATCAGTGAAATTTATTAACTGTGGTCACGTAATTTCCCTTTGACATTCCCAATCCGCATCCTGCCTCGAGTCACTTAATTGCTGTCACCTGCAGTTTGACCATCATGGATTCACAAGGAGCATGTTATTCAGTGTTCATTCGAAGCAATACTAAGCAACGTTCCAGTGCTGAACACAACGAGCACGCTGCCTGTTTTTATTAACCATTATACATTTTAACATCGTGACCATACCCTTGCTTAGATTTCCACCACGGTATCGAAATGGGAAAATGATGTGTTTGTTCCGTATTAATTGAAGGTGGCGGGCACCTCCTTCTTTCAGAGCCAAGGATTCCTTGCTCAACGAGGAGATAAATGACATTTTGCAAATCACAGCGGCTTTTTTTCCCAGCTCCGAGTTCTAGAGCTAATTGACTTCCGCAGGGTGGTGGCGAGGACTGGCATTAACACCTGCACAAAATACCGGCACTTTTAGTCTCATGGCGAGCAAAAACTCAACACGCTACGGAGACACTTAAAAAACACGAAACCAAAACCCAAAACGGCCGCAAAAAAAAAAAAAAAAAAAAAAAAATCCTGAGCCTTCTTCAGCAGCCGGTAAAGGGAAAGAAAAAGGAGAGACACCTCACCGCCGTGTAGTACACACTCCAGCAGCAGAGACTTAATTAGACTTGTAATTCAGCCGCGTTTCCCACTTCCCGTTCCTCGCGTGGCACGCAATTAGCACTCTGGAGAAACCTACCACGGGTTAAAGCCACGCACAAACACACTCCCTCCACTTCGGGCTCAGGCTGAGCAGGCGGGCTGAAAAGCGGGCCGGCTGAGAAGCTGGGAGATGTCCTTCTCCTGGAGCCAGGGCGCAGGCGGGCAAGGTGAACGGAGCGGGGACCAGCGGGGCGAGCGGGGCGAGCGGAGGAGCCGGCCCCAGCTGCGCTCGCCGGAGCAGCCTGTTAGTGGCACAATGCTTTGACAACTCCATCAGCGCAGTCTCAAGGTAGCTGTCAATCAGGACGCATCATTTAATACAACAGCACACTAAGGATTTTCTCCGGCAAGCCACATGACAGCGTATCTACAGCTCTATTTATATCAGCGCCCAGTTGTGTTTACCGCGCCGTTGTAATTAGAAAAGATGCAACAGGCAGCGATGTTATTCGGATTTCCATTTTGTCGTGCTGCCACGTAAAGTGCGATCTGGCTTCACAGAGTCATGCTAAATGACAAAAGCGCTATTTTCTTCAGTCTCTGTGCTCAGACGGCACTTCATTTGCAGCTATCTATAATTAGATTAATGGTGTAGTGCCGTACAAAGCAGGCCCACTTCACATCAGATAGCGTATGAATTAGGACAAACACTTATTTCAATTCCAGGCAGAGAAAGCAGTGACTGGGGTATTTAGCATACCCTTTATGGTGGAATGAGATGTTAATTGTGTACCATTACCTCTAAACTGCTTGCTTGTTGTATAAATCACTGTGCTAATTGATGCAGAGATAGAAACGTAGCCACAGGCAAGAAAGCAACGGAATGAGAGCTGAAGATGGTGGATAAAGGATTATCGAGTAAAACCATATGGAGATGAGGTTCCTTTGAAACCTGCCCACAAGCAGCGCTACCAGGAACTACGGGGCAAAAGTGCTGCACTGCTCGGTAAGAAAAAGTGTATATATATATATATATATATTTTACACCATCGTTTCAGAACAGACTCTTAGTAGCACGGCCGAGCCAAGCAGAAAACTGAAGAATAAATGTGTGTAATGAACCTCAACACACGCTTCCAAAAGACAAGTAGCAGGGTAGGCACGCCTTGGGAATCATCACCACACTGCCTGGATTTTGGGGGCCTGAGTTAATAAGTAACACTTGAAAACTGTTCCAGAGCAGATGTTCCCCTGACCCATCTGTGGAGTAGAAATGCAGATTCTGTAAACAGAAACTGTGTCTGTGTTAAAAAAAAAAAAACAAAAACAAAAAACAAACCAACAACACCAAACAAAAACTCAAGACATTCAAGTGGCTGATAAGTTAAATGTCTTAATAAGAAGGGAAGAAGCTTCACACACCTATAGTAACAACTACACATATGCTAGCCCGTGCACATACAGAGACAAGGAAATCCCTGAATATCCCTCTTCACATACTGTGGAAGCGGGAGAGGAGAATCTCTCAGAAGTAACAAGTAGCTGTGCCAGCACCAGGACTAAGGAAGGCTGCTTTCTCACGGACAGGTTTTGTAGTTGTTTGTCATCTCTAAAACAGCGTTGCAGCCTCCGGGGCATTCGTAACTGCACTCCCCAGTGTAGATTCCCTCACCTCAGATGGTGAGTTTGACCAAGCCCGCTGCCCACACTCTCTACCACACAGAGCTGTAGCCTTCTCCTCTAGCTGGACACCTCTTATTCACTAAATACGTTGGACCATAATGCTTCCAGGACCCTTTGCCCTCTGTTACATTTGCCTGAAGTCGATTAACTAAGTCAAAGTTACTGGGAAGCCAGCAGACAAGCCCACGACAGACACCCAGCATGTTTGCCTGAGCCTTGGTTTCTTGGCAAAGGTGGCTAAAAATAGCATTATGAAAGGCAGATGAGCTACAACGCCATCTTGAGCACCATGTTCAAGGACAAGCCAACTGGGTGACACACTCACCTTCGAGCCATGCTTCTTCCCCTACAGACACTGCAAATCTGTTTGGCACAACTATTCTGCAGAAGAGTGGCTCTAGTACACATGCTGGAGCCAACACCACTGCACTCTAACTCATCTCCCCTCTGCCCCCAAATTATTTTATAAACTTGTTTCTTAAGCTTCTTGTTCAGAAAACTTGGTTGAACTTGCACACAACTAAGACTTAGCTTCATACTAACAAAATGCCAAGACAAAAATGCTAGCAACTGAAATACTACTCAATGTCTTATTCTAAGAAAATATATTCCCCTCACTCACAACATGATACTGAAGAGCAAATGCGGACTTTCAGCCACAAGCTCTAAGATCTTAGCACAGTGAAATAAACTTCCAAAAAATACAAGGTATCTTCCCCTTGAGTGTTCAATCCCCACTATTCTTCAGCGTTTGATATTGCCTTAGCTTAAAAGAGCAAAGAGAATGCATTATATTTACTAGATATCTCACTGTCCTAAGGTTCATTAAAAAAAGCGAGATACGGCATTTTCCAACCTTGTTTTTAATTTTCTTTTGGAACGACTTGTTTTTCCTACATATGGCACCTAATTGTTACTTGGGGGGGGCGGGTGTCAAGTATTGCAGTAGTGTTTATTGACCTCAGCTCCCAAAGAAATACACATAACAAATATATATGTATATGGGTATCCATGTATAATAAGGGAGGGCTTGGGGGTGGACAGTTACCCGTTACAAACAAGCAATACTAATGCACAAATTACTGCTTGCTGCAAAATCAAGTGAATAGCAGAAGAGTATCACGTATTGGTTGACGAAGTGCTTCAATTACTTTGAGAGGAACCTTTAAATTATTTCCAACACAATACACCAAACAGGAGTAAGTAGAGTGATGTTAAAGAGTCACTGTCCTGAAATGATGGTAGAGTTCAACAGTTTAGATTTTGGTCACCAGACATACAAAGCCTGTGGATTATCCTCCTTTATCACTGCAGCTTACAACTTTAAGGAAATGCCAGCTATGGCCAACCAAAAGGACCGGTGAAACAGAAACAAATGGCAGTAGAAAAAAACCCCTGTGTTGACTACTTTGAAATAACACCTCCCAAGCGTGCAGCTAGTTGACATAAATAGAAACGCATTGAGGAAAAGAGCTGTGAAGCTGTGTAACAGTCCTGTTCCTAATCATTAATCGCTTTTTTTAGACCATTTAAACTAGCCCATTAGAGCCTGCAGCAAAATGCCAACACTCCCATCACTTGCATGTCAGCAGTGCTGGTGTTAACAGGAGAAAATATATGGTTTCTATGACTGCGCCCCGGTTCTACAGCATTTGCTACCTTTAATTGAAAAAGGCAGTTAAACACGAGGTAAATCATTCAGTTAGCTAAGCTGTTTAATAACACATAATTGATAATGTCAATATGTTACAGTGACATAATGCATCACTTTCATCACTCTTATGCTTCAAATACGGTCAACTTATACTTCAAACATTTACTTTATATCTGCTTTTTAATGAAAAACCCAAGGAGAACTGCCTTGAGTACCACGTGTGGAACATAGGTACAATACACACCGCTGCCTAAACTCATCTGCGGGTTCGTTAGGAACATGTTCCTGCCACAACGCTTGCAACTTTGTGAAAATGGTTTAGTTATGTCATTAGCAACTTGCTTTTTGTCTTAAAACACCAGAAGCTCTTACTGGAATAATATGTATTTCTCTGATAAAAATCTGTTGAAAAAGAGTGAAAAAATCTGCACAAGAAAAAGCAACTACTTGCTTTCTGAAATCTGTCCCAATCCTGCAGGCTTTTGCCTAGCTTTTCACATGTAACCAGGCCAAACTGTAGCCATCAGGACTTCTTGTTAGCATAAGGCAAATCGCATGCCTAAGTGTTTACAAAATCATACCCCCTAAATATGGAATATGATCTGGAGTAGGAAAAAATATCTTATCAGCTATGTACACACAGTGTGGTTAAACATGACCAACCCCATTATACAATACAGTGGTTTTTAACATGTATTAATAAAAAAAAACCCATTTTATTTCTACAAGTATTTTAAATGGACAAGAACATTTGACCTGTTTATTATATAACAATAAAAATGTGCTGCCTCATAAGTACATGCTTGCCCTCCTCCTGTTTTTATAACTGGAAAGTAGCTGTAGGCAGTGGTAATGATATCACTACGACCAAGTCTTTAAACGTAGAATCATAGAATCGTTTAGGTTGGAAAAAGACCTGTAAGATCATCAAGTCCAACCATTAACCTAACACTATGAAGTCCACAACTAAACCAATAAAGGGTAGAGTAATAATTAATTTCATGTTTCTTGGACATCTTTCAGAGAGAAGTTTGGTTCAACTGTCCTGGAGTTCATCACCTGAGGAGAAGAGTTACAGAGACATCCAACTAATAAAGGTTGCAATGAACTGCACTGGCCACAGGTGACTACCAAGTTGTCCGTATGTCTTGCTAAGGTAGAGTAATGGATTCTCACAACCATAAAAAGCAAGTCCATTGATAATGAACTGCGCAAGGCTCACAAAAGCAACCTGTAGCGTTTGGTTTGAATAGAGACCCAGGTGATGTATATAAGGTAACAACTTATAAAAAGGGAAAAGCCAACAAAGATGTGTAAAACTATAGCGCCAATTATATAGCAACCCAATGCCTGTAGGATACTTACTATTTGTCGGCCTGGTTCGTTTTGGTTAACTACAAATTTGTAAGTTACTCGGTAAGTTTAGTAAGGAAGTACTATTTGAAAATTACTATCTGATTTGGGGCATGACACATCCCCCTCTAGAAAAAAAAAACCAAAAACCCAAACTCTTGAGTAGAATTGATTTACAGAAATGTCAAGCAAATGCTGCTTAATTTCTAGACACCAATAGTATTTCCCCTCTGGGTGGCCAGGAAATAATAAATGTTTGACTCCTCTTCCCTTCAAGCCCAGCACTACTTTTGGCACTCGCTTAAATGGAAGAAAAAGCAGAGCACAGAGGCCTTTCATTCACTGTAAGGCTACCTACAACCATACAGAACATTTAGATAGATCTTATTTTCCACTGACTGCAAAAATGGTTTTAGTCTGTACGTTTCACAGGGAGAAAATTGCAGAGCAAACTGCATTCTTTCACAGCTTACAAAGTTTTCTAATGGTTGGGCAAGCACTGGTTAGAGCTTGGTCTGTTAATATGCCTTGGAGTGCTTCCAAATACTACTTGGTAAGCCACAGCATCTTTCTGTTTTGTTTTGTAAAGCAGCTAGTACAATGACATCTACAACTGGAGAAAAATGTGCGTAGGAAGCCAAGGCCTTTGTACAGAGATTTGACTCAGTTTACAAAGTTCTCTGGATTGAAATATGGAATTAGGGAAGTTAACATGAAGGCCCTTGAACTTGGGCAAGTCCAGATGCATTTGTAAGGCTGTTGCAAACTCAAAATTCAAAGCAGGAGTCTAGCTGGTCATGAGAGGAAGCTGTGAGAAAGAAGTGACTACACGTATGAGAACTCAAGCTATCAAAGGTGGTGCAGCTTTACATAAACTGTATGATAATCTCTTCTGTACGTCTTCCTGCCGGACAGCGCTCTCACACCGCAGCAATTACACAGTCCGGCAACTAATGTAGGGGTTTTAGTAGTACTACTGTTCAGGTTAGAGATATTTTGTCCTGGACTTGTTTCTGTCAGTAGTCCCACTGATTTCAGTAAGTTCATGGTCTCACCCAAGATACTTCAGTGAGAACTTTCAATTCAATAAGAACCAAGTGAGTTGCTACACTGGACATTAATATGGACATATCTGCCTCAAAAAAACCTGTTTGTTTGAAAAATGAATCCCTCATCTTTACTGTCTTCAGGGTGGGGCTGGTGAAAAACTAAATAATACAGGGAAAGTTGTGCTCTACTTTTTCATTCCTCAGTTTAAGGAAACTTAGTTTTTATTTCAGATGCAATAAAACTAACAAAACAGACTGTAAGATTATGAAAATTCATAAAAACTCTATAAACTTTACGATATGTAATAAACCAGTTTTTAATTATGTTTCCTAATTATTCTGGATACTAAATCATCATGAAAGTCTCAGAAATATTGCAGCTACAGCACCAGTATTACACCTGTTCCCTACCATTAAGTTTCCAGGGATCATTTCATGGTATTAGGATGGATATCACATTAGCAATAGATGCACATTCTCTAATCTTTGTAATTCAGAAATACGTGCTGTTGCATCTATGATTACTAGCAGCACTATTCATGCAGGACTTAAAATGTTCTTTTACGTTACAGACTAGTGCTTTTATAATTCAAACCTTACATGACAATCTTTGCTAATACCCAAGGGCTAGATCCAATAAAAGACTTACATACCCAAAGCAGGACACTTAGGCAGAATTGAAGCACCTAAATCCAAAATGGCAACACAAACCCCTGATCATCTGTCACTTAACACTGAAGGTACCTATATTCTATCCTCCTACATGGTTCAGAATACACGTTTAGAGTTCTGCTGCTGCACCTCCTCAGAACCAAGTAATACAGCTACTTCCTTCTTCAAGCCCAGACGTGACCCAGAAGTCAGGAAAGCAGCGTCCAGTTCTGCTCCAGGGACCATTTCTACATTTTTCTTTCGACTGACATTGCATATCATACATAAAATATTGCAGAGCAGACAGAAAAAAAATAGAAAATTTGAGAACAAATGGATAGTAAAAATTGAAAAAAAGAAAACTCTCCAAGACCAGCCTCTTATTTTCAGCTTTAAGCACTCATGTAGTCAAACATATCTCTTATGTGTGCTGATGAATTGGAGCAGCTATTTAAAAAACAGGCTTATATTTATAAATATTTCAGTCACACCGATACAAAGTCAGTAATTGCCAAATACACATCAGACAATTTATGACCGAGCTCTCTTAGCCCAAAGCCATAACACTCACCTAAGAGACTCAGGTAAGAAGTGAGTCCTGGGAGTCCTTTACCAGCGAACAGCAACATTATTCAGTGGATTTGGGACTGGAGATGAAGTGATGAACATTACTGTATGCAATTACGCCTCATAGGGCAGTAGAATGCAATCACCCAAATGAAGATCGGACTAGAACACCTCAGTTAACAACTCGTAACCATCCCCCCCGAAGTTATTAGTGTGTGAGCTTTGGCTGCTACTTCGTAATTGATTTAACCTCTGTCCTCAGCGCAATATTTTGAAGTTGTTGGTTCAAGTGATCTAGTATTTATTTTTTTAATTAGACTAAGTTTTTGTGAAGCATTCAGAGCACAGAGTATATTGATTTCCGTATTTTCATCTCTGCTCCTGACTCAGTTTTTGACATAACAATTAAAGGATCACGTGAAACTGTCTCAGACAATCCTACTGAAAAGAGCGGAGAAAAACCTAGGAATATTTCTTTAAATGCAAATGAAACTCAAAGATAATGGACTTCGAATAAATATTTTATTAGTCTTACTCTTCACTTCACTGAACAATCATTTTTTTTTACGCCATAGGAAATGTATTTGCAATTGCTTTTATAGGATTTCTTTAGAGCTGCATTTTATACATCTGTTCTATCTTCTTATGTATGTAAACTATGTTTATTTCTCACACCAGCATTTTTCTGAGTGTAATCCAACAGAACGATTGCTCAGACAACCTACAATAGATCTAGATTATTACACTTGCAGCTACTACTGGTTTAGGCCCCAGAGCTATTTTCCAGGGTCACCAGGCTAATTTCTCTGCTGGTTTAAAAGGCAAAATGCAACTTGTAGTGCACTTATTTTGATCACTAAAGAACTTGGTCGTGTTTCTTTAACTGTGGTTCCTTGCTTCAGAAAACCAAAACCACTAGTCACAAGAAACCTGAACTCGTTTTCAAGTCTGTTGTTAATCATACAGTGAATTTCTCTACCCCAGGAGAAGACTAGGAGTGATCCACCGGCCACGAAGTGAAAACCAATCAACTGGAAAGAATTTTAGCAGCGATAACATGGTAGGGTAACACACCCATAGTTACATATCTATTTTCAACACACCAGTTAATCACACTTGGCATAAATAGCAAACTGAGTGAGTCTGTGTATCAATAATTATGTAAACCTGGTGTGGGAACAGGAAAAGAAACTAGGAACAACAAAGAATGCTGCTGAGAAATAAAAATTCCTGCGCATTGCTGTGTAGAGTAAAATGAGGACGAAGAGAAGGAAAGGGTTTTAAGACTGGAAATAACTAGTACTGATTTTATCCATCACAATACTCTCACTACTCAGTATAATGTTAGGAAGAAATATGCAGGTTATCCTGATGCTTTAAAGCTTCCCAGTCTGTGTGCCAAATTTGCAAAGAAATAGAACCGAGAACACTTCACAGTGGGATAAGATCAAAGTTGAACAGATCAGTTTTATAGTATTATTTACAAATAAAATTTTAAAGTGAGACACATTGGGGAAAAAAAAAACGCAAACTTTTTTCTTTTCTTTTCTCTTTTTGTAGAACTTAAATGTACCCAACATGGCTGGAATTTGGCTGACAAGGCAATCCTGCTCTGGGTGCTAAAGGAGGACTTTCATCAGTAGATGACAACAATTGCAACACACATGACCAAGCAGGGCAGATATATGGAAAGGACAATCAAGATGCAGCTCAGCAGTCCATACTTCAAAACTGACTCAGTGATTTACATATTTACAAATTTGACTAGAGGGTGCTCAAAGAAGACTGCTCCTGCTGTGTAAGGCAGCCCATTATGTAGTCACAAGTGGAGAAAGAGGACAAGGAAGGAACAAACTGGTTCTGCAGTTTAAAGGATAAGGAACTCAGCTGGGGAGAAGAGAAAACTGCCTCCTGGTCTCTGCTCCCAGAGTTACCTGGCTGCCTAGTCTAACACAAGGAAATGGTTCTGAAAATGGGGACCAGCATCTGCTCTCAGCAGAATGGCTCGAGCACTAGGTTTCTTCCTCTACCACCCTGAGACTTGACAATTACAATATACTGCAGGGACAGAACAGATTTTAATTCTGTCATGTGGAAGTCGGCACAGAACCCTCTCTCCAGCCTTCTAGGCAAGCACTCTCCGCAGCAAGAGGAGCTGCGACAAGTGAGCATCTCTACCTTCTACCGCTATGAATTTTGATCAACGTGGCCACAGCTGCTAGGCTTTGGGTTGAACTCAACACTGTCTACCCATGCTCAATGTTTTCTGAAGACTGTTTTCTCAGGAGACTTGAGATGAGTTTAAGTATTTTGTTTCAGCAGCACAGTGAGGATACGTGAACGTTTGATATCTAGTTCCCCAGAGCAGGGTTGCTGAGAAAATGCAGGTACCTTTAGTTAGACAGCTGTGAAACCTAGTTTAGGTGTCCTGAGGACACTTAGAAGGTTACTGGATCTTCAGCTTCCTGGATCACTTTCTTTGACTCAGACACCTAAATTGCACTTGAATCTTGCTGTAGGTGCCAAAATAGACACTTGAGCCCCTCTGGACCTTTAAGCCCGATGCCTAAAGACATGTGAATATATGATACTGAAGTTTGACAACTGTTGTTGTCAAAAAAAAGTATATATAATCATCAGATGTTTATGTCAGTTTCTGTAACATTGATTAGTGATAATTATTCATCTACCTTCATTACTCTATGGATTACTTTCTACAGACAAATTTCACTCAAGATAAAATTGTATCCACCAGTTACAGTCCCATGGCTCACATCCTCTGCCTCCTTTTCAAATACAGAAAACTGTTTTTATTCCTCCAGCTCTTTTGACCTCGCTACTGTTTCCAAAAGCGTTGAATTCTAGATAGCTGTTCAACTGGATATAACTTGGTTGCAAGTTATTAGATCTTGAATATTTAAAATGAGACAAAGGTCACAGGGCACTGGCAGAATTCTCAGTGTCTCCTGCTCTCTTCATATGGTATATGACAACAGATAGCTTATTTTCTCATATACTAAGACTTCAAGATTAATTGTACAGCCTATGAAGACAACGTTTGGGATATATGACCAATGACTAAATCTCGGTTGCATAGTTGCCTGCAATCCAAAAAGGGTTCTGTGTTTCAGCTTCATTACTTTAGCTGCTGCTGTTTAACAACTTTACTGTAATACACTTCATTATCATTATAGGGGAATACATGCAAGAGCAATTGCGAGCTATCTCCGTGGCTTATTCACATTTGTGGTAGTTGTGCTTATTGCACTTGTTCTTCCTTGCTACTCTTTCATAGAGCCAATAGCTTGAAAGATGATCAAGCAAAAAGGTATAATCAACAAAACTCCCTTCTCCCATTCCTGATTATTTGCTTATTTTGGAAGATAAGGAGTTTTGACAGCAGAGTACATTAATCAGAATAATATCTGAAGCTTCAAAATCTGCTGACCTACAACATAACCAAGGACCTGGTTTGCTGCAGTCAGTGAAGACTATAGTTCCACTTACAGAGTGTCAGAGGATTTGGTACCAATTGGGATCCTACTTTAAGATCAATTACAGGCATTGGATTTCTCTTCCTCCTTTAATACAAAACAAAAACAAAATGTGTTTACTGCCATTATGGAGGGTAACCTTGCTAAAGCTTGCAGCTGTAACTTGCTTCATGATATCATATTATTACATGACCTTCACTGTTCATACAGTCAATAGAACATAATTAAATGACTTCATAGAATCAAATTAATTTCTCTGATGCCGTATTCATTTTAAAATAGAATCAATATTATTTACCCTACCTGACAATAATGCCCTGTGCTTCACA
This sequence comes from Pelecanus crispus, assembly GCF_030463565.1. Taxonomy (NCBI): domain Eukaryota; kingdom Metazoa; phylum Chordata; class Aves; order Pelecaniformes; family Pelecanidae; genus Pelecanus; species Pelecanus crispus. The sequence goes on from NC_134643.1 coordinate 166,033,540, forward strand.
TAAGATTGATTTGATACCAGCAGGTAGTTATCAATGAATGCACTTTGCTGTAGTAAATGAACACAATCAATACTCAGAAATGTGAGTTTTCTGGCGTATGACTGAATTGTAACTGAAGTGAAGGCTGAGTTTTGTCCGGGTCTTTTTACTTCTTCTTTTAGGTTTCATATAAGGAGAATCTGAATTTCATAGGCAGCACCATACAGTAACCATCTGAAAAATTACCAGGCAGCACCACTGCACACTGAACATCATTATCCTCTGACAAGGTTATGCCACACGAGATAGCAGACAGAAAAAAGGAAAACTCAAGAAAGAAATATCAGAGTTTTTTAGCATTTCTTGAAATACATGATTGTGTGAACTCTTAAGCATCATATGAGTTTCATGTGAAAGACAACTCTGTATTGTGAAGGGCACATTGCACGAATTTCAATTTGTTCTGTTCAAAACAGAGTAAGAAAGAAAAGCTATAGTTCTTGGAAGGTTATCCCAAGACATCATTTTTCATTTAGAAAAAAATGTATGAATGTAATGTCAGTTAATATAAGCTAAGAATCATTTTAAGTTATATTACATACATCAAAACCAAAACTAATGTCAATGAGATTGACACAACTTCTCTGTTAACTTCAAAATGAACTAAAAATAGGGACTTTGGCAAAGTAATTTCATTTGCGGCAATTTTAAAGTAAAATGTGTAAAAAGGAGATTTTAGACGACCTTAAAGATATGGGTGTCCGTGACCAGTCCCTTTCAGCAGGAGCTCGTCTTCTGGTTGCTCTTTCTCCATTATAAAAAGTGTCCTTGAATTCCCACAATCCTTCAGCATTTTAATCTTTTTAAGGCAGTCCTCAGGTTCCCTTGACTAACTTCACCTAGCTTGCACTATTTCTGAAGTCATGCTGCACCAGTCATTTTCCCAGCTACCAAGGTACTGCTCCTTCTTTCTAGCAAGTTCCTCAACCTTTACAGGTACTGAGCAATCCCACTTTTACTTTACAGAAAATTCTAGGAAGTACACTGAAGAAAAGCACTTCCATAGCGCACCTGATCTCACATTTTACTACTGATTTAGTATTCAGACATTATTTGTGTGAGAACCAAGAAAACAAAAGCAGAATGCTTTAGAATAACATTGGCACATTTTTATATATTTACTGAGAGAAAGGCGAATAGCGATTTAAAACAGTCTTTACAGTTCATATCTCCCAGAAATCAACTACAACTTCACAGCTTTTTTTATATATGCTTTTAAGACTGAAGTTGGCTTTCTTGGAAAAAAACTGTGAATTCATGAAAACCAAAAGTAGCTCCTTTCCTTAAAAAAAAATTCTGATCATATATAACATCTATCATTGTTTTGATGTCTGCTTGCAAAAAATATGGCAAGCCAGCATGCGTCATCCATCTTTCCTCCCCTTTACTCATGTTTCATAAAAATGTCCTTATGTCAACCATAATCTACCACAATTCTCCCAAAAATAGCATAAACACTATACCTAGCTTCACAGAATTAACATAAAACTGAATTGCAGTTAACAAGCTATGCTTAAAATTATTTCCCCTAAAATATTAAACCACAAGCAGAAGAGAAGCTTCCCGTAATTTACATTTCAAGTGCCCATAAGTACAAACAGTAATCAATACAGCATATGTTCAATGCAGAAGAGCTACTGTAACTGCTGGAGTCCACAAAACTGAAGGTTTGCCAGTGGGGCAGTGAGGCAATTTAACAGGTAGCAGTCTACAACAACCACCAAGGAATAGTTTTTCTTTTCTCTGCTTTTTTTTCTTTTTGTTTCTATTCCTCCCACCCTTATTTTCCCAACATTTGACTATTTCATATGAAATATCAGTGATTAACTGGCTTTATAATTCCACTAATTCATTTAACATTAACATCAACAAAGTTACATACAGGGAAAAAAAAACAAATTAAGCTTCCCTATCACACGCAGAACCTTACTACCCAAACACACAAAGTGCAATCATCATCTGATTAATTTATATTTACATTAAACTGTTTCCTTTTTATCACCTAAGTTTAATTTTATACACAATTTTTTTCCTGCTTGACCAACCTGATCTCCTTCTGTGACCTGGTGACCCGCCTGGTAGATGAAGGAAAGGCTGTGGATGTCATTTACCTGGACTTTAGCAAAGCTTTTGACACCATCTCCCACAATATTCTCCTTGGGAAGCTGGCAGCTCATGGCTTAGATGGGCGTAGTCTTAGCTGGGTGAAAAACTGGTTGGGTGGCCGAGCCAGAGAGTAGTGGTAAATGGAGTTAAGTCCAGTTGGCAGCCGGTCACGAGTGGTGTTCCCCAGGGCTCAGTTTTGGGGCCAGCCTTGTTTAATATCTTTATCAGCGATCTGGGTGAGGGGATTGAGTGCACCCTCAGTAAGTTTGCAGATGACACCAAACTGGGTGGGAGTGCTGATCTGCTCGAGGGTAGGATGGCCCTGCAGAGGGACCTGGACAGGCTGGACCGATGGGCCGAGGCCAACTGTATGAGGTTCAACAAGGCCAAGTGCCGGGTCCTGCACTTTGGGCACAACAACCCCATGCAGCGCTACAGGCTTGGGGAAGAGTGGCTGGAAAGCTGCCTGGCTGAAAAGGACCTGGGGGTGTTGGTTGACAGCCGGCTGAACATGAGCCAGCAGTGTGCCCAGGTGGCCAAGAAGGCCAACAGCATCCTGGCCTGTATCAAGAATGGTGTGGCCAGCAGGAGCAGGGAGGTGATTGTCCCCCTGTACTCGGCGCTGGTGAGGCCGCACCTGGAATACTGTGTCCAGTTTTGGGCCCCTCAATACAAGAAAGACATTGAGGTGCTGGAGCGTGTTCAGAGAAGGGCAACGAAGCTGGTGAAGGGTCTGGAGCACAGGCCTTATGAGGCGCGGCTGAGGGAACTGGGGTTGTTTAGCCTGGAGAAGAGGAGGCTGAGGGGAGACCTTATCGCTCTCTACAACTACCTGAGAGGAGGTTGTAGTGAGGTGGCTGTTGGTCTCTTCTCCCAAGTAGTTAGTGATAGGACGAGAGGAAATGGGCTCAAGCTGCGCCAGGGGAGGTTTAGCTTGGAAATTAGGAGAAATTTCTTCACGGAAAGGGTGGTCAAGAATTGGAAGAGGCTGCCCAGAGAGGTGGTGGAGTCACCATCCCTGGAAGTGTTCAAAAAACGGGTAGATGTGGCACTCTGGGACATGGTTTAGTCTAGTCTACCCTTGATTGGTTTAGAGTGGACTTGGTAGTGTAGGTTAATGGTTGGACTGGATGATCTTAAAGGTCTTTTCCAACCTAAACGATTCTATGATTTATATAAGCATATATCTACACTGTGTATGTACAAATTATATATACATATTTACATGTGTGCATATACATACTTACATAAGTAGATATACATGTAAGAATTTAGTTCTGTTTCGAGGTTTATAAAAACTTTTCTCGTACAGCTGTAAGAGTTCTTTCCCATGCAAGAATGTATTTAAGAGGGTTAAATGGAGGGGGGGTTTATTGTGATCAGCAACATGGAACAAAACAATGCTTGCTCTTGTTCTCATACATTTTGAAAGGCATCCTAAAGGAGGTTTCGTTCTTTGGTTACGGTATTAGTATGTCACACATTAAAGAGAAACTCCGCTGGTAATGCTCCCAGTAAATTCTAGGCTCTAAGAGGAACTTCCTGTAACTTCTTACCCAGCTTTAGGAGTGAGGTTCAGGTACCACTGCCATTTTGGATGCTTCAAGGTGTCCCATCTAGCTTCTGTATGCTGTTCTGGAAAATTACAGGGCACCCGTATCGTCCTGCGTTATAGCTGTCAGCTCGCTATAGATGTCTTGGGTACATTACACGCATGAAAGTTTGAACACGGGCATTTCGACCCCTTTACAGTCCCCTTTACAGACCAAGCAGACAAGCACATGGAAGAGAATCGCCCCCAGAAGTACCTGATTCTCTCTACTGACCGAGTAATCTCAGATTGCGATGTCTAACTTTTGGCCGCTTCCATCAGGGCTTCCGAAAGTTAGACTGCTGTTCTTTTCAATTCTGGAAAATGCTGTCCATGATTCAGGAGACATTAGTAAAAGAGACACGGGACAGAAAAACACAACTATGCTCTCCTTTAAAAGGAAGCGCAGCTATGTAGTTTTATCACAGTGGGATAACGGGAACAACCTCTTCACAAAAGGCCCTTCTGTGAAAAAACAAAAATGAGGCAAGTCACTGTTTCATAAACTTGCTGGTGGATGGTTGGGAGGGAGTTTCATGGCTTTCCTCCATGGCAGTTGAGTTTTCATAAGACAAACTACAAATAGCTTCTGAATCTTCTACAGGCAGTTTATCTAAAGGAAGACATTACTAGACCTGGAGATGTGGAAAGGACCCCAGACTGCAGAGCTGGCAGATAAGGACTCATCCACAAGGTATACACCAGAGACTTTTGCATAGCCTTTGAGTAAGTGTAGAAGCGGGGCAGGAGCTCAGTAGAATGTGAGCATGTTCAGACATAGTGAAAGAGAACAGGGCTGAAAGGGCATATGGTGATAACAAGGCATAATTTTCCTCGAGCTTCTTGGCAGTCCTGGTCATCACCACAGCATATGTCCTCTCCCTTCAAACAACTTCTTAAAGTGCAGAGGATTTGTCTGAGTGGCATGGTAGCATAAATACACAAATGACCATATATTATTTCTGATTCGAGCAATACAACATTTACTCACTGCTCAATGTGGAATTCCAAACAGGGGAGTTTAATCATTTTAATTTCCAGTTATTTTGCCCACTTTACTAATTACCATTACAGCACTGATTAGTTTGTAATAGTTATTCATTAGCTGTAAGTTGAACAAGAGCTGATTTGAGGTAATTGCTTCCTTGACACATTCTGGGGACTAAGTATTTCATAGTCATCAGATAATGACTCTGACGAAAAGTATGCTCAATAGATAAAGACTCAAAGAATAAGTGGTGAAGCTCTAAAACATTCTCAGAATCACCTATACTTTTCTGCGTGTGGATTATTTGGTAACACCAGCATTCCTCCAGCCAGAGTAACCAGGGCTGTTATTATAGATCATACATTATGGAACAGAAAAACAGAATCATAGAATCGTTTAGGTTGGAAAAGACCTTTAAGATCATCCAGTCCAACCATTAATCCAACATTACCAAGTCCACCACTAAACCAATTAAGGTCATAGTAGCAATTTCATGTTTCCTGGCTTGGTGGCTGGATTATTTATAATGAAAGTAAAAACTAGGAATCATTAAGATTGGAAAGGACCTCTAAGATCATCAGTCCAATCATCAACCCAACACCACCATGCCCACTAAACCATGTCCCTAAGTGCCACATCTACCCGTTTTTTGAACGCTTCCAGGGATGGTGACTCCACCATCTCTCTGGGCAGCCTCTTCCAATGCTTGACTACCCTTTCCGTCAAGAAAGTTTTCCTAATATCCAATCTAAACCTCCCCTGGCACAGCTTGAGCCCATTTCCTCTTGTCCTATCACTAGCTACTTGGGAGAAGAGACCAACACCTACCTCACTACAACCTCCTCTCAGGGAGTTGTAGAGAGCGATAAGGTCTCCCCTCAGCCTCCTCTTCTCCAGGGTAAACAACCCCAGTTCCCTCAGCCGCTCCTCAGAAGGCCTGTGCTCCAGACCCTTCACCAGCTTTGTTGCCCTTGTTAAACATCATACAGTTGGCCTTGGCCCATCAGTCCAGCCTGTCCAGGTCCCTCTGCAGGGCCTTCCTACGCTCAAGCAGATCGACACTCCCACCCAGTTTGGTGTCGTCTGCAAACTTACTGAGGGCGCACTCAATCCCCTCATCCAGATCATCGATAAAGATATTAAACAAGGCTGGCCCCAAAAAAAGAGCCCTGGGGAACACCACTCGTGACCGGCTGCCAACTGGACTTAACTCCATTTACCACTACTCTCTGGGCTCGGCCACCCAACCAGTTTTTTACCCAGTGAAGACTACGCCCGTCCAAGCCATGAGCTGCCAGCTTCCCAAGGAGAATATTGTGGGAGATGGTGTCAAAAGCTTTGCTGAAATCCAGGTAGATAACGTCCACGGCCTTTCCTTCATCCACCAGGCGGGTCACCAGGTCATAGAAGGAGATCAGGTTGGTCAAGCAGGACCTGCCTTTCATGAACCCATGCTGGCTGGGCCTGATCCCCTGTTTTGACCTGCACATGCCTGTTGAGCGCACTCAATATGAACAGACTTTGAGGCAGCTCAGTATTATGTCTTACATACTTTGTCTTGGAGAAAGATGTATTTTGCCTATCTGAGCCCCCCCCCCCCCCAGGTGATCACAGTATCTTGTTTCTGGAGAACTGTTGTTTGTCCTTACACTCAGCCTTCTCCTCCTTATCCCATTGATCCTCAGTGACAAAAAAAATCTTCCTCACAGACAAAATCACATGTGAGGAGAATACTTCTTGTTTCGTTGGCTTCGAGTTGTTGTGGCTGAAAATACAGGATATTTCATAGGGAAGACATTGAAATCAGGGCCAGAGGATGTGTCTCCACAACATCTCCAGGCATCTTCCTCATCCCCCTTGGCCCATTTACATGTTTCATTTTCTCTTGCCGTTTTGTTGGGGGCTGCATTTTGGATCTCATGTTGAGGAAGCATTGATCAAGCCCCATCATTCTTACTACCCAGCATTTAACTGGAAAGCAAGTGCAGGATACAAGAAGAGATATGCCCCTAGAGACAGGATATTGATTCCTTTTTCCACTGAGCAGTAATTTGCTATCCATGGGATATTCTTTTATCCACTTGTTGAAACTCAAGAAATTTCTGACTTTGATGTGGCCAAGTGAATAGGGTGTGCAGCCCTGGACTCATCCCAATGAATCTCCAACCAGAGCAAGCTGCTTTAGTGGTTATGTTCCAGATCTTAAATACCAGATGTGATCTCAGGAAAATATATTATCAGGGAGGAGCGAGTTATACCCTGTTAAAAACTGTCCATGTTCATCATCTAAGAGCATGGGTGAAGCGAAGGTAGCTCCAGCAGAATTTCCTTGCTTTTACTGCTCAGCTCTCTTCAAAGCCCTGTCACTTGCAGTTTTGGCTACAATGGGCTACAAATTGAAGACTGGAGCTTTGCAATTCTGTTTCATGATCCTTACCCTAGAGATTGAATGGTTTTGTTTTCAGATCCAGACTGTGCCCCCAAAGATGGGAACACACAGTGAAGGACAAAAACAAGGCTTAGAAGGATGGCAGCAACATAACACTACTCCCTCAAATGATTTGAAATTACCCCGAACTAAAAACAATGGAAGAAAACAAAACAGTAGCTTAGTTCATATGCCCAGAACTAGAAAACCTAAGACATAACTATTTCAGAAACATCCAAGCGTTTTCCTTTAAGCCTTGAGTCATTTCTTTACTCGACAGAACAGAAATACAAAGCACAACATTTAGCAGAAACGAAACAATACAGAAATACCGAAATGGATACAGAACAGGTCAGAAGAACTTCAAACGGGAATGGGTTTTGTTATAGCTAATCATGACACTGAGGACAGATCAAATGACCTCCCAATATATCTTGTACTCTATGAAACTTTAACAATGCTTGAAAAAAAGCACATGGTGGGGGAAGATGGAAGTGAAGAATTTACTTTAGACGCCCTTCTTAGCAACTTCTATTTTTAAATGATCTGATCTGTCGCCTTTGCTCATCACCCAAAATAATACCGACACCCCACCTCCCCTGCCAAAGTCACCCCCCCAGGTTCCACAATGAGTTCCATTGATTTTTCGAGACATATTGTCAACTACCTAATAATTTAACTGGTGGCACAGCTTTTTCGGTTGAAGCTTCAGTTTCCCAAACAAAAGCTAACCACCTGAGACCACAGAGGACAGGATATGAGCTACTTATAGCAACACTGGACCAGTGAACAAGAATAGCAGGAAAGCTGCTTATTTTATTTTTTTTTTTCTCCAGCAAAGGCCTTTGAAGTAAACTATTTATTAAACATTATAATACTCGAAACAAAAATCTTTGAAGGCAGGTTATCCTCCTCTGCACCATGTCCCGTTGTGAATGAATTGCTTCCTTTTCCTTTTTGGATTTTTTTCACTTGTGAAACTGACACTCAAATTGTTCTCTTAAGCTACTTGGGAGAGCCCTTGCCTTTGCCGAGAGGAATAATCCATCCATCAACAAAGGGATCATTAAAAATATTTATAACTCAAACTACTTCAATATCACCGCACTGTAAGCAGCCACCCTGTTCATCAGGCAGTGTTATATAAATACAATAAATAAGTTCCTTCTGCACAGAAAAATAGTATCGATTAATAAGTAATGATGCAGCCAGATCATTTGAAACAGAAACAAGCGGTCTAACAGCGAGACTTAATTTTTCACTTTTTTAATTAAAAAAAAGTAAATTCTCCCCACTAACCCTGTTACTGATGAGTACACATGGGTTTTCTTTGTTCTTCTGATTAAAACATTTGTCTCTCTCCCTCTCTGTTGTTGAAAGAACTCATTTTTCTCTATAGTATCACCAAGATCATCGGGAGTTTCAAAACCAGACCTAGAGAACTGCCTTTTCAAATACACGTATTTGAGCTGCAGAGACTGAACTGTCATACATTATACTGCATTTGCATCTTTGAAAATCTGGCACTGATGTGCAGTGAAGAAGGAGATTGCTCTGAAACAATTGCTCCGAACCATCTGAGCCTAAGAAATTCTCTGGCCAAAGCCTGGGAAATAATCACAAGTGAACTGAAACTCCTACTGGGCCACCATGCATGCCTGCCTAAAGATGTCACTGGCAAGCTACAGACAAATTCACATTAAAAAAGGTCTTAATAATCCTCCATTGAGAGAAATAACTTACTCCAAGTGAGAGACAGTGGAGAAACCTAAACTATCAATATCCTGTTTTCTGAAAGATGGAAAAATTTGCAGCTTCCACTGATTTGCATGGAAGTAATAGTGATCTATCACCTCTGAAAACCTAATCACAAAAATATGACTCACAGTTCCTCAGTATTTTCTTAACTAAGGAGCAGACCCTGCCTTTATTCAGGCAAAATAAAGCACTGTTCACCAAGTAGGCACATTTTCTCCATTTGTTCTGCCTTCTGCTTTCAGGTGCAACCTGGCACACAAAGAAGTGATGATCAAGCACTAAGAATTTTGAATTCTTTTCTTCCCCATCTCTGAAACATTTGTCCATCTGGCAATACGTTTCCATTACGTACCATAGTTTTGCATTTCACCTTCCACAAACACCTATGAGCAATTTTGAAAACATGAATGATGAGCTTTGGTGACATTTTTTTTAATCAAAGCAAAGCTCTCCTTGCACAAAAAAGTAGAGCTAGCCTCCAATACAATGCTTTCTTGGGTATGGAAGTATTCTAGATGCCTCCTACTTGAAGTCTGTCAATAGCCTTAATTTATCTGTGCTACGTATAAACCTAATAGATTTATACTAGTGAGCAAATGACTCATTTTATATTCCCACCAGGCTAAGCTGAAATTCGGTAGACTTATTCAGTTCCACAGTATTGACTTTTGAAGAACAAAGAATCCATCCTTTAACAATTTTTCTTGCTATTGGAGGATGTCACATGCCTGTAGCCATGATATTGCCTCTACCATAAAGCCATAGTGTCAAGAAGGTGGATAATTGACACACACTTGTAAAATTTGTACCAGTGGCAATCACTGAAGTTCTGGAGAACTTGGAGAAGGATTCTCTCTGGTGAAGAAACACAGAGTGTAAGCTCCTAATTTGCTGGAGATTTTACAGGCTTTCTATGGAACTGAAGTGCAGAGACAGCTCTGAAAATAAACTGTTATAAATAAAGAAAGATTCCTTGGGCATTCATAATTCTGGTACTTATGAATCCTTATTCACATGCAAATTACTGGGAAAAGCAGTACATAAACTGGAGGGTGTCCCCTCTTTTCCTCTGACTAGTTGAGCTCACTCAAATAGGTTTTGAGTAGGAAACAAAAACTATAATGAACACAGCTAAATGATGGATCAAGATAAAAACGTCTATACAGATTTCAGCTCATAAAAGCATGTCAGTATTTTAAATGCTCTTTAAGTCCTATTTTAAGTGCTTTCAATTATAAGGAAATGCTGAATCATACACTTTAGCACTTTCCTAAGGGCCTTAAATGTGTCAGCAGCCTCTAGTTCTACCAGCTCTAAGGTGTAGTTGACAGTCTGGAGTCACTCTTCTGAATGGGCAGCTTCAGTGGTTCCATTCCCAAATCTTTTAAAAAGCCGAGTAAGTTAACTGGAGAAATTGCCAATTTGAGTGATCTCAGGAACAGCCATAAGATTAAAACTCTTCAGTTCCTCTGTCAAATTGCTTTGCTTCAAAATTCGGTAAGACTGAGTCAAAGGGAGAAGGAGGTATTTGTAGGGTCTTGCTTCCCCAGGACTCTTCCTATCTGAAGATTTTTCAGCAGTTTGCCTTCACACCTCCAAGCAGAATTGGATCTCATTCATGAGTTCCCCCATAACATGCCCCATTTGTTCCAACTGTTTAAATCTGGGCCTGACTGTCAGAACCAACTCACCCTCTGGCAACACAGGCACAAAGTGAATAAGGAACTTGCAGGGTAAAATGAAGAAATCAATAAAAGATTTCGATGATTTCTCCAAGATTGCTCAATTAAGTTTCAAAACAAATTAACTAAATGTTGTATTTACATAGCGGATTTCAATATATTTTTCATTTACAATGCTGAGTTAATTTTTACAGCTTTTTTTGTGTTTCCGTCTTTGTTATAGAGTAAATAAAAGGGTTTTGGCTATTCCTTTAAAAAACACTTTTCCAGCCATGCATTGAGCTGCCGACAAGAGCTGCAGTTTACTTAGCTCATATTTTGTATTCCTTCCTCACCACTGCACATTCTGCACTTCTTCAACACCACAAATAGTGGTATGTGTCCTCATGTGTCAAAACTTGATATAAAGTTTTTCTCATCTTTCCAACTCCTTTACAACGCTCACTGACTCACAGCTGCAAAGCCATTGCATGTTCAATAACCATGGTCTGGAACTGCAGTGGGGCACGCATTCAGGGAAAAATCAGAGGGCAAACTGGGGACCGGGCAAAAGTAATTTGCAATTAATAAAGTAGCTACTGGAAAGAAGTTTCATTCATACTTTCAGCTTCATTGGTTAGATCAATTAGAGATACTCTCCTAGTAATGTAAGCAGAATCTGGGCCTTAATATGCATACACCTTTGCAAAATCCTTTCAAGTGTATGAAAAAGAGCTTTGAAATAAAGGCAAAACCAGCTCATTACATCATTTTCAGACACCATTTATATCAGCTAGTGCCATCTCCAAGATTCATAATAGCACAATTTTATTAATTCTCATAAAGCCTGATTTTGCATTCAGGCAGTCAACATGATTTTAAGTGCCAATATCTCAACCTGAAAGTCAGCAAAATATAAAATAACATCAGTAGAATATTAAAATCTCCCACTGAGATAAATAGAAATATGAAGGTTCAGACAGAGCCAAACAGATTAGTGCTCACTTCCTACTCATTATGTGCTTTCAGCTAGCACAGTACAGTTTTATAATTTGATGGAAAAAAATTATACTTTTAAGCTATTTTCCAGCCTGAATTTCTAAGGCTGCTCCTCCCTTTAAAAAAGGCATAGCATTATTACCCATAAAACTATGACTACACAACAAGCTCAGTTCAATGATGTCCATGTTGCTGGGATATATATTCTTTTCTCAAAACAAGTCTTGGGAGGAACACCAAAACCCAGGAGGGAAAAAAAAAAAAAGTGGGGGGAGGGAAGGGGAAATTGTTCTTTGACATCTTCCTTACTTCAGAACTTATTTGTAGTTCAGAATGGAGTCAAATGTCGTATCGGCAATTAAACTTTGACTTCTACTAGAGCAATATTAATGTAGAGCGAGTCCCAGAGCAGCACTGCCCAGCCCTGCGCTTGGGGTTAGCTCCAGTGCTAAACAGCACGTTGCTGACCGACACAGGAAATCCCTCTCCTGTTCCTTGAGTTGAACTGAAGGGCTGGCATAAAGAAAATGTCCAAAGTATTAACAGCAACAAAAACTACAGGCTCGGAGCCAGATTTCAAAGGCATTTAGGTGCCTAACTTGCATTAATTTTAGTGGGACTAAGTTGCCTCTGAAAATCTGGCCTTCAGTCTTCACTTTGTTTAAGCCACTCCAGATCCTGTGGCTCTGTCAGGATGTAGAAGCAATTACATTTCACAACTTTGAATCCAACAATATATTTTGGAAATCATTCAAAGTACAGTGCTTTTTTAACATGAGGTTTCCTTGTCCAATAAAATACACTGGAATTTTATATACTTGGTATTTGCAAGTCTCATTCCTTTTTATTTAGACTGAGGCCAGAAGCTAGCAGTATGTTGAAACCGCTGACATCCAAATAAACTCTGCTTTCTTCCATTAGGTGGGAAAAGTGTTTAATGGATATCAATGCGTTGACAAATACTTTAAGGAGTAATATACAATTTCAGCTTTACTGAATGTTAATGTAATTGCTCCTGAACAAAACCATTGCCTAAAGAATGCTAATCCCAAAAGAAATAATGTAGGTGCTATAGTGCATATAAAAATCAGAAATTAGCATTTGAGGTGTCCATTCCCATACAACTCCAAAATGAACTCAGCCAAACAAATACCAGCTTGGCTTGTAAAGGAATCCAGTGTAATGAAACACATTGAAAATGAGAAAACCAAATCCTCATTTTGATTCACAAGGCAGATGTGCACACACTTGAGCTAACAAAATCGATCTCAGAATATTTTAATAAAAATAAACGCAGGTAGCTGTAATATCTAAATGCAGGTTCTAAACACAGGTAGCTGCAATATCTGTTAATGCCAGGCCACTTCATGAGATGATGCTCGCACTGCCCCAACAGATCATGCTAGGCAAACTCTTCAGAGCAGGAACTGCAAGCCCTCTCATCACCAGTGCCCGCGTCCAGTTTGTCCCTCGCACTGGTTCCAGCTCCCCAACGGCAAAGCACAGGAATGGAGCTTGTAAGAAGGTCTCAAACGAAACTTCATCCCCCTTCCCCACTGAAGCTGCAGCAGGGAACAGGCGAAGAACTTAGGTGCTGCCTTCTTCCCCCACAACATCATCAGTTGGTCTAATAAAAGATGCTGGTTTTCCTTGTGGAACTTGCCTCTCTAGTTTATACCAGTCAGTTGTTTTCCTTTCAGCAAGTCTTGCTTTTAATATCTAGTGAATATTGTACAAAGAAAACACAGTGAAAATACATATATTAGCTCTTTAAACATTTCTTTTTCCCCAATGGAAAAAGGTCTGTGGGCTAGTGTGTTAACCTCCTTCATGGTACAACGCACATTGCCTCTCACAGGGAAGAGCAGAAATCTTGTTGTCTTCCAAGACTGTACTACTTTCTCTCTGACCCTACGAAGCAGTATCCTTCTCTTCCCCAATGGAGTTTCTTTCTCACTGGCCTCTCAGACCTCCTTGTAGCTGGCTCACACACTTCTGAAAATCACTCCTTAAGAGAATAACCCACCTCCCTTTAAGCACCTGTTTGAGTAATTTCAGGAAATTTGTTCCTGACTCAGGCTAATCCTTCCTGGCTAGTCATCTTCCCTTTCCTTCCCAACTCACTATTATCCTTTAATTGTTGATTTGATCCCTCATGTCGCAAGTCGTCAGGGCTCCCTCCCCACTCCTGAGCAGGACTGGTTCAGCAGGAATCCCCAAGATGGTTAACACCTGGTCAGCCCCATGTCAGTTTATGAGGAAACCTCATTTCAAGTAGAAACCGACGGCAGCAGTTTTAGCTTAGAGGAGACAAGGTGTTACTCTTCTTTTAATACGGTACGAAATTAAAGAATTTACAGCTGCTTATGTAACCTAACAGTCGTTCAGGGTTTTTACTCCTTTGCCCTGGTTTAACCTTAGACATGAAACCTGTTGGGGGATGAAACTCAAAAAATATGAAGTAGCTGCATTTTCTTTCGTCTTTCTTCTGGAACTGAAACAAAACTACCAGCTGATGAATGGCCATTTGTAACACAGATGTTAATGCGATACTAAATGAGACAAAAATCACCAATGCAGTTTGCAAGGCTCCCTGTGATGTACAGTCATCAGGCAACACTGAGACCAGCGCTAACCTAAGCTGGCTTTGCAGACGCAACCAATACACGTTTCATTATTAGTTTCAATGTTCTTATCACACACACTTGGGTTAATTAGACGTAACAATGGTCACATTCCCCCCAATCTGTACCAAAAATATAAATGGTCTTTAAAGCAAATACTAGCAAAGTACAAAGGAAACACTCAAGATGCTTTCACAGATAATTTTACAACGTGTACTTGCAAGGTGAAGTACCTGTTACTGGCAGAACGTATGGAGAGGCTGTCCAGCATATTAAAAAGAACAGTTTAAGCCATCAGTTGGCTCAATTCGCAACACATTCCAGGAACCCCATAAACAAAGACAACATGTGCAATGTTAACTTTCTCTTTTATGCTGACAGCTTTTTTTCTCCCATATAATGACCTTCCTGCACAGTGTGTGTTACCATAAAAAGAAACAGAGCCCAGTAAAATTAGAGGAACTGCTTAATATCAAAACGTTTTATCTGAGGAAGACACCACCGCCAGTGTAAATATAAAAAGCACAAGAATTAAAAAGTATTTGTTTTGCTGTCTCTTCTTTAAGCTTAGATTGTTCAAACAAACCTAGCTCGAGTTTTCAGTTACTCTGCACTAGACGGTCCTCCCAAAGGCTGAAACGGTACTCCAGAGAATGTGAACTTGGCTCCAATTTCAGACAATTTTCATCTTTTTTCAACAAAGAGAAAAGTATTTGAATGCTTTGTCTGTAGCCAAGAATTTGGATATGAAAGACACACCAGTAAACAAGTCACCAGAATAGGCCACTACTACCCAGACTGCAGTGCATGCTTGTTTTTAAAAAAAAAAAAACTTCTCTGGCCCAAAGGACACTTTTATTTTACAAGCAGAATGCTAATGTGAAATTTTAGGTAGAGATTATCTCTCTCATCTAAGTACAAAAGAAAAGCTACATGCATTTTTGATAGACAGAGCTTAAGTTTGCTATTTTGTTTGTACAAAGAAAAGTAAAAAGGAAGATAAAACAAGAACCTCACAGCTAGTCGGCTTGGTAAAATGCTGCACCAAACTGAATTACTTTTTCACAGTTTTGTTTGAACTACTACAGAGAGCCAACAACCCTTATTCATAGCATTCATCTTTCTATCAGCATTCCCAGAATGAAAACTGAAACTTTAAAAATATCATTGCTTTGTACCAAACGCACACTAACTTCCACCATGGCAACTATCCCACAAAACTCAGGCAAGGCTAATCACAGTTCCCTAGGTTTATTATCTTTTGTATCAGGGAGACATTCAAAAGCACTATGGCTGCCTGGCAGCTAAGGCAGATATTGTCCTCACCCAGAAGAGTTTTAATTTTAGCCTCGTACATTTGGTGAAAATACATTTCTGAAAATCAGAGAACGCGCCAGGCAAAAGCTCACGCCGGCTCCAGCATGTGGAGCTCCACAAAGTGGCATATAGGAGAACGGAGCAACAGCTCCGCGATGCCAGGGAGACTTCACTGAACATGCCAGTAAAGCCTCCCTAAGCCGGCCAGAAACCCAAGGGAAGGAAATGAGAGTGATTATATACAGCTGAGCAAGCACAGTACAGAGACTCCTAAATCAGTGATATGGTGTTCGCTGCTGGTGTTCTGTGGTAAAAATGTTTACCATCTGTGTTACTCTCTCTTTGTTATGGACACTAATGGAGCCTTCAAACATAAAAGCGTGGGGGTGGGGAACAAAAACACGATTAAGCCGAAGTACTTTAAAATCACTTTTAGCTCTATATTACATAAGGAAATCCTGACACTAAATGAAAAATGGATCGAAACCAAAACAGAGCAGTTTCAGGCTGAGCTCAGGAGGGCTACGCAGAGCTGGGTTATTCTGCCCTGGAGGTCTAGTTCTGAGCTATCAGGCACAGACAAATCCTTTAGGTACTGAGAAGCCGCTCTAGTTTAGACACAAGGGAGCGAGGTATACTCCAATAGCTGCTAGGCCTTTCAGCCCCATCCTTACACCGAGCGTGCCTGCGGCAGTGAGTTTCCTAGGAAGCAGCTGCGTTCGTACAAAGCTTTTCTGCAGGGGAACTTCTCCGCTGTTCATCTCCTGCTGCTGAGAGGCCACGATGGCCTAGAGAGTACGACAGTCTGTAGTGAAGCCAAAAACTAATATACGCCATTCAGTTTGCAGTCTGTGCATGAAACCAAGCATCTGACTTGCTCGCGCTAGACGTCTCACGCTGCCGTACATGGAAGTAGGTGGAAATCACAGCCTCCAACCTGATTTCCATCTGAGACATTTTTCACTCTGCTCATCAAAATTTATGTAAGGGAAAGGAGTTCCAACAACCTCATATCTCCACCAGAACCTCAAGTAGTTGCCTCACCATGCCTTCTCGCAGTCCCTTCCTCCTTCACTACCCAGAACAACCCTGCAGGGCATCGATGGTAACAGGAGTCCACCTTGCTTCCTTCAAGCCCAAGGCAGAGACCTTGGCTGAGAATCCCCTATTTCCATTCAACACAACTAGCTATTGGGGCGCCTATTCTCCAACCCCAGCACATCCAAATTCTTTGGCAGCCAGTGCCCGGTTTCAACAGAGCTGTCAGTAATTTGAGGCTAACTACTCAATTCAGCTCATGCACGCAGCACAGCCTCACAACGACGCAAGCTCATCTGTCAGTGAGAATAATGCTTTTTCAGATGAAATGTTGCAGGGAAGTTGTTATATCTCTCGTGTTACTGATGATGGTTCAAACAGTTCTAGCAGAGCAGGAGTGGACTTCATGAACCACAAACCAAGCCAGGAAGAAGGAAATCAGAAGTGGAATAGCAGTTTGTTTTATCTACAGCTGGAGAGGCCTCCCAGCAGTCTCACAATGCTGAAAGTTGTTTTGGAACAGATTTGTGCCACCTGCAACATGACCCAAACTGAAACACCACATGGGTTTGAAAAATGCTTCCAGAGCTGACACAAAGTTGGAGGAGCTTCCCCACCTGAAAAGAATACAACTGAATCGGTCCCTGGCCCAAAATTCACCACTGCTAATGCATGGTCTCAGCAGATGAACCACTGACGGTGGATCATTCAGTGATGTGCTTGTGAAAACTCCTGCCTGAAGTCCAGGGAACTAATTGGCCTTTGGTTCCTTATGCCTCTCAACAAGTTCTCTACAATTAGAGTTAAAAGGGAGAAGGGTAGAAGGCGCTGTTTGCCACAAGTAGAGCTTCTTCTGGAGTGCAGCAAATAACAATGTAGGGAAACCTGTGTGGAAATGAGCCAGCAATCATAATCCTAACAATAAAGGAAAACTCCATAACTAAAAGAGCAAAGAACAAACCCCTGACCCTTCAGATCATGGAGGGAAATTAATCAGACAGCATTGATACTATTTTTCTAATTCTTACCTTCTCAGTGAACCCTCATGTTATTGAGGCATGCATCTAAGATTCTTAGTCATGCACTTTTCCTCTAATAATTTACCTACCATCCAAAAGAAAAGTGGTGAGCTTACACACATCTACAAAAACCATGCATTTACTTTTTAGCATTTAACCGTGACATGGTTATAAAGTGTTTACTGGGCGGGGCAGGAGGGTGGGGGCGTGGAGAAGCCCTCTGTGTTGTATACAAAAAAAAACCCTTTGCTTGATACTTTGCCTCTGATATTCTGTTTCCTGTGTACCCTACAGATATTTCTATTTAAAATCTTTATTCCTTCAGGGCACTAATGGTAGACTGAGAGTTCAATTCATCTCTGGTGATAATCTCTTCTTAACCTTCTCTACAGCTTCCATCATCGCCTTCCATCAGGATTTTGACAGGCTAAGGGGCATCAACCTGCCAGAGCTCTCTTGATCTTTAAACCTCTACAACACTACCAGTGCATTCTGCTCCATGCCTATGTTTCCACCACAAGCGTCCATCCTATTTCAGATTAGAAATGGAGCTCCTCAACCGGATACTTCTCAGTGCAGTCATACAAGCTCTTGTAAAGAATGATTATTCCCTTTTACGCTCAGCATTACCACAGACCTGGAATTGCTTGTCCTGATTTTCTCCATCTATATTGCTTCTGTGTCACTGCCCTGTAAAGCCTTCAGAGACACCCAAGAATGTGCACAATCACTGAATACATTGTCAAACTGTGGAGTTGTGGAGTCCTTAGAGATATTCAAAAGCCAGCTGGACACAGCCCTGATCAGCCTGCTCTAGTCGACCCTGCCTTGAACAGGCTGGGGGTGTGTGGTCCTTTCCAACCTCAAATTGTCTATAAGAGCCTTCTCTGGCCTCTCCGAGAGTGCGAGTGTGTTTGTACAGTTACTTCACATGTAACATTGCATTTCTGTTTGGCTATTTAAGATAAACTAGGAAAGATTTTCATCTTGCCTGCAGCACGGTGAGAAATGTTTTAAGGGTGGAGAAACTCACTGCCTCTCTTGCATCTTGAGGTGCTTCCCAACTTCCTGAAGGTATCTTCCGCTTTACAGGAAACATTAGTACAGTTTGTGCCTCGTAAAAGCCACCACTTGATGCCATAAACCAAGATATTTCCATCATCACATACTCCTTTTCTAAGTCAGTGTGGCAAAAACAGGCTGTGGGACAGATGCCTTTCAGGATGTAGCTGTGATCTTCTTGATGCAGTGTCCAGATCTGGCTTTGGTACAGCGACCACATTGGGTTGTTCTGCTTGCTGAGTATTTGTTAAATGTTAACAGTGGGCTTGGAACTTACAAGGCTAAGGGAGGGCTTCCCTGCGGCTCTTTTATAACTAAAAGATAAACCTGGGGAGAAAAAAAACAAAATAACACAAAACCCTCACAAAAAAACAAGGAACGCCCAAAGACTTGTAACAGAATACTAATGTAAGTATTTTAAAATTCAAACATCTTTGTTTTTATTCATATGAAGACTGACATCAAAGAAAGCAGTAAGTGAGAGTTGGTTCTGAGGGCATGTGAGGAGAAGTTGCTCTGAAGTAGGGAGGAGAAGGAGGTAGCAGTGGAAACAGAGGACATCGCCACAGCTTTCCTACCCACAGGGCTTTTCGGCCTCGATGGAATATTCCCACATCCTGTGCGGCACCGCTGTGTCACATACGCTGAAGCTCTTTGGCACGGGGGCAGTTTGTTTTCACTCTCCTTTCAATACTGCGGGCCTTTCCTTTTCATCTGCATTGCCCTGACCTCCCTTTTCTCCCTCCCTCCCCCCAATCAAACAATTATCATCAGATGCAGGAAGAACCTTGTTGTGGTTCGGCTGCTCATAACACAATTTGCTATGCGAATACTTCCTGTGCACCCTGCCAACATGGCATCTCTCCAAGACATAAGACTGGTGTTTGGGAGATGGTCACACAAGCATGATACTTCCTACTACAACTGCTCTGCCCTTCACCTGCCTTCGCCTTACTATGGGCAAGGGCTATAAATATCAAATGGCATGAATGAAACGAAGATGGACACTGCCTGTACCAGTTACGAGTGTTTGCAGCACTGTGGATTGCTGTCCTTCAGATAACCAGGGATGCACAAGTTCTTTGTTAAAACATCGTTAACGTAATTTTCAATGTACTTCACACAGAATAGAATTTATGTGAAACTTTAGTTTCACAAAAAGTGAAATAAACCGTCTGTTCCTGCCTGGTAAATTCAGTTCCCCTGTTATTTGCATAAAGTCTTAAATGAACACTGGGAAAATTTCCGGAGCTTCAAAATATTGATTGAAGGCTAATATTAGATTTTACATACAAGTAATAATCTGGACCTAGATACTGTTAGATACAATAGGGACAAAGGAAAGACTTTTGTCTTACAAGAGTCCCTGGTGTTCCCTGTCGGTAGTACTTTTGTGTTAATTCTAGTAGCTGTATGACTTGCTGAGACATAGCAATTTTTCTATAGTCTATTCTTGTCCTCATACTTCTCCTAAACGCTACTTCCAGAACAACGTCAGAGTTAATGTTGGATTAATAGTAACACCTCTCTTCTCAACCCATGTATCTCTCTAGCAAAAAAACCCAAGTATGCCTAAAATGCAGGAAATGCACAAGAGAAGCAATCTGAGAAAAGATGGAGAAGATAAACACGGCAGAAAAATCAAAGAAAGGATGACTAGAAAGAACAAATGAAACATGAAGAAAAAGAAGATTTGACATGGTATATGACAAAGTAATAGAAGACTTTGGTGATGAAGACAGGCGGACTGAACTTCATGTATAAAGCAATAAATCCTATCAAAAGAGACAACACAGAAGCACACCATTTTAAAGACAGCATAGTTGAATACATATTCTGGAGTCCATGAAAGGCATCCGGAAAGAGGAACTGAAACCCATTTTAGTTAAGAGACAAATGCACAGGCAAGGGTTTCGGTTGTGGGAACAAAAAAGTATTGAACACAAGTAGAAGCCAACTGAGCGCATGATGACAGCACTTAGAGCTCCACACTGGCTTCCTACCTGCTTCAAAGCACCGTACAGTGTGTTAAGTTTGACCTCTGACATGGTCTGGGAGTTGGCCTTTCCCTCAGTGATGGTCCTAGCAGTACAGATATTTTAGCTCATAGACAGCCAAAATGCAATGAAACAGAAAAGTAAAAAAATTAGAGTTATTTCATCAGTTTGCAAACTTAATTATGTATCCTACTGTTTACTCATATTTTGTCACATATTCTGGTGCTTTAACAATGGGAAAACAAAATTCACTAAGGTAATTTACAGGAATCTCTTTATTTGAACTTAGGATAAAACCCACAGTAATCATGAGCACTGTGTGGCGATATTTTCACTATTTAGGACAGGAAGTGAAAAATACCAAACACATCTAAAATTGCATTAGGGATTTGTGCAGACAGAAGGTAATTACACAAAGTGGACTTTGGCCAAGACTCTCAGAATATGAAGCGGTCTCAGAACCTTGTGGAAATTACCATGGGATCTTTAATGATAAGTGGGCTAAATCTTCGTTTAAATTGTCCTAAAAACGATGCTTTCTCTAATAGCACATTGTCCCTTTGCTACACGGATTGACAGCACCATCGTACTCCAAAATTAGATGGCATGTCCAACGCTACAGCACTCAAGTGGAAAAACAAAAACAAACAAACAAAAAAAACCCCCAAAGCATAGGCATTTAAAAAAATAGACCAGGAGTAGACATCTCAAGTGTTTCACATGCACAGAATTACTTGCTGTCTAATTTATTACAGATTAGTAAGAGATCCCTTATTTTAGGTCAGTGCTATGACAATGGAAGTATGCCAACATAACCTTGATTTTCTTAATTAGCATTTAACAAGAAGTTTGTCCTCCTCTAGAAATATTTCCTTCCATAAGGAAGAATAACCTTGAACAGAAGACAAAACTAAGCCAAGGAGAGGAGAAAAATGAAACCGAAGCTCCCGATATATTTACATGCCTTTAAAATATATTTATTTACATACCCTTAAAATGTAAATAAAATAGATCTGAGTAAAAAATGACTTAATCTCCCAGAAGCAAGCACAGCACTGTATCTGTATTCATAACTACTCAGGGGAAAACCAACCACAAAGAAGGTCCCTCTTTTACACATGCTTCCTACCACGGACGATGTGCTCATGTAACTCATTGTTTACCTACTCTGGAAACAAAAATGCCACGAAAAAGCAATCACAAGGCAGATGGCTGGTTTCACTAATCTGACCCTATTTCTTCCAAGTAAATCTAGTCTACAGTAGTGACGCCCCAAATAATCCACCATTCCTATAATACTTAGATTTGCATATTTAGGTTAGAAATGCCTGGCATCGATGGATTAAGATTTTCCCTCACTAAAACAATGCTTTGTCACAAATTTTACTCCAGAGACCATGCCGATTCTTAAACCAGATGTGTCCACACACTGAAAACCTGCGTGGAAGCATGCTCATAAAACATTCTTACCAATGCTCACCTCTATAGCTGCAACGCGTTTGGAAGTTTCCTTTTACTCTACTTAAACCCGACTGTAAAGAGCGACAAATGCAAAGATTCTCTCTGTAGCCGCCCCCATGATAACAGATGACAAGATGCAGCACAAGCTTCATCTCTTGCTAATTAAACGAATCAATTAAGAGACTATTGTTGCAACTGTGTAACTGCTGTTCTATAGTGGCAATAACAACCCCACGGGGAGGTCTTTTACTACATTAAAATGCTGTCCTCCACAACTCCATTTGATATTATTAGAAACAGTTTTTTGCGTCTTGCTGTCATATTAGTAGCAAAGGCAAATTATGGAAATATGCAGACCAGAATGGTCCCAGTATGAGATCAGGTTTGGTTTTCAGCCTCCAAGGGAACAATTGCTGAAATTCCAAAGTTCCCTAAAGTTCTTTAATGGAACTGATAAATCTATCAGCACAGCATCCATTTAGATTCTAGGTAAGGGTCACGTATTTGCATACTTTCCTGCTAAGCTGATACAATTCAACTAGATAAATTATCATATTAAGTTTACCCTCCTGAGTTAAACTGATGGAGTTCAAAATTGTTTTCGATGGTTGTCATTAATCGCTGTTACATCCTAAATGCTCACTTTGAAATCTAATTGTGCTGGTGTACCAAGGGTCATATTAATAGCATTTTTAATGTTAAATCTTTGTAAAACATGTTTATTTTACTGATATTACCACTGAAGCCTAGAAGACTAATGAAAAACAAAGTATATTTATTATCAATAAAAACTTCATTTAAAATTTACATTCAGAGATTTAGATTAGCTTTACTAACTCCATCATGCCTTTGTTTCATTAAGATTCCTGGTTAAGCTTCAAAGCCATATAAATTAATACCTCCTAAACAGTTCTTGGGTATATGCCAAAGTTGCAGCCATCAGAAAACTGTTTAAAAACGTGGGCTACACATATGTTTATTACTTGGCAGTAGACATCATCTTCAGAAGCAAACACTAGATCTTCACTATGAGGTAACAGTCTTGATACAGTTAAAAAAAAAAAACCCAACAATACTTCTTTGGCCAAACAAATAAACTAATAATTATTTCTACATTGGTAAGTCTTAGTCTACTGAAGGAAA
Source organism: Pelecanus crispus (assembly GCF_030463565.1). Lineage (NCBI taxonomy): Eukaryota > Metazoa > Chordata > Aves > Pelecaniformes > Pelecanidae > Pelecanus > Pelecanus crispus. Next base: position 166,056,771 of record NC_134643.1, read on the forward strand.
TCACTTGAGTTACCTTTGGGTAACCTGTCCACTTGTGTTCCAAGAAGTAACAGGCTAACCAACCAAGTTCAGTCTTTGTCCTTAAAGCACTACCGAGCTCAACAGGAAAGAAACTTGTTAAATGAAGTATGGAAAATCAGAAATCCTTATTTTTCCATTTGTTTATTTCTGAGAGATAAGGGGCATAACATCATAAGCAAAGACTACTACACTACAGATAGCACATGCACTACAGAATCCACCAACATTAAGGACATTCATGGGAATTCTGACCTACTTATGATGTTATCACACACCTTTTTCTCCGCAAATTAAAACTTTAATTGATAACAGAAGAAAAGGCCAAGATTAAAAATGAACAAATAAAAAGCAAAACATTAAAATCTAAATGTAATAGCCCATTTCCAGCCTGGTTTCATAAGAAAGCAAGGCTTGCAATCCAGGTTTCTGCATCTCAATCCCCGTTCCCAACTCATTCCATCTAATTAACCCATTTGCACCCACATACACTAGTTTAACCTGCTGATCAATTTCAACCAAATTTGAAGAAAACGTAGCTAAGCCCAACTACCTATAAGTACTGTAGGAACCATAATTATGTTTCCACAAATCTTCTGAAGAGCACTGGCTGTGTTAAGGAAACAGCCAGTTTACAGAGACCTAAATCCATACTCCAGCCGAGGGAAATTTGGCAGCAGCCAGTTGGCCATCCAAGAAGCACATATGCAGCTTCAGCTTCGCCTTGACAGCACCACCTCTCACTCAGGGAGGTCTCAGGCAAAGACTACAAGAAGTTATTCTGTGGGAACTTGTGGCATTTCTGGTTTCTTTTAAGTCACAGAAGCAAAATTCAGAAAGAACTCCAAGTGCTTTCTTATTTCTCTTTCCAAAGCAATCCTGAGCAAGATTCCCAAAATAATCTAAGTGATTTTAGGACATGGCTTTTGGTAACACTGGTATTTCTAAATCTCTCAGGCGCTTTTGAGTTTGCCCCCAATGGACAGCTTTAATATATTCACTATACCTTCTGCTTTAAAACATACAAATGAGACTTGAAATGAGAATGACATATGCAGCTGTGTGGTTGCACCTGATCATCCACATCAGGTGAGCTGGAACAATTCTCACTGACCAGTCCCAATGATGGGCCAAAGTATCACTACTTTCACAAATGAAATCCTTGTTGCATGAATTACCCACTTTCTGCAGAGTACTGCAGCAGCTTGTAGCCAGTCTCAGGATTCTCACCGCCCATGTTCAAAAGGGACTTGCAGAAGTTAATGCTTCCAGAAGCAACTGCGCATTTTTCCTAGTGACACCTCCTGCACTACTGAAATGCCGCTGACGATAGCTCTACTACTAGAAGCACTGTGGTTCACAATGCCTCCGAAGCAGGGTGGAAAGAAAAAATCCATACAACAGTAGAATTCCCTTTAGATCAGCAGGGACCCTAATCCTTCACAAGCCCTAAGGCTTGTGAAAAGGAAGAGTAAAAAAACCCATTTTTAAAAAAAAGACATTAGCTTGCAAAATAAACACCTACTGGACTACATTTATTTTCTTGTGGTTAATACTCTACATATCCCAATAAATACAACCTTTGTAACCTCTGCAGGTTTTCAACCCATGTTTGAAAGTCTGCATAAATCTTCAATATCTAGTTTCAGAAATGTCACATATAGAAAGAAAAGCAGAAAGAAAGAAAACCTGTTAAGAACCGCAATGATTTGTAAGGGTGAAAGCAGCAGGTTGTTAAACATTTGTCACTGTGAGCTAAATCAGACTCATACAGTCAAAGTTTCCATCTTTATTGCTATTTAATTGGTCTTTGTAAGAATGCAGGGAGAAAGAAAAAAGGAGGAAGCTGTCTGGAAGCTGATGAGATTATATACGGGCTGGAAAGTTCCAGGACAGCTTGTAAGCCTCAGTAATGGAGCAGAAAGTTGGAAGATTGCTGTTGAAGCAAAAGCAGACAAGTCATGGCAGGAGGGAGCGGGAAGGGGTACTGGCAGTGAGAAGTAAAGTTAGTATACTGACCGGTAGCTCCTAGGATTACCTTAGATATGTAAATGATGGATACGCAATAAGCCAGGAAGCAGAGGCAAAGATTTTGAGGAGTGCCTCTACGTAAAGCTCTCCATTTCTGACCAACTTCATAAACAACATACATAACTAATGGCCCTGATTGTGTATGAAACATCCTTTTGCCAATCTATCTGGAAGTAGCTAAAGGACAATCAGAAAGTCATTAATATTGAGTGATCACTACTGTACTAGAACATATGCCAACTACACTAAAAAGCATGGCCAGGGCTTGGCAGAGACTAGTTTTCCTAAATCCAGTGTTCTCAACCTGGAGTTTGCGGATCTGGTTGTGGCGGCGGGTCTCTGGACTATTTGAAATGGGCCTGCAAAAAGGCTGAAGAACAGAAAGCATAGCATTAACAGGCTATCAGTAATCATAAGAGAGCATAAACCTCCACAGCAAAACTTCAAATGTTTTGTAAATCAAAGGTGGCAAAAAGCACTCCATCAGGGATGAGACTGAAGCAATGGAAAAACCTCCAGTGAGAAGGCTGAACGAAGAAAATGGTGCTAGGAGACTCAGAAGCACCTAGAGACGGCTTGATCCTTAGGCCAGAGCAATTCCGCTCTGTTCCATGTGGGTTCCTATATTGTGTTCACCACTGAAGGAACATTGTCAAGTAATATACTGAGCAACATGACTAAGATCTGTCACATATATGTTCTTTCATCCTTCCCCAGAGGGAAGAAGTAACTGTTTTTCTCTGTATCGCTGCTCTGATGTTAGAGAACAGAACATCAAAGAAATGGCACAGAAGATGAGCAGAGGATAGTGAAATTTTCCACTGTGGCTGGGGACTTCTCACTCTCTGGGACTGTCTCTTTTGAAGAAAGTGTTCCACAGCAGAGCATCACTGTCAAGCATGGCCTGCAGCCCAAAGCTGACAATGACGTCACGGATGCGATGGAGCCAGGCCACTCGCTGCCTGAGCATACAGACAGTACTTCTTTATTCAGAATTCTACACAGAGGCCATTACACAGAGTCTAGAGTAAGTTTAATGCTTCCATAATGATCTGTAGTTCTCTATATACTTGCAGCTTTCTCAGTGTTAAAAAGGCTGCCTGCCCAGATGTATTTCATTGCTGAAGTCCAGCCGACAGAGGTGTGAATAACCAACCAACAACTGGGGCCATCAGTGGACCAGCAAAAAACATTCCTCTCACGTAAGAGAACAGGAGGTGGAATGAAGAGACAAGAGACACGACAAACTGCAGGCTGACTAGAAAGAGAGGAATGAAGGGTGGACTTTGGTCCTCTGAAAATACTACTCAAACATACAGGCTTTTGAACTGCAGCAGCTGAAGCAGAAGCTCTGTGTACAGATCTTAGCATTTTTCTATACAGCTTTATGTTTGTTACAAACCTATTTCTGTGAGCTGCCTACACACCGGAGACAACCCATAAAGGACTGCCTCCTTTTTTCCTGGTACTCTTGCTTTTGGGCACAGTTTTGGGCATTAATCTGAAGCATGGATTATCTTGTTTCCTTTTTCTTTGTACAATATACAGCACAGTAAGATTCTCTGGTGTTATGGCAATGGTATTAATAAATACACTGTCTGAATAATTCTAGCTTAAAGTGGCAGAATAGTAGGACTGCATCAGCACATAGTATCTAGTCGCATCCATCAGAGAGGAACAACGAGCAAAAACTCATATAAAGTCTCAATTACAGCAATAACCCATGGTCTGTTCTGAAATAATTTAATTAGGACTCAAAATATTATCATCCCGAGAAAATTAAACCAAAACAGTGTAGTTTTCCATTCACCAACCATTTCTTACAGCTAAAAGTATATAAAAGTTGCTTGCTCCTTGTGCAGAAACATCCTTGTATAGCCTCCAACAGCACGAGTCCTCTATCAGATCTGACACTCATAGCCCTCTACCAAAAAACAATTCTGAGAAAATAAGCTATCTAGTGCCACTACAATTTGAAGAGAAATGCTCAAGTAGCAAAGAATTTCTACTCATGGTCAGCAACAAACAAAAATATTATTACAAATCCACGCAGACCCCCAAATGATGCTAACAGTGTGCACTCAAAGCTATGACTTCAGTGGGGGAAGCAACATGATTTTTATTGTTCTCCTCTAAAACAACAGAAATATGCTGGCACACTAACAAAAACCCTTGTCCTACTGTCCACATGTTTACCGTATGTTATGCAGCAGAATTCCTACTAAACTGCTGCCTTTCTGCTGCAAAGTAGTTTTCTCTGTCCTTCACCTCGCTAACTGGGACAGCAAGGATGCTTCTAGTAGAGGAGCATACCTTTCACTTCTCCTCAGAGTGTTAGCTGGCTTCCTGAAGCAGGGGCTTGTGTTTTATCAAAACCCAGTAGCAGAATTGTTTCTACCATCCAATGTCAAAAAAATCAAGTGAAGCCATTTATCGAAGCTGATGCCCTCCTGACAAGCCAGGGAGCTGTGCTCCTGATCAGCTGGTTCTAAAAACACGTTCCGCTGGACAGGTGAGCGGTGTGTACGCTCAGTAGCACCACGCTGCCTGCCACCACTGAGGTGCCATCAACATTTGCCCCCGTCAAAAGTAATACAGAATGCTCAAAGCTATCCCTAACGTTTTCTACTACCAAAAAAAGAGCACAGCAATAACTTCACAAGCTGTTTATTATGTTGATAACAATACATTACAATAGAAATGAGCAATCAGGAGTTTCTTGCTGCTAAATCTTCCTTTGAAACACTTACTATCTTGACTGCACTTCTATGTTAGCAAAAGTTTAGTAAGATAAATGTAATGGTGAGCCCAAAATGTATTTCTAGGACCTTCATTAAGATGATATTCTTTTCTTTGTTTGAACATTTACATTTGTGTATATGCACACATACACAAGCAGGTACACGCATATAGGCTGTGTATCTATATGTGTAGGCAATTTGTAGGGGATGTTATTGTAAGCAAAACCCATCCTTCCCCCCCCATTACCTATGCTGAGCGTATTAAGTTGAAATCAGAAGAGTACAAGGATGGTAAAGGAGCAAAGGACAAATTAAATAAAGGGACTTAGGGGAAAGGAGAAGGACAGTAAGCTAGAGGAACTGATAGGAACACAGGTGCAGACTCTGGCTTGGATTTCGTGGGAAAACTGGTATCGGAGGAAACCCTGGGAAGCAGACTTCATTACTGCTTCTCTACCCTGCTCGCTGAAGTTCTCTCTCTGGGTTTGATCAGCTAGACGTGCATAATTTATATTAAATAAAAAATTGTGGCTAGAGTACTACAGGCTTTTCTGTTTAGTCCTCTTGAGAATTTTAGTTGTAATCACATACTTGATTTCCCAAAATAACTAGGATCCAATAAACGCACATGATCTAGTCAGTAAGATCTGATATATATTACAATCCATTAGCTGTTTCATCATCATTTTTCTAAAGCTAAAAGCACATCAATACTGCACTCTCTTTTGTCTTCTTTTGCTGTTGCACAAGGCCCAGTACAAGAGTTCAAGTCTGTAAGTGAGACTCCGGGGCACTTCTAACATATGAATACAAAATGTTTTCATATCTAACTTAACAAGAAATTTAATTTTTAGTGTCACTAAATACACACTTAATCAGAATTTTCTCTGCTACAGCACCTACTTACAGGGAAGTGATTAAAATCTTTCCATTATTATCTTATCGAGTCGCATTTGTGTTTACATCTTATCTACTTGGAGTAATTCTTTTCTTCTCACACAAAGACTATCAGATCAGTCAGCTAGCAGCAATCTCGCATATGCAGGATGCCACTCCAGAGCCAAAGCATCCTTACAAGTACAACAGCGCAGAACAAAACTTTTATTTTATGTCTTATTTGTAACCGCCGCTCTGCTTGATATTGAATAAGACAAATAAATGTATATGCATATGTAGAGATATATTTACAGAAGCAAAAAATATTAGGGGCACTTTTCATCTTTAAAAAACATCAGGCAAGTCTACAGGTATTCTTGTTAAGTTTACTCTTACCGTGTTATACCTCCCAAAAAATGGCTTCACAGGACTTGGAGAACTAATCACAAGTAAGTGGAATGACAGCATTATCATATGCACTCAATCTACTTTTGTCCAAAACATATAGTGCACAGAGACTTCAGGACTAAATTCTAACGGGAACGTTTCATTCCCAGGCTTTTGACTGGTAATGTCACTACAGAGAAACCTGTTGGCAGCAATCAGGACAACTTACTTTAGAGCATATTTCAATTTTATTTCATTTTCAGAACTATTTTTATGTGCGTAAGGAACTTGGAAAAATTCAATGACTGCATTTTAATCACGCAAATCATGGAATTTGATGCTGCTTCAATCACATGTATGTTTATAAACATCCAGCACCTAACATAAAACTTTAGTTTCTATAGTATACGTGACTGCTCAAGATAATAGCACAAGAAAAATCCATTTTATTGAGTAAATTCTGTCCAGTTGTGTAAAATTTGATTAGGATTTTAAACGTACTTCCCTCCAACAAACAGAATCTGGGAGAAGCACAGAACACTTTGCATCACTATACAGTCTTTTTATAAGACAGTTACTGACCCGCCTCTGGGATATGAGGGTATGCAGTACGGTGAAGCAACAGAGATCAGAAAGTTGAGGTGGTGGGGAAGAGTGGCTTTGATCCTGATGTGGATCAAACCTGAGTATGTTGCAATAAACTTACAAGTCTACAACCAGTTACCCTTAAATCCCTTATAAATGAAACAGAGGCAGACTTGAATCAATTGAAGAGTGGAATGCAGATACTGTGCACCATGCCTTGGAAGCTTCAGAAATTTGACTAAATTCAGCTGTTAAGCTCAGAATATTTACACATAATACTAACCTTCAGAAAGACAAGCATAAATGTGCTGCCAGTATAATTTACCTTTTTTCTGTTTAGATTATGTTCTTCTACAAACATAACTCTTGACGATAGTTATACATACTTACCACTGTGCCTAGAAACTGAATGCTTGTATCTCCAGAGGCATTCCGAGAAAGCCGCTGAAAAAAACAGATGTAAAAACTGATTAGAACCTTCTCCGGAATTTGAAACCATTCCATTTTCTTTCTGTCACATCACTGTAAAGTAATCAAAACAAACTGAGTACACAAAACTATACATAAAACAGATAAAATATAATAATTTCCTTCAAGAATTTCAGTACTAGAAGTCTAACTCATACTTCAGCTCGGATTTTGGTTTTGTTTCAGTCAACTCAATAGAATTTATTTCTGAAGAAAAATGAAAACAAATACGGCCAAATATAAGACAGAACAACCTTGGGCTTGCAGAAAGATTAATGTCATGAATAATGAGGCTTTCGCCATCTCTAAACATTTGTGATTCTGTATTCCTGTTACTCACATTTAGTATTACCTTCATTCTCTCCTAATGAGAGACATTTTAATCTCTTTTTAAAATGCAAACCTCCAATGATGCTACTTTGAAAAAAGGGGTAAAAAATGACCTTATGAAATGTCTGGTCACCTACTGCGGCTCAGGAGTTGATTGAAGTTATTAAACAGTCTTCAAATATTACATTGTCAGTAAGCCACAAGACAATGCAAAAGAAAATGTTATTGCTTTAACACAGTATTATCGATAATCTGAATATGCAAAACACACAAAGAATTCTTTCTTCTTGTGAATCGTCTCCTCCTTCAATGTTAAAAGTTTCTTCTCCCTTTTTCTTCCTGCTGTTAAATTACAGCACGTATAGACCCAAAATCAGGGCCCTAGTCACAGACCGCAGCCCTAATACTTACACAATGCCATGCGTACATACGAGTACAGAAGCACAGATTTGAGAAGGTGAGTACAAATTGCAAACAAAGAGCTGCACAGAGATCTTCAGCATTTTAAGGACAACGAAACGTAGGAACAGGACTGCAAATCATCTTGAGAGATTATTCTAGTCTAGTACCCCCGGCAGAATCAAAACACACCTGTGTCACTCCCAAACGATGTGTGTCTAACCTATTCTTAAAATCTTTCGCTTGCAGAGATTTCACAGTCTCCCTCGGCAATTTATCCCAGCGTTCAGCATCCTTATCATTATGAAGTTTTGTCATAGTTATCTGACTAAAATAACCCTTACTGCAACGGCAGCACATTAATTCTCCTTCATCACAGACGGGAAACACAGATTATTGCCTTTCTTTTTACAGCTACCTACAAGTATGTTGTGAAGAGCCATTATCACAGCTCCCTTTAGCCTTGCCTTCTCTAGACTAAGTGAGAAAGTGCTATACAACAATAGCTAGATATCCCCCGAAACAATTTTAATAGCAATAAATTAAATCCTGGTCCCTTTTCAATAATGGTGCATATTCCTCAGCTACACTTTATGAAGTAATAATTACTACAGCCCAAACATGCTTATTTTTTGACTTAACAGGTCACACACTGACACTGCAATCTGTACAATCATATGAAAACAAAGGATGATGTGCCAAAGCCTGACATATTTCAACAATAATGATTAATGGAATGGAAAATATGGGAAATAAAATTTCATACAAAACCTGGCGTTTACTTTTATAAAGGAAACAGGAATATACACTTTTCCCACAGTCTAGGATAAACACAATCAGGTTTTGGAAACCACAAAGAAGAACAAAGTACCGGCTGCCTACAATGAATGAGCTGCATGCCAAAACAAACAAGTCCCAACCACTTGATAAGCTGTCAGAAAATGGCAAGCCGAAAAAAATTAAAGGATTTAATTTCTTTTTTTCCTGGAATGCCCTCCACCCTTGTTAGAGTTCTGTCACTTATTGTGCTACCCTTTTGTCCACTTTCAAGGGTCATTAGAGACCTTTTCATGTCCTAATAAAAATTCCTTTTTTTTTTTTTGGCTAATCTCCCCATCACACAGAAAAACACAACTTAAAAAACAAAACAAAAAGAAAAATAGAGCCCTTTTGTCATTTTCTTTAAAGGCTTTTAAAGTAAAGCCAGGTATCTTGACAACTTGACTTATTTTGCACAACTGAAAACTAAATCATTAAAGTATTTCCTCACACAGATTCCCTTTATTCATAATTAAATAAGCTATAATGGCAATAACCAAGCCCTTTCAAAATAATTTAATAAAGCCAAATGTATATTTATATCAAGAAGGCACATTCTAAAGCCATAGTCTCAAGACAAGACAAAGATATAAGCAGCTTTTTTCCTGCCCTGACGCTGTTGAAGTGCACTGGTGTCACAGTATAGTAAATCCTCACTGCTACTGTTTGCTGTGTCCAAAATACAAAGCATTACATTCAGTTGTCGACAGCATCAAGAGTCAGCATCAGCACTAAAATCCATTTCTTGAATTAACAGCCGGGTTGGGGGGAATAATGGGGAAGGTGAGGAAAACAGTTAACAAACAGAGAGAAAAAGAAATTTCCTTTCTGGGTATATTTCAAAAAACAAAAACAAGAAAGAAAGGTAGAGAAATACTCCAAGTCACAAAACATATGTTACATCAAGACCAAAAAGAGAACTGCCAGGCTTTTGAGAACCATGTTACAAAAGAAGTCAGCACATTATCATAATTAATGTTTCAAATTACAGTTGTAAATAAATTTCAGCTGTTAGATGTGATTAGATTTTTTGAAGCATATTGAAAGGAGTTATTTCTGTTCCACTGGTGGGCTTGTGTTTCTGGGATTTGTAAATGTAATTGATGTTTTCAAGAAAATGAAAGGACATGGTTAACAATTATTCTTTTATTTTCCACCTCTTTAGAAAAAGGACCAGTCTCCAGTTTCTCTTGTAAAGTTAGATATTTACATATTCTATACCTCATAATAGATGGTTTCATATTGCATGTGATAGCAGGAAAGTAATCAAATAGAGGTAGCAAAAGAGAGTAGCTAATTATATGCATTGTCATTGTTTTCCTAATAAATTGCAAATTATTTACTAGGAGGTTTACACCAAAAAGCAAGGGAAGTCTTCCATTTGAACAAAGACAAAACAACACTGTATGTTTACCTGCCAATACAGTAAAATTACATTGTTGGCATCAATTACATGATCTTAGACATAACCAATGCTCTTCAGGTTGATTCAAGGGATAGAGCTTCAGACTAACTTAATTAGCATAGTATGAGTTAAAAGTATAATTTTTTTTCCTTATGAAAAAGTAACAAGCTAAATCAAATCTGAAAAAAAAAAAAATTACAACTTCAAAAAATCCATCTGCAGTCTCAAAGCTGTCAAATGGGTGTGAGTGTTACATAAATATTATATGTATTTTTACACACACAGGTTACAGTATGCTATACTGCATATGCTATGTATATACAAACAAAATGCTTATGTACACATGTAAAAATAGACAAGTGTATACAATCATACAAAGTGCATTTGATTTTCCTCCTCTATCTTAAGTGTATGTTATACCACAGTCATTTCACAAATAATCGTTTTAATCTGTAAATCTCAGTAAATTACCAGAGGTTAGTGTGATACGACTTTAAAATCTTCTGCTTTGCCATAGAAAATTATTTCCACTTAGTTGGGTATCAATGATCTATTCATTGTAAGATGCAGTAGGGTTACAATCAGCTTTGCATTAAGCCTGCAGTGGATGAGCACTTGCAGAAAAAAATGATAACAACCTTTACATGAAGAAGGATAAAGAAGCTCAGCCAAACATAAAATATATATTATTGAAAGAGATTCTAAACCAACATAGACATTATTAGACAACAACAAGATCTCAGTGTATTTTCCACAAATCTTCTGGTATCTTGGGCTCTCCAAGCTACTGGAGGGGAGCAGCTGCAGGGAAGGAACGATACCAAAACAAAGAAACTCCAACAGACCAAAAGCAATTTTTTTGCTTTGCTTACAAATGAAAAAGTAATGTGTCGAGTGAAAATGAGTATGAACTGGCAAAGGAAATCATGTATTAAAGTTTCCCAAACACATTTATCTTGAACTACTATACACCACCTTTGTTTGTTTGAAGTAAAGCTGGAGACCATTTGTTACAGAAAATGTACAGATTGTCACTTGGCCAACGTTTTTTGCAACTTTTGCAAGCCAGGGCATGACTACATTAACAGCTGGACAACATGTATCAGACTATACAGAACAACAACAACAAAAAACCCCACAAGAAACAAACAAAAAAAAAATCCCAGAAAACCCACTGATAAGTATCTAAAATCATTACAGAAGACTATTGATAAAATTTTGAGTGAAACACTGTGTGGTTTCCCAGCATGGTGCTGGTTTTCAGAATGCAGTTCTTGCAGCCCCTATTGCTTCATCTCAACTGCTCACTACCAGAAATTCTGAACAGCTCATGCCATGAATTTCAAATGGAGAATGCTATCCACTTTTTTACTAATATTTACAAATTCTTAAAAATTCAACCTAGCAAAACACAGGCCAGAATCATCCCCAGACAGGTTCATTTAAAAACCAAGTTATTCCCACACTAGGAAGTCAGGGGAAAAAATACAGTATTTTACCTTGTAAAGTTATAGCAGATTCATCTGCTAGTACCTCATCTATGAGGTTTTGTGTACATGAGGGCGCTTGGAAATCTGGAAAGCTCCATCATCCACCCATGTCACTCCCATCTTAATGGTTGGACTGGATGATCTTAAAGGTCTTTTCCAACCTAAACGATTCTATGATTCTATGATCTTTGGAGTCCCAAGGTTGGGTCAGAGAAGAGGAGAAAGCTGCAGAAGCAGCTGTGAAACCATGAAGTCATCTTCCAGTCAAAATGTGAGGACTGGTTTGGTTTTATCAGTCTCCTTTTCCCTCTCCTCCTAAAACCTCTGCAGAAAGCAGAACTTCATTTCAGCACTCCCCTTCCACTGTGCAAAATCCCAGTCCAGAGTCGTGATCCCCGACCAGCAATGTGACCAAGACGTCTTGTACTTTGGAGACTGCCCGCACTGCGCTATACGTTCAGACTTGTACAGCCTCGCAAGACTTTCCACTTAGGGGATCGCTACTTTTGTCACAATTTAGTGTTCTCCACTGGTAGTGCCATCATTTTCTCCCCTTAGTGTATTAAACTACAGATGGAAACTTAGCTCGATTTTGAGTGCTGCTCTACCCCTAGCTATTATCAGTTTTACGTTGCACTTCACAGTAAATGAAGCCTCAGTTAGCTGTTCTTCCTCAGGGCACGTCCACATTCTCCAGCTTCTTACAAAAGCAGCAGTCACCCAGTGGGGAACGAGATGATCAAGTCCCGCTGTGTATGAAGCATTTCGACATGGGAAAGATTTCTAAGACTGGCTTAAGCGGTACTAGGCTGAAGTAGTCTTTCCTTTTAAAAGGGATTCTGCCAGGATGCTGAGATACTGGCCTCCCCGGCACCTGTCGCAAGCTACCTCAGTCCTTTCCCAGCGACTAAACAGAATCTGTTTCCAAGCAGTACAAACACAGATATTAAACACAGCACGAATGGCTTACTGGGCATCAATCCACATAAAGAAACTGCAGCTTTATAAGAGGCTGAGGCACCATATTATTGTATGGTTTATTATATTTAGATTGGATATTAGGAAAAATTTCTTCACGGAAAGGGTAGTCAAGCATTGGAAGAGGCTGCCCAGAGAGGTGGTGGAGTCACCATCCCTGGAAGCGTTCAAAAAATGGGTAGACGTGGCACTTTGGGACATGGTTTAGTGGGCATGGTAGTGTTGGGTTGATAGTTGGACTCATTGTCTTAGAGGTCCTTTCCAATCTTAATGATTCCTAGTTTTTACTTTCATTATAAATAATCCAGCCACCAAGCCAGGAAACATGAAATTGCTACTCTACCCTTGATTGGTTTAGTGGTGGACTTGGTAATGTTAGGTTAATGGTTGGACTGGATGATCTTAAAGGTCTTTTCCAACCTAAACGATTCTATGATTCTTAGACTTAAGACTTTTAAAAGAACCAACGCTCTCTTAATGCCTGGAATTTAATTACAGTAGGTGACTTAGGAATTTCTGTCCTCCCATAAACAGAAAACGGAAACACAGATCCTTCCCAATATTTCTTTAGGTGATATCCAATGTTAATGTCACTTGTTACTTCTTTTTGCCAACTTTTAGAGATGCAAATGTTTAGTAATAATACCACTGCAGTATTGCTATTTATATATACACATAGAGCACCTTCAAAGGATGCCCACGTGCTCCTCTAACCTTCTGAGGTAGGCAGACGTTATAAAGCAGTGGATGCGAGGCTTTACAATGAAACAAACCAACCAAAAAAAAACCCACAGGAAAGACTGTTTATTTGGTGTTGGTAAAGAATGACTCTAAAATACATTTACTCCAGCCCAACATTTCCAGCTATTTACAATTATTTACAACAATGAAGAGTTTAGTCCTCCCTGTGAACATCTAAATTTTCACTGTTATTACGTTAAATCACAAAACGGCTAAGACTTTTAGAAACTTTACCCTTGTTTTGACATGCTGTAATCTGTTTTGGTCTTATAGGGGGACACCATGCAGGCAGTACACTGCCATGTGATTCTAGATCTGATAATGTTTATGACTGCCCTGAGACAGACTCTTTGCAGGATCCATAGTCCCTTCTTGCTCTCTGATGTCCCTCCTTTTCCTTCCCCTTTGCTCTCTGAATGCGTTATGTTATCATATTCAAGAGAACCATTCCTTGTCTTTCAAGGTTTAGATATCATAAAATTACAATGTCTGTCAACAACTGAGTACAATGCTTTGGTCTTTGGACACACACAGAATCCTTACAGTCATTCATCCTGAATATTGTCTGTCATTAAAATTTATAGCTCCTTTGGAAAAAAAATATGGCATAAGATACTGTGACAACTAACATTATTTGATTAACCCCTTGAGTAGCACCAGGATATTACTAATCCCATTAGGTTAAAGAAAGGGAGAAGTATGTTGTTTGTAGATAGGGCTTTATTGTGGGAGACCTCTCTCTGAAAAATGGACAATAAATTCCAGAGGGATTGATTGGGCATAGGAGTTGATCACTCATTTCCTTCCTGGCTGAAAAAAAAAAAAAAAATTCATTTTCATGAAAGAATCAGTAAGGGTGGCAGTACGTGCTTTTTGCTTGTGCTGTTCAATTAAAAAAAAAAAAAAAAAAGGCAACAATAATCTGTAATTTCATGATCTTTTATTTCTTTGAATTTCCCCCTTCCCTTCACATATTCTCCATGCAAACCATGGGCAAAAGTGTGGAGTCAGCCTTGAGTTAAACTGATTTCACACAAATTGCAGACCGCTCATGAGATTCAGGTAATTGCTATTTAAAGTAGACATTAATACAAATACTCTGATATGACAGTAAAGGATATCCGATATTTTTAAAGGCTTCATGATTCAGGAGCTGGGCATACTGCTGTTGTATAGGCATACACGTATTCAAGGCTTATTTTAAAAATTAACAATTTTTAAAATGTTGACAAATACCCATGTCAATGAAGCCATAAATGCAATATTTGTTCTAATACGCATTATTGGCAATTACAGCAAAAAGCAGCAGAAAGGCCAGCTTTTGTACACCCTCCTTTTCCCTACAACCCTTGGAAATAAAAGAAGTCTCAGTCCTTCCTTAGGTCACCCATGACCAAACAATGAAACCTAAGTGGTACAATTACTAATTTTCTTGTACAGAATCTTTCAGTTGAATTATCTAATAATTATCTAAAGCAGACCACTCAGTTTTTTCCAAGTACACCTAGGACATATGCATTAAATCATGTATGCTGATGAAGTGGCAGAATTCCTTCTAACTATGACTTTTCTCTGCTTCTGTGTCTGGTCCTTTGGGAAGGATCCACCTCCACCCACAAGAACAGCTATGTTGTTTGCCAAGGGCGACACCAGGACCTCAATATCTGTGCTCTAGAATGTGGCACAGCTTCAAAGTTTCCTGGTAAAGCCTCCTTGCCAAGAGTTTATCTTTTTCTTCTTTGCCCACATGGTTTCCCTCCCCTTCCCAGCCATTACCAACCAGAAGTGATAATTCAACAGGAACATCAGCTCCATGCTTGGTTTTGGTCAAAAAAGCCAAAGGAAACATTTGACATTATTAATGAGAAGAGAGAACAAATCAGTGAACACCATTAGGTTATGGTAGAAGTCTAAGTTTTGCCAATGCTTTTAACACTAAGCACAGTTCTGATCCCCCCAGCTCAGAAACAAGATAACACAAATGGAAGATGTTCAAGAGAGCGACATAAAGACAGGCTTCGCTGCAAGGAACAACTCTGCAACACTGAAAAGAGGCAACTGAGTGAGGATACAAGCAGCATGGACACAGTGGGTAAGGACCAACTGCTCATGGTCTCTTCCAATACAAGAACTAGGAGAAATTCAAATGAAGCTAAAGGATACTGTCACAGCAATTATTAGTCAATGATAAGGCTACACTAAGCAACTTGCCAAGATCTGTGGTTCTCTTTGTGCAACCACAGGGAAAGAAGTAACAACAATAACAGTGCCCTGACCAAGAGATATTAATACTTCCAAAAAAAATTTAGAAGCCTGAAATACAGCAAGGCATACTACACTGTACGCAGTAGGCTTTTGTATTTGTCTTCTACTTGGGATATTTGAGTCCTTGTTTGTACTTGTCTCAAATGCCAAGAGAGCATCAATTGAGGTGATAAAAATCAGTTTCTCTGTATCATATCCACTGATCATTTTCGGAGTTTCAAGGCTGAGCTCTGTTTTCTCAGATGACCGTGCCTGGATGAGCAAACAGGAAAACACGGGCAGCTTGTGTTTCTATACCGCTAAATGAAGGAGGACCATGGACTGATGCCTGGTCCTAAAGCCAAATGGCAATGACTATCTCAGTCCCACTGCTTGGGTCTATACAGCATCGTATAAATCCATACCAGATTTGTTTAGGTCAGCCATAATTGCAACAGGCTGAAACAAAGCCGACGAGTGAGCTACCAATTAATCAATACAGGCCATCAGTAATCCAGTGCTAGGGCTTATACTCTGGCTTTTCTTTACCCAACAGTATAGCTATTTGGATATAGTATATCTATGTCTGCCCCTGTTTGCAAATCATTCTCTGTCCCTCTTCCAGAGACAACCTAGCAAAAATAATTCTGAAATCATGGGTAAATGACAACAGCAGAGTCTATGCAGTAACTGCACAGCACTAAAGAACGGACTGTCAAGCAGTCTTCATGTACACTGCTCATTAAAGCTTCCCAAAATCATTTTTAGGGTTTAAGAGAATGAATGTGCTGAAAGTAATGGTACTTTAGACCTGAAACCTATATAATATATCATTATCACAGATTACATCTGAGATCTCAAAACAGTAGAAAAAAAAATATATATATAGGTAATTTTTCTAAAAAAAATTACACATGTTTGAAAAAAGTCTCCACGGGGTTGAAGGAAATGAATACTTGGGCATAGGCTTTGTTCTCCTGTCAGACATTTCCCAGAATGTTAGACATTTCCCAGGAACAAAGGCTTCATAACCTACAGCATTTTCATTTTTTTTGTTCTTATAAACCAAAATAATAATCAAAAGAAACATTGTATCAGAGAAGCACTTAAATTTGTCATATCCCAGGATGTTGAATATACTCCTCCTGCTGCAATTGTTGATGCAATAAATAAATTAAATGAAAAAATAATAAGTGTCCTGGTTTCGGCTGGGATAGAGTTAATTTTCTTCCTAACAGCAGGCATAGTGCTGTGTTTTGGATTTAGTAGGAGAAGAATGTTGATAACATGCTGATGTTTTTAGTTGTTGCTGAGTACTGCTTATGCTAGTCAAGGACTTTTTCAGCTTCCCATGCTCTGCCAGGCGCACAAGAAACTGGGAGGGGGCACAGCCAGAATAGTTGATCCAAACTGACCAAAGGGCTATTCCATACCATATGACGTCATGCTCAGTATATAAACTGGGGGGGGTTGGCCGGGGAGCAGCGATCGCTGCTCGGGAACTGTCTGGGTATCGGTCGGCGGGTGGTGAGCAATTGCATTGTGCATCACTTGCTTCGTGTATCATTATTATTATTATCATTATTATACTGTTACTATTAGCATTACTATTTTACTTTATTTCAATTATTAAACTGTTCTTATCTCAGCCCAGGAGTGTTTCTCACTCTTACTCCTCCAATTCTCTCCCCTATCCCATCGGGGTAGGGGGAGTGAGCGAGCGGCTGCGTGGTGCTTAGTTGCTGGCTGGGGCTAAACCACGACAGTCCTTTTTGGCGCCCAACGTGGGGCTTGAGATAACAACAGATTAATCAGAGTGTATTAAGGAGTCTGTTAACAGTTGCCGGTCACGATATTAGTTCTTCTGATCTGCACCATGTTCTTTTTTTTGCAGCACGCGTTAAAGCTTGCTGTCAGTTTGTGTAGTGTGCTATGCTCTGCAGTGATTCATGATCTTTTGCTTGGGAGGTTCCTTATCAAAGCCCTGACCTTGAGCATTCTTTGGTATTTGGGTTTCATACAGAAGTCACTACTGTACTTCGGGTACTACCTCATAGAGAGAGTTAGCAATTATACTTCTTACTCTGAGAGGCTTGTTGTGGAGGAAATACAGAATGGCACCTTTGCTGCTTTCTTCTATGATGTTTCCTCCTTCATTACAACAACTTTCCTGTATCTTGAACACCCCTGGGCTGTTAAGATACTTCTATTGATAATTCTTGGGAATGTTGTTTCCATTTTGATAAAGGTCAGTAAGCAGTTTAAAAATACCATCCAGAGATCTACCCCAAGGCTGGATAGTTATGAGTGGCAGGGTGTGTGGGATTGTATGCGCAAGTACCTAGGGCAGTGGGGACCTCCAGTGTTTTGGAACTTTACCCCTGAACAAGTGCAGAATCCTGAAGAACTAGTAAAGTATTTGGAAGAAGTATGTTCTCACCCTGGCAACTCCAAAGAGACACAACTCATTGCAACATGCTGGGGACTGGCCCATGCTTATAGAGCCCTGTTTAACACTATTCAGTACCCTCAAGGGAAAGAGAAGGTCTCTGGATCTGATGACAAAACAACAGGCACTGTGGCTACTCCAACCACAGCCACAAGCACTGCAGCTACTCCAACACCCACCACAGGCACTGTGGCTACTCCAACACCCACCACAGGTACTGCAGCCACTCCAACCCCAGTGGCAGGCACTGCGGCTAAACCAGAGAACCAACCTGCACCGGTATCAGTTGCCCCTATACAGAAGAAGAAATACACGAGGAAATCAGTTCGTTTAGTAAGGGATGAAGATGAACCAGGGCCATCACGAGAACCAGAGGAGGAAGAACCCATAAATGAGATGGTGACCACCCGATCCCTATCCCTGAGTGAGCTGCGAGATATGCGAAAAGATTTCGGTCGTCATCCAGGCGAGCACATCATCACCTGGCTGCTCCGATGCTGGGATAACGGGGCCAGTAGCCTGGATTTAGAGGGTAGGGAAGCCAAGCAGCTGGGATCCCTTTCCAGGGAAGGGGGCATTGACAAAGCAATTGGAAAAGGGGCAAAACCGCTCAGCCTCTGGAGGCGACTTCTGTCAAGCGTGAAGGAAAGGTATCCCTTCAAGGAGGATGTTTTATACCGCCCAAGCAAATGGACCACTGTAGAGAAAGGTATCCAGTACCTGAGGGAATTAGGCGTGCTGGAGGTGATTTACAGTGACCTGAATGATGAGCGGTTAACCAAAGACCCAGATGAAGTCAGGTGCACACAATCCATGTGGCGGAAGGTGGTACGGAGCGCACCAGCATCGTATTCCAACTCGTTGGCAATACTAGCCTGGAAAGACGACGAGGCACCAACGGTGGATGAAGTGGCTAGACAACTCCGGGACTACGAAGAAAAGCTCTCTTCCTCCCTACGGGCCTGTGTCTCGGCTGTGGAAAAACTGTCTGAAAAAATATGCCAAGAGTTCCAACAACTCAGAGAGGATCTGTCCTACTCCCCACCTGCACGGACCAGTGTCTCAGCCATTAGGAGTCAACGTCCCTATGCTCAAGAGAGAGGATATAGAGGATACACACCACGGGGCACCCTGTGGTTTTACCTGCGTGATTATGGAGAGGACATGAGAAAGTGGGATGGAAAACCCACCTCAACCTTAGAGGCACGGGTGCGTGAGTTGCAAGGAAAAACTATTAGAAAAGGCGGTGCTCCCAGGAAAATTGCAGCTCCAGTTTCCAGTGAGCAGTTCCCGAGACAGAGTAAGAGGGCTAATTTTACTTCCGACCTTGATCAGGGGACTTTTGATTCACATTTACAGGAAGTGAACAACGAATACTGTGACCAGTGTTAGAGGGGCCCTGCCTCCAGCCAGGTGGAGGAAAGGGACAACCGGGTTTACTGGACTGTGTGGATTCGATGGCCTGGAACGTCAGACCCACAGGAGTATAAGGCTCTAGTGGACACTGGTGCACAGTGCACGCTAATGCCATCAAACTATAGAGGGGCAGAACCCATTTGTATTTCTGGAGTGACAGGGGGATCCCAACAGCTCACTGTACTGGAAGCTGAAGTGAGCCTAACTGGGAATGAGTGGCAAAAGCACCCCATTGTGACTGGCCCAGATGCTCCGTGCATCCTTGGCATAGACTACCTCAGGAGAGGGTATTTCAAGGACCCAAAAGGGTACCGGTGGGCTTTTGGTATAGCTGCTTTGGAGACAGAGGAAATTAAACAGTTGTCCACCTTGCCCGGTCTCTCAGAGGACCCTTCGATTGTAGGGTTGCTGAAGGTTGAGGAACAACACGTGCCGATTGCTACCACAACTGTGCACAGGCGGCAATATCGCACCAACCGAGACTCCCTGATTCCCATCCATAACCTGATTCGTCGACTGGAGAGCCAGGGAGTGATCAGCAAGACTCGCTCACCCTTTAACAGTCCCATATGGCCAGTGCGAAAGTCTAATGGGGAGTGGAGACTAACAGTGGACTATCGTGGCCTGAACGAAGTTACACCGCCGCTGAGTGCTGCCGTGCCAGACATGCTAGAACTTCAATATGAACTGGAGTCAAAGGCAGCTAAGTGGTATGCCACAATTGATATTGCTAATGCATTTTTCTCCATCCCTTTGGCAGCAGAGTGCAGACCCCAGTTTGCTTTTACCTGGAGGGGTGTTCAGTACACCTGGAACCGACTGCCCCAGGGGTGGAAGCACAGCCCCACCATTTGCCATGGACTGATCCAGACAGCACTGGAACAGGGTGAAGCTCCAGAACATCTGCAGTACATTGATGACATCATTGTGTGGGGCAACACAGCAGAAGAAGTTTTTGAGAAGGGAAAGAAAATAGTCCAAATCCTTCTGAAGGCTGGTTTTGCCATAAAACAGAGTAAGGTCAAGGGGCCTGCACAGGAGATCCAGTTTTTAGGAATAAAATGGCAAGATGGACGTCGTCAGATCCCAATGGATGTGATCAACAAAATAACAGCTATGTCCCCACCAACTAGCAAAAAGGAAACACAAGCTTTCTTGGGCGTTGTGGGGTTTTGGAGAATGCATATTCCAAATTACAGCCAGATCGTAAGCCCTCTCTATCAAGTGACCCGGAAGAAGAACGAATTCAAATGGGGCCCTGAGCAACAACAAGCCTTTGAACAAATTAAACGTGAGATAGTTCATGCAGTAGCCCTTGGGCCAGTCCGCGCAGGGCAGGATATTAAAAATGTGCTCTACACCGCAGCCGGGGAGAATGGCCCTACCTGGAGCCTCTGGCAGAAAGCACCAGGGGAGACTCGAGGTCGACCCCTAGGGTTTTGGAGTCGGGGATACAGAGGATCCGAAGCCCGCTACACTCCAACTGAGAAAGAGATACTGGCAGCATATGAAGGGGTTCGAGCTGCTTCAGAAGTGGTTGGTACTGAAGCACAGCTCCTGCTGGCACCCCGACTGCCGGTGTTGGGCTGGATGTTCAAAGGGAGGGTCCCCTCTACACATCATGCAACTGATGCTACATGGAGTAAGTGGGTTGCATTGATCACACAACGGGCTCGAATAGGAAACCCCAGTCGCCCAGGAATCTTGGAAGTGATCATGGACTGGCCAGAAGGAAAAAACATTAGAATATCACCAGAGGAGGAGGTGACACGTGCTGAAGAGGCCCCACTGTATAATAAATTGCCAGAAAATGAAAAGCAATATGCCCTGTTCACTGATGGGTCCTGTCGTCTCGTGGGAAAGCATCGGAGGTGGAAAGCTGCTGTATGGAGTCCTATACGACAAGTCGCAGAAACTGCTGAAGGAGAAGGGGAGTCGAGTCAGTTTGCAGAGGTGAAAGCCATCCAGCTGGCTTTAGATATTGCTGAAAGAGAAAAGTGGCCAGTCCTTTATCTCTATACTGACTCATGGATGGTGGCAAATGCCCTGTGGGGGTGGCTGCAGCAATGGAAGCAGAGCAACTGGCAGCGCAGAGGCAAACCAATCTGGGCTGCCGCATTGTGGCAAGATATTGCTGCCCGGGTAGAGAACCTGGTTGTAAAAGTTCGTCATGTAGATGCTCATGTACCTAAGAGTCGGGCCACTGAAGAACATCAAAACAACCAGCAAGTAGATCAGGCTGCTAAGATTGAAGTGGCTCAGGTGGATTTGGACTGGCAACATAAGGGTGAATTATTTATAGCTCGGTGGGCCCATGACGCCTCAGGCCATCAAGGAAGGGATGCAACGTATAAATGGGCTCGTGATCGAGGGGTGGACTTAACTATGGACAGTATTGCACAGGTTATTCATGAGTGTGAAACATGCGCTGCAATCAAGCAAGCCAAGCAGTTCAAGCCCCTTGGGTATAGTGAACGATGGCTGAAATATAAATATGGGGAGGCCTGGCAGGTTGATTACATCACGCTCCCACAGACCCGCCAGGGCAAGCGCTATGTGCTCACCATGGTGGAAGCAACCACTGGGTGGCTGGAAACATATCCCGTGCCCCATGCCACCGCCCGGAACACCATCCTGGGCCTTGAAAAGCAAGTCCTGTGGCGACATGGCACCCCAGAAAGAATTGAGTCAGACAACGGGACTCATTTCCGAAACAACCTCATAGACACCTGGGCCAAAGAGCATGGCATTGAGTGGGTGTATCACATCCCTTACCATGCACCAGCCTCCGGGAAAATTGAGCGATACAATGGATTGTTAAAGACTACCCTGAGAGCAATGGGTGGTGGGACGTTTAAACATTGGGATACGCATTTAGCAAAAGCCACCTGGTTAGTCAACACCAGGGGATCTGCCAATCGAGCTGGCCCTGCCCAATCAAAACTTTTACGTACTGTAGAAGGAGATAAAGTTCCTGTAGCGCACATGAAAAATATGCTGGGGAAGACAGTCTGGGTTACTTCCCCCTCTGGCAAAGGCAAACCCATTCGTGGGATTGCTTTTGCTCAAGGACCTGGGTGCACTTGGTGGGTGATGCGAAAGGATGGGGAAGCCCAATGTGTACCTCAAGGGAATTTGATTTTGGGTGAAAATAGCCAATGAACTGAATTGTATAATATTAATTGCTTTATAATACTGTATGTTATCTCTTAACTATATGTTATCTCTTAACTGCATGTTAATATAATAATATAGTAGGTTAATATTAAGTATATAATACTATATATTATGATTGCTATATGCCGCATCAATGGTATTGCAGTAAGAATTGCCCAGCCTAAGGAAAATGAACTTTGATGAAACCATGTTGGAATGAGAACTGACTTCAGCATGCAACAGTCCAACACTGCACACCACCTGTCCTGCTCTGAAAGACTGTGATGACAGATGGAACCCAAAGTCATGGGCTAAATGAACTCAATGGACATTTTAGAGGGATGGGCCATAGACGAAGGGAATGATATCTGTGTGTATATCAAGATAGGGAAAGGGGTGGTGATTAATTGGAACACATTGGAAAGGGGAGGGCCTGTGCATGACGTAGATGGTATAGAATAAGGGGTGGATACTGTCCTGGTTTCGGCTGGGATAGAGTTAATTTTCTTCCTAACAGCAGGCATAGTGCTGTGTTTTGGATTTAGTAGGAGAAGAATGTTGATAACATGCTGATGTTTTTAGTTGTTGCTGAGTACTGCTTATGCTAGTCAAGGACTTTTTCAGCTTCCCATGCTCTGCCAGGCGCACAAGAAACTGGGAGGGGGCACAGCCAGAATAGTTGATCCAAACTGACCAAAGGGCTATTCCATACCATATGACGTCATGCTCAGTATATAAACTGGGGGGGGTTGGCCGGGGAGCAGCGATCGCTGCTCGGGAACTGTCTGGGTATCGGTCGGCGGGTGGTGAGCAATTGCATTGTGCATCACTTGCTTCGTGTATCATTATTATTATTATCATTATTATACTGTTACTATTAGCATTACTATTTTACTTTATTTCAATTATTAAACTGTTCTTATCTCAGCCCAGGAGTGTTTCTCACTCTTACTCCTCCAATTCTCTCCCCTATCCCATCGGGGTAGGGGGAGTGAGCGAGCGGCTGCGTGGTGCTTAGTTGCTGGCTGGGGCTAAACCACGACAATAAGTGATGCCATCACTGAATTCCCCATAACACTAAGTAGAGAAAATTCCACTGACAAATCTTCATCTATTTCATTCACAAAAACAATTGAAGCTGGAGACTGATGACTTCAGCTTTACAGGACCATGTTCTTGTTTAATAACTCCATTCCTCTCTTAATTACACCTTGCTGTGACTGATAAAGACCTTTTTAGTGTAGAGTTTGGGATGTCCAACAGAGTCACAGAACAGTTAGGCTGGAAGGGACCTCTGGAAATCAGGTAGTCGTATTCCCTTGTTCAAAGCGAGGCTAATGTCAAAGTAACATTGTGCTACTCAGGACCTTGCCCAACTGAGTTCTGTCTACATCCTACAAAGCTTCAGTTCAGCAGAGACCAGTCCTCTGAAAGCCAGGAAATATAAAGAGGAGGCATCACTAGTGCCACTGTAAAATCACTTTGCTAAGGCTGCCAAAAGCCACCAAGAGTTTTCCAGGCTCCAGGCAGAATGCCTGCACTACCTTTAGAGGGTGGAAGGTTTCATTACAGCAAGCTAGCAGAGCTGTGAAACCAGTGTGGGCCGACAATATGCCAGTGGAAAGGCTGCGTGCATACGGTATGACAAAGAGGTACAAGTGTTGGCAAAAGACGGTGACAATTTATTCTGGCTCAGAATCCTCCTGCTATAGGGAACTGTCTGAAAGTAAATGGTATATAAGAATGGGTTGAGTGTTTGATGATGGCATCAATGAAAGCAGAGCATTTAACAGCACTAAGGAGTTGTAAAATTTGTCCATGTGGTGTTGCCATAGAGCAGCCTCAGAATTTGAATGGTCGGTGGTGTGGTTTTTGAGAACTTGCCAAACACAAGCAGTGCCAAAGCAAAGAGGGTTTGAGGATCTCCTACGTGCATTTTTTTTCTTGGGCAACCTGCCCTCTCTGCAGATACCTCATCTTCCTGCACCGTGTCCCAGTAGAAGGCACCTACTTGGCAACCTGACTGTAGTAAGGACAGACTTGCAGTTAGGTTCAAGTCCATCTGCTGGACTTCATGGATTCATTGATTTATCTTAAGGTCCCCTTAGAATCTGGTTCACATGAGGGAATAAAAGGAGATGTTCAGCTGTGTGGAAAAGGCAGCTTATTCCCTTCTCTCCTTCCACCCCCTCCCCAGTTCATACACACGGGGAGAGAGAAGATATCATGGGTGACAACTTCTGCAGGCAAAGGGCTCACTGAAATCCAGTTTACTTATACATGGGAGCAGAAGTAGAGGGATAAAAATGTCCTCATTGTCCCAAAATATGCCTGCCGCCTTTCTTCCAACTGTCATTACTTTCCAGGATACCACTCTGAACCACCATTCTCCCTTCCAGTTTCCACTGGCATTCTTACAATTCTTTTCCACAACCCAGACAACCTCCTCTTTTCCACTTGCTCTTCACAGGGATCATTATTTGTTTATTTTTACTCTAAATATTGCCTGAAAGGCTATACTATATTCAAATTATGTTTTTTATATAAATGTATTTTAAATATGTATTTTCAAGTAAATAACAGCCAATCCCTTAAAATCTGAATCCTCAGGAAGACATATTGTAACCACATGCCTATAGTTACTTCTCTGATTTTCAGCAAAGGCAGATTCCAAAAAACACAATAGGTAGGTGTAAATCAGATTCTGAGCCACTACTATCTTTGGAAACAGGTAGGGGAAACCATTTCGGCAGAATATTTCTGCACACAAAAATTTCATTTGCTTCGTAAACAAAAATCACACTTCACAATGTGTTAAATTCAGCCTCTCCAACTGGGAGGTAGAGTAAGAGGAGAAAATGTTGAGAAACCAGAATTAGCTGAGGGACTACTGAAAGCAATAATGGTTGGACTGGATGATCTTAAAAGTCTTTTCCAAACTAAACGATTCTATGATTCTGTGATGATAACAACAACGTGACAGAATCGGCATACTTCAAGAAATGCCACGGGGTCTGCCCACACCCTCATCCCCGGAGACTGTGTCATAGAAATCTCCTGCTTAAACGATCCCAAGTTTCCACCAGCTCATCACCTTCTATAACATCCTAGGGATTTCACAGTACTCCAAAGCAGCACAAAGATTTCAGAGCTCGTACGCTGCAGCCAAACGGACCTGCAGCATACCCTGGGGTTTTGGTCCCTCTATCATCTGGGGACCTGGCCAGGCGCTCCGCAGCGCCCATCTGCTGCACACAGATGGGCTTCCTCGCAAAGGAAACAAAAGCGGGAGGGAGCGGGCTGCCACACATCCTAGTTGTGCCCTGATATGCCCTAGACAGACTGACCAGGGCATATACCTCTTCTCAGGCACGCTCAGATGTGTTCCCAGGTCCCGTACTCTAGAAATAGTCTTAGAAAACCTGGTTTTTAAACTCGTAGGTCGTCTTAACTCTGTGGCAGAGTTGGTGCTCTGCTTTGCTCTAATACACACTGAGCCTTTAGCAGAGGAGTGGAAACACAGGAGCATGCTTAATTACTTATTTTTAAATGTGCAACAGATATGCAACAATTTGAATGTCTAGACTATAATTTACATAAATACATTTTAAACCAAAACATTTTAAAATTATTTATTTCCTGCTTCTACGCTTAAGTGCTTTGCTGGATTGGGGCCAGACTGCAGGATCGAGCCGAAGGTGCATAAATCAAACCTTCAAAGAAATACAACGTTCACAAAGACTGTATTTGGTTGAGCAAATTTAGGAGAATGAAACCAACTATGAAGAGAAATTAGATTGGCTGAAAATTAATAAAGCACAGCTGGAATTATTCGATTCATCCATATTTGTTGCTTAAATGGCTCTAGGGCTAAGTCTTGCTGAAAGAAGATACTTCAAGACTCAGGGGTCAATTGCTTTTGGAGACAAATTGACCTACAGGAATACACTTGTCTAATTTGGTTCTTGCAGCGGGGCAAGTCTAGAGAAATATATAACCAAAAAACCAATTTAGATTCCAGTGAGGGGATATCAGAGGTCAAGTTTAAGGTTCCCATAAATTTACATACATACACTAAAAGATTAATAACTTTTCAAGCTACTGGGTTTCTTTGCTAAAAGCAAAGACTTATAGATAACATCTGAGAAAGAAACAACATATGTGCTTATTCCACATTCTGTTGAATAGATACCACGCAGCCAGCTCATTGCTTGTTGCTGTGGCTAGCCCTGCAGTATTTCATACAATTTGGTCATACTTGGGGAGTGCAAGTAACACTATTGCTGGCTCAGCTCCTAGAAGAAAGCATGTTCAGATCTCACGATCATTAATTTTGAAACTAATTATATCTGCCAGTTCAAATATTAGACTTTTAGTTAACTGGTCTTACTACTATTAGTATTAGTATATGGAGACCTGTATCCAGCCATGTAGTTATTATACATTTTGCAATGAGGCCTTCTGAATATGGTTATCTGTTCTAAATATAATGCTTTTCTCCTGGACAGATTTTATATGTTCCTACATCGGTATTGTTTCCTACTCAAAATTAGGAACTTCCTTTATAAAATAGCAGCGGAATGGACCAGTATTAAAATATAAAAATACTCTTTAGAATACAAAACTATTTTAGATATACACAAGCCCTGAAGCTGGCATTAGCCTTCCAATAAATCTACAAAACTTAAGTCCATAATTTACTTGGGCACGTTATGAAAATTTCACTCTCAGTCAATACTATCCTTGAAAGATGTAATATTTTTTATCTTCAAGTTGCAGTCTTTTAAATTCAATCACAGCAAAAGTAACATCTCCATTTGGGTAATTTACCGGGGTGAAAATGAAAAAATAAATTCACATGTTTCACTGTAAATTATCAGAAATCCGACCACTGTACCACTGACAAATGTATGCAAAATAAACAGATAATGTATGAACAAAAATACTTTTAAAAACTCAAAAAGTATTTAATTTTTTGTTTCCTTTCACTATTTCCAGGATCAATAGATATTTATAAAGGAATGATTTTTCAACAAATATATAAATCCTCGCTGGCATTGCCTTCAGAAAATTTGCCTGGCAGTTAAAAGCACACCTTTTTGTTTGGAGTTGTTTTCAAACACATTATTGGTCACAAGGAACAATGTGCATTAATCTTTTTAGACCTCTTTTCTTAGAAACACATAGGTTTGGGATGTTTTCTCCATTTTTCTTTTCAAGTCATGGAACTTACCATATTTCATAAAAGCATATATAAAAACGTGTCAAATGGGAGATGCACTGTTCTGCGACTTTCAGTCTGCAAAGGCGCAAAAGTGGAAAACCCACACAATCCAAGTGTGAGGAAGACAACAATTTTACTGCAGGACCCCCACCTTTTTATAAATAGTAATCTGTTCTTAAGCGATTTCGTAAGGGATTAAGAAACTGCATCTCTGTCCTCACAGACATCAAGGAAAGAGATCCTAGAAACTGGGGTAAATTTCTGGCTAAAATAAGCAACAACTTCTCTTTAAATGAATGATGTTCAAAACTCTAGATGAGTAAGTCTGAGACAAGTTGACTCCACTGAAGCTCTGGATGTACCACAAAATAGAAAGATTATGCTATTTGCACAACGTAACGTAATTTTTACAATGCAGCAAGTTTAGACCCCACGTATCAGTATTATTTGTATACCCAAAGGCTTCTGGTTATCTCAGCTCTACAAACAAAGCATGGGTGAGTTTACCTGTATAGTCCTCTGAGTGCCATCAATGGTGACAGACAATAAGGGTGAAGCCAGGTTCCACTCGCTGGTCACGTTTAGTTTCATCCCATCAACTTCCACCTGTTGTGACACCAAACAAGGCTGTTACTATGAAGACAGACAGAAAACTGATCTCAAGTTCATTACTGCATACAAAGCAGCAACCATTTTAAAACAGATGGCTCCCAAACAACCTGTCATGTTTACTGCTTCTGCCATAAAAGACAGGGTCCAACAACAGAGTCTTCCAGCTATCTCTGGGGAGAGGTGAAGGACCTGTGAACAGCTGCCTCTGAGTAGCAAGGTTTCAAGTGATTTCCAGCAAGTAACAAACAGCCATCCAACTTTTAAACCTATCTGGACATGCTACATTTACTGCAATTAGACAAGTAATGCATATAAATTCCAGTGACACTTTGCAACCCACACAACAGGGCTTGCATATAATATTCTCTCCAAGGACCAAGGAAGAACTTTTCCTATGCTTCTAATGAAGGGTTTTGCATTGTTATCTTAATTAATATGAGGCAGTAATTAATTCTTCATTGCTTTGCCTCAAAGTCCAGGAAAACTTTGCAAATTCTGTCATGTTTTCTTCCAATATACAGCTGATCAGAGGAATACAATTTCTGACTTGAATGCCAATATGGTTATCCAGAAAGAAATTTAAAAAAAACCATGATTTTTATACAAGAATATTTCTACATGAAGAACAAAAATCCTGTGTTCTGAAAAAAAATGTAGATACATGGTAGCTGTAATGACACTTCTGTTATTCTTCCATTGTATAATACTGTCTGTTTAAACACATGTATCACATATTCAACACTGTTAGAGCCTCAGAAGAAGAGCTGGATTATGAAAAAAAAAAATTATTACTATACAAGGAGTAATGTAATTACCAATTAACATTTGTGGCATGTTTCGAACACTCATCATGCTAATTAAGGTAGGTATATGATTTCAATTATATATTTTTCTATAAACAGAAGAAAAATCATGGTTGGCTGATTTCCTTCCTCTCTCAAAATCTCCAAAATATTTTCAATCAGTAAATTGCAGACAATATTGATAATGACACAAATATTACATACACTTTCAGTAAACTAGAAGAAAATTACTGCATTTAGAATAAAAGCTGAGCCCACATTTTTGCAAAATAAAACTTAGAAAGCCTGCTCTTTTAGATCTCAGTCTAATCATTATTTCATCTTATAACAAGAACAGGCAACTGTAATCTTAGTGCAACTTAAAAGAAATCCATAACAGACAAGTGCAGAGGAGCAATGTGTAATTTGATAATTTTATTTCAGTTAAGAAGGAAAACTCTAGCTTATAAAACCTCTAATTTTATAGACTTTAGTTTAGAACACAAAATCTGTCTTTTAGTGATACAATCTACTCAATTTCTACAGGCTTTTACTATAAAGTTACATGTAAAGAACATGAAGAAAAACAAGTCCTTTACAATGGTTCACCAATAGGCCAGATTAGCTGGCATGCTTCAGGTACTTTACATGGCTCCAGTGATGCAAAGCAGCCACAAACCTGGCTTCAGTTAAGCCAGACCTGCAGCTGGTTTGCATTGGCAGAGCACTGCAAAGCAGCTGGAACGTGCCGGTGAACCCAGTCCGCTCTCAGCAAACCTGAATCAGCAAATACTGTCTCTTCCGGATGTTTCTGCTCTTCTCCATAAAGACCTTGCAAATGGAGAAAAGCAAATCCAGTGCTCTGTCCAACCTTCTTCCATTAGTGACTGAACTTTGATAAGGCAATTATTTAGAAAGCTGGCTGTCGCTATCGCTATAACCAAAGAAAGTCCATCTGCACTGGAACCTGGGCCTGAAAACATAATTTACCATGTTTCTCCAGGGAAGGAGGGGAGATGGTATGAAAGCATAGCAGGCTATTGGCCACCAAAAAACTTCGGCTGTGCACCGTGCTTGTTGCACTGCTGGATTTACCCACAGCCTCGCAGATAATCTATGGCCGATATCAACAGTCCTAGTGAAGGGTGTTCCAGTGGCAAGGTGCAAGTCGATACCTCCACAACAAACTCAGTTTAATCATTAGCTCTTTTGTCACTGTACAGATGAACAAAAGAAAAGTAAACCAAGTGTGTCACAGCGGTAAATGACCTGTTTAAAATCCCTCACAAGGGTCTATACACGTCCAGCCATCACTGATTCCAGATTATGTTAGTCTCAAAAAACTCCTGGTGAAAACCACCCTTAAAGAAGAGACATAGGCAGTCAGATGGTAGGCCTAAACAAACCGTGGCACTCTAGGAACACTATGGCTGCTTATGTGCAATAGAAAAAACAGCGGACAATATATTGCCTCTATTATATTTTCCCCGTTCAAGAAAGAATAAAGGGCTGGCAGGGGGTGGGAGTGTGTGAACTAATGCATACCCCAGTAAACTGCAGCAGCCTTCTCAGCTACAGGCTCTTAGCTGGGCTCTCACCTGGGGCTCACCATGGTATGTGCAACTGGGGAAGATGATGTGAAGCCAAGAGGATCACAAGAAAGTTGGCTATCTCTGCTCCAGTGGGTAGGATGACAAAGCCAGGAGGTCAAGCCATCAGAGAAAATGAACAAGGACTGAGGGTAGGAGATTTACCACACAGTGAGCATGTTACTTTCATTACAAACAAGGGGAAAGCAGGGCCGGGCGGAGGGGGTGGAACTGAGATGGGGGTTGAAAACAAACCAATGCTTTACCTAATAGAGCAAATCTTTCTTCTGTAGCTTGGCAGCCAACAGCTGATTAGTTGGTGGAGGTACAGGAATAGATAAGATATTCAAAGAACTTGTCAGAAGTTTGCATTTGCCTTCATTCCTCCTCTAGCAATGGATATGATAACAGAACCTAACAAATATTGCAATAAAACCAGGGCCTTTTTGCCTTAGTCTTGGTGGGGTAAAGGGGCACATGGGGATAACTAATGAACAGTTACATTGACTATTTCCTGGTTTATTTTGTTTCTGTGCTCCTAAGACAGCCAGGAACAAATCATCACTCAATGGATACTAACACTTGAACTGTAGGGAAGAGATCCCAGTCAAATCTCTCATGCAGTGGGCTGCATTGTGCTTTACAGCACAGCTACGTAAGTCTAGCTTTATCCTCAACTGCTCAGTTCCAAGTGTACGCACATGCGTGTATGTGTGCATACGTGCATCGTGTTGTGTTGCGTGGGGGAATTACTCAATAGTAACTATGGTTGTTTGAACCATTCCTGCATTACATCAGTGTGGCACAGTGGTGGTGGACTTTTCTTTTTTTAAATAGGATTGTTTGTCCCTGTGTAAGGGCATAAAAGATAAAAGCAGACATGGTCCACCTTTACAGTTATTTCCAATTCAAAAGCTATTGTAAATGAGGTCTCAGAAAGAAGAATGACAAGTCCAAGACACAATGCTAGAAAAAGGTCAACAGCTTACTCTACTGTCACAACTTTGCAGACTTTCGCTGGCATGCACCTTAACTACACAAGTAGCAGCCCCTTCACCTCTTGTGGACTGAGTTCCTGATGTTCAGCATGATAGGTACCAGCTAACCAATAGTGCAAAGAGCTGCAAAGCATAATCTGCATTCAGTTTCCTTTAGAGAACATCATTTGGCATTCTATATGCATGTCAGGCAATTAAAGGAGGCAGCACAAGCCGGAGTGTTACAGCCCTGTTAATTTACTAATGCAGAGTCTCGCATACATCTGGCACATGTCACTTCTTTTCTCCTGGAAATGAAGGTGGTTTTCCAGTAGACTGGAGGGCAGCTCGAGCAGTTGTTACCTGCCTGATGCTTCAAAACATTATGCCTGAAGCTCCTCAGGCCAGCCTTGGGTCTGACTAATTTAAGTCTGCTGACTTAATCCCATGGTTCCAGTTTTGCCTCCCAACACAGTGTTTAACTCGACTTTGACTTGATACTTTTGGTTTAACTCCTGGCCTAGAGAGTCCTGGCCCTAACTACTGGGTTATGCCACCCCTACCCTGATTCCTTACACCCCTTAATTCTATCTCTTGCTATAGCAGAAGTGATGGCTTTTGCTAGTCCATCCGATCACCCAAATGAAAAGTCATCCTCTGCAGACCTGCCTTGCTGAAATCTTTCTCTGATCAAGACAGCTGCCCATGAAGAAGTTACCTTTCAGGAAAGCAGACATTACTATTCACAGGAGATTTGTGAATATTCAGTGTCATAGCCTCCAATCCCTTCAACTGGCATTAATTTAGCTGTAAATCTAAGGCACACCCAGTGGGCAGCAAGGACTCTACAAACCGAAACCTTAAAAGCATCCTGCAAGGAAGGAACAATGGTAGCAAGCATCACTCTTGTAAACATGAGGTAGCATACATGTTTGAGGACTTCCCTCAAGCCTACACAAAGTAAAGAAATCCTCTTCTCTGGGAAAAGCAACTGTCTCAGGCAGAAGCCTCTTCACCTCCATTACTGCTAAACACCACCACCCATGCCAAAATAGCAAGGAGATTCTTTTCATTTTTATGAGTCAGGTAAAGGATAAGTATCGCTTCTTGTGCAGAAGAGGGGGCGGGCTCATAGCACAGTGCGGCAATAGAAGGTCCAGCAGTATTCAGTAACAGTTACTCTGCAGTGATTTCAGACTAAGCCAAATTGAGTTGGACAAAGCAGCTTTTGGTTCCCAAACAGTTTTCACAAAATTCCTGAAATTCTCATCTAATCTACTGTCCAGCTAATGGAGAAGCACATGGAACAGAAAAGGCAAGTGAAAACTGTCCTGTGCCAAAGCTATCATCCCTTACCTTTTGCAGTACCATGTATCCTTAGGAATGAGAGCAGTCTTTATGCGGCTGATGAGTCTAAGGCTTCCTTTAAAAGCATGATGCATGAAACCCAGGCATTTTGTAAAATATTTTGCTAGTCCTCACTGTAAAAAACTCTTTCCCAGTCAGCAGGAGAGCTCAAACACTATCTTGCATCTCTCTGTATGTTCCCAAAGCTAATAACCACAACACACTTCCTTATCATGAAAATTACCAGCCACTTGGAGGCTGTAAGGACTTGTGGTCATTTGCAGAGTTGTCTTGGCAATTCTAGGGTCTTCCTATACAATTTTCTCCAACTCCCCCACATTGTATTTAAGTACCTTGAACAAAAAGGGAGTCATATCTGCCACATTAGGAAATAGTATCAACCGAATAGTACTCCACATGTTGCCATTCACAAATGCAAAGAAACCCATAAAGATTTCCCATGTGGGCAGTTCTTATTAGTTAAACTCCTTCTTCTCATATATGCTTTCTCTCCTGTTCTTTGGACTGTATTTGCCAGTGACCTAGGGTCTGATTACCCATCAAGCGTTTGACATTTTTCAGGGTCATGTTCTGGAAGAGGTGACAGAGCATACTCTTGTCAAGCTTGCAGATGGCACAAAACCGGGCCAAACAGTTAACACACTCTAGGGCAGGGCTGCCATCCAGGGGGGCCTAGACAAGCGAGAGGAAGGGGCTAATGGAAACTTTGTGAAGTTCAAGACAAAAGTCCAGCATGTGGGAAGGAAGAGCCCATTGCAATGACACAGGCTGGGACCTGATTGGCTGGGGAGCAGCCCTGTGGAGGAGGTCTTGGAGATGTGGGCAGACATGTCAGCTGGATATCAATGAGTCAGCAGCATGCCCTGTCAGCAAAGGTGGCGAACAGTGTCTTATGCTCTGTTAACAAAAGTATAGTCTGCTGATAGAGCGAAGCGATTAGCCCCCTCTACTCAAAACTCAGACCATGCCTAGATACTGTGTCCACAACAAAGACATTCACTTTGTTTAGTTATACAAAGTTCCCATTAGCCCATTCCTCTTGCCTGTCTAGGTCCCACTGGGTGGCAGCATTGCCCTTGACTGTATTGAGCAGTTTCCCCAGTTCTATGTCTTCTGTAAATTTTATGACTGTGCACTCCCCCACTGCCTCCTCCAGGTCATTGATAAGGTTGTTGAACAGGACTGGTCACAATACAGACCCCTGCAGACCCTTGATGTCCTCTGAGTAGAGTACAACCCCTAACCATGACCCACTGAGCCTGACCACTCAACTGGCTTTTTATCCGTTTGTGGCAAGATGGTGTCAAAAGACTTGCTAAAATCAAGGTAAATGACATTCACTGCTCTCCCCTAGTCCACAGATCCTGTCAGTTTATCATAGAAGGCTGTCAGGCTGATCAGCCCTCAGTAAATTCATGCTGACTGTTCCCTACCACCTCCTTTACGTGCCCAGAAATGTGCTCCAAGAGGACTCATTTCATGAACTTCCCCGGGAGTGGAGTGAGGCTGCCCAGGCTGTAGTTCCATAGGGTTTGTTTCTGGCTTTTTCTAAAGACTGGTGCAACATTTGCTTTTCTCCAGTAATGAGGGACCTCCCTCAACCTTCACGACCTTTCAAAGTTACAGAATGCAGTCTTGCTACCACATCGGTCAGCTCTCTCAGCACTCTTGGATGCAGTCTGTCTAGTCCCATCGACTTCCATGCGTTGAACTCTCCCAGTCACTGACTTGATCTACACCTGCCTCCTCCCTGAACTCTTTCACTAATAACAGAGGCCTGGGAGACCTTGCTGGTGAAGACTGAAGCAAAGGAGTCATTAGGTGTCTTGGGCTTATCTGTGTCTGCTGTTACCAAATCACTTGAGATCCCTTTGTTCGTGCGGCATTTCCTCTTTTCAGCTTTTTATTACTAATCATAGAATCACAGAATTGTTTAGGTTGGAAAAGATCTTAGAAGCTCTTCTTGTTGCTCCTAACATTCCTTGCAACTGTCAACGTGAGCTTTGGCTTTCCTAACACCGTCCCCTCCATGTCCGGACAATTTTTCTGACCTCCTCCTTTGTATCCTGTCTCCGCTTCCACCTCTCAAATGCTGCCTTTTAGCATTGGAGCTCTGCCATTATACCTGTTCTTAACAAACCTGTTTTCCTTGACAGTGAAGAGCAGATCCGGCTGTGTCAACACCAGTTCACCCATCCAGTACCACCAACCAGTTATCCCAAACACCCTTCAGAAACCTTCCTCCTTGCATCCCACCATGTTGACCTTCCAGAATATGTCAGGGTCCCCTATGAGGACTACGTTCTGTGACACAGAGATTTCCTCCAGTTGTTTAAACAAGTCTTAAGTCTAAGAATCATAGAATCGTTTAGGTTGGAAAAGACCTTTAAGATCATCCAGTCCAACCATTAACCTACACTACCAAATCCACACTAAACCAATCAAGGGTAGACTAGACTAAACCATGTCCCAGAGTGCCACATCTACCCGTTTTTTGAACACTTCCAGGGATGGGGACTCCACCACCTCTCTGGGCAGCCTCTTCCAATGCTTGACTACCCTTTCCGTAAAGAAATTTCTCCTAATTTCCAGCCTAAACCTCCCCTGGCGCAGCTTGAGCCCATTTCCTTTCGTCCCATCGCTAACTACTTGCGAGAAGAGACCAACACCCACCTCACTACAACCTCCTCTCAGGTAGCTGTAGAGAGCGATAAGGTCTCCCCTCAGCCTCCTCTTCTCCAGGCTAAACAACCCCAGTTCCCTCAGCCGCTCCTCATAAGGCCTGTGCTCCAGACCCTTCACCAGCCTTGTTGCCCTTCTCTGAACACGCTCCAGCACCTCAATGTCTTTCTTGTATTGAGGGGCCCAAAACTGGACACAATATTCCAGGTGCGGCCTCACCAGGGCTGAGTACAGGGGGACAATCACCTCCCTGCTCCTGCTGGCCACACCATTCCTGATACAGGCCAGGATGCTGTTGGCCTTCTTGGCCACCTGGGCACACTGCTGGCTCACGTTCAGGCGGCTGTCAACCAATACCCCCAGGTCCTTTTCAGCTAGGCTTCCTTCTGTAGTAGTAGGTGAGGCTACTTCGTCACCTAGATCACGTGGTCCATAACATACTCCCACCATGCTATTTTAAATTTTTTTAATTGATCAAGTCAGTAGCCTGCACCTGCCCAAGTGATTTAATAGTCTGGATACTCGGCTTCCAGCTCCTCTGTAGGCACAGAATGATTTGCTCTCCCAAAACCCATGGCAAATTTATAAACATAGATGGTCTTCTCCTCACTCTGGTGAAGGATCCTTCTGGCTGCCAAACACTCACAGTCATATTTGCTTTTTAAGCTCTATCCAGTCATATCTGCAAACAACACACTTGCTGGTGCTGGTCCTTGTGTTA
This sequence comes from Pelecanus crispus, assembly GCF_030463565.1. Lineage (NCBI taxonomy): Eukaryota > Metazoa > Chordata > Aves > Pelecaniformes > Pelecanidae > Pelecanus > Pelecanus crispus. The sequence continues at coordinate 166,093,259 of NC_134643.1, forward strand.
GCTGTGGTGCATACACACACTAACACGTACCTGAAGACACTGACGGGATTAACATCCACACCAGCAACATGTGCCAGTCCCTGTGCCGCCATCACCACCCTGGCCTGCACACGAGACTGCCGCTGAAACCCCCATTTTACAAGCACAGGTTATACAGGCTTTTTCAGGGAAATCTACATTGACACTACTTTCAAAATTACTGGTCTCATCTCAATGAAAAAAGAATCAAAGCTGAAAATGCTATAAAAAGGGATGCTTCTTCCTTTTGTTTCCATAGATAACTATTTTTGTGCTTTCTTCTGACAATGCCACATGAAGAAACTCGGTAGATGGATGCTTCCTTTAGCACACTAAAATGTCTTAAAAGTTTTGCTTATCACAATTAGCAATGGCCTAAAACCCTGCAAGATTAGCTGCCAAAAAAGTGCATGAAAGAGCAAATAGGACAGAGAGACCCTGTGGCCAACAGTGCAGTACATCGACAAACTTATAAAGATGTCATAAAGAGACGTTCCTTTAAGCCTGAAATGGTGGCTTTCAAATAAAAACTGAATTCACTGATGCTTATGTGACAGCAATTTCTTTGATTCAAATTAACCACTTGTTTTAGCTTGCATTTTCAGCTTGTAGTTATTGACAATATATTCACATCAGATTAACGGACTGACCTTTTTTCTTCTTTTCTTCAAGTGACTATAAGGTCAGCTTTTTGGACTTTTGAAGTGGTTGGCCAGATGCTTTCAAAAGGAGGTTAAAGTATGTGAGTTTCAATCTAATTAAAAAGGCCTCTTTTTTAAAACAAACTTTTCTTTTGTTCATATCAGCACTTACTTTTTTAAAAGACCCCAAGAGAGAGTTCCAGTCTATAGATCACTTGTCCTGGAGAAAGCTCTGTTAACTATTTATAGATCATGTCCTTTTGTACCAAACTAGATCAAGCAATTTATTCAGTACATGACTGCAGGAGAGAAATTCATTTGCTCTAAGTGTCATCAAGGCAGCCTTTTCCCTGCTATGAACAAGACCAGAAGACCTGAATTGCTGGGCTTTTACTACAAATGTACATTTTGACATCGTGTGGGGTGCCATCATTTCTTTCAAGTTTTCCAAGTATTAAGTACATTCATAGAATGGACAGTCATAGAATCATAGAATCACAGAATCGTTTAGGTTGGAAAAGACCTTTAAGATCATCCAGTCCAACCATTAACCTACACTACCAAATCCACACTAAACCAATCAAGGGTAGACTAGACTAAACCATGTCCCAAAGTGCCACATCTACCCGTTTTCTGAACACCTCCAGGGATGGTGACTCCACCACCTCTCTGGGCAGCCTCTTCCAATGCTTGACTACCCTTTCCGTAAAGAAATTTCTCCTAATTTCCAGCCTAAACCTCCCCTGGCGCAGCTTGAGCCCATTTCCTTTCATCCCATCGCTAACTACTTGCGAGAAGAGACCAACACCCACCTCACTACAACCTCCTCTCAGGTAGCTGTAGAGAGCGATAAGGTCTCCCCTCAGCCTCCTCTTCTCCAGGGTAAACAATCCCAGTTCCCTCAGCCGCTCCTCATAAGGCCTGTGCTCCAGACCCTTCTCCAGCCTTGTTGCCCTTCTCTGGACACACTCCAGCACCTCAATGTCTTTCTTGTATTGAGGGGCCCAAAACTGGACACAGTATTCCAGGTGCAGCCTCACCAGCACCGAGTACAGTCCTTAATCACAAGAAGAGCAAATAGCCCATAACCACTAGAATAAAGCAAACACATGTGCGCACCTTCAAGTTATCACTCTTTTCTTTAAAGCAACACATATAGATGCAAATTACCATTAGCTGCTTTGGTATATCTCACTTTAGAAATGGGATCATGCCAGTCTACAGACCAAGCAGAGGAGCACACAACAGGCATCAGCTCCTCAGCTTAATGGCAACAGAATCAAAACAAAACAAGAGAAACGATGGCCTTCATCACCTCTAATCAGCAAGGGCTTTCTTTGAGCATTCACCAGAGAAGTGATCCTCTCTGTAAAACCTAGTAGAGAGGCTGTACGCAGCAAAAACGCTCCACTGTGGCAAATGGTTTGGTTTACTACTACAGTTTTCTTTGTGGAGTCATTACTAAGATGACATCTCGTATTTGTAAGCTGCCTGAGCCCACTAAAGTTAAAAAAATGAAAGAAAAAAGCAGTTAAAAATACAGAAAGAAAATAAATCAGCTGTTAAAAACCACTGACATTTGCTGGCAACAGCTCCAGACACAAAAAGCACAGCTGGTTTGGGGAACATGGGTGTCTATTGTTATAGGACCAATGCAGAAGAGAAGAAAGAACATGCCTTGCTTTCCTTTTCCAGTTGTTCTACCAAGACAAACTCCCTGGCTCTGCCTAGCTAAATATGCTCCAGCCTGGCTACAGGTATTGCTCCTAGATGGCTGGAAAACAGTGCAGGTGCTTCAAACAGTATTGCTACTATCATGGGCATACAGAGCACTTTCAAAACTGCACTGGCACTCCAACTTTCCTTGGCCAATAGGATAATGTGTTGGGGATATTTTCATTTTCTGTCTTGAAAAGGGGTCTAGCATAGAGACCGATGACAGAATCTGAGTCATTAAGAGCATTATGCTGGGAGTTAAAAATACATTGGTAAAATAAATAGTGATAAGGTAGACACTGCTGTTTTAGTAGCTTTTGAGTCATGACTCATGCCTATGTACTGAAATCACTATACAAGCCTGATTCCTAAATTACTTTCAGCTGCAGAGTTTCCATTCTTTCACTTCAGAGGCACACCAAGATCCCAAGCCCTATCCCACCTGACAGTATAAATTCTCAAAATGTAGAATGACATTATCATACCAAAGCGCCACGAGGAAACATGACAGACTAAAACTCATACTACCATTTTATACAAAGAACACATTTTGGAATAGTTTGGGTTTTTTTTCTTTTAGGCATTCATCTAATACATATAATCATTTAGTGAAAGTTATGCAATAAGGATACAGAAGCTAAGAACAGATTTTGTTTTGTTTTGTTTTGTTTTTTAAATAGAGAGACCATATCACCAGAAGCTGAATCTCAAGCTTAGAGTCAAGAATTAATGAATTCCTGCCTTGACTGCCAATGTGCTGCTGACAAGTCATACATAACTCTCAAGTCTCTAATTTTTGTTTTCTTTATTGGGAGAGAGGGGTGGAAATAAATACCAGCTATCAAGGAACTCCCAGTACCACTACCCAGATATCTATTTGGAAAAATATCACTGGAGAATATAAATCAAGAAGATTATTTTTAAAAGAAAACTTTTTTTTTTTTTAAAATAAGACAGGCAGACCAACATATGCACACACATTGCGAACATTAAAAAAAAAAAAAAATTAGGTCCTACTGGTCTCCTTTCTGTAGAGTTCCACGTCTGGTCTAAACAAAGCATACCACAGCAATTTGAAGACCATTTGAAATCATGAGGACCATATCCATCAACTGAGAAGAAGTGTTTTATTTCACACACCATTTACAACTTGATACAGAGATCCAACAAAATCAGCAGGCTCCAAAATGGCTAATGAGAAAGAAAAGCATCACTTTATTATCTTTGGAAGTTGCACTCGACCTCAGTCTAGTTATGTAGGGTGGATGCCCACACCGGACAGAGTCTGCCACTGATTTCAATTACTTTTCCCATTGTACTACCATGGCAGCAAGGCTATCTTCTCTTCAAATTAGTAAACAAAAAAAAGGCAAAAAGTGTCTTTGATTTGACATTCTGTAGTGACAAGAAGAAAGTACAGTGGGCAACTGGGTATGGATTTCATCCAGCAGTTCCAACCTGCTGCTCTCAGCTGTCACAACAGGATATAGGTCACCAGTAGTCCTTCGAATATCCCCTGCTCAAGGTTACTCACCACTTAAACTAAAAGCTTTATATGCAAAATATCTGCCGTTGCATATCTTCCCCAAACTGCCCCAGATGCTTTAGGACAATAAGTGTGTCATGGAATCAAACCTGATTCTTTTTAAAGCCAGATCTATTTTGATATAATCCGCAATCCAATGTATGCCCTTCAATCAAGTAGCTGAAGGGAACACTTCTGTATGTTGCATCAATCCACTGGATTGGGGAGGTGTGTGTAACAGCTAGACTAGTTATATGGTTTCCCAAGGATAAGAAAAATAGTGGTTGTAGGAGACCTTTTTTACAGCAAGAAGATTAAAAAAACTACTTTCATTTTTTTACATAAAAATAAGCACTGGGGGGAACAGGAGATGAGATGCAATAAAAAAATACCTGTAAACCTATTCCCATTGTTTGGTTTGTTTCTAAGTTTAATAGCTTTAAAATCAAAGCAAGTGTTTTAACTGATGACTTTCAGGAAGCTGGTCAGAAGTAATAGCATCGTCAGATGCTTACCAAATCTCTTCCACCATTCCATGCTCCACAACTACACACTTGAATCATCTCTCTTGGGCATGTTTGAGCAGCACCAAGACAACAATACTAATTTTTGTCAAAACAAAACAGCCATCTTGCAGGGGAAAAAAAAAAAAAAAAGAACTGTAAGGAATTATCAGGAGTAATAGTAGGCATATTCCCTCTTTAGAAACCCCTCCTCTAGCTTTTAAAATAAGCCCAGAAAAGGGACTAAGAATGTCACCACTCCAGACATTTCAGTAATAAATAGAAAAGGAAAGAACACAGGCCAGTGCAAAGCTGACGCAGCAGGGAGAAGACGAGATATCAGCAGAGTCATAAGCCACTTACATGAAATTGGAAATGCTAAAAAGTTTTGAAGCATTTCCATAAGCAGAACACATCAAGTCATGTAGCAGTGTAAAAAAGATGTTTACATCTAATGCTATTTACCTTAACAGTTAATGGGATTGCATTGTTTATGTTAACAAACTGATTACCATGAAGTCACTCAAAAGGCATAAAAGTGCTGTGTGTGAATAGACACCTCTTCAAATTTGGTATTTCCTCATGAATCCAGCTACTTACATTTAAATAGGTGATAGCAGCTTGCTACTGACTTTTACCAGGGTAAACTCAAATTCACCGTGCTAATAGAACTAGTTAAATAAGAAACAATATTTCCTTCAAAAACGCCATATAAATTAAATTCGAGTTCTTTTTCATGTTTTGGGTTGAACAATCTTAATTACATTTTTAGTACATAAAAGTTGATATGGAAACTGTTCCACAAGTTGTTTGGAACATTCAGTTTTCCGATCTACGTAAATGTAGGGGAAAAAGTGAAGTGCACACCCTGAAATAATTTGGCATTAGAGACAGATTACCCACATCCTTTAGCATTAAACAAAGATAATTTCCTCAACAGAGAAACCTCATGAAGTGATTACAATACTGGAACTACAAAATTGCAGTCAGCACCTGCTAAACAACCTCTTTATTTTAATCACCTATAAATATTCAGACTTTGGGCAAATCGAAAATATACATCTTTATAACGGTTGTCAACAAGAACTGAGTAAGTTTTATACTGTCCTAAATAAAACATGCAATTGCCACACATTAAGCTGCATATTTACTACGACACTGAAATTCTGGAGATATGAATTAGATATCGATTAGATACTAGATCAGAAGAAAACATACAGAGAATACAAAACTATCATGAGATCTGCTTCTCAGGTAGCAACGAATGGGGCATCCTGACACCACAGTCTCTATTGCCTTTGCCGGTTTAAACACCACAGGAAATGTATAGACTTCTTTTTTGAAGGTTTTGTCACAAAAGGCTTATCTTTCACAGAATTGTACTGTGGAGCTCTCTCTAAACACATTCTGGGATCTTTCAGAAACTCCATTAACATTTCTTGTATGCGAGTAATTATTAACCTAATGTTTCTATCATCTTTTTCTAAAAACTTAGAAGACAGAATCTTTCAGCCATCATTTCATATTCTCCAATGTAGCCACAAAACATCAGTGAAATTACAAAGATAGGAAATGCAGGAAGTTTACCTGTGGATCATAACGCTTCCATATGCAAAGCCCTACCTACTAACATTTACCTGCTTTTCTCTAACACTAAACAAGGGTCCAACTCCTGAGCCCAGTAAACCCGGCTGGGCTCTGTCTGACACGCATAGAAGAAAACATCCTACATAGCAGACGGGAACCTTCATATGCTCATTGTATAGAGATTCCACTATCTCAGTCATTTTAAATGGTCCCCACACCAGAGTGCAGAGATGCTCCAGCCATCGATCAAAGAACAGAAAAATCTCTATAAGAGAAGTTCCTTCTTCTCTTTAGAGACGGAAGAGGCCAACGCAAGGAATGCAATGCTCCTGAACTAATTCTGCTCCCCTTTTCACAGTAAACTCTCTGCCAGGGGCATCCCAGCTCTTAAAGCAATAAGCCAAATTGCTTTGTTGCCCAAATCATTTGACCAGGTACTACAAAGGCAGTATATGCATACGGTGTAGGAACAATTGGAGTTTACCTCCAGTGATGTGATATGGGGGAGCAATCAGCTGATGATCTTAATTTCTTTTAAGAAGCGTGAAATTCATTCTCTCTCACTAAGAAGCAAGGTTTAACTTTGACATTATAACAGCAAGAAGTAGTTGGAAGCATCACAGAGACCTGGAGGTACAAGACAAATGATCACATTAAAGATTTTGCTCTGTACAAGCTTTAATTCAGAAAATAAGAGAAAATATAAATGCACAAGGCATTCTTTGGAGAACCCGGGCTTTCAGCAGGCTGCAACTAAAATACAAAGAATCAATGCAGCTCACGTGGGAAATTTAGAAGATGGTCAATGAAACAAAGCAAAGCCAAAACAAAAATGTTAAGACTTTCCTAATACTTTTAAAGAGCTTAAGAGAGGTCCTATGCCAGTATATCATCAAGAAGTGTAATAGAGTACTAGTGCAAAAGTAGGTAAAATGGAAAATGAAGAAATGGACAGAAAGTGTTTAAAAGCTGAACAGCATTTTCAAAAAAATTCCAAAAGCAAGTTAGAAACATTGAGGGAAAACCCCAGTAAAGTTAAAAGAAAACACCAGCAAATGAAAAAATTAATTTGAGATTCAATAAAAAGCCAAAATAGCTAGTGCAACCCCAGGTCAAAAAGGCAAGGAACATGATCTCAGAGCAGGGAAATCATAGTCCCTGTCTATATAGCGGCCCTACCTAGAAAGCTGTGTTAACAAAGCTAATGTCACACATTAAAAATCAAACTTATCGTAAGTGGTAGGGAGAGGACTATAAAGAGCCTGGTACAATCATGCATCCATAATTCAAGGCCTTAGTATTCAAAAGGTGGTGGCAAATAGAGGACAGCACAGAAAGAACAAGCACTGAAGGTGGGCTTGATTATACTGTTTTGAAAAACAGAAAAAAATTGAAAGGGTCAGCGTTCAAATTATTAGCAACAGACCTACATAATACCACAGCACCACGCTTGCTTCCCTCTAGACACCTCCATGTGCAATACTTTGACTTACAGATAAGACTTTGGCAAACAGAGGACAGGCAGGAATAACAGTGACGATTTGAGAATCTCCTACAGATGTAACCATCATAGCTCTTGACTGGTGTGAGTGACAGGATAGAATTAAGGAGAAAAACTGTGATGATTCAGGAAGAATCTTTTAAGCCAATGAACATGGAACTTCCCTTGGGAGCAAATGCCGCCCCCGCTTCACTGCTCAGGGCTTCCCCTGCTAGCTGCGGGATAAAGACCCAAGAAAGAAGGCAGCACTGTCCCTTCAGATTTTCCTCTACTGCATCCACAGGGATACAGATGTTTTGCCGCACTACTGGCAAAACTACTACAAAACTACTACTACTACCGTCTGTGAGGCACTGGGATGACCCTAAGATCTGAGAGCCAGGGTTTGGGCTCCTTCACCCTCTGCGCCAGGTGGAATGCAGCAAAGGGCAGCTGGGAAACACAGTAACACCCCAGTCCCGATTCTTCCCGAAGGGCTCCTCATCACAGAGCTGTGCGTCAGCTTCACACGTTTTGGGAAGATAGGCTTTCCTTAACCCTAAAACCTTATTAACAGCATTTAATGCGCTTTAAAACAGATATAATTTTGCCCTAACAATAATTTCAGTTTATTCTGTATTTTAGGAACTTTCAGAGTAAGTTGCAGAACTTCCCATTGCACGTTATCAGCTGGACCAAGCAATGAGCTGTGTCTGTAAACACTTCTTCAAGCAAGCTAGTTAACTTAGTGTTGCATGCACAAAGGGTCAGCAGACATGAATGGAAGATTTGGCTGGCTTCAAATATTTAAAATAAAATTATTATCCAGATCTAAACAACGTTGAATGATGCTAACATGGTATTTTAACTTCCGAAAGAATCCAACAGGCTTTTGTGAATGCCACTGATAGAATGGCACATGATACTACAAGAGCTATTACGAAGCTACTTCTTGGAAATGAATGATAGCACAAATCACGGACAAGCCCTACTTTTCATATGGCCATTAAATACACGTCATTTTCAACTTGCCACTACTTGCACCTCCCGTAACAATTATTCTCAATTTCTTTTCATCTGTCCCATAAAAAAAAATGATTGCTTCTGCTTTACTTAATCCTCCACTTACATCAACCCTATTGTTCGTTTCCTTCCCTTTCATCTTCTCCACATTAATTCCCCACATTGCTTTTGATCTAGCTTTTTGTTTCCTTTTCTATCCTACAGATTCTTCCTGATGAAGCATTTGCAGCCATAATGTTCATCTGACGTGCATGGTGATATTTTATTGATTCGCTACTCTGTCTATTAGTTTTGTATAATGAATAGCATTATACAAAACACAAGATGGGTTGCCTATGCCTATATCTTGGATCTTAAAAATCAATTTAACTGAACTTGAAAAATGCTCCATTTTATTGGTAAATATTCATATTTAATTATAATTGGAGCAGCATATGCAAGGAGCAGCCAGAGAAAACAAACATTTCCTCCTCGGTCCAAAGAATTACTCTTTGCCATAGTGGCAAGCCAAGTAAATAGAATAATTGCGATTTTCACTGCTGCTAAATAAGAAATAAAAAACCTCTCCAGGAACTGTTCTGTGTGGCTGTAATAAATGCCCACAGAAACAAGCTAACCTACATTATTCATCCCTCTGCAGAAAGGATGTTCCTTTTAGAACTGGAAAGACTGCAAGAAGTGGAGCAGCTGATTTTAGCTGATATAAACCATACGTTACATTTTAAATAGATGCTACATTTAATTTTTAAGAAAAAAAATGGTATTTAGTTCAGACAATACTTAAAACTTAATGCTGAACAAGTGCGAGTTTTATGTTAATAAATTAACAGCAATACCCAACTAAACCTCTCAAAAATATTTTACTTACCATACTGTACTGTACTTACTGTAAGATCATATAAGCTAAGCCAAATTTTGTGTTTACTCAGATGTGTCAAAACCAGTCACTGGATAAAATCTCTGAGCAGTCCCAGAAGTAGAAGCCAGGGCCAAGGCTCCCTTTCTTCCAGCCTCGCCGCCCCACAGCACACCTGCAACTATGTTCCTCTTTGGGCATTTGGTCTCTGGCCTCATGAATCTTGTATTCCTCACTGCACCAGTAGAGCTTCAATAAAAGAAGGGCTTTAATCGCTCCCCGAGACCGGCAGAAGGGAGAGTGGCTGCTGGCTCTCCTACTGAACTCAACGCTAGTAGTGTTTGTTAGTCCACAGGTGGCAGTGCCACCTTCAAAGGAGGCACGTGCAGAAACACCAAATCCATCGTGCACAGCAGCAGTAGGTAAGAAAGGGATGCCAACGCTTCTGGCCAGGCAAGATACTGGAAACTCCAGGCACGTGCAAGTACCAACCCTCTACGCAGTTTTACTGGCAAAAAAAAAAAAAAATTAAGCAGCTGAAGTCTTTCAGATACATTAAAGGCTAATCCTGGATTTTGATGAAGGCACCCCAAGAATTAAAGATCAACATACCATCTGCATACAACACTGAGTTCTTTTACAGACCTAGGCTGGTTCTTCGGTACGCACAGTCAATCATTTGTCATGTTTGCCATCACGCAGTCACCTTAGATTATGGCAATACTGGACAAGTTTAGAGAAGCTCAACCATCCTCCCTCTGCCCCAACTACTGGCTGGGGACAGTCAAACGCTCTTTCTTTAAGGGAAACTGAGAAATACTTCAGTAAAGGAAAAAGATCCAAAATACAGGTTTTAGGTCTCCTCACTTTTTCTTTTACCTGCTAGGGTTATTTTCATGAAAACAGGGCCTTTACATTTGGCCATACCCATCAACTCTCCTAATCCACAAATTAGGCTCTCCCCATAACATGAACATTGTCCTGGTTTCGGCTGGGATAGAGTTAATTTTCTTCCTAGTAGCAGGCACAGTGCTGTGTTTTGGATTTAATAGGAGAAGAATGTTGATAACACACTGATGGTTTAGTTGTTGCTAAGTGCTGCTTATGCTAGTCAAGGACTTTTCAGCTTCCCATGCTCTGCCAGGCGCACAAGAAACTGGGAGGGGGCACAGCCAGAATAGTTGATCCAAACTGACCAAAGGGCTATTCCATACCATATGACGTCATGCTCAGTATATAAACTGGGGGGGGTTGGCCGGGGAGCAGCGATCGCTGCTCGGGAACTGTCTGGGTATCGGTCAGCGGGTGGTGAGCAATTGCATTGTGCATCACTTGCTTTGCATATTTTTACTATTATATTGTTATTATTACTATTACTACTACTATTTGACTTTATTTCAATTATTAAACTGTTCTTATCTCAACCCAGGAGTGTTTCTCACTCTTACTCCTCCGATTCTCTCCCCCATCCCATCGGGGCAGGGGGAGTGAGTGAGCGGCTGCGTGGTGCTGAGTTGCTGGCTGGGGCTAAACCAGGACAAAGACGAACACTTCGTGCCTGCCTGTACAAGACAATGACTTTGCAAGGGTACCATTTGGTGTGATGAACACTGGCCACAGCACAGTTGTCGCCTAACCTCTGGCTCAGTGTTTTGCAGGCATCCTAACAGAAAAACTTTGGGGAAGGACTGGAGAAGCAGAAGAGGGTAACTTTGTAATGGGTAAATTGAAACGACGTCTGCTGTCTTTCCAGTCAATAGATGGTAGAATGGAAAACTTAAGTACCCCTGAGCCTATTAATTTATATTAAGAAACAATAACTAACAGTAAAAATCCTTCAGCATGGACAACTGAAGCTGACAAAAAAAAAGCCCATTTTTTTTCTGCTCTTAAGAAAACCCAGGAAACAAAACTTTTTTGTCTACCTGTCTATACCATTTTTCAAAACAATCATACTCGTTACTGCTAGCTATGAAGACTGACACACATAAACACCTTTGACAGTTCACAGCTGAAGTATCTAGGAAACGTCAAAATACCTAGAACAGTCAACAAGACCAGCTGTCAAACCCCTGAATGCATAATGAAATGCTAAAATTCTAACACTGAATTTTTATAATTACAAAATGATGGCACAATGAAGTAAAACAGATATATTTTATGTATCGATTTTCTCACCAGTCTTGAAAAACTGTTGGCATGTTCCTGAATCATAATTCTATGAAAACTGAATTCAGACAGGCTCATTCTGCAACAACAGACCCCATGAGCTAGAGCACCCATCATTCAGATTTACTGTTAACTCCTGTTCTCCACAGTGAATGATCTCCACTTTTTCCACAAAGATAGTTTAAAATCCTAGATTTTTTTTTTTAAATTAAGGAAGCCCTCTATTTTGCATTACAACACCTATTGACTACAAAAATAATCAAAGCTTGTTAACATACATATAAAATGTAACTACCTGGCTGTGCATTGATCTTCACTGTGGGGAGTTTCCTTGTTATAACCACAACAAAGGTGGGGTCTAATGGTAGTAAAGGCAAGTAGGACCGGGAAAAATAAATATTCAGAATTATATGATTAATGAAAAGAAACTCTTAAAATCCCTGGAGCTTGACAAACTTTCTATCCAAGAAACTGCCAGTTATTGCATTAAGTTTACAGGTCTTCTGTTTGTTAATAATTGCAACATTTAATAATTTTGTAGCTTTGCACATCTCTTTATAGGAACCTAATACCTGTCTGCCCATGAAGTGGGGATTGTTTGGGTTGAATTAGCTTTGATGCCATAAAGAGCAAGGCCCTGGGCATTGATATTTTCTGATACAAAAAATTTCAGCCACCTCACAATGGAAACTTTTCATACATTTTTCCTCTGTGCAGCCAGATAACGTAAAACAAAGAGGGATCTCTCTCTTCAAATTTTCCAATTCTTTCAAGGTATCAAGCCATTACACTACTTGCTACGTAGAAAAAAAAAAAAAGAAATCACAATATAAATACATTAGTATGACATTTCAGATCAAATATGTGCCATTTTTTTCCTCTTCACACATTTTGTTTTCAGACAAAAGACAGCAGAACAGTCTTATAAGTGATAAAAACTGAATGTACTTTCTGTACAGACACATATTCTGTATCTGTACCCTTGCTGAAGGCATTAGTTCAGTTAATAAAGCTCAAACTTGCAAAATCCTCATTATTTATGTTATGTAGAAAGGAACCTTATGTCTTCAGAAGGAGAGAAATACTGAATAAAGCAGCTCAACTAGACAGAAAATAGAGGTTTGAAGTACTTTACTTACCTAGTTAACGTAGTTGTGAATTAGGAGAATGTCAAGATGGAGCCATACCAGTAGGAACCTTGGTTTAACTGCTTTTACTTTATCTGTTGCTGTGACTTTGACATGTAAGGAAATGGGGACTATTTTGAATTAATCAATCCTTTTACGGATTACAATTCCAAACTCTGTACATCAAACCACACACCTACTTATTGCTGGTTTTTTTCTTGAGATGCATCCTGCTTTATTATAGCCCTAAAAATGAAATCTATGTTTTATTCAGTTTGCTTATTGTAGGACCTACGCAGCCAAAACACGGTTGAACTAAGACTTGCACCAACAGGTGTCTGCTGGGACATAAGCTCTAGTAAGTTAGTTCCACCTTAAGTTTAGGCAGTCACAAAACTATAGTAGCAGTTTTAGGAGAAAATATTTGTGGGTCTTACGAGTTGTTGCCAGAACTACGGCAATTACAGAGATAGCAAAAGACAGTGCCCCTACTGTCAAAGAGTAAATTTTTTTACTCCATTTCCCAGATCTCCTATTAGAAATAAAATAGATTTCTTTTATTTTGACAGCCAATGCTTTGCTTTAACAGTAACTTTCACAGTTACAATACCACTTGCGGCGAAGGAGTCTGCCAGACCCTGCGCCCCTGGAAACAAAGCACTCACTCTCTTGTCAAGCTTCCAAAGGCTTAGATTTTCCTCAATGCGGCCACAACACGGTTCCAGTCCCCTTAATCCAGCTTCTCAGTGCAGAGTCCATTTGCCTGGGAGATCTGCCTGCTTCCGGTGTGAATAGTTCATAGACAAAGATTTCACTCCACAAGAAGGTACCATTTGTCCTTTTCTGAAATGACATGACTGTGCCATTTACATAGATGCTGCTGGTGTGTTGTCAATCATGTTAAGAGCATACTTCTCCTCAGAAAAATTTCTGAGACTTGATAATGACAGTGTGGTATCCTTCAACCCAAATCAGGTAAAGCTCCCTTCCTGATCTGGCATGAACCATGCTCTCTGCATTGGGCTGCCTGCTGGCAGGCTCCCTAACATAAAAAGCTGGCAGCTGTTGTACACATTCACTATGGTTTCAGCCCTAGACGACAAAAAGAATCTCCAGTAAACTCACTACCAAGAAAGCTGGAAGAGGAAAAGGAGGGGTTTTCAGCTTATACCTACTCTGACAAAATTTCTTCCCGTTCCCCGGACTCAAGCCAGACCAGAGCAGGGGGTTTTGAATGCAATGTGCTCTTCACACTCAACGGGGTCTTTGCTTTTATACATGCAGGGTGATGTACGCTTGCTGACATTAGGCAGACAGACACCGGGCACCAGAAGAGCTCTTTCAGCGATGAGGATGGATCTCATCTTTGGCATGGGGACATCCAAGTACACAACCTACAAGCATTTTGAAATATTATAACGGACTTTCTTTTCATTGTCACTCAGGAATGTGGAGAGAACTGAAAAAAGAACGTAACTCAGGCATGCTGTAACTAAGGTAGGCATTGTATATACTTTTCGATATGGAATTGTACTGTTCCTACAAGACCTTGCATGTGGAAGCACTTTGGGAAAAAAATAGTTTGTTTCTGTGGAGAGAAATCTTGGGCAGGCTTTTCCTACAAGACAAGCTCACTTCTGATCCATGAAGTAACAAGTGCCAGACAATCAGCAGTTCCTCAGTGAGAAGAGACAGACTTTGGTACCGCCAGAATCCTTTTACCAATCATCAACCAATGACCAATTAAAAGAACATTTAAATACTTTCTCATGCAATTAAAACCATTTATCACCTATTTCCAGTAAAATGGGTAACAAAATTATAAAGCTGCATGTACCGTGAAGTTTCAGTAACAGTGCAAGAACTTTAGAGCTTTCCGTGATCCTAATAAGCCATTTCATTGCGTTAGATCTGATATCTGAACTGTCAGTAGCCCACATCTGTAAAATCTCCATTTCCTCTGTCATGCAACAAAATGCAGAACGAGTTCACAAAACCATATTATTATCCTTAAATTTACAGAAACAAAACAAGAACCTCAAGCCCAGAAAAATAAAAAAAAATTACGTCTTATCCCTAGCATTGCAAAAATCACTTCTTTGAAAGTAAGACGTACTTCAACCACCACTATTAGTCCAACAAATATTTCTTAGTATGCACTGGATGCATGCAATCAACATTGAGATTATCCCTACTATTTTAAATACGGATGCCTTACACTGGAACAAGGAGAAAAAACATCCTAGTCTTCCACTGCAGACTGCGCTAATGCTAAAGTTTCCATATAAGTTAAAGGACAGCATGCAACTCAGGGCAGAATTCCTAGAGCACTGAAGCTCAAGGTTATCTAAACCCAGGAGACTGTTTACGCAAAACATTTTTCCTTAGAAAGGCCAAAAGGTGCAACCAGGGAAAGAAGAAAGAAAAGAATACAAAAAATCACAGTTCTCCCTGACTGAGAGATTTAAGATACTATGAAACAGTAATAATGATACGCTTTTTTAATCATGTGCTAAAATATGATTAAATAGGATGCATACATTTATAGAAGTGTGCACTTAAACACACATACCAAAAATTTAAAGATAAAAATACAAGGGTGAATATCCATGTAAAAATCATACAAGAAGCATCAATGTACAATATTAGCACCAACAGGATGATCCCTGCCATTCCTTTCTTGCAAATCACATAATATCTTTATCATCAGCAAAAAATTAAATGACTTAACATTTAAAAGAAACCAGACAGTTCCATCACCCTCACGATCACCACATAAGGGAACTATTCATTAAAAGAGTCCTTGTCTACATAACCCATTTCATTCCTTCAAATCAAAAGGTGCAAGCCAAGATGGCCACTTGCATAAGTAAAGACCACCCACAGATATGCACCATAAAACCATATCGAAGCTATACGTAGAACTCTCCTTGTGTGTATTTGCTTTAGCAGAAAATCACAAATACCCTCTTCATAAATAACAGTTATATGAAAAGCATCATAATAGACCGTCCTTAACTCTGTATTTACAATGTCCTTAAACTTAGGAATAGACATTTCATCTTCATTAATTCTCCCTTAAATTAATTGTTTCTAAAAAGGAAGTATACACTGGTTAAATGAATGTGTCTGTCTGTATTTTTTTGCTTAAGCCAAACAAATACTTAAAGCCTTCAGCGGGAGAGGGTAACAGACTAATACATGGTATTGGCATTATGGGAGCCATTCAAAGTATAAAGGGCAGCATGGGGGCAGGGGCAGGAATCAAGATACCTGTTGGGGAAGATGACAAATAGCAATAAATGCTGGGAAACTCAGCTGGAGATAAAGGGTACCTTACAGGTGAAAGCCTCAGCCATCTCTTTTCTTCCCAATGTTAATTAATCTTCTATGTGCTTTGCACAGATTGGTTTTTAATGTCATTACTTAACAAGAAAAAGATTTAACATAGTAAGATATACTCAGAGGCTATTCCTAGTCATGAAGCTGTATCTAAATCTTATTGTTCCCAACGTCACTGGTGCTTTTTATTTACTCTTCAGACATTTCTTAGGGATAAGACCAAATTGCAAAATTTGCTTTGAGCTTTCTTCAGTACTGGCGCCAATGACAGGCACCACTGATACGGGTTCAGAGCTGGAGTGTTATGTTCCAGTTCCAACGCAATGCACGCTAGTGCTGTTTTAACACACACACACACAAAAAAAAACCCCACCACCAATAGTTTAATTGAAAAATCCACCAAACGATGTCATGTGGATTAAAACAATTCTTGATTTAATATTTTAAAGAGATAATTAGGTCTAAGTGAGAGAGAAAATACATTATCAGATTTTGAAGAAATAATATAACATGTCAGCCCATGTTGTTTTTAATTCTGATCTAGAGAATATGCATAATACATGCTTTACAATTCTAATTTTAAGTACTGATATATGCTGGTAATTAGGAAAGCATGCAACAGAGATGAAATAGAACCTAGAAGAACAAATGAGAATTTATACTCTGAAGTAATTTCATCTGTTAATCACTCCAGCTAACTGTACTAGAAATCAACTTGCTAAAACGATAAACTAATGGAGACCATTAAAAAATTCCAGCTGAAGAACAAAAAAACCCAGCACATATCCACAGAAAGAGCTAGGCAGATCTAGTAAAGCAGATTAATAGTTCCAAATGACTGAAAAATGCCAGAGTTGTGTATAAAAATCAAACATGCTTCCTACTGCCATTTTCAAAATAATTTCCCACCTATTCTGGAAAGCATTACTAATGTTGAACTTTCTGGGGCACACCCTTAGCTATTGAAACAACTTCTGTTGGGAATGTGAATTGTTCAACAGATTCAAAAGATCCCACTCAGTAACGCTCCTAAAAGCATTTATTTGTGAGGCCATCTAGCACTTCAGTTGTTTCAAGCACATTTTTACAAAGCAAAACCACGTACTGTGAATTGGGATTTATGACATAAATTACAAAAAAACAAGTAATGAGTAGTCGTATTCCACAGGGTCAGCCTGAGCAACTTTAAATCACTTTTGTTTCAGTTTGGATTGCAGATATATCCAACATAATGGGCCAACATGATCTGAGCTCACCACGGACTTTGGCTGCGTAGACTGACAGATTGATTGTGACTGACAATGACCATTCCTTGGCCCTTTCCCCTCCTTTCCTATTAACTCCCCTATTTGAGAAAGCTTTCCTTTGCCAAGGCCAGGAAAAATCCATTAGCTGTGTAGGGGAGAGGGTCTATTTCTCTCTGTTTTATCTTAAGAGTTGCTGCTGTCTTGTTCAAGGGCATCCAGTGTGTGGCCAGCAGGAGCAGGGAGGTGATTGTGCCCCTGTACTCGGCGCTGGTGAGGCCGCACCTGGAATACTGTGTCCAGTTTTGGGCCCCTCAATACAAGAAAGACATTGAGGTGCTGGAGCGTGTCCAGAGAAGGGCAACAAGGCTGGAGAAGGGTCTGGAGCACAGGCCTTATGAGGAGTGGCTGAGGGAACTGGGGTTGTTTACCCTGGAGAAGAGGAGGCTGAGCTTATCGTGCTTATCGCTCTCTACAACTACCTGAAAGGAGGTTGTAGTGAGGTGGGTGTTGGTCTCTTTTCCCAAGTAATTAGTGATAGGACGAGAGGAAATGGGCTCAAGCTGTGCCAGGGGAGGTTTAGGCTGGATATTAGGAAAACTTTCTTGAGGGAAAGGGTGGTCAAGAATTGGAAGAGGCTGCCCAGAGAGGTGGTGGAGTCCCCATCCCTGGAGGTGTTCAAAAAACGGGTAGATGTGGCACTTGGGGACATAGTTTAGCCTAGTCTACCCTTGACTGGTTTAGTGTGGATTTGGTAGTGTTAGGTTAATGGTTGGACTGGATGATCTTAAAGGTCTTTTCCAACCTAAACAATTCTATGATTCTATTCTGGCTGGTTTTGTTCTTGGTCTGTTTAACTGTTAAACAAAGGAGGCCCAGGCTCTCAGTTTCCTGAGATTTGGATATACTATCTATCTCTATCCTTCTCTTCATTTACTGCTGTTAGCTTCACACAACAAAATTGGTCTTCATTCTTGCTTATTGCCTATTAAGTGTTCAAGGTCAGGGTGGATGGGGCTTTGAGCAACCTGAGCTAGTGAAAGATGTCCCTGCCCACAGCAGGAGGGTTGGACTAGATGATCTTTAAGGGTCCATTCCAACCCAAACCATTCTGTGATTCTATTATGCTGATTGGCCATCAATGTAGCTTTCCTTTGAGAGTTCAGATGATACAACTAATCTAAAAGATCCTAAGCTACTCAAAAGTACATTCATTATAAATTAACAATATGCAAAGCTCACCATCATCAAAATAAAGACGCCAGTTTAACCATACACTCTTTTCATTAAACTATTTCCCTCCTCTCCTGTCAGCTAGGAGAAAATATTAAACTGAAATGGGATAAACTGTGCATGCAAACTAGTCTGTTAGCATCAAACAGCTGGGCTGCTCCAACAGTGACAAACAGGTCACTGTGTGAAAATACACAGTGATTACGGCAATAAAAGAAACAGCTGATAGAGGTTAGATGGTGGAAACAAGAGGGCAGCCACAACAGAAAGACAAGGTTGGAATGAAGACAGAAGGAGCACAGGAGGAGCAGAGGAAGAGCCTGCCAAAAGGCATGGGTCTGGGACACAGAGCTACAGCATGAGGGGGAAGGGAAGAGCCTTAGTGCCAAAGTTGTCCAACTCCTCCCATTATCACACTGTATTTTCAGTTTCTTACAACTCAGATGAACTCTACTTAGGCTGAACAGTCATTTAGAAGTGATTTCAGAGAGGGGAAATTTCAGAGAGAAATATGCAGCCATTTCTGACACAGAACAAGCATACATTTTTGGCCAGATTGCTAAATTCTATTGACTTTTCTATGAAAGGCTGCAACATCTCCTTTACGATTTGGAACAGAGGCTTGAAAATCTGCCTGAGAAGTAAAACTGTTGGAATGCACCTCTACCATCCTCCTGCAAACTGCATAACTTCAGACAAGTTCTATGCATTTCAAAAAACAAATCCTATCTGTATATCACCACACTTGACAGCTACATTTCTAAAAGACACTGCCTTGTATTTAATGCGTACCAGCCCAGGGCTGAACACTGCTTCCCCTGAAATTGCGTTTTTGGATTGCAGAACACCAGGTCAAGTATAAACCTAATAAAACTGGCATCTCTGTGGTTTCAATGCTTGCTCCTGCTAGGGCCAAGCACCAAAGGAAGAAGCAGCAGTATAAACAACCCACAAGCAGCAAAACTGGACACTGAGGGCCCCGTGACTGGAACAAAGATTGGAAGTATCGGTGAAGGAGGTGCAGAAAAGATGGAGAGGAAAATCTGGAGCAAGTAGTAAGGTGTGGGGGACTCACTGAGCAAGAAGACTAAAAATAGAGAAAGGAAGTGGAAGTGGTAACAGAAACATGTGAAACCTAATTCAGAGAATGGAAGGGATGGAAGCATGCACTGATTGTGCAAGGAAGAAGGGGCTAAAAGCACATGATAAAGGAAAAGAGAACTATCTAAGGAGTGAGAGAGTTCTCTTAGAAAAAGGACTAGGCAGACTAATAGTAAGGTAGAAGAAATGGGACAAGCAAAACCAATGCTGAAGCCCTGGGAAAGGAAAATGGAAATGTAGACCAATGCATGGACGGAAGCCTGGAGGCCTGTGGAGGGGGGCTCAGCTACGTGGGAGAAGGTCCTGTAGAAGAGAACCAAGACTGATTGCTGAGTGATGTGGAAGTCCAAAGGGGAGACTCAGACTGGCCAGACAATGAACGTGGACCAGGCAAGCAGACTGAGGGGTGGAAACTAGGACTAGCCAGAAGAATGAAACCAGAACAAAGAGACAACCTGGGAAAAGGCAGGACTTGAAAAATGACACATGAGTAGCAGTGAGCAAAAAGAAGCAAACACGCAGAAGGCACAACCTTTGAAAGCTTGACCACCCTTTAGAAATGGAGTCTGGAATAAATTCCTGACCTTTACTGTTCATTTCTATTACTGTGCTGCGCAGAAAATGGCAGTCTTTAGCCTCTCAGCTCACTGCAGAGGTCCGTGCAATGACCTTAATGGATCCAACCCAGCTAACAAATCCTTGGAGTACCAGCATTACATTA
Source organism: Pelecanus crispus (assembly GCF_030463565.1). Classification (NCBI taxonomy): domain Eukaryota; kingdom Metazoa; phylum Chordata; class Aves; order Pelecaniformes; family Pelecanidae; genus Pelecanus; species Pelecanus crispus. The sequence continues at coordinate 166,113,545 of NC_134643.1, forward strand.
CAAAGCAAATTTGGGGGGAGGCAGGGGAGAAAGAACTATTACATAAGAACATAGGGTGTTCTTGCTCTCACACACACAGAGTTGCTAAATTCAGACACAACTTTATGTGAATGTGAATATCACAAACTGATAAAATTTGAGATATGAAGCACTACCTGGCTTCATCTCCTTTGCATACATATTTTAAACAGATTCAAATGCTGTGGACACATTACTGAATGATAGTCATTAATGAAACCAGCCTCCAAATTGTTCAGGTAGGCTTACTGCATGCTACTCAAGTCTTAGTCCACAGATAGAAGTATTGTTTTCTTCATCGTACTTTTCATGTCTCCCTTAGCGCATAGCATTTCACTCCTTCACGTTAGAGAAACATCAGTTTATTTTCACCACATTCCTATCATCTCACATCATCTAGCAGAGGTAAGACATCAACAGATTACAGTTTAAAAAGATCCTACTAAACACATGATGCATATGAAACCTATGCTGCAGAGTACTTTCCCGTGTAACTTTAAATGTTCTGATAGCACTGATTTTCCCAGCAGCTGTAAGTATTCAGCGTTTCCATGGCTGATTCTAGCGCGAAGCCTGAGGCCCAGAGAATGAAGAGCATACAAAACTGACTGCATTTATAGAAAGTATGGTTTCAAAGATTTGGCTAGCACCTCTGAAAGCCTTTGGCAGAGGCAGAGATAGAAGTCAGCACACAGCCCCATTAACCTGACCAACCTTCTCTTCCTTACCCTCCCTGTGTACATTGCCTCTCTTTACATTTCCACAACAAATGAAACAATGGTCTATAGACAACGGTCCCCATCACTATACAAACTATGGGAAACGCCCAGAGCTGGCCTATATAGTGTGCTGAACAGCGAAGGGATTCTGCATTTAGTCACATAGTTAACGCTATTGGAAAATGCACACCTGACATCTGGCATTCCTTAAATCTGAGTGATTTTGGAACTGCAACAACAACCTTTGAAATAAAGACTGGTGCATACAATATTACCTGAAATAATTCTAGCATTATGGAGCTATAGGTCTATTTTGGTTTCCAGTTGATTTCAATTTATTCTATGTCCTTGAGATCTGTAGATTTTCTCTGTAAAGTGAAATAAAACATTGGCAGTAGGTTATGACTACTTAGATCAGGTTCCTTTTTTTATTCTCTATGTGAGCCACAGACAGTGATGCAATTCATTTTTAATAATTTAAAATCATTTCCCTCCTCCTGCATTCTGAACAACCTTGTTCTTTCTTAACCTTTTCGATAACAGTACCTTTAGCCTGATCTTGGAAGGAAAAAAAGTGGTTAACAAAATGCACTGTTTATTTGTGAGTCCCTCCTCCAAATCCCCACCACACACTCAACTTCTGAACCCATCGACTGGTCAGCATTAACCAAACATATTAAAATCCCTTTCAGTTTTAAGAAAATGAGAAGCTGCACAGAGAAGAGTGCCCCCATTCAGCTCTTGGACAGACAAGAGCAATTTGGCTGTCGCCCAGCAGCTGGGCTGGCCAACCTGTGTGTGAGTGACTGCACAGCAGACCCAGACCCGCTTTCTGGCAGGACAAATAGGGAACATGAAGCCACCTGTGACCCAGCAGAGGATTTAAGAAAGGAGGGTTACACGGTGAGAGGCAAATGGAGGAAACAACTGGGTGAAGTTAGGGGCAGGAAGAAGCATTGCAGTGAGAGTTTCCTAGCAGACGCACAACTTTGCTGTAGTTACTGATGTGGACGAGTAATGGGGAATGGGGACCCAAGAGACAACCCTGCAGACCAGCCAGGTCCACTAATCCAGACTGCTCACAGCCCACCACGCCACCCAAGACATTATGCAGCTACCTGAGCATCCAGTGCTGCAGGGATCTTGGGATTCTTCAAGCATCTAAGAGACACTCTCCTCTCCTGTCAACTGTGTCCTAGGTGCCACTATCGGAGGCAGCTGGGCAGGACTGCCCTTTCTTTGAGTAGGAAGAAAAGAGGTGAATGGCAATTGCCAGAGGCAAAACTGGCTCAGCTACATTGCTGGGAAGCAGAGAAGTACAGCCTGCACGATCAGCCCGTTTCTGCAAACTGATTCCCCTTAGTCTAAAGAACATCATGACTGCAAAGCAGCCAGTGGGGAATAGACACAGGCAGAGCATCTGTCACCTTGCCTTCCTTCCACTCATTCTCCTTAAGCATCAACCAGAGCAGTATTGAGTATCGTTCACTGAATATTTTACACTGATCAATCAAACACCTATCACTACAGCTTTCGCGATATTCTTTGTTGTAGAGGTGTCACAAGATGGCACAATGCAGTGTCACGTGGAGATGTGCATGCCAGCTCTAAACAAGTTAGTTCCACAAGGAGAGGTACAGCTGCATAAATGCAGCACTGCCCAAACGAGGTTAGCCAGCATAAGTTCCTTTGTACTGTACTAAACTGTGCCATGGAAACGCATCCTAAATGGTGAACAGAATACAATGCCTCTTTGGTGACTACCGTATATAAATAATAAATAGGAATGCTATCAATTGATGAGCCTGATCATTTGTATCTCTAATCTTCATTTTCATCCTCCTACAGTCCAGGTTCCCCGGTTTTATTAGAACATCCTGCATGCATTCAAATCTTCCTTACAACGAGCTTAATAGCCAGACATACAGCTGTCCCACTAGTCTCGTACGGCAAGATCTATTCCACAGATCTCCGACTTCTACCAATAGCCAACATTGATACCGAATGAACTCTCATGAACAAAGCTATGTTTTCTTAATAACAGTTGTATAAACATAAGGTCTTCTCAGTTAAAGGGAAACCAACATCAAAAAGCAGTAAAACATGGAACCCTAAACCCTTCTTTCTTTGAAGAAACACGTTTGAAGCGAGGTGTTTCTAGTTATGGGTGAATGAAATGAGAATTCAGCTGCAACAAACGGACATCCAGTCCATATGAAAGACTAATTAGATCCATCTGAGAAGCTGTGTCTAAAACTGCTTCACATATTTCAAAGGAAAGCTCTTCTAGTCTATCTTTTGAGAAGACTACATCAAAACATTTAGTCACAGCTGACGCACATCTATCCACTACAGCAGCATTATTTTTCATAAGCCATAAAAGCTACATTAAAGTAATGTTAATAGTCTGGTTTACTTAAAAATTAAATTAAAGGGGGGAAAAAGCAGCAAAGAAATTTAGAGCTAAGAAAGCAACTCAAAGCAGCAACGACCTTATAGTCCCCCCACTATGCCAAAGCATCAAGAGATCCCAAAGTAGAGTGTCATACTGAATATTAAATGTGCTGAGATTTGCTCACAGAACAGAATTAAAGATGAAACGCCATTCAGGAACTGCAGAGTTAACTATGGCTTTTGTGGTAATAAGCCAGGCTCTTAACACTACATTAGCACGCTTTTAAATGTAACTATTGCTCCTGCTGAACCAGCAGGAGGAGCTCACAACATTTTTTAATCTATTCATTCTACAAAATTTGGGGAGGGGGGTTGAGAAGTTGGAGGGGGTTTTGAGGGCATGGAGGAGTTGGTTGGGCTTTTTTCTTTCCAGTTTTGTTGAATGCAAAATCAATGGTAAAGAAAAGCATCCAAGTGACATTCGTGTAAGCACTGCTTTTAAAAACTAGAAAATAATAATATGAATATTGTGGTGCAGGATCTGAAGTGTGCATGGCACACACATGAATTGAAGACAACACCCATGCCCCAAGGAGTCTTCAGTCTTACACCAAAAGACCACAGAAGGACTGGAAGGGTGGCAGGACACATTAAATACTGTTATGGCAGAAACAAGACTTTCTGATAAAAGAAAGTGGTATGTTATCTATACCATTACAGATATTTAATTTATATTTCAGTTTATTGTTCACTGGAATTCCTGGAATCATTGGATCATGACCCATGGCAGAACATAGTGTCCGTTTTCATACCACAGGAATTCATCCTATGAAGGCCACCTGTGTGGGTAAAAGTCTTCATTAGATAATTTAGAATTAATTATTGTAAAAACCTAGCTCCTTCTCTTCCTTCTAAGAACTATGCTTTAAAACGATCAAGAGAAGTCTGATTCTAAGACAAGGAAAATAAATATCCAAACTGACCATGCTTGCTTTTAAAATATTTTACATTTTAGCATTTCAGACCTTTCATTGCATTTTCTTTTTAAATATTTCTTGTAGGCTACATACCAGTGCCAGACCATATGTTACTGTGAGTTTTGTAGCAGAACTACAATCTCCAAAAACTACTGTAACCAAGCTATTACACTGCCCTGACATAGAGGGGAGAACATATTTAAAACTACACAATTAATTCATTACTTTTCAGGTCATTTTTAGTTCTCAACCTTGTAGTTATTTTCTCTACGTGCTTATGGAGTACAGTGTGAATAAACTAATCCAAGACACAGAAATTCACACCAACAATCTCTCTTTACAAAGCAAACATGCACCTATTGTACCGGTCCCTTACACATACTTACTGCCAAACTGGAGTGGTATTTAAAAAAACATGCAATCCAGACACACTCTGCTTCTCTTTTTGATTAATACACAAGCACACCTAATACAAGTACATACAAATATTATATGAGTATACTTAATATTTACCTAAGCATTTTTACCTCTATCTCATCTAATGTGTCCCAGCTTCTAAATTCTCTGAGAGACTCAATGCAGAGTGGAAATGCATAGCAGAAACACTGAGTTCATGACAAGATACTGATGCCAAGGCCACTTTCATTTAAAAAACACAATGTCAGCAGCCACAGAAACGTAGCAATTAAAGCACTTGCCCATGGAGTCAGAACACGAGGATCAACACTCTCCTCAGATTGAAGGATTCAAGTGCACAGTGCTTGCCTCCCAGGAGAAACTGTCCCCACACCATCAGGATAGGATGGGGCAGCCTCTGCCCTTCCAGTAAATCTGTCACTGTACAGAAAGGAATGCAGGATCCATAAAGCCACAGAGTCAGTCAATAAGTAGGAGCACTACTATAGCCCAGTGATAATGGTATTGCTTTGCAAGGGTGGAAATCATGGGTTCTGCTCTCACCACAGGGCTAGCTTATGCATACCACATTAAAATGACATTATAAAAACACGTAAGTCTTACAAACAGAAAATGCTCTGGATTTGAACCTGAATTAAAAGAGTAAAAGTAGGTACACAACCTCTAGAACAATAGATTTTATAGGTATACAGCCTATAGAACTTGGTAATCAAGAATTTTGTTTGCACAACTGCACGTGTACTGCAAGGGAGAATTCATGTGTGACTTTACAAATAAAATATAAACCACTTGGAAAAGTTTTCTGCTTACAGCTGTAAGGATTATCTAACTGATCTGCCCCATCAACTTGTGCCTTTACATGTGCACTTTCCCTTCATTCAAACTAATACAGGACACTGGAATAACAATGTATTTTATTCCATACATATAACAATGTAACATATATAACATTCTGATAGAAGAGAATGTATATTTAGAACTAGACTAACCAGAAAATCTTAATTTACTGCTCCTGGGGATATATGTTAATTTGTATCTCTACTGGCTACCCCTCTTATTGTTTTAATTCCTACAGGTAATTGCATTTCATCCCTATTAATACAGCCCTCATATTTCTTTTATATGACCAATTAGGACATTATTCTGTGCCTGAAGCATACCAGAAATGTAAAATACTAGTAATAATAATTCGGGTATTTTATTGATTCTCTTAACAGGATTAGTAATTTTATACTGATAGGGCTGGGCAATGTTATTCCTCTACATGGACCACTGGAAAGACAGAACTTAATATGCACTGAATTATGATCCTGCTCCATTCACATTTGTGTTTAAGGAATTAAATGTGGACTAAGTTTGCTTACAGCAACTTTCTGTATTTTTGCTCAGATTTTACATTATATTATTCCTTTTTACACTTGATGCTTTGCATACTTCAGCTGCATCCAGTTTGATTTTTGGGTGATATTTCTTCTTAAGCATTTTTTGTAGGTTCTCTTCAGGGGGAGGAAAACAAAGAAAATATTTCCTGAAGTAATTTTGAAATCAACTTACCCCTCAGTCATAAAATTTACAGCAAATGAATACAGCAGAGTTCTCCTAATTAAATGTTTATTACATTTTAATTTGAAGTCAAAGCTTAATCATAACTAGATATACATGAATTCACTAACTAAATTAAAGCATACAGATAGCTACTTATCTACTCTATGCGGATGATACAGGATGCATTCAAATAACAATGACAGTAATGCCTCAGATTTGTATTTTTATGCTCTCATTTATGTACTATGCAATAGGTTTTGTCTTGCAAATGTTAAGAGGTACACAGGCCAATTTTCCACCTGCACAGATATCTAATAAATTCTTTACTTCTCATGAAAAAGATAGGAAAAAAACATTGCTTTTTCCTAAAAATTATGAAAAACGTTCGTTAATCAATTTCTCATTGGGCTGAACAAGCTTCACAAATTTTTCCTAGAGATTTCATGTCTGTACTATATTTAACTGTTCTTAAATTTGAATTTAGGATGTGATCCAGTATTTTGTGAAAATGGTAGCCCATTCTAGTAGCAATCTGAAAAAAAGTAATTAAGCTTTTTCTACTCCTTTTATTCAGCATTTGACCTATACAGGTCCCTCTGGAAATATATCAAATTTCCATTTGCTCAAAGTAACTTCTGAACTATTTCACCTTACACTTTTTTTTAAAAAATAAACAACTTTCATTCACCACAACTTCAATGATAAGAAGCCACTTTATAACTGAAAACATCTGGAAATTCTTTGTCAACTGAACAGATGAGAAGATGAGGCTAAGTGGTCTGGGAAGGTATGCATCTACTACAGAGATGAAGAACCCTAACAGAAAGGGCTGTTTTCAAACATGAAAGAGGAGAACAACAACAACTACTTGCAGAGAAATCACACAAATCAGCAATAAAGAATTCTCAAAACAGAGGATTTCTATACTATAGCAAAGAATCAGAAAATGGATTATGCCAAAAAAGGTTTTCAAGAACACAGTTTATGGCATAAAATACAGCTACAAATTCCGTGCTGAACTAAAATTAGGTCCTCAATCTATGCATAGAGCAACTAACTTCAAACAAAGAGAAACATGACTGTATCTCTTAAAGTGTAATTACTTACTGCTGGTATTCATCATTTGAGCCTTTGGATTCATCCATTGCTTTTGTGAAAGCAGAGGTGTAGACAAAAATCAAGATGACCCATCCCTTTTCTACCACCTCCTCCACCACAAAGACATGAATACAAACCATTCTTTAGTTGTCTAATTCAAGTGATATTCATAACAGAAAAATAAAAACTGAAGAATATTGAAGGAAGTAAGGAAGGTGGGTTATAGCAGTGAAAAGATGGCACTACAGTCACGTAATTACTTATCTTTCATTCTTTTGCTGAATGAAAATTATACAGTGGCGGATCCAATAAACTGAACTTTATTATTGGATACCTGATCCAATGTATTTATGTTTTCCCTCGCTTAGGCCACTTACATTTTTTGCTATTGTTTTTATTATACTTTGAAGTGTGTTACCTACATGAAATCCATCTACACTGGAGAAGGTCGGTTCACAGCTGTCCATGACACCAAAGTCCTACGCACACCGGTGGCCAAGGGGCTGCTGACAATGCAGCTGGGGAGGGCAGCTCCCACCCGGCGTAGCATTAGCAAAGGCACTCCACACTGGCTGTGAGCAGCCAGGCACAGAAATCTGCAAACAGGCAACAAAGCCACCATCACATGGATCCAGAGCATCCTTGGCAGCTCTCATCTGGCTTTGAAGGGTCAGTTTATTCCGGTGCAGGGAAACCACACAGCTACCAGGTTTGCTCAATATATGTAGGTTCCCATTTGCTTTTACGTCTCCCACCCTTGGGTACTCTGCAGAACACTCAAGTTTTGTAAAGAAAGAACAGACTCCAACCTTCATCAGCAAGACTGGATCAAGTCTTCATATCAATGAAATCATAAAATAAACACATTTCATAGCCAGACTGGCAACCAAAAATAGCAAGGTGAAAAAGATCGCTGTCTGAAATTGAACTAAATGAAAGATTCCAGAGTTTGGTGGCAGGATGCATCTGGGCTGTTTGTTGCTGTTTTACATGAGTCTCATTTAGAGGAGGGTATTCTTCCTTCAAATTCTATTTTAGCAGTAATCTCGGTTGTAAGACCGCTGACTCCATTGATGAGACGAAAAATTTTAAGCATAAGAAGAATACTAATCAAAGCCCAGAATCTGACCATCTGTCCTCCAAAGAACTAAACTGATATATATGACAAGCAGTTAGCTTCTAGCAATTAATATCTAGCACAAAGAACAAAGAATAAGTGACATCTACATGAATTCAGTTGTCGAGTTCTTGGTACGCAGGCAAGCAGATCTCAGCAGACTTGCTAAATTTTAATTCTCAAGTCAGATCATTAGAATCTTTTAATTGCAAAAGCATTTGTTACGTTGATAGGGTATCACCAGAAACCACTGTCTGTTACTGAAAATTCTAGTACACTGATTTTATACAATCTTAAGTATTAGTGTATATGTTGCTGGCTTCAGAATAACAACAGAGCTACTTCTATTTTAAAAGAAAAAAATATCAAATTAGGATTGACAAAAGTTTTTAACCTCAATTGGAAACAAGAAAACTAGTATTTTTGTTTGCACCGCTTCAGGCAAACAGTATTGCTCACACTCGACCACTTATCTTTTAAGTCCTTCAGTTTGGGGAAGCAAGGCCTCTACAGTGGCCTAAAGCCAGCTCCCATCAAGGACCTCTGTTACAAATAAAGTGGTTAAAAACAGATGGCTACAAAACTCAAAATCCTGAAAAATAAAGAGCAGCACAGAGCAGTTAACACTGCACAATTCATTAAGATTCTCATGATAAAGGAAGAAAACCACAGATGACCCACAGCCCGAGACGCTGACGAATGATCTGCTGGCAAACAGCGGGAAGCACGGAGGAGCCTGCTGCTCGCACTCCCTGCACAGAGAGCAAAGCACTGCACACTGCGAGGTGCTGAGGTGCCGGCTGGTGAGAGTAGAAGAGTTAAGGAAAAAAGAAAGGAGTCACTGTTGGAAGAGTCCCAGTGGTAAACAAAGTAAATCAGGATGCGAACACTGCTGCTGCAATGCACAGTTTGCAGCAGGAGCAAACTTCTGGAGGGGAATGTGAAGGTGGCCCCCCCACCGGGCTATCTAACTGCACCGCACATTCAGCTACCTTTGTCACAAGCCCAAGGGGACACAACCCACAAAGTCAGGAGCCCGTGTCACACCAATTTAATAGCAAAAAAGTAAATGCAGAAGTTCAAAAAGTGAGGCTTATGTTTCTGACAGCAAATTTAATAAAGCAAACTTTGAATTCCCCCCCCCCCCCCTTTTTTTTTTTATGATGGTATGTTATACCTCCTGATCAGAAACAAGATTTCTCATCCCTAGTCTTTGACTTTTCTTCTTTGAAGTTTTAAGGCAATTGTTTTTCCATTCTGAAGTTTTGAATAATAATTCATAAGATTTTTGACTGTGCTACATTTACTATATTCTCTTGTCTGCAGCACAATCACGGGAGAATCCCAGCAAAAAGAAAATTATTAATAAAGAATAACATGTTCTCTGCTATTTATCCAGCAACACTGAAAAATAAGTGTACCTTATTTTTATATAAAGATATATATATATGTATATATGTATAACAACCTGGTATTCAAAAACAGCTACCTGCTTTTTTACAAACTGCAGCTCAGGAGTTAATTTTAATACACTGTACCTTAAGGTTTAAGGGAGGTAGAGCTCTGGTCACAGTGAAATACACCTACTGTGATTTATTTCACCAGCTACGGAATTTTCCAGATACAAATAAATAAGGAACTATCTCTCCCCAAGTATACAGGCTTGGTTAGGGTACAATCAGAATGCAAAAGTTTCTGTCATCAGTCCCTCTCTGGCCCAACCTTTAGGGCACGCAGCCTGTCCTACCTGGCACCCCTACTTCCTCCCCATCACTTATGCATCCCTTCACCCGTGACACTGGGGGGTGCTCAGCTCCCCAGGGGAGCTCCTGCCTCCTTACCTAGCAGTGGAAGGGAAGAGCAGTAGCATATACCGCAGGGACGCAAGGACACGAGCAGGAAGTTCAGCATTTGTTATTTTTGGTTGAATAACAAACCAAAGGACTAGAAATCAGACTCCACCTATGCCTTGTTAAGCTGGGCTTACACTAGCTGTAATGCTCATAGTGCTGCAAGACATCAGAACTGTTTAGCAGTCCCATTTAAACTGAGACACAGGTTTGGATTGTGGTATAGGTTGGAATGATTTTCTGTATGTTAAAATGATAAACCAGCAGCAATAGCATTACACGTTCAGCGTCCTTTCTCAGAGTTCGTACCTCCTGGAGAAACACGGCGCAGTTTACAACTCGGCTGCTCAGCTGCAAGTGGAATCTAGGACTGGCTCATACACGAGCTTGTATGTTCAGCTACCTTCACCATCGACAGACACAAAAGCATAAAAGGATGCTTAGGCCTCCTCTGTCTGTAAACTTTCCTCAGTCTGTTTTAAAGATGTATCTTTATTGAATTATGTAAGCATGTATAAGCGAGAGCCTTGGTAACTAAATGAAACTGAAGCAAATCTCTCAAAAAATACATGTGCACACATGTACACAGATGCACGCCTGTGTAATTAGTTGTGCTAAACAAGACTTCTAGTTTGGGGAGGTCCAGCTATGGGAATTAGATTTCTGAGCTCCCAGCAGAAAGGGCCTATGCAACACCCACAGCAACCAGCAGCCACCGTGCCTTCCTCACAGCAGCAGCAGCTCCAGGCTGACCGCTGTTAGATAGCAACGTTGCAACAAAAAGGTAGAAAGACTGGGAGCAATGACTGCTCCTGGGAAGGGCCATCTCTGTCACAGAAACCAGTGCCAGTCCAACTCTGAACTGGGCTGAAATCCAGCAGACATAGAATCATAGAATCATTTAGGTTGGAAAAGACCTTTAAGATCATCCAGTCCAACCATTAACCTACACTACCAAGTCTACTCTAAACCAATCAAGGATAGACTAGACTAAACCATGTCCCAAAGTGCCACATCTACCCGTTTTTTGAACGCTTCCAGGGATGGTGACTCCACCACCTCTCTGGGCAGCTTCTTCCAAATCTTGACCACCCTTTCCGTAAAGAAATTTTTCCTAATTTCCAACCTAACCCTCCCCTGGCGCAGCTTAAGCATGTTTTGTTGTTTGAGCAATGGGTTGTATCCAAGTTCACAAGATGGCTGTTAGGGCCATTATATAAATTTAATTTGGTAAAAAGCTTGTATGCAGACATGGTGTTCACTCCTGAAGCACCATTCCACAAGCAGGGCGAGCATCACTGCCATGGAGCAACACTACGTATTAGGTACTGAGTAAACAGTTGTTCAAGACCTCCTGGAATTCTTTCTAAAAGAAACACTGCCACTAAAATGACCACCTTCTTTCATGCTTAAAGTAGTACACTTGCAAGAGAAAATTTTTAAAGGCGCTGACCACAACTGATCTTCTCCATATCCTTTTTATGGTGCATCTATGATCCACACAGAACAGAAAGTATCCCTGCTCTCTAGTCATACTCTCACATTCATCATAAGTAAATGTAAAATACAGTGTGACGGAGGTAAAGACAGTATTAAAAAGGATATTGGTTACGCATCTTCTTGCCCCAGTTAGTCCAACAAAAAGATTAAAAAAAAAGCTAGGTTTTCATTGCCTCATTTCACATAAGTGAAAATAACCACCTAAAAAGGAGACCAGTTTCAACTGAAAATCATGCCTTTTACACTGAAATTTCAGTAGAGCAAAGCAAAAGTGAATCACTGAGACAATACTGTCTTCATTATTTGAAATATTAATTTAAATGTCCTTTTTCAAAGAAATCTCATGATTCTAAATGCAACATAGGTGTGAACATCATGACTATAAAAAATGTCATGGAGCAGATGTTGCAGAAGTCCCTTCAATGAAGACACACAAGAAGAGTAAACTGCTGTCAGAGGTAAACTAGAGGACTTCTGGATTCCTCATAGTCCTGCTTTTCAATGATTCTAAGAAAAACTGACTACTTTAGACCCTTTTGAAAACTTTTGCCTAAGAGTCAACAAGTCAACTGTCTATTTAAAAAAAAAAAAAAATCTCAGTTTGGTTGTGGAATTACCATTAACAGACTGAAAAAATAGTTCTCTCTATAAATCTACCTTCTCAACACTCCAATTCAATCAACTTGCTTACTGAACACAGCATTACCGTTCTGCTGTCATGGTCTTTCTGCCTTTCATGCTGACAACATTAAGTGCTTAAGTCATTATCTTAGAATATTTGTAAAAATGATAGTTTATACACATTCATCTGAAGTGACCTAGGCACACCTTGAAACATTGGCATTTGACTATGACCACATACAGTTTTACCACTGAGGTGCTGAATAATTCCATTCCAGTATGATCACACATTCAGCTTGCTTGGTTCTTTGATTTGTGTTTTTAATCACCAACTTAAGCTAATGTAAATTTTGTTGACATTGTACTTATTTTCTTGCTCTCATATATCTACAATGGAGCATAAGACCTTAATTCTAAACAAGACACTAAACAGGGCTGTTAATCAGAAAACTGATTAAATAAACAAGTAGATATAAAAATGTTCCACAGGAATGAGCAGAGAAAAATCTAGCACTATTTAATTAACATTGAGAGTATTGTTTTGTAATTCACTGCAATGCCTACTAAAGACAAAACAAACATCTATGTTTGGTCACTGAACACATAAAGAATTTTAGTAGGTGTCAAGGATAATATACATTGACTCAGTACATTGAATTTCTTAGAAAATGAGCAGAACTTACAGAAAATGATGAGCCATCCTTTGAAACTGCAACTGGGTAAATTCCATCTCCTAGACGCACAGAGAGCTCCCAGCTCCTTCTCTTTGATTTAGCAATAGGAATTCTGAAAAAGAAACAGACAGAAGAAGAATTTTTAACAGAGATTTCATGCTTCTCCCACTTTAACCAGAAGCGCTTGCCTCATAGGATGGTCATGGAGGATATAAAATATCATTAATTTATAGACACAGTTGGAGAGCATACTTGAAAAAAAAAATACTAAATACATTTTTTTGTCAAACAGCATATAAGGAGAAAATACAATCTACTTTATTTCTAGATTTGCCTTGACACGCTGGGTACACTGATAAAGTTAGAGGAGGCTCTTGAATACAGCCAGCTCTTGCTGCAGAATTAGCTCAAACAGGATGAAAAGCAGATGAGAAAGTGGGTTGGCAGGAGAATAGCAACAGTGATAGCTGGAGCGTTCTTTTTAAGGGCAAAATACAATCACCATTTCTTTCATCTCATTCTCAGTAAACCTTAATTGAAGGCCAATTACAGACAAAAGATTCAGCCAAACAAGTAATACAAGTAATGTTATAATTACTATACATTTCAGAGTATCTCATCCACAGAGCCCTTCAAGCAAACTGAAAAAATAATGATATATCATCACAGCCCACATGCAGGATTATACTTATTCCTGCAGCATCCTATGGCTGCACCAGTTATCAGGTAATACACGAAACCTGAACCTTTTCAAGTTTAGCTTAAAGAAGCACACCTGACAGCAAAGGAATGAGATCTGAGTCTCCATTCTTGGAAGTTCAGAGTGAAACAAGCAATTTTCAGCTATTTTATTTAAATGTATATTTGACTTCAGTTTCCTCATCCTAACTTCTCAAGTCTCTTCCACTTTGTTGTAACAACTGGTGTCCAAAGGTTCGCTACAACTTTTCTGATGAGTGGTTGCCATATATTAGCATCAGCAAGCACCATGTAGCCTAAAGAGAAGGTACGAAGGTGGAGTTTAAACTCCATTAAAACAGACACATTACTTTGGTATAGCTTTCCTTCCGTACTGACTCTTACACTCGTTTAGATTCTCTGTAAGAGATCTGTAGGGATAATAAGTTCATCACCTTTAGGTCTCTTCTTAAGGATAATTTCTGCTATAATGTTCATCTATTGTACACTATAGACCTTACTACACCATTTTACTGCAGCCTTCGGAGTCTTAAAACTTGGAAACACGTCTTTCCGTGTTATGCCACATGCATCCTCTTGAGGATTCAGGTGCCCAGTGAACCACATCTCCCCAAAGGGAGTGCTCAGGTTCCCTGTGGAATCAACGCTGGAAGCACCCATGAGGCCTCCAGAGGCCACAGGAGGAGAAATTATGTGCCTAAGCCAAGGATAACACACTGACTTGCTAAGGATTTTGACAATTATTTTAAGAAGATTGGGTTTTTAGACACCTGAAATCTAAGCAAGTACAAGTTCAGGTACCTAATTAGGCAAGGAGTTTCCAAAAATTGTGCCTCGCAACGTGCCTCAAAAGGGGAAATGGAAACATTAAATATATTAGTTAGACAAATAGATGCATACTTATCATTAGTTACTTCTGGATCCAAGCCAGGGAAGGCCTACACCAGATTTCACCAAACATCTTAGCTCACCTCTAACTATCACTGCCCACAAAGTTCATGAAAACAGATATTGAAAATAACCTGTTCCCATACTAATGATGCCAAGTGTTACCTTTCGCATTTAATACACAGCGACAATTGTCAAAACAACAAGTCTGGGGATATATCTGTGGCTTATTGGGTACAATGACATTTCTTAGCACCTCGTCTTGAAATTCCTGTATGTCACCAAAACATTTAGACTGGCTGATAGGAAACGTGACAGACACGGGAGTTCCTGAAGAAGAGGAACAGGAATTTCCTGCACAGGTAGCAGGCAGCAAGCTGAGAGATGTTTTCATTGCACTTCCTGGTATCACAGCACCAGTAAGGAGGAATGTAGCAGGGCTTTGGCAGAGCCTGGCTAAATTCTCCATGGTACTCCACTGCAATAACCAACAGGATTTACTGGTTTATAGCAACTTCATATTTCTTGCGTAAGAGGTAAGACCTCATCTCAAACACAGCCTAGTAGATCCGCTTCACTGGTGGCATGAGATTCCTTATAACCTTCCTAGCACAGCCCTGCTTCATGTTGCATTTGACTGGAAGTGACCTCATGAATCTGGCTGCTGGCCATCAAAGGAAAGACAGTCTTGTTCTCCAGCAGGGATTATTTTTGTTCGGTCCTGTCTTGCTGAGCTTTGTCAAGTGTATCTCCAAACAGGATGCATGCCTCTTGAAAGGCATGACTATGATCACTGCTTTGCCTGGGTTTCAAACAGCCTCACAGGCATATAATTCCACTCCCTGCAACACCGGTGGTCAGGAGGGCAAGGTCCAGAGCTGCATCTAATACCAAGTACGCGGCAAGTTGCACTTCCCTCCTGGAATTGCTAGATCCATTTGCACAGGGACATTTTTCAGCTTTGCTAATCAAACACCCGTGGCTTTGTAACTGTAACCTACAGTTACGCTGGCCAAGACAGATACTTACATTAGCTCATGAGAATCCTACTATTTCTTCATTAAATAAAATTCCTTTCAAACAAATTACCTTGTAGTACTAGACTCCATTTTGATGGATTCACAGGGGTTGGTTTGTTTTGTTTTGTTTTGGGTTTTTTTTAACATTAGCAAGGATCACAAAGTCCAAAAGTAAGGATCAAAGTCCAAGTTTCTTGGATATAGAAAGGAAGTTGCTCAAGTCTGTGAACTACTTCAGAAATGCAGAAGTTTCTATCCGGCTAAGAAAGGGGCTTTTTGGTGGGGTTTTTTTGTTGTTTTGTTTTGTGGGTTGGGTTGTTTTTTTTTTTTTTCCAAATGTCTGAGAAGTCCCAGTGAACGGGAAATAAGCTTTTTGTTCTTGGGCAAGGTTGCTTCCTTAGTTGAGAACTCTTAAGTTCTCCAAAGAGAAAACATCTGGACTTCTGAATGTATTTTTCACTAGTTCATGGAAAACTCCGCAAACTTCAGGCTAATTTCAAAAATGGATAACTTCTAGAATTCTACATACTGGGCTGAAAACTGACATATTCTATTTACAGAAAAAATACTGGAAGAAAAAATAATATCATTTTTACCATCATAAAAGACAAAAAAAACTTAAGGTGCTTTCCCTCCAACCCTAGATTCAGAGTCCACATGATATGTCTTTCATAGGGTTCAACAGGCCTTCCCTTTCTTCTCCCAGTTTTGGTAAATGACGTATCATCAAAAAAATTACTTTCTTTACATATAAAGATCACCGGCTGCAGGAAGAAACAATAAGTTTGGCAGCAAGATGGGTGCCAGGTGAAGGGGAAGCAGGGCCACAGGGAGCTGTGCACTGCTGTCCCTTGCCAGGAGCATTACACACAAAGAGAAGGAGAGAGCAAAGGCAGCACTGCGGCCGCAACGATGGGAGGCCGGTGCAGAAGGGTGTCATGAACTCCCTCCGTACAGAAATGGGCAGCTCTGAACCTCTCTACTCCATATTGACCAGCCGGGTTAGCTCAGTTGGTTAGAGCACGGTGCTAATAACGCCAAGTTCACAGGTTCAATCCCTGCTTACTGCAGGGGGGTTGGGCTCGATGATCTCTCAAGGTCCCTTCCAACCCAAAGCATTCTATGATTCTATGATATTGCCTTCTAAAGGGAAGTATCGCGAGCAACAGGGGCACAGACGAAGAGTATGGTGATGGCCTGGCTCTACGTCATAAAAGCATTGCTCTAAAGCAATAAAAATGTTATAAAAAGTTCTAAAGTTATAAAAACATGTAAAAGGTGCGAGAAGGAAAACAGCAGTGTTTGCCTGCTTCGTTATTTATTTATTTTCAACGTCTGTTGCTGTTTGTTCGACTACAGATGATGTCATGGTCCCTAAATTTATTTCATACATTGCACAGCGTATTATATCCCTTTTGCCCGCAGCTGCCATGAGAGAGAGAGAGAGACTTTATAACAATACAGCAATTATAGCTCCTGCTTTCTTTGCAAGTTTTCAGTGAGCAAAGCAGACAACTGCTAAAAATTTTAGATCGACACACACTTACTGTGCTCATGGAAAACTGACACTAGTTAAACCATTATCTATTCTAGTCAAAAACAAGTAACGAAAGAAAACAGACATTCACAAAAGCAAGTCAAGTAATCACTCTGCCCCGGCCCGTCCATTCTGATTGTCATCAACCAATCAGATAGCAGGAGCTCAATAAAACAACAATTTTCTGCAGTTTGTGGCAAATAAACTCCCCTCTCCTGATTACTGTTGATGATGTAATGAGCTATGATAAATGTCACCAGCTCCTAAAGGGTCAGGAAATGGAGTATAGATTTTTTTTTACTTCCAATTCAAAATGTGAGTTCTAACGCTGGGGGGAAAAAACGTACAAATTCTCTTTACTTCTGATATTTTTTGCTGCATAATACTTTACGTAAACACAGAGAAATCCCAAACTATCATAACAAATTCTCCCGTTATGAAAGATTATACGCATTTGAAAACCACATTATATGACACTCCGTAAAGCTGTTTTTCAATTGTGCAATTACCTATTCAGCAGTTAAATAAAAGTGAAATATTGACTTAAAACAATGTTAATGGTCAAAGAATCATTAAGAAATCCTTCATCATAACTTTCACAGCAGGTGGCCTGTAAAATGATCAAGAATAATGTGCTGGATTCTGTAGCCACCAAGGTCAGTTTCTGCATACAAATCTTTGCAGGGGGAGAAAAAAAGACCTTCAGAAAGTGGGCCATTCATCTGAACCAAGTTCAGAGAATTTCCAGCACTGTGAAAAGATATGTTATGCAAGCACATAGATGTATTCAGTGGGGGTAGACTGAACCAGCTACATGGAGACTACAAAGGAGCCCTCCCATGGCTCATGAATAAGTCGAGGAAATGATCAGAAAAAAAATGGAGAGATGTTTAGACAGATGGCCCACTTAAAATGCCTGGGACAGGGCATAAGCAATTTTAATGAAACTTTAGATCTACCATATAAATTGTTTCTTATTTTCCCTGCCCTCCCCCCAAAAAAACTCAAGAAAGGCAAATAGAAATTCAACAACTCAAACAAGAGCCTATCTTACGATGTAAAAAAAGGAAAAAGGGAAGTAAATCTCACACTTTTGAGCATTATTGGTTTAATAAGTTCATATACAAAGAAATACCCTTCACAGAACCTTCAACTATCAGATGAATATAAAAGCAGGGAATGGATAGATTAAAAGAATTCTAAACAGAAGTGTACTGCCAAACAAAACAAAAATCTAAGCTTTACTATCTGAGTACTTTCAACACTTTCCAACATAAAAGTTCATCATTGCACAGAAAAGATAAAAGCAGCACTTTCACAGGATTATTTTAAGAACTAAAAATTATGTGAAGAGAACTTAAGAATCTGGGAATATTTTATTCAGCAATTTGAAGTATTTTCTACATCTATTCACACATATTTTCTACATATATTCAGATTGATCCATCTATACGTATCATGTGCACTTTTACATAAAAATGGCATTTCCTTTTTTCTGCTTTATGTGTGCATACGTATACACATAACCCTTTCACCAACAGTATGAAAATATACCATCATTAGAGTAAATTATAGTTCTGCATATGTCGTACAAAATAACAACCTCTACTAGCCTGTGTGCCAGCTGATCAGACAAAGGCTGAAAGAATTACTCAATGGCTACGTCAAAATTACATTTTCTTACACATTACGTTTAGATCAATAACAAATATGCATATTTATAGCCATGTACTCTATCTGAATACTGACCACAGGAAAAAATTAAATTACACGGAAGGTAAACTATAAAATAAAAAGCACTGCTTTAAAAGGATGCTAGATGCTATGGAGTGCACTGTGCTTTGATTCAAAACAGGGTACATCTGGATGCTTCCTTTTCCTTTACAGAAGCCTTTTGGGGGATTTACATTGACATAAGGGCCTGCAATCCAGCGCCCACTGAAAACCTCCAGTGCCAAACTGGATGAAACATAAATCAGTCCTGGGAGCTGCAAGTACAGCCCAAGACCTCTCAATTTCAGGGAAGGGTCAGACTGCCCAGTCCTTCAGCAGATGCCAGCATACCTTGAAAATGACAAATAAATAAATGTAAAACATGATATCTGAAACTCATTTCCTCTCCTATGGCATGTCAGGGCCTACTTTAGCATTTGGTTTCTCTTGGAAAAAGGAAACATCACAAGCATTAATGCTGGATAAGAGATGTTGCTCCTTATCTCATTGCAAGCATTTGTGAGATGAGAAGCAAGGAAGCTTCAAATCATGTGTTCGCAACTACAGAGAAAAGACATTTATTTTCCATATAATTCGCAAGTCTGTGCTTCTGATCTGTTCTTTCAAACCATCTTTCCTAAATCAGCAGAACTATTTACCAAAGACTGAACTACTTGCAAGCAGGTGTTTTTAATCAGATCAGTCAACAATCTTGACTTGTGCGTGCTGACAATTGTTATAGAGAGAAAAATCTGAAAACCTGTTCACCATCAAAAAAAAATTGGGGCTGTATTTCTCCTCCATTAAAGTATTTAATTTCACAACTGTGTTTCTCTCTAACACCCTTTATTTTTAATAAGAGTTTACTTTGGACAGTTGGAAAAACATGATAATAGTAATAATACACTCCACAAAAGGAAAATTACAACCTCCTTTTCCTGTACAAATTCATCTGTATTTCCTTAAACAAGGAAACTTATTAATTCTCTTATTGTGCAGATATTTAGGACTAGTCTTACAATAATTATCTCACCTTCTTTTAATGCTCAAAGAGCTTCAGAACACATCACTGTGATGCAGTAGGGAGGACTACAGCGCTTCTGTTAGCATCATCCAGTAGCAGTTATATCCTTCCATATTACATGGTGGTATTGGGATGCAGCTGTTTCTTGGGCAACCTGCTTCCTGCACCTCCATTCAAACAATGGCTATGCCTAGTAATAATGTGCTATTTTTCACTTTGTATTAACTTAGAATATTACAGGTCTCCTGTGCATGTTAAAAATAGGCAGTAAGCAACCTCTAAACTACAAATATGAAAATGGAGGTGAAATGATTGAAAGATTACCTACTGATAAGTTTGATAAGGCAACAGTAATTTAGTTTTACATCTATACATAAGATGACTTTCCATACTCAATTATTTTTTGAAACATCCAGGCAACCTCCATGTTAGGCTTGCTCTACTCATCCCAGTAGTGAAATATGCCTGACTTGTAGCCCACTAATCTCGAACTACATTGCCACTAACTGCTGTAAACCTGAATTCAAAACACCTTTGCTGCTTTAATCCATCATCCCTTTTGTCAGAATTTAGAATTTCAGTTATTCACCTACATTTTCAGTAGAAGTTCTGGAGAGTACGATAACTCAGAAGTAATCAAGGCAACGTGCAGTGGGTGTGAGAACATCAGTGGTTTAGTTCAGATTTGTACTAGTTCTCAAAAAGCAAATTATCCCAATCATCTGCACTTACCCTGCTTTGGATCACATTGCAGAACAGTCTGAGGACAAGGGAACCAGGCTCCTGTCTGATGCAAGTAAGACAGAAGCCAGGCTCCAGGACTGCACCCAGCGTACTCCAGCCTGCATGGGCATTCAGTGCACAGGACTGGACTAGAACTAATCAAAAGTCAAATATGTACAATGAGAGTATCAGCTCCTCACCACAAACTAGAAACCCACTAGTACTGGTACACGCTCTAACAACAGCTGGATTAAATATTGAAGAATCTTTTATTCACATAAAGAGATATTGATCTTAATGACAATTTTTGCAATTGCAGTCCCACAAAACCATAAGCTCAGTATTTAGTTTAGCTATTGGGCCATAGTTTAAAAGGTCAACAAAAACCTGATACTTAAATTCAGGCTCAAACCCCCTTATTTAGTTGCCCCAGTAAAGAAGAGTTATGTTAAGAAGCGCTTAGCATCTGCCAGCTCCTCTCAGTTGAAAGCAATGAGAATACTGCACAGTGCAGCACATTTGAAAAATCATTTTGCCAATTTGGAGGACAAAACACATATGTTAGACTCAAATTCAAATCTTTCATTTTGAAGAGATCTTGGCCTGACATTCTAGTGCTGTCTATTCTGTTATGTAATAATTTTTTTTTGAACACATCACTGTTTCTCCAACTATCAGTAATTTACAAGGTTAATCCCCAAAAAACACATTAATCCATCTCTTCGTATTCAGAGGTATACATCTGCACCCATAGACTGTCATGTCCACCATTAAAGGCAGTAACATAAAACTGAAATGCAGCATTTCTTTAAAGGATAAAGTTTATAAGACTCAATACAGTGAAACCTGTCAGCACCTCCTCAACTTACTAAATCAAGAACCAGACCAGGAGTGAGAGACAACTACTACAGTCAAGGGAAAAGAAGAGACATCAGAATAAGGCCACCTCTGAGGAAATTTGGCAACAGCACTGGAAGTGAGGACAGCAGCCTTCCTCAAGGCCCACAGGGAACACACTGTGCAAATTAATGAAGAATTATAAATTACATTAAGCTAACAAAAAAACCCAAACAAACTGTCTTAGAGCCAAACCGAAAACGCCTTCTTATAGAATATCACCTCCAAATATCTTTTTGAGGTTATTATTAAGAACTATGTATTGAATGCTACCTTTCCTGTGTTTAATAGTTTCATTTAGGTCTGTCACCTAAGACTTAGTACAGTCCTCTTTTGATGTGTCAGTCTCCTCAGAACTGACCAGGTTATACTGGTAGAAGTATGGAACAATTTTCTTTCTCCCATGCTTTGTAGTACCAACGATTTCACTTGGTCTCTCTGAAGCCTGTCACATATGCAATAGGCCGAAGGTCATTATTTAAAACAGAATTCTACTCATTTTTTTGTGCATCTTGGAAAACACAATGCTTGCACCCGACTTCAGCAGGGTTCCAGAGTATTGTAAGAGCTCACCCATCACACAGAGCTCACCACCTCCTTCAAACTTGGTTGCAGCAGAACCACAAGAGTACATCCAAGAGCTTAACCACCTCATGCCAATGAGATCAGTTTTGTAATACAGTTGCTCTGATCATATTTGTTCTGTTGTGATTTTGCCTCTATATGAGACTTAATTCAGGAATTACATAGAACGCACATTCAGAATGGCACAGTCCCAGAAAAGAATGGTCAGATTTTCCCTTACTAGCAATCCTATATGCCATAGTGTAAGAAACAGAAGCTGGCCGAGAACAGCGATTAATTTGCAACAATGCATTTTTCTAGACAGTGGCTAGCTTTTCAAAAAGATGCTTCTTTACTGCATATACAGGATCTAGTGCTGGGTGACAGCACACATATCAATGATGTATCTACCAAACCACAGACAAATGCGATTAGAGTGTTTGGCTAGAGGTACTCAAGCGAGTTTCCAACAGGCAATGTGACAGCTACTTCCTCTCCCTAACATGTAAAAAATTTGGCATGTTTCACAGATTCTAAAGCTTTGTTCTCTATTTCTACTGCACTAGGTTCCTGTGGAACAAATTAATGCCACTAATTCTGTTAAGTTAAAGAGAAAAAAACAATAGCGGATGAGAAAAAACCCCAAGAGTTCATTAAAAATTATATTAGATAACATAAAACATGCATATCTTCAATAAGTACTAATTCTTCATGTCTAGACAATTACAGCACATAGCAGAGCTCCAGTGACTCACATTACCTTCAATATATCTTCTACTGCACTTTCAGCTTACATCCGGAGTTCACACCACTGAGCTTTCACCACCTGATATTAACCATCTTTTCCCTTTATAACTAACAGAAAGAGAAACGTACCTCTCCACAATGACTTAGACCTTAGATAGACTGAACTACCTTTAGGTAACGTTTACCTCTACTTATTACATTACTTAGGCACTATGAGTCTGGGCCACACAAATCCAGGCTCAAATTGTTATTTAACAAAGTCATATGTATTCAAAAGAAGATAAGTCTCTATTGCTTTCCACATATTTTTCATACTTTTACTAGGTAACCTGCCATTGTTCATATTATGGTCTCAAAACCAAAGACAAGAAAGCCAATAAGAAAAACAATTATGTGTAGGTTTCCCACTTAAAGTTATACACATCAGATGTGAATGAAAGAATTTCAGAAGACATTATTAGTTAAACAAGGGTTGATTGTGAAGAACAAAAAATTTGTAACAGCTAGTGCCTCATGCTCAGTATTAATAAAATTTTGCCCACTAAGCTTTCTGCTGACTAAAATCGAAGTAGAAAAGCCAGGCTGTGTAGGTGGGATGGACCCAAGCAGTGGCAGTAACACAACTGCACATAAAGTTTAAAACAAAGTGGGTCGTCTTCTTCAATTTCCTTCTCCTTATTTTGGGAGAATCATGATCAATATAGCATGGGAACATAAAAACGGCCATACTGGGTGGCCCAAATATCCATCTAGTCCAATATTCAATGATCAACAGTAGATAAATAAGGTATAAGTACAAGAATGTAGTCACACTTCTACAAGGCACTTAACTAGAAGTTCCTTCTCCTTGCCTTTTGCCAAGACAGTTAGCACTGATCAAAGTAGTTCAGTAATTCACAAAGCAAAGAAATATATTTCCTAAATAGAAAACATTTTTTCAAACACACACACAATATATACAAATAACATCACCCATGTATAACATGTGCCATATAGGTACATTTTTATATGCTATAGAAAACACATTTTTCTTTAAACATGATTTCTTACACATCCAATTATTGTTTAATGAATATGACTAAACATTGTTTAAAAAGATGGTACTGTTCCTCTTTCTTAGTAAGCTAATACGTAAAACTATATTTTTTCTGTGAATGTTCCTAGTCTATAAAAAACCATGAGCAAACAACTTGCCTGTGGTCAAGAGGATGTTCAAAAAGAACATCAAGACTATTTTTTCTCACAGAAAAAACAGACACATTTTGAACAGAAAATTTAAAGTAAAACTGTTGCACAAACGTGACATGGCATACGTTACCTAACTGGTTTTGATCCAGTGTCTGCAACTATGCCAACTGGTATCTCCTGAAAGTTTAGATGGAAAACTACCAATAATCAGTAAAGAAACAAACAAATAGCAAGGGAAAAGACAAAGTATTTTCAAAATACACCTTCAGAAGTAGCGTACGGCAGCTGAGAGAGGATACCTTAGGAAGACATTCAGAAACGGTTCTCACAACTCTGCCGTCACAACCCCAACCCTTCCTTTGCGTTCTCCTGCTCCTGCTGAGGGAATCCGTACACGGCAACAGCCATGTTCCCTCTAAGCCCAAAGTCTCCTCACCCATACCCAACATAATTTCTCTAAAATGCAAATGACTGCAGCCCCTTCTGGGCCTTCCTTCCTGTGTGAGACGAGCTGGCGCCATCTCTGAAGACTTGTGTTCCACCCTTCAAGGGCTGTGAATGCAATGATTTCTCAGAGCAATCCAACTTTTTTGAACAGTGAAACAGCAAAATGCTATCAGCTCTCACCAACCCTCGCTTCTGGGAAGACACATAGGAATGACCGAAAGCTGAGGAAGTTGAAGAGGGTTGTGGAATCATGCTGCAATGCCCGATGTAAGGAGACTGAAACTTAAATGGCTGTAAGACTACCAGGATTTTGGAAAGCACTGGAACAGAAATTCACTCTGTTCACTCAGAAGGGTTCACTTAAAATAGGTGTTAAGACTAGGGAAAAGGAAGCCTGTAGTAGAGGCAGACATGCAATGTCCAAGATCAGAGAGCGGAAAAATCACAGCTAATAGAGGAGTAAGGTGGACTTAATGTTAGTAAACATTTTAAAATTATTGTGATTTTCCTGAGGATATGAGCGACAAGAAAAAAGGATTTGCTGCACGGGGGTGTGGGGAAAATGTAGGATTTAGAAGACAAGTGCTCACACTAGTTCAAGGAAATTAACAGAGAAAAGCTGTTGGTTTATGGTGTCTCCTTTGTCTAAGGACATTAAGGGCCGGGTGCAGCCAAATGAGGACCTGCTTTAAAATTCAGTGTCTGGTAGAAAAATGGGCAGCAGGGCCTGGAGAAAATCATTACTGTGTGACCAAGGTGTATCAGATCACCACCCATGGCAGAGAGGAGCCTCAGAAACACATACCACAACACTGGGGTAAAGACAGAAGCTTAAAGCCTAGGAAGGATAAAATTTAACAAATACCCCAGATTTTTTGAGGTGTTTTTTAAATCTGGAATTCAATAGGCAAATAAATTATTTGCATCATCGCACTACTAACTGCAGCAAGACTAATTTTACTAAGCACCAGAGAGAGACAGGATAAAGACCTGTCATCATCTCCTTTCTAAGTCAATGGGTAAACATCCCTGGTTTCAAAAGAACCAGGTCCTGTGCCATTCTTTCCTGCCCAGTCTTTCTCACACTACGGGCTTTGAAGATGCATGTTAAAGGGAAGCCACAGCCAAAACAAACTCCAAGCACCACATCTAATTACACGGAGAAGTAAGCCACTAAAGAATGATCTGTGAAAGATATTAAAAAATCATCTATAATCACAAAAGGAAAAGTCATCTGAGCAGTCTCAACACAGATCCAGGGAAAAATATCCAGGCCTTTGAATACTTAATATGAGCCAACAAAAACCAGGCTATTTTTTATTTAAGGCACCATCTATCGTATCCCATCTGAAATATGATGACATATCCATGTAGTTTTTCTTTTAAGATTCACAACACCACCAGCTATGAAGACAAAAATATACAGAATCTAAGCCAGAACAGAGAAGACTACCTCAGATGCAGGTAGCAGATCACTGATTTTGAGTTGTGCAAGTCTCAGGCATGAGATTCAACTCCAGGATAGTGAATAGCAGCACAATTAGCAATGTTACCTCTCAAATACTTCTCCCATTAGAATTAGACAAATCTACATTGTCACAGAGCAACAAACGGGCCTCTAGTCTTACTTATAAAGAAATGAAAAATTTTTTTTTGTTTTTTTTTTTTTTTTAATTCTCACATAGTAATGCATATACCAGGCATCTTATCAAGAAAGTGAAGAAAGAGCTCTCCAAGAAATGAGAGAAAGGCAGGACTCATTTTTTCTCATGAAAATGTTTCTTCAATATTTTCCACTTGCACACACCAAAATGATGCAGAAGTGACCTGCCTCTCTAAAACTTGAAAAGAAAGAAGCCTTAGCGCAATTGTATATTTTTACACTTTTAATCTTACCCTTAAACAAGACTGAATTGAGCATAACCGCACTGAAGGTCAGCTTCTATACTGACATATCAAATTTCAAGCCAACAGCTCTTTTATTTAAAATATGTTAGATAAAAAGGTAATATGCTCTCTGTAAGAGTTCCCTTGAGGTTAGAAGAACCAATAAATTAACTGTTACCATATGTTTGGCTCCTTTTGGCAAAATTCAGTAACAAAACACTGCCAAACCTCTTTTGGCAGGTAATAATATTTGGTAGCTTATAGTACAACTTGGGAAAAAAGGAAACTGGACAGAAAGCTTGGAAATTTAGCAGAAGAAACTGCATTTCTATCCTTGTATAGTTAGCTATATGCCGTTGAAGGAAAAATTCTAAGGAAGTCAACTCTATGGGTCTGATCTATAATAAGCAGCTGCCTCCTCAAAAAGAGCTCTATCAAATGCAAACCCAAACACTCCAGCTAGTGCAGTAATGCAAATATTCTGCATGTTTTTCTTAAACAATGCTAGATATGTACGATCTATTTTGCAAATGAGAAGTTTTGTAAAATTAGTGTTCCAAAGTGTTAAAATGCGTATTATCAGTGCTTTCATTACAGTGGGTTTATTTCATTATAAATGAGCAAAGTCTAGGCTTATTTGCAATGCCGTGTTCTTAAGTTTCACTTATGTTAAAATTAAATATTTCCCCCCCGTCATCTTTTATACCTACATAATTGAGAATAGAACGTGACAGATAAAAACCCTTTAACACTACACTTCTAATTATAGACATAGGATATGAAATTCTGGGTATTTTAAGGACATCTATTACAGACTTTTTTATAATTCCAGTTAAACAGGTGGAGGCAAACCTAGCTGGTCCCATTCCTTCACCAAGACAAGCAGGACTTGCGCTGTAAGGTCACAGTTATATGAAATCAATGCTTTTTCAGATATGAAAATGTCCATTTAATTTTATTTTTGTAATCATCTATGATAGCATACTGTAAATTAATTATTATTCTCATTTCCAATATAATTAATATAGCCTGTTGTTCATGCCATGACGGTTTGCACATACAGGAAAAACAGACACTTAAAAATTCCATATTTCTTTAATCAATTGCATCATCCCATTAAATCCTAATTTTTATGTACATAAATCACTTGCTATTCAGCTTAGAGTTCCACACACACATCTGGCAAGCAGTTTGAAGCAGGTTGACAGGTATAGGCCAGACATTTCACTTCTTAAAGTCATGTTATTGCATGGTTAATCCTATATTTGCATTAGTTTGATTACAAGCACTTACAGGTAAAAGTAATCCTAAAGTGTAGGTCTAAAGATTATAATTTAAGCTTCTGGAAGGTTTTTCCAGAAGAAAAATATTTTTGCTACTCTACGGATGCTTGCCTCATGCAGCCATTTGGGATTTTATTAATAATCTTCTCATCACTGTATTCATCTTCTGATTCCTAATTTTTTATTTTAAGTAAGGCAATTTCTGTGAAGACTTGACACTGAAATCAGAGACTTCATTACCCTGCAAAACACATCCCCAGTTCAAAGTATTTAAGAGGGTTAAACAAAATGCAAACATTTAATGCAACATTAAGCATGTGAAATAAAAACTTGATTGCCTAAAGAAAGCATGCTATGCTGTTACCCTGGTGACAGGTTAAAAAAAGGATTGTGAGCCGAATGGCTGTATGATATGAAATTAAAATGTTTCACATTGAACAATCCAAAATGAATTGGGAAAGGTTAGAGCAGAGGAGAGAGAAATCAATTCTCCAATGGCAATGGTGAATGGAAGTGAAGTCTGAATAGGATTTGCCAGTGGGGTGCAACAGCTGCCAAATATCCTGCAGCCAAAGAATTACAATAATACTGATGAAGTGTGCAAGAGCTTTTGGAATCATTGCAGGGAACAGAGAAATACTCCTACAATAATGAGGCCATTCTGTGTCCCATCCCACTTTCGCAGTTGAATCAAAGGAAAAAGAAACGGTTGAAAATTGTAATACTCAATAACAAAGGTATAAATGAATTATCTATCCCTTCAATCAGTATCTTATATTTAACTACAGCCTTTGTGAACCATGAATGAAGCAAGCGTGCTAAAGAATGGATAAATCAAGACACATACATGTAAAAGTATGCAGACAATATTGAATGAGAGACTTTTTCTTCCCATATATTTTGTTGACAACGCTTCTACAGCAACAGCATCCAGAATAAGCTATACACTACACAAACAAACAGCAGGACACAACCGGTGCCTCAAGGAACTTTACAAGGTAAGGTCCTGATGTTCATGCTTATCTTTTTTATGTTAATAATCCTAGGAAAGAAACATCAGTAAAACTTCTCACATGAATACAGTTACACATGCATTTACTGAGCTTAGAGTCCCCCTAAGTCAAGAAAAACTTCGCCCTTCCATAAAAACCTCCAACACAACTTCATTTCTGCTCTTCGATACTCCAAATTAAATATACAGATGTAGAGGAAAAACTATACTAAAAATAGCTGTAAAACGACCAGGGAGCACGTGGAGATTAGCACGCACCTTGTTAGCTCTACGGTTTCATGCATACGCTTTTTACACACAGACAAATATTAAAGAACAGGTTTAGGAGGTGTAAACCTGCATGAGAGGAAAGAATTGTGGGGCTTATAAAAGGGATCAAGGTAAAGGAAAGAGAGAGAGGTCTTGCAGTAACGAGAGGATCTTGCAGAAGAAGAGGTCATAAGCAAAGCACGGCTGAGAAAAGGGCCAGATTCACAACTAAAAAGGGCCAGGAATATGGCAGCACAACACAAAATGTTCACGTGTGTATACTATGTAAATTCAAGTTTCAACATTAAGTGAACAGTAGCCACTGAAGCTATAAAGCTCCTACAGCAGCTGCTGTTTTCCCAACAGACATGTTGAAAAATAAAAAATAAACATAGGGACTTAGCCAGGTCCATTTACTTTAGTGGACGGCTTTCCCACCAGCAATCACCTCAGCAAGATGCATGCCATTGCTCTGGGGATCTTCCCAAGAGATACTCAGCAAGGTTCAAACTTTTCATAATGATCTCATAATGGTTATCAACTCTAAAGATTGAGCAAGCATGGATTCCTGAGTGCCCAGGACACCTTTTTCCCTACAAATGAAGAGATGACAGGCTATGAAAATTTCCTGTAACCAACCATTCTGTTTCTGGAATATATGTTCATGAATCATATGAAATGATGGCTCTGTTTTCAAATGACTATACAAATACCTTATATTATTCATGTTATCAGTTCTGATTCCATTAATTTAATCCAATCAAAGAAAGAAATATGATACATACATTCTGTAGAAATAGTCATAAATGCTACCTTGAAATGTCCCATTTCAACATTTATATTTTACATAAAAGTTCATTTTCACTGGCCAAAAATACCTGTTTCATATATTTGCATCTACTTGTTTGTCTATAGCACACATAATCCTCTTTGCGTAATAAGCAACGGAACAATGTAGAAGGGTAAATAATACCAGATTTTAAAGATAGCTAGAATATCATATAGGGCAGCTGGTTTAGCAGTAATTAAGCAAGATTAAAAAAAAAAAAAAAAAAAGAAGTAATTATTTATGAGAGGTCAAAAGAACAACATTAAGTAACACCTAAAGAGACCAGAGAGGATTGCCACAATCAGAAGAGCTCATTATAAACAAGGATATCAAACGAAAAAAGGGACAACAGAGTCTTAGTACCTTGCTAGTCTATGGGGAAAGAAAAAACCCACACAGTGGAATAACGGTCTGAAGCTGCAGTAGTTACATAAACATATGGAGGACTTTCAAAGGCATGACAGTAAATCATGAAAAGAATGCTCGACTTGTTGACCAGGGGACCAGAACAGTCAGGATAAGACAGTGCTATTTTCATGAGCTAAGGATGACTGCATAACTCCAAAGCGAGGGAGTGAAGAAAGCCACAAGTGGGCTGGACTTAGTCATCCTTCCCAAACGAAAACAAAGCGGTTTATCTTTATATCACACTAGAGGGTATTTGTAGGGTAATGCAAAGTATAAATATTTAGCTGCACTTGCAATAACTGTTCATGTTGTTATTGCGGTTCTAGGAGGGGGGGAAATAAAAATTACGTAATGCAATTGATACAATTCAGCGGTGCCTGTGACTGTGCTGCAAGAAAGAACTCTCCCTCTTTCCAAGCGGCCAGTTCGGATGACTCCAGTGAATTTTCCTGACATCATCTTCCTTCTTCTTAAAATTAATGTAACATAACCTTATTTTGTGCTGCTCCAGCAGTGCAGGAGCGCCAGAGAGCTCTCCTATTGGGCAGCTGACCACCCTTCCATATGGGGAAGCCCTAGGCTGGCAAAGAGCTGGCTCCCTCCCAGACTCCAGCAGGGTAATAGGTGTAGTCTGTGTGAAAGCAGGCATGCCTGAGAGGCGCGGGGCTCCGCTGCTCTCTGAGCACTTCCCTCGCTGTCCTCATCACGCAATGGCAAGGCAAAGCAGGCATCCGAACCACCATTGCTAAGTGCACCTGAGGATTTACGTCAGTGCATCTGTACCAAATCAACGTAGACACAAGCCTACAATGACTCATTAAATAAAAAGCTAAATATATCCATTTCTGTTCTTGCGGTTCACCAGCTGTGTTATGCCCACTGCACCAGACCCTTGGATTTTCAGAATTTTAAAACATATAAAAATTCAGCCCAGCTATTTCAGAACTTGACAAAAACTTGCTTGTATTTTATCTGTAATTTCTCACTATACACTCACCCTTCCTGTGAAAGTATTATTTTTATGCTTAGAAAGCATCATCCGTTTTAGGTCTCAAAATACTTTATACTTGTTGATAAATAAGTACTTATAAAACCTCAATAATACAGTAAAGTATTAAGGCCGTTTTTTCTTTTTGTAAACTGAGGCCCAATCCAACTGACTTCTGTAAGGTCCCACAAGAACAGTTAGGAGTTTAACTCAAGACTCCCTAATCCCAGCCTTCTGTATTAAAAACACACGAGCAAGAAAAACCTTTAGATTTTTTGCTAGCAGTATAAAACATTTTCCAGTGTGTTACCATCTTTTTGCATGTAATATCAGGTAATATGGGCATGCAGCCTCACTGTTTTTTTCCAAGTCATAAATGATGAAAGGGTAAAACCCATAGAAAAATTAGGAAAATACACTTAGCAGCCAACACAAGCAACCCATAGGAAGTGCTGTAGGCAATTGGGTTTAGAAGTATAAACATCACATTAGTAGACCCATGAGAAAGCATGATGTAGCCACACCTGGAGAGTCACTCTCCTATTCCCCTCCCAACCCACTAATGAAAACAAGTCTGAAGCCAAAATGCGAAGATTCAACTGTACAACATCATTTCTGGTCTCAAAGGCTAACTACATCAAACAGACATAAAATAAGCTGGATTCACTTCAGCCAAAATATGTTTCCACTAGAAACAAGATCGAGGTCTGTCTAGAAGACCTTCGGATTTTACTAGATGCTGTAAATCTGTTCAGCAGCTGTGGGTGGCACCAGTTTCACAATAAACTGGACTATGGAGTAAGTAGGAAAAGTCCTAGGTAAAATAACTGAAAGCTGAACAATAAAACAATCATCAATCATTCATGGCTCTTTCCTGTAGGAAACATGTGCCCCTATTATCTGGATATCACAGTAAAATATTCACATTAGTATCTGGCTCGCAAAATACCAAGCATTTTCTTTTTTTTTTTAAAAAAAAAAAACACCACACCCCACAACAACCTTTTCCCCCAAGAAAACTGGTTAAATAACCACCAGTTAAATTAAAAAAACCAGAAAATGCTCTAAATATTAGATTGCATAGCAAAAGTAAATGTCTATATTCCTGTTATTCCTGTACCTCTGAGCATGCACAGGTCTCCAGCAGCTGTTCTCGCTAAAGGTTGGCAAATTAATCCTAGGAGACTGTTGGTGAAGCCAGGGGCACATAGCAATGCAAATTGTGGAAACTCACCTGTGGATGCTCCACCCAAATCATAATACAATTTATTCTAACACAGGAAAGCCAAACCAGCCTTCAGCTTGTGGCCCGTATTAACCTCAACACCACACAAACCACTGCAACAAAGAATCCCACTACGGGGGTCACATCTAATTGAAACTAGCTGAAGAAAGTTGAGTGTTTGATCCTAATGAGGCAATAGCTCGCTGATCATCAGAGTGCGTTCCAGCAAGAACCTTACAGTTGATGATTCATTCACCCAGGGGATTGCAAAATGCGTATTTTCCAGTCACATCCCTGCAAATGTCATCAACGGTAGAGGAGAACCCCCCTCATGAGGCTGCTACTAGTCTGATCTGTGGCACAGAGCTAAGGCCCACCTCTGCATCCCTGTTACGAGCCATCCTCTGCTCATCTCCTCCTCCTTGCTACACATTACCACCCTTCTAGCTCTTGCAGAATAATTTCACATCATAAGTACTTAACCTGGTTCTGTCAGGATGATCTGAAGTAAAGCATTACTAACTGTTTCTAGGCCAATATGGGTCCTTTTAGCAGAACCAGAGTAGAAAGCAACTACACGCAAAAATCACACCTGCATATGTGGAGGAGGAGGAGGGAAAAGGCAGAGACCAAGGGAGGAGCAGGCTGGGACAACAATTCCTTAATCTGGCTCGGCTCCATTTCATCTGATCACAGTCTCAGTAGCACCACTAGTGAAAGGTGGAGCTTCTGTGAAGACTTCCAAGCATGGTTCTTTCTATCTATCTATCTATCCGGCTAGAATAACAATCCCCAGCTTGGGTTGAATAAATCATGGGGGGAAAAAAGGGAACTCTAAATACCCCTGCAGTTGTGAAAAGAATGCATATTATACACATGGCTCCCAAAAGGGAAAAGAAAACAAACCAAAACCAAAGATAAGCATATAACTCAAGTTCAGCAAAAAAAAGGTCTATTTGGCAGCTGTGACAAGTTTAGAAGAAATAATGCATGATTTCAAAATACTACTTTTCAGTGCAATTCCTCACACAAAAATTCCCTAATTGCTTTCAGTGCATGCAAAAGAAAAAATGCTGTTAATGTAAATAGTGCCAGAGCCCTGAAATTTTGAAGATGATCCTCAACATGGAGATGTAGTTTTCCAAACAATCAGGAGAACGTTATGGATCAACTCTGGAACGTGCACTCTGTTTAACCCACTTACATCCTCCAACACGGATTTAAAATCCACACAGACTCCAAACACCCAATTCTGCCACAGTGAACCACATCCAAGATTACAACTGGCCTTTTTGATTTTCTGCCAGAAGCACAGGTTCCTACTCTGCACTTTTTATTTACTAATATTTTTCAAACAGATTGCAGTCATACCAATAAAGACGTGCTTTCTATGGCCACAATCCTGCTGCCTAAGAAGTACCCATGACATGGAACACCTTCAAAAACAAGTCAGATGCAGTTTGGGTAAGTTAAGGAGATGCTGTGAGGGATCCTTGATGGGACTGCAGTAACTTGTATGCTCCACAGTCCTCAGTCCCCTCTAGAGGGAGTCCCCCAGCTGCTCTAAGGAGTGGAGAACACCGTCCAGGACTCTACACAATCCTTTGACCTCATTCTGCTTTTGTTTCTTTGACTTTTCCTCTGAAGGAGCTGCATGATTTTGGGGAAGGGGTATCATTATCAGGTTTGGATTTCTTCAGAAGTTACATACCAGTAAGCCTTTTGCATGAACCTCATCCTTATTTGGCCTCAAACTGGCAGCTCTACTATCACTAAGACAAGTAGTTCTAACAATGTATGTGGATTGAAACAATGACCTATTCACCAAGAACCACATTCAGGCATCATTCTGAGAAAATTTCAAGGCTCAACTGCTGAAGGATTTATTTGAGAGCTGCGTATGTCACAACAGACAGAAAAGATCATCCTTTGAAAGCTGAGCTGAACATAAGTACACCCCCTCATGGCAAGAGAAAGTGATCTTCCCTGTACTGAAAAGATTTGTTAGCTCCACCATTTAAAACCTGGAAAATCAGACCTTAGTCTAGTCTTACCAAGCACAAACTTCATGTGGTCAGGCTCTGCTGCCTTCTCTGCTCATGCTGGAATGAAGGGAGTTAGGTTAGAAAGACTCAAAAAAATAAGCTATTTTTTTTTCAAAGCAGGAATGTATTTGTTTCCCTGATGCAGCACAAAGACATGAATGACCATGCCTGACTGCTCAATGCAATGCTTTGTTTACATATTTGACATCTCTGTTAAAATAGTTGTATGTCTTTTTTTTATTAAGATACACAGATACCTAGTACTGAAAGAAAATACTTGCAACAGAAAAAAAGCATTAAAAGATTCTTCAACAATAGGACTCCTTTTCCTATTAGCAAGTAGGAACATTTTACAGGCCAGGGGAAAAAAAAAATCCCAAATCAGTGCAGTGAATGCAACACCAGTTTGAGGATCACTACTTAAATCAACAATTCCTATCCTTAATCTATGTACAAAGTAATCCATTACTTCTCTATAGCAGTACCAGACTAAACTTCCTACGTTGGCCAATAAAAACTACAATCAAGGCTCCTCCTCATTTTCCCTCATTCATCTTTTATTTAGGGAACAGTGGCCTGAGAGTGTCTGTTGTTCTCCTTATGCTATTTGCTATGGAGGATATAACTTGTGGAAGGAAATAAAAAGGTGCTTTACTTTCCCCTATAGGTGCATAAGGCAAGCAATGACCTAGCCCTACATGTGCTATATATTACAAAGCCGTTATGCCTGCTTTAAGTGTCTCTTTTTTTTTCTTTTTTTTTTTTAACACATATGGTATTATTTATCTTTGTGGGTACAAATAAAAATAAAGACTTCTTGAAACCACATTTGATTTATTCCTGACCACTGTAAAATCAGTAATAGAATACACTGTCAAACCACTGGCATGGAATGTGAATAATGTCTATCCTGCATTCTGACTTCCCCCTCTCTCACACAAACACACACACATGCAACTACATTAAAGAATGTGAGGCAAGAAGAGTCATGCTGAAGTTGGGATTCACTGTATGCAGCCGTTGCAAACGCCAACTACCCAAGCAAGGTTCACAAATTCAATTGTTCGAATAGAAGGTCTCAAGGCATTGACAATGATGGGCCAGAGGGCAACGAAAGCTGGAAACATCCTAGAGGAAAAAAGCGTACTGTTCCAAAAAGCCAAAGTGAATTAGTATTTTGACACAAGGTACTGCAATGGCTGGCCAATTAATAGTACTACCGAGGTTACTAGCAGCTACTAATGAGGGAGTCGGGGAACAAAAGCACCAAGAAAACATACTTAAAGCAAGGTGCTGACTCTTCCAGCATTTACCAGTCAGAAAGTATCTTCAGAATTAGACCCTAAACTATTAAGGTTCTTCATCAAGGTAGCGAATTGCTCATGAATCCACAATATTTTAAAAGCTCTGTAGCTGAATATTCATATTATCCCAAAGTGCTTAGATCACTTCAAATGGGCACATGGGAAATTTGTGATGCTCAATTTGTGGTTAGTTACTAATGCAGCAACATTTTGCATTAATGAAACTCCTGATGTGCATTAATTACTGTACTGGCTTGTAACACATTTTTGTGCCTATTAGTTTGCTAATACGTAGAATAAAAATAATCATGTATGACTTGTGTGAGTAGGGAAGTGTAAGCCACAGCTCATTTGAATTTAGAAAAAACAGACTACATTAAGAAACCATGCAGTTTCTCACCAGTGTCTCTCGTGCATGAGAAGATGAGAAGATGAGAAGAAATGCATCAGCACATCTGAGTTCCTAGAAAAGAACTTACCTTGGAGTCCCTAGAAATCGCTGTGATCTCAGTTGTTCAGCCACGTACAAAGACGCTGCTGTTGCCAGTAGTTCTCTTCTTTCAAGATCTGTCAACTTGTGTCCTAGTTTTCAAAAAGCAGTTAAAAGAAAATTAGATACCAGAGACCAACACAGACACAAAAAGTAACAACTGCCAGTGAAGACACTGCTCAGTCCTTACACATGAAACCTACATTTTTTCCCCTAAATTAAGATGAGGCTCAGCATAGCAGACGCTCTGAGTTTCAGAGTTTAAATTGCATGTTTTCATACAGATCAGCCCTACTGCTAACACTGGTATATCTGTTAAAAACAATTTGACAACTGAAAGAAAAAGAACTGAATGATGCTGCAGCATCTTGTTTTCGTTACTGAAGTGTCACTGCTTGACATATTGTGCCTCATGCTGGTAAGGAATCCATCTGTACATTAGAACTTACTCAAGATATACAGCATTCTTTCTCAGTACTTTACCTTGCAAAGGCTACAGAACTTCCAGGCAAAAGGGATAACACAACAACATAAACCCCAGAAATAAATGTGCATAACACTACTTGTCAGACCTGGGTCATTTAGTGCCATTTGTGTAATCATTACTTTGTGATAGTGGAGTCAAAGTCATGTTTGGCACTTTTTAAGCAGAAAATGGCTCAAAGTAGCCTACAATCTGAAGGCAGGCAAGCTAATAAAGGTTTGGAGAAAAAGGTGGAAAGCAGGGCGATTGGAAGCAGGTTTTCTCCCAAGCTGGCCTTGTTCCAGAAAGTGAAGTTAATTAGAAATCCAATTGTCCATTCAGCAGGCTAAAAGACAGAGGTGACAGAACTTCGCCTGTCAGAACCCGCACAACACACATTTGGTACAAGAAGCTGGCAAACAGGCAGCCAAGACTGGTGTCAGCAGAGAAGTAGAAGAGTCAAAACTGACATGAGAGGGAGCAAAAAGACAAGTAGTCAGTCCATAAGACAGTGGCAGGAAGTTAAAGTTGACGTAGAAGAGGACAAGAAGTGCAAAGATGAATTGTCATGGAGAAAAAGAGGCAAACTTTATCCTCAGGAGAGAGATTTCGCACAGATGAAAGCAAGGGTATTTCAAAAGCCGGAGGAGAGGAAAAGGCAATAAATAAAGTTAAAAAAAAGATAAAGGTAAGACTGAAAGATTTAGCTGAATGCAGTTACAACACAGCTCTCAAAAAGTGCTTTATGCAGCTGCTGTCTGCCTCAGCAGACCTTCATGTGCACGTATCACAGCAAATGCCATCATCCATGGCAAGGACAAATTCACGTGAAGGGATGGGGGAAAATATGGGGAAGGGGTTCAGAGGGCTTTATCCCCCTGAGCAACTCTGCCCAGTGGGGCACGTTTGCTTCCAGTCCCGCAGCAGAGAAACAGCTACACCTTCTACAGTTCCCTTCTACACCTCGGTTTTCCCATCACCTCAGCGCTACTGCATGTAATGGTAACTCACATTCCCTGGCACTGGTCGCTAGCGAGTGACAATTTCTATCACTAGCATAAAATAAGACTAACGCGATCCTCAGGAAAACCCAGAATGCAGACCTCTGAAAAGGACTGGAGCAGACTTTACAGTAACAAGTGCACAATTTCAAAACAGGACGTCTTCTGCACAGGAGCCGTCCTTCCACTGGATAAAAAGGCTGCTTAGAGTCCACCTCAGCAATGCCATCATGCCACAGTGATGGAAACACACTCATTGCAGTCCCAGCAAACAGTACAAAGGCGCTGTCACAGGCAAAAAAAATGTAAATTTTAAAATAACAAAAGCCAGCAAATCTGCATCAATTTATTTTTAATTTAGTCCATATTAACATATTCTGGCTAAAGATTACTGCAACCTCCTTCATTCAGTGTTTATTTTTTATCTGCCTTGAAATGGAAACTATCTTTACTTTAACAAACGTGTGCAGAAACACAAATTTGGAAAGGTTGAGGAACTGGCTTGAGAAACAAACTTGATCTTTCCTTTGCCAGTTACTAGAAAAACTGATTGCAAAGCAAAAGTCAAAAAACACTGAACTTTTGTACTATTTGTGTATATATACATACACATATACGTGTATATATAAGCCCTTATATAATTATACAATGCAGTAACATCAACTATCTGGCTCTGAAACGTGCCAATTTTCCAGTTTTGGGGGGGTTTTGCCTCTTTTTTTTCTTTTTTTTTTCTTTTTTTTTTCTTTTTTTGTTACACACAGTGAAGAAGCTCTGAGATCCTTTTTCTAAAATGCTGTATCTAAAATTGGTGATTTGTTTACATGTCTCTGCTAAAGATACATCAGGAAATCCATTCTAAAACCTTCACTTTTCAGCCACCCTGCCTAACACCCATGACATGTCCATGTGACCAAAACTGCATGTTCCCACCTGCTCCAACACACACTGGTACTATCAACTCATAAAAAGGAGCAAGGTAAAACTAGAAGGATCCTAATTTGAAGGTTTTATTGCATGACCTTCATCTTGGATTAAATCAATAACTGCTTTTGCACTTGGTGTGCTGCAAAAACTATTTTCTCCCTGTATCTTCAATAAAAATCAAACGCCAAACAGTGAACAAAGGTCAATAATTTGAAACAGGTTAACAACCGATCAAGAGTTACAGTCACTTCTTCATTATCACAAACATGAAAAAGACGTTTATCCACTTTCTCTATTTGTCACTATCTGCATTAGTTGTGGCACAGACAGAAAAACAGTCATGACTGCCGTATTCAATGTGGGCAATTTGCATTTATTTTCCTAAGTCTCAGAGGTAATATAAACTGTTAGTAAGAACATACCAAAATTAGGGTTTGGTCTCTGGCAATAAAGATACAATCCTACCACAGAATGTCCTTAGCATAACTTTGGAGGCAGACCTCAGAAGCTTGATTAAAGGCTGCTTCCTAAGGATGGCAATTTACCTTTATTATACAAGACAGACTGCCTCAGTTCTCTGAACTCCAGCCCCATCTCCCTTGCCTTCTGCTCTTGCTCTGCTGCTCTGCTCAGCAGAATTTTAAGCAGTTTTAAAGTTAAACTTTCAATTACATTACTATATTTGGAAATACACAAATGCACCAGATAGCTATACCTTTGTTTCCCTTCAAGTCTTATTTCACCTTACAAGCTACCCCTCAGGATTTCAGTTGGATGTCTTGTATAAGTTAATATTCACCATCAATAAAGATGTAACAACACAGTCTTTCATGTTCACCATGCAGAAGATCGATGAGAAAAGTAACAAAGCTACCTCTGGGGCATTTGTCCAAGTGCTGCCTTGATAGGGAGTGAAACGAGTAAGTACCAAAGGTTGCCCAGCTTCCAACACGGGAAGTTCTGTCATTGCTCTTTCCTACTCTCATCACTGCAGACCCCTGGGCTACACGGAGATTTCATCTCCACCATAAAATGTAAATCAGCTCCCAAATCTTCTGCATTCTCACTATCATCGCTGAACTGAATTATACAGGGTGAACGTAAAACAGGATTAATGGCTATAAAATTAAGTCACAACTGAAGGAGTGGAAGCACTGTTGTTCGTATTATTTAAAACTAGACCGCATGCATCTATTACTACTAAATCACAGAACCCTGGTCGGAAGGAAGACAAGGAAAAACCGTTTCTCTCATTTCCCTGATGTTATGATTGCTTAAATCAATATTATCCCAGTTTCCCCCAAGCTGAGTCAAAAAGGTTCATGCAATTACTTTACATAACCAACTTCAAATTAAATTACATAAAAGGTAATTTTTCCCATAACATTCTCATTTGCATTTTGTCCTAGAAATGTGTTTCCTACTATCAATGATGGGGGGGGAGGGAAGGGGGCAATAAATAAATAAACAAGCCCTGGTTATGTGCCTGGGTCAGTTACTTAATACTTGAAAAGTGACTGTTTTCTGATTGGGAAGAATAAAAATTAAAAGCAAAATGTGTGAGATAGAAAGTACAATGCATAATTCAGATCCATAGCAATGCAGGCAATGTTTATATCATTCCTAGGTTCTGTTTTGGCTCGAGTTTTCACCCAATGGATTTTGAAGTTGACCATTACAGATGGTATGTACACCAAGCAGGCTGAGGCAGAAAAAGTTGCATGTTATTAGGGGTTTTAAAAGTCCAGCAGACCTTTGCTCCACCCAGATGGTCATGGTAAAAACCAGACAATATTGTCTGCGTATGTCTCAAACCATTCAGAACAGTGAAGATGTCTCTCAGAGAGCTTGTGATCACTTATAAGATGGATGCTATAGCATAAAGAAAGGAAACCTCTACTATTTTGAGTTATAAAGGGATTAGTGACAGACCAAGAAACACTTCTTGGTGTCACCTGTCAGAAAGAAGAAAGTCAAGCAAGCTATCTATTAAGTCAATTTTTATAATCCAGTAGCTTCATAAAATGAAGACAAAGATTAGATTCCAGTGTCGAGAAGATGAACAGAATTAACAGCAACCATCCTCTCCCTTCTAATAGTAACACAGGCAAGGGAAGCTGCATTCCCCTCTCCAACTAAATTTGAAAGTCATATCTACAGTCCCAATTCACCTAAAAAGCACTTTCATTCGTAACAGAATCATGGAGTGACTGAGGTTGAAGGGACCTTGGGAGGTCTTTAGTTTATTCAGTGTGCCCCCCCTCCCCACTGAGCAATCTCAACATCAAATTCAGACCAGTTTGTGCAGTCAGGTCTTGAAAACCTCCAATTTACATGTACCTCACTGAAGAGCCTGGTTCTGTCTTCTTGGGAACCCCCTCAGAGGTATGAGAAGGCTGCCAGTATGTCCACCCTACGCTTTCTTGTTTCCAGGCGAAACAAGCCTGATTTTCCCGGCCTCTCCTCATAGGTCCTCTGCTCCAACCCCAACACAACCCTGGTGGCTCTTCGTTAGACTTTGTGAAGTGTATTGACATCTTTCTTACACGTGTGAGGGTGTTCGAACTGGACACAGTATTCCAGGGGTGGTTTAATTAAGTGTTGAGTAAAGAGGACTAATCAATCCCTTCAGCCCACACAATTTTAACAAACACAATGTATCTAAAAGCCTTCCCCTCATACACACTCTCTGGAGCCAATACACAATTGCAGGAGAGAGAGGTGTTTCCTCTTTCTTCCCTTCTGTATCAGAAATCAGTTAACACAAAGGACTGTCCATCAGAACTTCTGCTCTTCCTCTCCACCCAAATGAGGTAAACGTGCTAGAAGAGGGGCAAGTAAAGGATTCTTTTTCCTTTTCCCCTGTGTTTTGGTATGGCTTTTGTGATAATCTCTTGGAAAATGCCTCATTTCTCATTTGCACAGGATGTCTCTCCCAAAGAGACTGATCAAGCATTTCAGATGTCATTTACTAACCAGGAAGAGTAGACCATTAAAAAAAAAAAAAAAAAACCCAAAACAAAACCTCAGCATTCAAACAGATATCCAGGAAAAGATGGATTAACTGTGAAACAGACTGAACCACAAAGAATGATCCAATGGGTAGGGTACTAACCTAAGGATCCTTGAATTTAATTTGTTTTTTGCCAACGACTCCTCTTAGGCCTTTGTGAAAATAGAGATACTTTCTGTGCCTATAAAATAGGGATAATCGATAGTATATTCCTTTCTCACCAGCCAGGTTAGGAAGTACAGAGGCATCCCAGGCTGCTTGGAAGCTGTAAAAGGACAGCTCATCTGACGATACCTAATAGTATGGACTACTCCTGCATGCTTGGTAAACATTTTTATTCTGTGAGCAATGTGCTTGGAGGCCACTCTAAGACAGATGTATTTGCATCATCTGACCTAATCAGTGTTGCTGCACCCACCCTCAGATCCGCGCTCCTCCCAAAACACGCATGTGTGCTCAGAGCAATAACCCACTCCAGCCGACCCACTGCCAGCCGGCACTGTAGCCGTCCATCCCTTGTACAGACAACAAAAGGGTATGACAGCAGCTGTTTCCCCACACTAATCATACCCTGAGCAAGGTTGGTTTCAGCACAGCAATATTTTAAAACAACTTGCAATAAACAAACTGCTTGTGTTAATGAATGCTTATTTAAAGAAGGGAAGAAAAAGAGTTAAACCCTAATCATGAAAATTACTACACATTGCTGTCCTAGATGTAATTTGAAGTGGGCATCACAGGTTAATGGAAAAGCTGCCAAGATATTTCTAATAATTAATTTTTTCTTAACTTACAGTAAAAGCCTCTAATAAAGGACTTATAATGAAACGCCTGAAAATGAGACTGGAAAACAAAGCATCTCTTATTTAACTTTAGTCTTACTTAAGAGTAAATATTTATATTTGAATAAAAATGCACATAAGAAATGGGCCAGTACTTCATGCAGTCACCAGAAAGAACACTGCTGACATTCATGACTTAACCATCACTGTAGACCAACTGTGGCAATTGTGTAGTTTACAAAAGAAACACACTGGATTGTGCTCGAGCATTAATACAGCACGCATCTTCATTGAAATTTTTTTATTTCTTAAGTTTTCCAGATTTAAAACACTTCTGGTATGGATTCCTACTGTTAACAACAGCACATATTTCTATGTATTTCCAAATCCACTTTGGCTACATATTGCTTTAATTTTTCAGATTATCCTAGATCTTTTTTTACAGCTACACGTCTTTTATAAACAATATTAAGATATATGATGCTATTTAATTTTCAAATCCTCCTAGCAAAGTTTACCCTTGGTATTTATGTAAAAAAGTTAGTTGAAATGAGTAGAGGACTTACATTGCATAAGTTAATTCACCTTTGTTTCTCTTGCTGAGCTTCTACCCACCATCTGCCCACCACCCTTGCTTGCCTTCAAGAGTTCCCATTAGAGTCTTTGCATTTGCAGAAATATTTTTCAATAGGTACTTAAAAAACTATCCTCTAATTCAACTCACTGATTTTTCTTTTTTTTAAGGCAGAAGGG
Organism: Pelecanus crispus; assembly: GCF_030463565.1. Classification (NCBI taxonomy): domain Eukaryota; kingdom Metazoa; phylum Chordata; class Aves; order Pelecaniformes; family Pelecanidae; genus Pelecanus; species Pelecanus crispus. The sequence goes on from NC_134643.1 coordinate 166,156,580, forward strand.
TCTGATCCAGAGCCAACTACATCATTAAAAGGGCTCTCAATTACTTCAGTGAGCTTTGAATCAGTACTCTTGACTTGAAATACAAATGCTTTGTAACAATGATGCCTGCATTTTTTTTTTATCATTAAGAAGTCTAATGCATGCTTGTATTTGATACATGGAAGGAGAAGAGCGAGACTTTTCATACAGCAGGAACAAAGTCCAGTCATTTCTCATGTGCCATTCATTAGTTTCTATTATGAACTGTCACTATATCTCGTGTCTTCTGGTGTCTAGAGCAAAAGCTTATCTTTAAGACTCTGTTAATAATACTCTGTTAATAATAATTACTGTTTACCTCAGACTGTGACACTAATCAGCCATTTGCATCAGTGTGTATGCGCACAAAAATACTACGTGCATATACAGTTCAAGTCAGATCACACCAAAAAATAAATTTCTTGTCATCCTGCAATTTGTGGACCAACAAGTAATTAACTCATTATATACAGGTTAACATTGCAATATAAAATATTAAAACAAGAATAAAAGAACAGAAGAACAAAAGAGAAGAGTGCCTTTCCATAGTCAAAAATACAGAGCCAGGGGTCTCCTCCTGGGTCAGCAAAACCTGTTCCAGCTTCTTACAAGTGACCAAGGGCCCCAACAGAAACATTATCACAAATAAGTGTAGAATGGTTTATGTTTTTATTGTTCCCAGTTGTGTGTGAGGTGAGGCTGCCTTTTCACAACATGGTATAAAAAATCTAACGTCTTGCATCCTCACCTTTCTCCTCCATTCCCTTCTCCCCATTCTTAGCCTGCCACTCACTTTGCACATCTGGTCCAGGTTCACCAGATTCCTTCATGAGCCAAGTCAACCCAAGAACTCTCAAAAAGCTACCCCAACAAAAGCAGCAACAACAAAAAACGCAGGTTTATGGCGGTTAAGGGAACTGAATCCACTGAGGAAAAGGACTGAGAAAAGTCCCAGAACCATCAAAGAGACAGGACGTGGGATTCTGTATTAAAGTGTCAGGGAAGGGAGACAGACCAGCTAATCAGCAGCACTGCACCTTCAGAGCAGATCAGAGTACCCTCAAGTCTACGCTGGCTGAAAGCCAGCTGAGTTACCTGAAGATTAGTTAAGCACATCTTAGCAAAGATGACAAAGGAACATTTGAGCTTCAGCCATCACAAACTTACTGCCACCCAAGGTGACTAACTCCGATTGCTTTGGTCGCAGTCAGGAGCCAACAGCAAGCTGGATGCATTACTCCCACGTGTAGGACTGTATCACGGAGTTGCGAATTACATCACAATACAAATGCGTTCTGGGGAATATTCTTTGCACCAAACTCACACACTGAGTCCTGAGGTAAGAGAAATCTGTTCTGCTCCTTAATGAGACTAGAATTTGGCAAGGTGCCAGCCATGTCCAGTGACTGCCAATCTGGCAGTGTCGTCTCCAAAGTGGGATGAGGATTCTGCCACATTGGATTAATGATGAATGGGGGAGAAAGGAATCTCCATGGGATTCATAAAGGACCCAGGAATGATGAGCTATAAACGTTGTCCTTTTTTTTTTTTTTTTTTTTTTCTTTTTTTAAATAAGGAAGAGATTCTGCCTGAGGAATGCCAGCTGAGGTGTGAGGCCTGTACAGGACTGAGTCTCTGACCACACAGGTCAAGAAAGCATCTACAGCAGATTGGCTGAGAGAAGACAACCTTTTAAAATTTGATCCTTGCGAAAGAAAACCTATCTATTTGTTTACTTACATTTCTCTATCAACTGTTGTTACACATTTTTGCAACTGAGTTGTTTGGGATGTTGCAAATAAACATTTGCATTTGTGTTTATGTTAACCTAGCGTATGAGTTAACAATTTCAAGGTGATGCCCATTACTGTGTGTATTAAAGCCACGTTACTGAAATACTCTGATAAAATGCCAGATCCTCCAGACATTGCTACAGTGAATACAAAGGGTGCCAAAGGGCGATTCTAAAGATGCTGCACAGTCACTGGAGAAGCAATAGTGTTGAGTAAAGAGAAATCTTATCTTCCATTAACAGTAGGAACACTGTCTGTAATGAAGCATAATAGCATGGTAGAGTTGAATTGATGTTTATTTTACATATTTCATATCACCTACACATTGTTTTTCTTGACTTTGGATGTACTTCATTTACTATTTTGTCACTACAAGCATGTATTTTGCCTTCTTGAAAGCAAAGAAAGTAACTGTTTCAATTACATTATGCATTATTTAAAAACTAATTGTGCGTATGCACAGATATGTTTGAGAAAGAAAAAAGTAAAGACTGATTGGGGAATGTGTCAGTCTATAAATATAAAAGAATAATAATCAGAAATAACACCTCTCAAGAAAAAAAAGAAATATTCTCAAATGGAACAAACCTTTAAAACCATCAGGATAGACTTCGGGAAGGAATTTAGTGCTGATGTCTCCTTGAACGAAGCGTGGATGGACGATCACTTCTCGTAGTAAAGAAATATTATGAGCCACACCTGAAAACAACAAATAATACAAAATCAGGTAAACATATAAATCACAGATTACAGTAGGAAACAACTTGTAAAAATACGAGCTTTTATCTTTGTAGTATAAATACTTGTTCACAACTTAGAGACCATCGAACTGATGTAATCAATGCAGTTTTGTTCCACTCCTGCCTCAAGATACCCTCCTTAAACACTTAGTTTAATTAAGAAGTAAACCTTCCAAACTTTCACCTCACCAAGCCTAATTCAAACACCTATTTAAGTCAATGACAGCACGCACAACCAAGAGACTTTTGGTTCAGTCCTAGCAGATGTAGGCAAGACCAGAGTCATCTCCTTGAAATGACAGATTAGTCATGACCATAAGTATCAGCCCAATTCCAGTGAACCCTGGTCCACCTTGTCATCCTGCCACCTTATATACACACGTTCCTGTGGAAGATATGTGTCATGTTACACTCCAATCACAGTAATGACAGACAGTAAAACGTTTTATCACTTACATATAATTTTATAACATTTTTGTCATTTGTAAGTCATAAAAGACTCCTGTGGAACTTACAAAACAAAGACATTTATTGCTTGCTCCGTATACACCTTCATCCAGCCTTGCCTGGCCCAATTCTTTTATTGAATGCCCTGTTCCCCCTTTAGCACCATTCCATGGCCCTGCTAGGCATATAGCCTCCCCACCCCCCCAAAAAAAACCCCAAAATTCTTTAATTAAAAGCTTGCTTATCATAGAGCCCTTATAGGGACCTTTGTCCTCTAATTTCTTTGAATATTATACTTTTTTGTTCCTTTTTTTCTGAATTTCTTCATCTCCTTTCATTCCACATCTCAGCCTGTCTCCTCTTTCTTTTTTTCGTATTTTAGTTTCCCTTCTTCTCCCCTGCTTTTTGTGCTAACAAAGACAACTTCTAACACAGTCTAAAGCTACGCACGTCAAAGGATGCTGCCAGTGTCAGTGCAGTACTTGCACACAAAGCTAAGTCCTCTCTGCCCCTTGCTCACAGATGAGTAAAAGGTTAACTTGTTTTCTCAGAGAGGAAAGGAATAAGCCATATCACATTTCCAGCGTAGGCTGGAAAAAACATAATCAGGAGTAGATGTCAGCACAAGATATGTACTCAGGATAGTTCACACTGGAAAAAGATTGCCTAGGGAAAGATTCTAGACTCAGTGAAAATGTTTCAAAACAGGTTACAGAAACACCTGTCGGGATGCAGATGTAGTTGGCATACCTTAGTTCGGGCAGTGAGACCAGATGACTTTCTGAAATCCTTCAAGCTTTATTTTTCTTTGAATTTAACATGATTGTGTAACTAAGTTAGTAACTTAATGCTAAACTGCACTTTGCCAGAAGTACTTGCAGTTTAGCATGAAACTTGATGGTCATTAAAATTCATTTCACTGAAATATTAAATACAAAGAAATCTTTCTAAGAGGTGAGAGAGGAAAGGAGGTACAAAAAATTCCCTGAGAAAAAAAATCCGCAGATAATTTATCTTCTGCATACTGCACTCCAAACAATTTTCAAAGAGAAGATGCTTTCTCTTTTGAAAGTAGCACACAGGTTGTCTCCCTGGAAAGTTTAAGATTATGCAGGTAAGAGGAAAACACCATCTCTATCTCAACTGTCTTCTCAGTTTTGGAAAGAGATTTTAACAGAAAATTTGAAGAGCCACCACAGTTCAATCCCAATGTGACTACATGGAATAACAGTGCCTCATAAGCATTAATATTTTTTAAGAGAAGCTGAAATAGGCATGCAATTCGGGAGCATAAACTGAAACTGCAGCTGTTCCATCCATTCCAGGTATGGATAAATGAGGAAGCTGCTATAGGAAAGAGGTTATCCAACCTCAGCTGTGCGGTGTGCACATTCTCACCCTTCAGGAAACACAAAGTAATTCAAATTCTTTCCTTTGAGTGTCAGAGGGACAGGCAACTCCAAATCACATTGCATTTTCCAGGTCACATGAACTTTGGTGTTACGTGCACACCATGAAGTAAAAAATGCAGAGCACATCACAAACTAGTTTATCTTGTAAAAATTTGTCTGTGCACCCGTATCTTTTGTAAAGCACAAGAGTCTGAACTTCAGCTTTAGAGATGTTTATTTACAAGTTATTATGATTAATACAGTGATGACATGACTCTAAAAGTTATTTGCACATTTTTCGAATAGCTCCAGTTTAAAACAACATGAATAAGAATTCATTGTAAACTCAGGTCTCTCAACTGTAAATTAAGCTATTTGCATTTCTTCCCCTATCGAGAGCTCACCAATGCAAAAACACTAGCAGTACAGCAACTGCGAACTGCTGTAGCTACAGAAGGAGATTCTTTTGCATTCCTACTTCTTTTCCCTTTGTGTTTTTTCAGTTTAGAAGCATGAATAACATTCTTGTTATTTTATATGCAGACCAGTTCAAACAGTTTCAGAGATTTTTTTCGCCTACAGTCTGCTGCTGGTGTGAATTTTCAAGCTGTCTGTGTGGCCGCCACTGAAACCACTTTCAACACACAGAGTCAGGCTCAGCCTCATTGAATCATGAAGTCATAGCTTTAAAGATCAGTTCACGAACCATTAAGTAGCACATTACACAACCCGTTCAATGATGACAAGATACAAATTTGACCATTTGATTAAAAGAGGATCAGTCTCCTTGCTGCCTGTGACCGAGATAGTCACTCATGGACCCTGATTTCATAAACACTGAATGAAACTCATATTGCATCTCCCCTAAACAAAAAAACATTTTAAAATCTTATGCTAAATGACTATAACTTGCAAACAAATAAAGTCTTTCTTTGGCTGCTACAAAATCGCCCCCAAATTTCCTATTTGAATAGTAAGTTGAAGTATCACAGACAGAGATTTTCATCTGTTAAGTACAGCTTCAGGACTGTAATTAGAAGACAAAGAGAGGCTCTTCAATGCTCCCTGACTTTGAATCCAGGATTTAAACACGCTACAATGTGTAACCAGATCATCTCATGTTTTTCTTTCCTAAACTGCTATAAGATCCCTGGTGAGATGATGGCTGATGACAGATGACAGAGCTTGGTGTCTCAACTGACTGCCCCAAAAGACCTGAAATCAAAAAAATACTATGAGTATCTTAATTATTTCCAACTCATGTGCATCAGGAAAATCAGAGGCTTCTGTAATGTTTTAAGCTCCAAAATTCGTTTAACAAGTTCAATAGAGCAGACAAGCCTAGATGTTCGGAAAGCAATATACCATATGTATTTTACATATGCAAATTACAATTTAATATGCAACAGTTTCCTTTAAAGTACCATGAAAGGCTATCTTTATCAGTCCCCATGATCATTATGTGAGCAATGACTGTGTGGCTGATCTACTTCTCAAAACTGAGTCGATACCTTTAGTGATGTTCCCAATCATATGGCTTTAAAAAAAAAAAAAAAAGTACCAGTGTAATCTTTCAGAAGTCTAGAAGTTTTAGATTTGCAATTTAGCGTGACCTCTGTCAAAGTTCATAAGGTCTCCATCTGCGTGTGAGTAACTGCTAGGCTACAGAAATATGGACCCCTAGAGCAGCTTGCTCCTGACTACCTGCTGCTTCCAAAACACTGGCCAGACATTAGCCCCACACTTGCAAAGGATCAAACAGAGGCTAACAGGCAGTGCTTATTTCATGCAAAGTTAGACACTAAACTGAAGTATATTGTATTCATGTTGCAGTGGTTTTCAGGGAATTTTTCTTTTTCTTGACCAGGTCTGCAGGCTGCCAGGAACAAAATCATATTTGTTAACCTGACAAGCCATGACATTTCCAACAAACAAACAAAATCCTAAACTGTATCAATTTATTTCCCCTCCAGAAAACAAAATTGCACTTCAGCATCATTTTTTTTTACACTGTTAAGACTGATGCAGAACTGCAGTTACAGTTATATTTTTCTTTTTTCTAAGTCAAAATATAATAAAAAATAATAATCAAAGTTTGTTGTACCTCTATTTTTTTTATTTCACTCAGCTGTATTCTTCACACAATATTACATCAGTAGAAGCTCAATTTAAGATGTACTTCTTGGGTTTCAATTTTGACACACTATTTTCCAGAATACCTTTGTAAAAGAGAGCAGACTAGCATTTAACTTCTGGAGATCTAATGAAATTAAAAATTATGTATTTGTATGTTTTATATATAACAAACACATATTCCTGAGGTTCAATTAATTTCCCAGTTAAATTGTAGTTATTGCCTCATAAATACATGAGCACAGTAAATAATCACATTGTTCACCAGAGCTGATTAGTAACTACTATTTGAAGAAGTCCTCATTAAAAAAAAAATAAAATAAAGTTATAATTGGAAGAAATTACTCCCCATACTGATGTCTTGCCTCCTTCCCTTCCTCATTCTCTGGATTACATCCGCCTTAAAACTTTGCTAAACATACCAGATTTTTCATTAACTTACAAACTGTAGCCTAACTCCTAACCTGTCTTCCCAAGAAAACACAAAGAAGAAAAAGACAATAAAATTAATTTTATAGAAAACAAAAATTTTATAGCAGGTTTATGAACAGGATATCACACCACATTTTTACTCACTAAAAATCAGAACTTGGAATGCCAAGGCACAAAACCATAGGCAATGTTTTCACTATAAATATTTACTGACACTAAACATATTCAGTGTTGATTAGCCTTTTTACAGTATTAAGCTTCTGTCATCTTGACGTCTGCAAACACAAATCTGCATTTATCCATGTAAACTTAATTGGAGTCCTACATGTCTCTCTGTAGATAAGCAGTTGAATATACTTAACTTGCTGATAATTTCAAATTGTGCTAAGTGAAATAGAAAGAACTCTATCTGCATACTTACTGATTGCAAAAACATGTAGAGTACAGTAATAGAGGTTTCTCTTTTTTAAAAAATAGCGAAGCTAAATTATCACCAATCAATTTAAATGCTGAATAAGAATAAAAGCTATGAAGTTTAGGAGGCATCCCAGTTGATCTCTCTAACTAAAAAATAAATAAAATTAACCAGGCTCTGTGCTGAGCATTATGAAACAGAACATTATCATAGATTTGCACAGACTATGGAAACACCACATGAACTTTTCAAAGTCCATGATTACTACTCAGCTAGCCTCCGTGTTTCCAATTCCAAAAGTTGTCATTCCCTAAACCCCTCAACATTCAACTGTTTAATTGTCTTTCAAAGCTTGTGTTTTGCTTCAAATCACTTCAGAGCAGGCTATCTGCATACAAAGTCCCATCCCAAAAGCAAGAAGAAAGGCTTTTTTTAGCTTTGTGATTTTAATACACACACACTCACATAAAGTTCTCACATAGGATCAGTACACCACTGACCCTCAGAGCTGAACATGTATTTCAATTAAAGCATTTATTCTTTTAGATATTAAAGTCTGGAGCTCACAGAAATCATAGACCAGAATAAAGGGGGAAAAGAAGGGCGGGGAGTGGGGAGCAGATAATATATGGTAATATCCTAGTGTAAAAATCGTTAGTTCAAACTGAAACTAAATTTTGTACTGCAGGCACTCCTGAACCTCTTCGTAAAATTAAGTAGCCCATCATTTATGGTGTTAGCAAACACATATGAATGTTTGCATCACTAGAATAAGTGGAAGCAGAAGTTAAGCAGGCTTCATCAGGAACAAGTGAAAGCAAATGGATGGTCGTCCTGCCATCACCCCCTCCTCAGCCACCCCTTTACTCTAACAAAGGGGAGGAGAACACCGGGACAACATTGTACCTAAGGGGGATAACTAGAAGTAACAGCACTTGTCTTTCCATGCCTCCTCAACCTGGCGCAAGGCATTTCTTGTAGTTTTTCACTGCCACAACTCTTTCTTTCCTTAAATAAAAAACCCAAAACTCCTCTGACAAGAAGTACCTTATTTCATTTCCCTTCTCCTGCACCAATAACATTGCCTGATCAGCCTGTACTTCAATTGCTCTTCCCTCTTCCTCCTCCATAGTGCAGTAGTCCATAACTCTTCCTCAACTACACGCCATAACGTTCCACTGACGAGCGGCCGTTCCCACTCCCTCCCCTGCAACTGCCTTAAAAAAAAAAAAAAAAAAAAAGGAGAGGAGAAACAGGAGGAAAATCCAAGCTGATGTTACCAAGCATGCTGCAATGGTCTCTTCTAGTGGTTTTGAACAAAGTTCTTTGCTTTCCCTTCTCCAATTTTGATTTCCACACTGACACACTTGGGAACCCGCTGGTCCCTATTGCAAAGGGTCAGAGAACACAGAGGCTCGTGCAGAACTCCCAGCCCGTTTCCTCTGCTACGCACAGGGGAGAATCCACAGCTCGGTTGTACAACCTGTTGCAGCACTTTTTCAAAGCACAACCAAGAAAGTGAGGCCTGTTTCATTCTTTTTCGAAAGCAGACACTATATGCCTTTTGCAGGAAAACCGGCTTACGCACAAAGATTGTTTTGCTTGCAATACCAATGAGCACACTTGCATACCTGCATGGGATCAGAATACAGGAGAGTACAAAACTTAAAAGTATCACTGCCATTGAGAAGTATCTTTTAAGTTAGTATATATTAAGACAAAATCATTCAGTAATTGATGATGTTTGGATTTAATTACAGATTATTGTGAAAACCTTTGTACCTGAAAATAAATTTCTTTTAAATATATGATAAAATACTAAAATTAAAGTGCGTTTTTTATTTGTTGGGTGCTTTTTCTTGGAGAGCCAAGGCCTTCTCCACAATACTAAGCACAGTACTCTCTTTCCTCCCAATTACTGTGTTTACAGCAAAAACTCAAGACAACAGTTTCTGCTGCCACTGTTCTGGCAGGTCTCCATTCATATTAGAGAGTTAATTTCTATATTCCCCTTCCCCTCAAACATTCAGCACAACTATTTACCACTTTTCCATTTTCTTTTCTACAACTGCTCTTTTATCCCATGCTGGAAGATCCCCCCCTGGTTAGTGGCTCCCTTATTTCCCCCTCATTTCTTCTACTCCTTGCTCTATCTGCTGCTTAGTCTTTCCTCAGACACTCCTTCTTCCACTCTTCTTTCTCCCAAACGTTCTACTACATTCCTCCTTCCCCACAGCAAGCAGGATCTCAACAGATAACGGCTGATTTTACACAAAGACTGTTAATTTCATGTTACTGCTTTTTATTTGAATCAGCAGGGAAGATACAAAGCAAAGACAGGTCAAAGAAAAGATTACAGGAATCTCTGCACTCAGGGATATCACGTATCTGCCCAATCAGACCTCTGGTGAATTGATCATCAGTTCTACTTGCTGCATAAATATGTCCATTTCTTTTATTTAAATAGATACAACAATTTTCATACATAAACTTTCCAGAACTTCATACTGGGTTTTGCATACACCTGTAAATGAACAGATTATTCAGCATCATAAATTACATGACAAACACATGCTAAAATCTTAAGAGAAACTGAGAAGAGGGAAATCACATATCATGTTTACACATACAGTAGACACACTGAAAGGCATTTGTCCAATACCTTATTTCTCTTGATCAAATTAAAAAGAAGAAACAAGACCTTAAGTTTCTAAAGAAAAGTGGCATAAAACAAGAGAAAGATGAACTACTGACAACAGTGCAAGCTCACAGGAAACAACTCATGTCTCATCCCGATGAGCAACCAGTGCATCTATGCTTGACCGACATCTTAACTTTTCAGTATTCACAAATTCTCCAGTAACCGCTGGATAAAACAAAAAGTGTATCTGCTTGAGACAAATCTGGGTTAGACCTTGAACATTAATCATCCCTGAACTATACTGGAAGACCCATGGATAAAAATGTTACCTAATTAGACCCTTCCTCATTCAGAAGTCTCAACTGAGATTTTGAATTCAGATCAGTTCTCCATGGAGGATCAGTTCGTATCAGGATAATTTAGACTGCAAAGGACCTTAGGAGATCATTTAATCTAATCCACCACTCAAAGAAGTGCTATCCTAGACTTTCACCTGCTCCCATTAATAACACTGTACATATTACACAGGAAATAAGATGCAGATTACATTCCCATGACCACACTGAATGTATCTTGAGTTAGTCACATTGTTAGCATCTACCAACAAACAGACTGTAGAATTTCTTATTTCAGTGTGTGCAAGTTGTTACCATCCCCAACTGTAATAAAATGCTAAGGCAACAGGCATTTTCAGAGCATAGCATTGTTGCAAATACCACAATTTTATTTATTCAGCATTTATAAGCAAGATACTGCTATGACAGGCACTATATGATGCAGTCTTGGTTGCTTAAAATATTATTTACTCAAATTTTGCGTAAGTCCGCTTTCTTTGCAACTTTACATTTTTCGAACATTTAATTAATTTAATTTCCTTTGCGATGTTGTCAGGCAGATTTAACTGGGAGGGACAGCTGAACCACGGATTCAACGTCAGGTGCTATCTGTTCCTAGAAAACGAGTCAATAAAGATTGTAGTCTGAGGACTTGTTCCCTGTCAGTGGAATGGAGCTAAAAGGGAATGGGTAACTCTTGGATACCCTAAAGCCACAGCAGTAGAAAGTGAGTGTCTGCTCATACAGCCAGTAGACAAGGAACAGCAGAGTAAGTCCTTGCACTTCCCACTGTCAGCATGCCTCAACCCAGCCTGGGCGAGTCACCTCCTGGAGGGTCTCTGTGCCGCGTCAGTCTCTGGATTCTCTGCTGGGACTGCCATGAATGACATTATATGGTGGCATTTGTTCCAAGAGGACATTTGTCTTCTAGGAACTGGATAAAGACCACCGATTTCACGCAGGTCAGCAAGCAACCATCAAAATACTAGTGACTAAAAGTCCTTACCAACTTTTGCCTGCTTTGAACTGGTGACACAGAAGTGATAGGAAAGACTCCATCTTCCATTAGCAGTCCCTAAGCTACCCATTAGATTGTCCTTGACCTGTTACCCAGTCACCCCATCCCATTCCCACCCAATGTGAGTGAATGAGCATTTTTGCTTACAGAAATGTTGCGATTCTTGGGCATTTAAATCTAAATTCTCACAGTGTATATTATCTGTACAAGTCACACCGACTTCAGCTGGTAAAGCTTAGCTAAAATGCTTTGTAACTCAGAAGAGACTTGCTACAGGGAAAAATACGCTGTCTCTAAAACACAAAGCAAACATAAAAGCTGCTTCCAAGGAAATTGGGGCGGGGGGGAGGGGTGGTGGTGGTTCAGAAATAGGAATATGGAGCACACTATTCAGGAAGACTGTGGTGATCTCTAGTTATGTATAGGTTCGCTATTCAAATATAAACCCAAGTAACTTCAAGTTAGGTAAAAAACTATTCTGTACCTTTTACTACTAGTAATGACTCAATTACGGACAAGACTTCATGTGAGGCACTTTCACATAAGATCAAGGTGGTTTAATATCATTTTACATAGCACCAACATTTTAAAGCAAAAATATACACAATCATATCAGAAAAAAAATGTATTCAATTGCTTTTACTTTACTGATATTTAATTATTTTGTCCATTTATATACCAATATATTACTACTTCTGCATCACCTGTTAGGCTTACTTAAACTTAGAGACAACTCCTCTGAACAAGGAGGAGTTCTGCACATGTCAATGCAGTTCAGAACATTACAGATAGGACAGTTTCTACAAGCTGCCCTATCAAGCATCATTCACACTAGGCAAGAGAAGAAATACTTTAATATCCATGAATGTTACATTTTAAATAAACCCTGAGAAGAAACTACCAACTGTGTAAAACTACACAAAAATCCTGTTGGTTTTCAAATGGAAACCACTGCTCACCACAACTAAAAAAGCATTCGGGAAATTCATCTACTTTTGAAACCTGTGGTAAATTAAAATTTGTCCTTTGTAATACTTTAAAAAATGCATTCTCCCCCATAGTTCATTTATTACCTCTTTCAATGTTTTTAATAGATGAAGAGCTTTTTCACAGGTAGAAGTACTACAGAGATGTCAGGTATGAACACTTAAATGCATACATGCATACTAATAAAGACCGTGTAAAAAAAAAAAAATCAAGAATGCAAATTAGTAATTTTCATATGTAAGATATATCCTTTGTAGGTATTTATATATCTGTGGAACTGTTATTAGGTACATACACATCTGTGTAAAACACCTAAGAACAAACAATTAGGTTCCATCCCATATTATAGCACACAATAAAAAACATGCTCCACACACAATTCCAGTATTCTCATTAACTATAATCCTTCTCCATTCAAAAAAAAAAAAAACCAAAAAACAAAGCACACCTCACATAAGTCTAGCTGTAGTGATAAAATTTCTCCCTCATATAAATTTACTCAGCTGATATACAGCAGGGGTTTACATCAGCACATTGTACTGCAATAGTCTAATGGCTCAAGTTGCACCAGTATAAATCCACTTTAGAGTTACGCAGTTCATTTACAATGCCTAATCCTACCACCTATCTAGGTCCACTGCGGTAGAGGGATGCTCATTTTCCCCTAGATGGATACATTTTTCTAGTCTGACATGGCATCTGTAGTATTCAGCAGACAGCATTAAAGCCCAGCCAAGTTTTACAGAAACACTCATATGATTGCCTGCTGTACGAGGTCCCCCCTGCTCCATTCAGAGGAGGAATTAAGTATTCCAAGTCTTTCTCCCATCTCAAACCATGGAACAACCTGTCCAGCAACCAAAACAGGGAACAAAGGCAGCAAATCCTCCAACAGTCTCCTTCCCGCCTATCCTGGTTCTTCAAGTATACTGACTAGTAATGAAGAAAATAACTCCCCCAAACACACACACAAATAAGGGGTAAACTGAAGATTTTTGCCACATTACAGTTCCCTTCTCTAATCATCCCCAGGAAAAGAAAGGATAAAAAAAATCAAATTTTTTCCCTCTCCTATGAGTTTTCCTTCCTATTTTCCATAAGACATAAAGGAAGATCTAAAGATTTCTCCTACACAAACCATGACTTCCCTCTCTAAAACTTAAAAGGAGTTGAAGTGGTCATGGTTGATTCACCCCTGCTGCTTGGAAAGGCTAGAACAACAGCTACTTCTCCTAGGCAGTCAGTCAGCAAGAGCTGAAATGCATTCTGATCACCAGCCTACAATTGTATTTGCTCAAACTTAAACAATTACCCTGAAAATAAGAAAAAAATATATATACACACACACGCAATCAAATACTGCACTGTGATATTATTTGACCATAATCGATGTATTAAACTGCTCTAAAATAGAGACTACTTTAAATTTCTTACAGTGTAGTGGCCTTTTTTTCCTCCACAATATAATAAATTAATTATGTGCTACCATTTTGTGAAAACTCTTAAACTCTTACGAGTTTAAGGAAATTATTTAAATATTTATCTCATAATTTTCAAGGAAAAACAATGGAGAAAAAATATGAAGTCTCTTTAGATTTGATGTATCTTCTCAGCTTAATTAACACAAGCTTTTCCTGTTTTAATTTGCACTTAAGAAGCTAATTTGCTAATTACTACATTTTCAAGCTGTTTTCTTGAAATAGATGGCAGCCTATCACACTAGGAACCCAAATTTCTGTAGTTACCTCGAATTACGTAATTGTCCAAAGCCTCTTCCATTCTTTTCAGTGCTTCAGCTCTATTAGAGCCATAGGTAATCAGCTAAAAAAAAAAAAGGTATTTAAGTTACCTAGAAATGAGATAATGTTTGTGTCTAGATTGTGAATAGCATTTAAAATGAAAACGGTTTGTAGAACTTCTGCAGTCACAAAAACATTTCTCGCACATTGCTCTATCTGCGCTTCAGAGGCTCTCTCAAACATCAAGAGAAAACTAAGATCTCTTAACCCATTCAATGAAAGAAGGCCAATCACTTTTGCTTCATAAAACTTAAAGCATCTAAACAAGCTCTCTCTTCTTTAGGCACACAGAAAATTAGAGCAGAGGTTCAATATCTAGTTGACTCTCCTGAATTCTAATGCCCAACCAACTTCTAAGATTTAAGTGTGAATTTTTTTGACAACTGAACTCTGACTATAATGTCGTATTTTCATTTTACCAATATGTTACTGATAAATAAGAACTAATACTAAGAGATACTATCAACCATTTCTTTCACTGCTTCTTTTTGGAAGCCAGAATTATTGAAATTTTAGTTCTGGCTAGGTTACATTAAAAAAAGATAGATTGGCAGCATCTAAGTCTGAAAGTAATGGCTTCTGTTTAAATCAGAACCCTTTTAATAGTCAGAAACCACAAAACAAATAATTACGGTGTCAAAAGATGAAAAAAATTTTTGTTTAGAAGTGACACTAAATTTCCTCTACTCCACATCTTCCTTCCCTTCTTTCATATTCCCTTGAGGCATGTTATGCCTAGCACCTTTAAAATACTTATTTACCCATCCTTGAATATACTCTCTCTCTTCTAAAAGATCTGTGTATAAAACTGGTGTTTCACACCTTTAGAATATTGAAAAATAATCATCAACTCACTTTTGAGATCATAGGATCATAATAAATGCTAATATCACTTCCTTGTTGTATGCCACTGTCAACACGTACCTTCAAAAAATAAGAAGCAAAAATAATTATATATTGGAAAAAAAAATATTTCAACATGAGATCAAATCTACCCGGCAGGCTTAAAACATAACACCCATGAAGCTTATCATGTACATTTTTTCCCCTTGAAGAACTAGAATAACTATTTGTTTTCAGAGAAGCTGGGAGAGGGGGAAGGGGAGCATTTTCCTCCTACCAGGAAAAATACTGGCAAGTTATTCTCTCCTTTAAAAGAAAACACGACTGCAATCTTCAGTTGATAGTCAAAATTCTCTTTTGTTCTCCTAGAATGCATAGTAAACACATTAAATTTGATATAACACTTCAGGTTGTGTTACACACTCTAAACTTCAACTCTGAACATATCGAATTCTGATTTAATCCCTGTAACAAAATACAGTTGTAATTATTCTTCTGATTGACACCTGGCATGAAGGATGCCCCTTATAATCACATCCTTTCTGCATCTATATGTAATCACGTCCCCCATGTTCCGCTACAGCCCTTCCAAGGGCTCCAGTAGGAATACAAGTACGGAGCATTCAGCAGGAACTTTGGAGCTCTGCTTATCAGCTCCATAGGAATACTTGATCCTGTAGTTTTCATGCCTGTAACACTTTCCTTCTTTGCCTCACCCTCTCAACTGTAAAACATTTTTTTTCTGTTGCTGCTGTTCCCCTGAGGCTTTAATGTTTACACAGCTTTTTCCATGGCTTTGCTTTGTAAGGACACAGCCCCAATTAAAGCTCTGATTCTGCAATAGTCATGGAAAAAAATAACACAAGTTCAAAAATTTCTTTTGAAGAGGCTGATTGCTGTTAACCAGCCAACAAGTTAGTTAGTATATTGCTGATTCTTGTTTTCATCTCTCAGTTTGATTTCATCACTGTAGCAATGAGGTTAGCCATATAAAACTTTTCAAATGAGCAATTTCTGGGGAATAAATATTTATTAAATTGCTGCTTTTGAGTGCTGGAATCTGAAATATTTTTTAAAAACTAATCAAAATAACTTGAGAGTGATAAACGCATTCTGGGGATCATAAGGATGGAGGGCTCTAATCTAAGCTGTTGAAGCAGCAGGGCTCTGATATACTGCATTATAAAGGGGGTAGGAAAGAGGGTCCTGGAATCTCACTTAAATCTTCACCTGTGGGAAGGAACCTTTGTAATAAACAGCAGCTCATCTGTCTGCAGCAAGGCAGAAAAAGGTCAACACAACGGCTGTTAGGCCTTTAATATTTTAATTTAGGCAATTATCAAGGGACCACATGTAGAACCTCTTGTCTACAGAATCCACATGAGGGCATGATGATGACTTTATTATCCAAATGACATGAAAAGATACCCTAGCAGGTGTACTCACTTTCTTCAGTAAAAACCACTGTCTGACCAGGTTTTATGACATTATGTTCTGTTTATTTTCAAAAAGCATATACTTATTCATATAGTTGCATTTATATATTTATACTTACATATTTATATATCATTTCTTATATATTTATGTTCATTTGTGTAGCATATTTATTCATATCTAAAGGTAGTAGCACTTCTGTAGGATTTTTATCACATCTTATCTGAATGTGCTTTATCTGTGCTTAACTAGGCCCCCCACTACCCATATCAGGTACGTTTAACATTAGCTACTGATGAGAAGGTAATTCAGACATCAAATGATTACAGAAGAAACATGCAGCGTATTTCCCAGCTCCCCTTCTTGTAACTGCTAAACCATCCTTCCTCCCAGGATGTCTGCCTCTATATAAAGTCAATGCATACATTCTCACATTCAAATCAGAAAAAAATTAATTTACCTACTCAGTCCAAGATAAATCCCTTGCCCATAATACTTTTTGTAGTATACAATAAATACATATAAGACATGAAGGTACGACATATATACTCCACACATACTTTAATTATACTGTGACTTTTGTCTCCGAAGTAGCACCTGTAAAGTGATTACCTACAAGTGTTCAGGGGTGCTTTACATATGCATGCATGTGCATGTAAGTACTTACACATGTATATCATATTTTGACAAAGGAAAACACATATGAAAGGTTCATAATTCAGACCCAGAGTAAGCAGGTCAGTCAGACCTTGAAGTTAATGTAAGGCTTCTGAAGCTACTGACTACATGCTCCGCCTGCTCTGTGTTTCTGTTGGTACACAACATACATGCATACCACTATACAATTTACACTTTTTCCTAAGTACAATATCCTGAAAAATGAAAAATTACAGTGAGAACTGAAAATTCTTTAAAAACTACAGCATAATTTCCTTTTAAAAAAAAAATCTGGAGTCTTCAGTAGAAGGTTTATTTTCATAAAATAAAGTAAAGATGACTAAAACAAAGACAGCAGAAAAGAAATACATTTACCATCTTCAATTCTCTATGTGGTGCTTACATTTTCAGAGCCTGGTAACAGTAGGTGATTTTATAAACTATATGGTGTGACAGAACTTAATGAATATTGGATGAAAAAGAAACCCTAATTCAACAGATACTCCCTATAATGTGCTTAACTTGATAAATTATAGAAATACTTATTAGACCTCCAGCATTTACTTCTGCTTAACATATTTCCTTTCTTTTACTCAGTATTTAAAATACCAAAGGAAGGCTATGGTTCAAGATCCTACTGTACCCTACAGCTCATTGGTATTACAGCCCCCAACACCTTTATTGCTGTTGTACTACCATTACGTGTTATTACACTAGGACAACAGTAAACTGAAAGATAAAAAAAGCTTAAGAGGGGAAAAAAAAAAAGCACAATGTATGTTCTCATCCTGCAATGAACCGTTAGCGCATCAAATGCCACTTACCAACACATACATGTTCTAGTACGTCTCAATTCTTTACCATATCAGAGTCTGAGAGTTTTTTTCTTTCTGGTGAGAGTCATTAAAAGACCAGACTGCCCATCATACTGGCAAAGAGCAACGCTGGAGCTCTTCAGATATGGCAGCATATTTGCTATGTTGTGTAAGAGCACCGAACATGAATGCTTGCTATCATAATATGGGGTTTTGTGGTTATCTTAAGCTTCATTATCAAAGATGAAAAAAAATTGATATTTACAAGTACCATGTTCTAAGAAAATTACAGACTACATACCACAAAAATAGCCAGTATATTCCCATCTAAAAAGAAAAAACCTTCACACAGCCACGCACACCAGTTCCACCAGCTTGAGCAGCTGACGCATGGGCACAGGTAGACAATCAGAGCTAACTTGAAACACAGAAGAAGTGAATTGAAAATGCATTTGGCAATACACTGTTCATAAGCCAAACACGCTGTGACACACTACAAGTCTCTGCTAATTTTTTTTAAGTCAACTTGTTGACAATTCTAAAATCTAAAATGCAGAAAACAAACACTGTGGCACAACGGGCCTGTAACGCTGAACTTTTTTTAGTCATATTAATTTTGTTCTTAGCGGCATGACATTCTCAGGAGAGAAATTAGTTTCACAGTGGCAGAAAAATATGTATTAAGACACCAAACCATGAGTGTCTACATAAAAATAGCTGTTCTATTTTTAATACAACAATAGAAGTAAACAGAAAGAGAACAGCCTAGACACTCCATGTGAGCCCTCAAACCATTGCTCTGAAGCCTCCAGCGTAATTAAAATTTCTTTTTTCAGTACCACGATGGACCACGTGAAGCGATCAGGCATCTCCCACCCTTCATTTTCAATTCACCTCTCCGCCTAAGCACAACTCCCAGCCCACCCCGTCTACCTGACAAGTGACAGCCCAATCTGATTAAATGCTTGCAAGGGAGGGGACTCATGGGCCTCCATGACAGGCCAAAAGTGATCACCATGGAGATACATAATTACAGCTGTCAACGCGTCTACTGTCCTGCTGGCATCAATTTGATTGCTCCCAGCAATAATGATAGACAAAGCTTAGTGTGCACTCTCCTGCACCCAATCGCTTTATCTATTCCGTGGTCCATTTAGCTGACATGCAACATTCACACAAGCAAATAACAGCAGTAAGCAGAACATTTAAGGCATTTTAATTGTTTTTTCTTTGTATGGATGGCTCACAAGCGCAAATGTTATTACATAAAACTCCTGCTGCAGCATTAATTGAAGAAAGATTTGGTGGGACAAAGACTGTAGGGGGTATAGTTTGTCCATTATCACTTGTACTTTCAACAGGTCTCACGTTTGGAAAATTGCAAATTGCAAAAACTTGCAAGGGCAAAATGTTTGACATCCTGTTAGCTATTACAACATGGTGAAAACTTCTAACAGCCACTGGAGTATTCATTATAAATTCTTATTAAATACACTCTTTGTTTCATTAAAAAAAAAGTTTAGATACATCCAATGATACCTTTTCCCCTCATCTCCTCTTTAAGATCACATAATGCCTTTTAGATCTTCACAATTTTTTTCTGCTTTCAGGCTTTGAACACAGCATGAAGCCTTAAAGACCAGAAAGGGTCAGGTCCCTTCGGAAAGTACACGGGCAAAAACAATTTAAGAAGCGAAATAAATCATATATCCAATAACATCTCCACATTTAAGATTCCTCCTGTAATCTTTCACTATTTTCCGTGCAAGCAATCAGACTAAATAATCGTATTCACAGATGGTTCAGCCTTGTCATTCCACTAACTGACATCGCGTCACGTATATGGGCACTTATGACTTCGACTACCTCGATTTTACAGAAAGGTGCTGCCTTTGTTCTTTACACGTAGCAGAAAACACTGTTTGTTAAACAGCTGTTCCATATAGTTAGACTGTATCCTAAAACGTGTAATAATCGCTGTAACCAATTTCCTCTGTAAAGTCTACAAAGCTAAACAGAAAGCACTGGCAGTTTCTCACTGGTGTCCCCAGTTCTCTGTGCTTAAAGAGCTGACTCAACATTTCACTGTCCTTTCTAATCACCATGGTATTTTTACTAAAGCTGTGTTTGAAAAACTTAAGCTGAACGTTACAGAGCGTAACAAAGTATTTCAACATATAATGGTTTCTTGTTATACCCCATTTGAACATTTTAAACCCAGTTTGGAACTGTATGCTTTTAAGCAGTTTTTCAGACTGCACAAATAAGTATTGCCATGTCCTGTCCCCCCCTTGCAAAAAGCTGGAAAAAAGGGCCTGATTTACAAATCTGCCGAGCACTTATAGTCTCTGCCTATAAAAGAAACACTCAGCACCTATGAAAACCAGAACCAAGTACTTACATTAGGCACATGCAACGGTTCCTGATACTGAGACAGTTTACCAATGGATGGCAGGCCAAAAGATTTGTAGGGGTCCTGAAATAAAATTCAACATGAGAAAGCATTAAGCTTTTACAGATGCGGAGAAGGTGACATTAAAAAGCTTGAAGTCTAACAGAAACCACTGCTGGAATAACTGTTTTCTTCCCCAGAATTTCTTGTGTTGAAGTACATTTTCTCCATCCACCTACCCCTGCACCTCCAAATAAAGAACTGGAAGCATACAAATTCTCTTGCATTGCAGTGAAAAAGCAGGGAAGAAGTGCCCTACACATAGCTACAGTACACCACCAAAATATACAAAGACGACATTTTCATTTGCTACATTGTGCCTTGGAAGAAGGTATTCAGAAAGGTGGAGTTGAGAAGAGAGTATAAGGAAAAAAAAATTTCAGAGATAAAAAGGGCAGTTAGAAATTCAATTATCTTATGAAATCAAACTGACTTTTACGCCTTTGGAAATCTACATAATGCAATACCAATATAAACTTAATAGGACAGCAAATAAATACATGGCCTACAGAATAACCAAACTCATGGCAAAGTAGTTGGATCCATTACTTGTAAATGTGAAGGAATCTTAAGTTAAACAAAAAAAAAGCCCGAGCATCAGTTACTCCAGGGTAAAGCCTACTCATACTCAGAACAGCTTCCATGCCAATCACAGGGCAAATACTTATTCTTTATCAAAATAGTTCATATAACTTGTAATCACTAGAGCACGTTGAAGATTATGTGCATGTCATGAAGAGAAAGAAAAAGACAACATAAAGTAAGATGCCCTGGGCCACAAAAGCCACAATAGTTAAGTGAGGGAAAAAACATCTCAAGGTGCTGAATTATTTTTTAAAAGCACAGTTACCTAAACCATTCCTCAAACAAAGTGAAGGAAGTTAAGCATCAATTTTTTAATTAACAAATCTTGATTTTCATGTATCAAAAATGACAGCAAAAAGACGTTACCTTGAAATGTCTTAAACATGCGTGAAAATGGGTTTTATATTTTAGTAAGCTTTTTTAAGGTGAGACAGAGAGTCATACCATAATGATAAAGTTATTGTCTTGGAGTGCACTTTGAAAGTTTGTCCTATAAACTGTAGTTTCAGAAGATAGATAACTTGCTTTTTCAGCAACCTATTAAAATGTTTTAGTACAACAAAAATTCTGTAAGCCATTGACTTTCAACTGTATTTTTAAGACAATGTGTTTCAAGTACACAAGTTAAGAAACCTGGAAACACTAGTTAACTAGCAAGTAACTCCAGCACTGCATCATTAAACATGAACAGAACGTACAGCAAATGTTCTTAGAAATAAGCCTTAGTTACATCTTTTACCACTTTTAATTTTGATTTTCAGAAAAAAGGTATGTTGCAATACATACTGTATTTTGAATTAAAAAATAAAAATTCTACAATTCTACAAAAGCTCATTAACCATTTGTGTTACATACTCTAAATCGTGACTTTCATAGGATATTCCTTGACTTCACCTTGGCATTTATCCACACCTGGGTATTATTACTCCACAATTCAACCACCTATCCTCCTCCCCATTACCACTCATTTACCTCAGCATAAACTCGACATTCAACCGCCCAGCCGTTGATGGGAATATCAGCCTGTTTGTGCCTGAGAGGGTAACCCTTAGCAACACGGATCATTTCTTGGACTAAGTCCAGGCCGGTAATGCATTCTGTGACGGGATGTTCAACCTGCAAGGTCAAGAACTGTCAGTCAGTAGGTAACAAAAACAACCAAAAAAAAAACCCCCACCAAAAAACACGCTCCGTGAACACACACATATAAACAAGAAATGAGACCAGACAAAGAATATGTTCCCATCTTGGTCTTTTTCCCAAAAAAATTTCTACTTGACAAACTCCAGCAACCACCTTCTTCGCAGGGAAACCCCAAAAAATGAAATAACTAACAGATTACGATAACTAGGAGCAGCATACAAAAGGAAAACTACAGAGAACACCTAAGAGGGTTTGGGCTTTTGCAGTGGGTTGGGGTTCTTTTTTTTTTTCCCATTTATTTTACAAATTCAACGATGAGTTCATTTTTCTTTGTTCAGAAGCTTTTCCCACTCGATTTTGTTTTGAAAAGACTGACACTGTAACCATAAATATATTTTCACTGAAAATCTCAAAGTAGCTGATAATCAACCCATTCTGCTACACTTAACATGGCACATGCAGGAGCTGCTTACAATTTTCCACAGAACTAGCCTACCCTAAATCTCACCCATTCGCCTGCTTTCACTAACCCGTCCTGACAAGCAACCAGATTAGCGTAATCTTGCATCAGCGCAGTGTAGCAGAAATGAGCAGATGGATCCTTCAATTTTTTTTCCCCCCTCCAGACTTATCTGTTTAGTGCTTAGCATGCACAATAGCTGGGCTGGACCAGCAGAGTCACTCTGCGCTCTCAGCAAATTGCTGCTAACGGCTTTGGATGATGCTGCCATGGGAATACCCGTCGTTCACACTAACCCCGGCATGTGCGTACAAGCATGCACACGTGCGCGCGCATATGCACAAACACGCTTTTTTCCTTCAAATGGGCACAGAAATGGACACATTTATTAACTTTATAACTAGACGGAGAGCAATAAAAAAAAAGCACCCAAAGACAGGAGGGCGCGCCATATAGATGAAGTAAGAAGATAGGCATGCTAAAAGCATGTTCTTCACACAGAGACAGCTGTAAGACCTTCCATACAGAAATTATGACAGAACTGCCATTTTTATTATACGATGTTTGTGTTCCGAGGGCCAAAATACCTTAAGAAAATGCATTTCATAACGGTTTCTCTATCATGAGATGTCGTACTATGTACATTTTGTCACACAGGAAAAGGTCAGCGACCAAACTGCTTGTCCTTCTTCCTTCAACTGCACTAGTACTAAGGAAAACATTTAGCCATTACAATAATCTTGTGGCTTATCAGAACAAGAAGATGCTTTGGTCTTTAGGAAAAAGGCTTTGTAAAAATAAACAGATGGCATCCATAATTAGCCCTGTGTGTGCTCTGAGTTTGTTTAGAGTTTCAACAACATTTTAAGACGTTTTGACATAATTTTAATGACAAATCATCACCGAAACAAGCACCTATTCTTTGAAGGATGAAAGTGACATTGAAATGGGAATCTGATTATACAGTTTAAGGATGTACCTTTGGGATTCAATCTTGATTCTACCTAACACATGATACTCTCCAGCATGTCAAGCTTAATAACAGTATTTGGAGAATCTATGAAACATCTCAGTGTCTGCCCTGCAGTGCTAAATTGAAGCAATTCAGTTTCTATTAAGACTTGAAGTTTCTATTAAAACTCCCTAAGTTTTAATAAAAAGTTACTTATCACACATTCATATTTGGACAACAGAACTTATTCTCTTATTTTGCAATTTAAGTTTAAAAAATTACCTTCGCATTTAGAACACATTTGGAATTCTAACGTTCCAGATAAAGAAATACTGTATTTTCTTTTTTTTTTTCAAAGAAATTTGCATTATTTAGTTATACTGTCATTTTTCTTGGATTGCAATTGGCATTCCACATTCAATAGCTTCATTGTTGTTTTCCACTTTATTGTTGATGATCAAAATAGGATGGAATGTTTCTGGAAAGAAAAGTATTTTTGTTGTTTGGTTCTTACAACTCACAAACATTTATTTAATCCATTCTTCAGTACAGATCTTTGACTTGGTCAATATTTTCTTCTGTTTCTTCAAAATACTCCCTTTGTGTCTGCACACAAAACAGCATTCAGAAAATATGACAAGGAAAAATTTTTGAGGAGTTTTTTGGGGTGGGGAGAAGTTCTGCTTTCTTTTAGGACTGTGCTTCAACTAGTGCTGTTTAGGCATAATGTAGACAGTACCAATCAGCACTAACTTTGGGGTACCAAATATGTTTAAAATGCATTTTAGTATACATTAAGACCATCAGATCACCAAAATCAGGTAGAAAAGAATTTTAACTTTGAAATCCTAGTTGACTTAGTTGTAACTTTAACCTTTCAGTGAGGTGTGCAGCTCAAACTGCACTTCTTTGAGCATTTGCAGTTTTCTTTCGGCAAGGGGAGCTGCAGGAGGGGGTCAGTATTTTTAGCATTATACAGAACATGCTTCAGCATACAGTACAAAAGGACATTAACAAAGCAGTAATGCCATATCCTGGTTCAACAAGCACCCTACAATGAGGTTCTGGAGCTGCAAGAATCCACCCACAGAGAGATACATGCAGGATCTGAAATTAAAGCTCTAATCTTTCACAAAGCAAGAAAGGACGGGGTAGAAGTGAAGAAATTAGACCCCTTTTCTCCCTCCCCAAAAAAGAAAACACAGGCATCATCATTCCCTACTTCTGAAAGCTCTAGAATAACTGTCACAGCTATCTGACTAAGGTAACTGTTGTATCTATTTTTAAATCACTATTAAAAGCTAGGCTTTAAACCTTTTCCTCTTTTACTTTTCAGCCTTCTACTTCAGGTGTCACTCTTGTTTTGCCTGCCTGTTGTATTTTCTTTTATTAATTTTATGCTATACCTCTTCTCAATCAACAGCCTTAGCATCCATAAAATGACAAGTAAAGTCAAGGACTAAATTTTTAAAGAAATGAATGCAAGTATGCTCACAAATGGAGCTGAATCACACTCAATTGATCAACTCTTCTAGCTTTGGGCCATACTCAGATTTTGTAGTCAGCTGACCCAAGATCTTGCCAGTGAAGCCCCAGTCAATAAGGTAAGAGCCAATGGTGGTATGGTTATATGATAGTGGGTAAATTCGCACATTATCCCTGTCCTTAACACAAAGGGCAAAACCAGACATGTCTGCAGCAAGCAATCTACAGATCACAGCTATATCAAGGCAGCTGTACTTTATTCTCAACAGGACAAGCAGAAAAATTGATCAGCGGTAACTCTCAATTAGTTAGCTGCCAAAAGTATCACCTTTACTACCAGTTCCTTTACTTATACCAAGTCCGGTCATAAACAATTTGTAGCAAATCATCGTTTCAATGCACTTAAGTACAGCATGTACCTCATTTAAAAAGTATTACTCCCCGCTTTGTGATCCACACACACCTCTTTCTCTGAAAAATGCCACTTACGTTCCTGCTTTCAAGTCCACAAAGCCATAGCTCTTATGGCCAGCAACATTCATACAGGGTAAAGGGAAAGTGCTTCCCCTTCATACTGGATCGGCTCTTCTTCAGACACCTCACAGCAATCAGCTTCCCTGTCAGCATTACAAGTGGTTTTGCTTCCCTACCCTCTTTCAGTTTATACAGCAAGCAACACCGGTGGCAAAGCCTGTAAGAAAATAACAACTAAGAGCCAGTATATAGATGGTGAAGCAGGTACAAAAGAGCTAGGGGAACCTACCAACATTGCAGTCCAGTTAGCATCCGTCCCCAGAACAGTACGGAGAGGCTGCTACTTCTTGTCCTGTTCTGTGACTGCCAACAGTCTTAAAGCTTTACCATACTGGGGGTCATCCACAGCTACAAAAACAGTCCTGCAATTTTTATGAACAGTTGGAGCTAAGAGTCAAATTAGCGATGACTGCTCCCCTTACATTCAGGGGAATAATTTGAGGACACATTTTTCTCAAGACCATCAAGGTACTCAGATCTAATAGCAAACACTTCTGGATGCTCTCAAGGATTGCTCTCTTGCCCCTGTGTGCATAAGGCATCGAGTTACTTGCGCACCAGCTGGAGCATTCAAGCAGACCACAGCAGCCAAGAAAATCTAAATTTCAGTAGCCTTAATACTACAGCCTATGTCACCCCTACTACTGTAAGTCCCTAGTTGGTGTCATATACTCCTCTACATTCAGATAAATAATCTCAAAACTAACTTTCAACATACACCTCAGTTTCCAGGAAACATGATTCACCTGGAATCCCATGGGCTTTTCTGTGGCAGCCAAATCCAGTATCAACTGACCCAAACCCACCAACATACAGATGCTCCTCATCCCCCTTTATTTCAGTAAGCCTGGTTTCTATTTCAGAGAACTGAACAGCAACAGAGGTGCACACATGTTCTGCTCTTCAGGCATACCAGCTTCCTGACTACTATGAGCAGGAGCACTCCGGGGTCACATCTTCTTTCCACAAAAGAGTTCACAACAGCCATGTATATGGAGTTTGGGGACACACAGCAAAAAAACAGCTTTTCAGAAAGGCTGCTGGAGAGCGGACAATGTTTGGGTTAAAGTACAGAATGAATGGAAAGCACATGGGAATACGTAACAGGCAATCTCCTATATTGTCCTTTTCTACAGACATAGTACATAATATGAGTTGCTGCTTACTTTCTGATTTATTAGTATGTGATTGAGGAACTGCGTGCAACCAGAACTACAAAAATTCCCATAAACTAAGATGCTCAGGTAGACCTCTTTTCATTGTTTCCTAAGATGTTGCAAAAATAAAAAAATAATGCACAGACAATTGGTACCAACTAATTTTTTTAGTAACAGCATATAATAACTTTGGAAAATATTTAATCTACTTCCTCGTAGGAAGTTATCTTCCAATAATCACTGATTCAGTTCTGTCAATTTTTCTTTTCAAGGATCTCTTTCTTTATTGTACTGGACAGACGTGGGTAAGAAACCACTTACATAGCTTATGAATACTGAATCTGTCTTTTCTGTATTTTAAACAAACAGCACACACGTTATATCAACATGTTATTTAGCTCACAGTTTCGACATAACTTTCTCAATTAACAGCCTGCACTTTAAAAAAATCTTGCAATTCATTAATTCGACACAATTTCCTTTCCTCTACATACTCCACGTAAGAAAATAAAGAAACTTGCACCCACAAACCCTACATTTTCTTCCCTGAAGATACAATTCCTTCTTTCACTATATTTCGCTGTACTACTAAAGCCCTCTCAGAGTACTTCGTTCAAGGTGGCTCTGGTCACACTGCAGCCATTCTTAGGTTTTCCTTACATCAAATTCACCAAAGGAAAGAAACTAATGTACCCTTTGAAGAATGATTTTTTGTTTCTCTACTTACTAAAAACGGAGGGAAGCCTCCTTTTCCTCTACTTTTTTAATAGTATTCTGTGATAGTTACGTGGTAATGTTGTCTCTAAGATATCACTCCATGGCCCGGCACACTGTTAATGGCATCTTTCAGATTCAATGACTTACACAAACAATGTCGTTCTCTTCTGTCAACAACAATTAGCAATGCTTTTCTGTAGTTCTTTTGGGAAGCCTGAAAAGCAGACAACCAGTAGCTACATAATGGAAGTTGCATTAGGAGGCAAGAATGTGGCAAAAATCTGGTTAACTGTTGTCGGCTGACCCTCTTGTGTGAAGAAGTGTTGTCTGGCAGCAAAATCACCTTTTCTTTCGCTTCTAAAAATGGCCGTGAACAGCTGGTATAAACTGTGTGCAGAATGGATTCTGGTGGGCTTAGGGGATTGGTAATGGGATAAGAGACCTTTCACCTTTAGGTCAGCAGTTCAAATTCAGCCCAGGTTAGCAGCAATTGAAAGTCTTTACCATCTGACACTGTTCGTTAGCCTATTTAAAATGACTGAAGCAAAGTGTCACAGTAAAACAAGATTCCAGTATTAAGAAATATGAAGAGTCTCAGCAAACAGCAGAAACAGTCGCTTGAGACTTTACTTTGAAACCCCACCATTCAGACTTTGTAGAAATCTGCTCCTCTTAACTCCTGACAGCCCCTTTCACTGCTCCCGTACCCCTGCCCACCTACCGCAATTCATCCGCCGGGCCTTTACGCACACCAAGGCAACAAAATCACCTCTTGCTGTCCCATGGGTCCCTTACGGATACCAAAGTCACCACCTCTCTGTGGTTTTAGCTGGCAATCCAGACTCAGCTCATCACTTTGCTATTTATATTTTGCTGCTATTGTTTATATAGTGCAGCTGCAATATTTTCCAGCACTTCTCTCCTTCACTGAGCAAACGTGTAGCAGGTGCTGCCTAATGATGTGCAACAGAATACAGATACCATTAAGAGACTATTAGAACCAGCAGTTTATAAGCAGTGGAGCTCCAGACAATCACCAACAGGATTTCTACATACTTCTAGACATTTCCCAGTCATCCTTTTTATACTTTCAAGAGTGGACAAACAGATGAAAAGGGAGGTAGAAAGAGATGTGTTGCACACAAAATGCTTCCTCTGTCTTTTACACCTGGCACGGCCAGTTTTGTACAAAGACAAAGCTCTGGAATATAACATTTTCCAGAGGTCAGTAAAATCTGATGAAAACACTGAAAGTGATGACCAAAAACCCTAATACTGCGTAAGGTTTTATAGGTGTACGGAAGTTTATTTACATTACTCTCCCTACAAGTAACTGTAAAATAAAAAAATACAGATATGCCATTTGCTTTCAATAAATCCCTTACAAACACATCAAAATTAACTTTTAATCCCTAAAAAGTTACAACAAAAATATTCAAACTGCCACACGAGGAGAAAACACACTGCTACTCAAATTACCATATTTCACAACTCCACTGTGCTGAATACAGTCTATACAAGCAGTCTTTTCAATCAGATTACTCTAAGCAAATTTGGTCATGTCTCGAGAAGGAAGGGAGTGCTCACTCTTATTTAAATCGCACAACACATGGGGGAGGCAGAAGGTTGGCAGCAGACCCGAGACACAGAGGTACAAACTGTATTCAGGATAAGTGCTCTCTTCACACTGCTCGTCACACTTTTCTCAGTTCCCCTCAAGCCAATGAGAGATGCTTCTCGTTTCAAGGTGCTACAAACTTCTAGAATATGTGATGTTTTCCCTTTGCTGTCACCTATTGATTCACATGTAAGAAGCTTAGCCACGCCGCACACCCATATGTTAACAGATATTCTTTATTTACAGACTGTAGACATTCTTCCAATAAAGTCAAAGAGGAACATTTCTAATCTTCCAGTGAAAAGCAGAAGAGACTTTTCTAGTGAAAGCCAGCATTTCCGATGGTAGCATGATAAGGAGATTTTGACACAATCTGGAAGTTAGAAAGGCTGCCAGTGTAAGGGGTCAGAAACTTTTTATTTATTTCAAAGCTCCTGTTTGGCTATTTTGGACTATGATTGCCTTTGATTAGGCTGATGACAACTAGGTAACACAAAGCACACCCACAGTGTGAGCAGCTATAAAGAATCAGATATTCAACACCTGGTCTACCTCAACAATCCTAACAGTGGTAAGCTGCCTGAAAACCACTCCAAAAGTGCCCTAAATGACAACATCGAGCAGTTCTCTTGTAGTTGTTAGGGCAGCCATTTCTATATTTTCTTCTAAAAAACAAGAATAACTAGTTTTGCTATGCAATTATCCAATCTGGTGTCTCATACTTATAGGCTAGCCTCTGAAAGATGGCAAAGCAGCAGATAAAATAAAAAGTACACTGCCAACAGTAAAGAATAAATCATTCTAGCTGAATCACTTGGAGGGAGTGAAACATCTGTAACAGATTTGTGTAGCATACAAGAGACACAATGGAGCTGATTCACCAACTTTTTTCACTTTCCAACCTCATATTGTATTGCAGCAACACTTAAAACAAAAATTAAATAAAATATAAACTTCCTGTAAGGTGCTACTTACAGTTTTTTGCAGAACTATATAGCAGAAAAGGTATATTCCCAAAGAGTTCCCCAAAAAGACAGCCAAATAATAATACAATTCTCAATTACTGCAAAATACAAAAAACACTGGAAGATAGCTGACAGATACACCAAAGGGAGGCAGGGGAGAAATCAGCAGGCAGCGCAAAGTATTGGACACGGTTTGGTTAGCTTTATGCAAGTATATTCTGAAGTCTGTATCTAAACTAAAAAGGCTACAGTGATCTGACTAGAGATTGCTGAAACGTCAGAACAGACACAGGAAATCGTATCATTTAGTAGACACGTTCTGATGATGCTGACAGGTAGCTGCGTCTGTAATGCACACTAAGACCAACATTAGGAGCATCATTTATGGTTCAGATGTCCATCATTTAGGAAAGTTCTTCCAGCTGTGGAGCGTTCAGCAGAAACAGGGCAAGTGAGCCTGTTAGCCACTGTTCACAGTTAGGAGATGCAAAAGGAAAAGGCTGAAGCAATACAGAGACATCTAGAGACTCTCCTGGTTCTGAAGTTAAATCTGGACAAGCTTCATTAGAGTTTCTATGTTTGGCTCTTAATAGAGCCAAAGGGAGCAAGAATGAGATGTTAGTTGCATAACTGTTAGCTGAACAGAAAGTAAAGCTTAAGACCTGGGAGAAGTGACAGATCAAACGGGTAAGCCTGGGGAAGAACCAGAGAAAATTACTACTCTCCAGCCTCAAGCTGAAACACTAATTAGAGACAATGCACAGTCAGGATAGAGGAATTAGAGAATATCTACACAAGTACTGTAATTTAAGATTAGTAAATTTCTTTAGGAGTTGGAACGAATGAATCTATTATAGGGGATTGTCAAACTGCTTAGGCTATATTTCAAAAGGAAGTCTTTAAAGTCCTTAAAGATGGAATCGTGAAAGCTTTCTTACCGTGTACGTGGAGACCTCTACAATAAAGCAAGTTTGAGCTTTGGGACATCAAACACTTACCACTATGCATTGCAGGGGGAAGACACCACAACACAGTAAAGGGAACATCTTAAAAATGAACCGCAAAAAGAATCAACCCCAAGGATACTCCATCACTAATTCCATTTAGGAACTGATGCACAATAATACACTACAGCAAGGAAATGGTTTTGAACTTCTGGTGGGTTATGCAGAAAACCCTAAATTAATTTTCTTCTATGTGAACAAGAACATGGAGAGTCACTAAAAAGCGTTCTCTCAAAAACTGCAAGATTGGGAATAAAGACTATGACCAAAGAGACAGAAATCCTTCATAATATTTAATGAACTATACATTGCCATTAATCACCATTCCCTAACTGAATCTAAGGTAGACCAGATTATGCTTAGCAAACTCCTAGCAAAAGCATGTGAAGTATAACTGTCCTGACTAATTCCAAAAACAGGGGAAGACTGAAACACCCCCATTCCTCCTTTGTACCCCAAATCCTCTCTCACTTCTTTATCCAAAGCATAAATTTACGCAGCCATTATACAAAGTCATGCAAAGACGTCAGAATTACAAGGATCTCTTCGTGCTCTATCACTACCCACATGTACAAGTGGCAGGCAGGACACAGCCCTAACAAAATGTATCTAAAACAGAATAAGAAGCTAATCACTCTATTGCTTGATCCACATTTCAGTCGTTCTGGCATTATTTAACAAAGTGAGAAAAGGAGGATAAAGATGATTGAATTGCTTACAAGTTGAACTTTCTTCCCGTCTTTGAGAATGACATCCAGACTTTAAGTTATGTGCCTGTTTTCTTAGATTATGACCAGAAATACATTGTAACAGTCAAATAAGAGGTAGAGGACGTTTTCCATAAAACACTGCTTGTCCATTCATTTGCAGTGTACATTATAACACCTACTACTGACTACACATGTTGTTACAAAAATCCTACACCATGTCAGCATGGTTTTTTACACAGTTGCATTCCAGTCACAGTTTCAATCATATGCAGATTGCTAGTGTTTTTTATTGCTGATACACACATACAGTTTTAATCACCCTCCCAGAGAAACTCAGCAAGCAATCAAAGTATAAAAAGTAAAAAAGAAACTTCAGGGACCAGTGGAGAAAAGCACCAGAGCACAGTGGCTAGCCACTTACTGTGAACTCACAGTGGCACTTAACAGTGACCTCTTGCAAGGTCTTTAGGTCAAGTGTAACAAAGAGCAAAAGCTCTGAATGCTTACTTGAGTGCTGTGCAAGGGCTCACTGCTCCAAAGTCTTGTATACGCAGGCTTATTTAAGTGAGTAGATCTTTTAAGTTCAGTGGGAAGTGCTCACATGCATCAAGTTAGTTATGTGTAAGTCTTTGCAGGAGCAGACCCCTAAGTATGGAAGGAGGTTATGTTCTGTTTTTTTAAATAACACTTTTCTGAATCTGAAGAGCTGTTTTTCTTACCTGGAGTCTAGTATTCATTTCCAAGAAGTAGAAATTCTTACTGGAGTCCACAAGGAATTCTACTGTTCCAGCAGAGGAATATTTTACTGCTTTGGCAAGAGCTACTGCTTGTTCTCCCATTGCTCTTCGAGTTTCAGGGTCTAGAAAAGTGCTACAATACAGAAACAATGCTTTTCTTTAGTTTTTTAAAAAAAAAACAAATAAATAATTCCATCTTCTACTTAAACTACCAAAAGAGGACAGCATTAAGTTATGAAAACATGTCAAGGCTGTCAAATGTATGCCTTTACATTTATAATGTTCCTAAATAGATATTACTGCATGCTTTGCAATTACTGCTCATGTACAGAAAATTCAGGATAAATAACAGTATTTTCTAAAATATAAAATAACAGAACACAACTTTTTTAGAACACTGAGATCTATAGTAACATAAGTTGAATGAAAATAAACACATACAAATCCATGATATTTTAGAAGGCATATGTATTTGCAAAAAACTATAACTAAAAAAATCCATCCAATGGAAATATGAATGCCGAAATACAAGACAGAAGGTCTAAGGGGAATTTGTTTTCTGACTCTGAATTAAAACAGCGTGGCCATTTCATTGATATTCTATGCAGTAAAGAAGTTCTGGAAATTAATGAAGTATTTATTTGGGCTTCTTATGTGAGTAAGATTGCAATGAAGAAAATTTGGGCATTCACAGTATTTAACAAAAATACCAGCAACAACATCATGACTTAAACCTTCATATCCTGTATTTCCTCTCTCAGCGTTACTTATAAGCTGAAGACTAGTTACCTGTGTTTGTTAATTGCAATTCATTCCTTCCCACAAATCCTGGACACACTCAAGAGCACCCAAAGAACAGCTCAGCTACCACCTTGGGAGCCACTGTGAACAATGCCCAAATGGCAAGCCTTCTCATTCTAGAAGAGCAACTTGCCACTTCCACTGGTCCAGTGACTTGAAAAACTCAGGAAGGTATACATTCTGCTTGTTACTCTCCTCTGTACTGCAAATTCAGATTTAGATTAACCTATGCAGATTGTTCATTTAGAGATAGATAAATTTCTGTGGTTTTCCACCAAAGCTGTGAAACTAGTTGCCCCTCACCCTGATACACTGACCTTCAATGAAAGACAACATATAGCTGTTCATCTCATTTGACCTTATAAATATGCTTATTATATTTCTGCAGTGACTCACATTAGGCACATAACTCAGCTATCGTTTTAAAAGTACTTTTTTAAGGGAACAGGAAGTCATTTCTACCTTACCTCCAAGTTACTGTTTAAAACAAAAATACCAAGTGTTACGTATTTCTTGAGGTATCCTCAACAGTGAGTCCTAATGCTGTGAAAGAGCAATCAGGAGCCTCCATGTATCTGAAGTGGCCCCATCAAAGTCAGCGAAGCTCCATCTGGGGCCCAGGACTGCACTCAGACAGAAGCCAGTGCTGGGTCAGGATTTACCTTTCAGTACTTACTATGTGGTTTTTCACCAAGACCTGAACTCACAGAACAGCTAGAGACTTTTGCCACAACAAACCATATTTGACATGACACAGAAAGTGAGGAAGTATCTAGGCAAACAGGGAGACAACAGAATCCTTTTCTTTAAGGAAAAAGTGCTACTTAGCTCCTCCATCCTTCCAGTGCCCACATGGGCAGATTATGATGGACAGTAGGGCAGGCATTTTCAGAATTCAGGAAAAAATTTATTTCTTGGCAAACAATGGGATCAACAGGAAAAGGAAGTCAAGTCTGATCCCAAGAAAGCTATCAGATCCTACACCAGACCAAAGGAAAAAACAGAAGATGTGCAAAACTGTGTCGTACCTATCAAAAATAGCCACTAATAATGTAAAAGAAGTTCATAATATTTCTTATTTTGATTCAGTAAGTGGATAATACATTACACAAAATCAACAATCTATAATTCAATTTGGAGTTTCTGCAGGGCTTTGATCATGAAAGGTCAATTAGTGGCTTATGAAGAACAGAATCTTTTCAATATCGGCTTCATACTCTATTTCTAGAATAACCGTTATTACTTCTCATATGGAGGAAAGACAGTTACTCCCCCTTGTTACAGTGGTGTCTTCTCTATGTTTGTTAAATGTAGGTCTGAGATCTCTCTGTTCGCCTCCTGCTGTAGCCAAAGAATGGAACAGAGGTGTCATACTGCTAAACTTGATCTCTGCCACATGGTTAAGCTTTATGCTCTAAGATGACTGGATCATCCCTGCAATCAGCTAGGTTAATTAACCAAAGTTTTCCTATTCTCCTCTGCTGCTTTACCGTTCGTATACATTGTTTCTTCCTTAACAATGCACTTCTTGCAACGGAAATAACTCTTCTCCAATCTAATCAGGCATCACTTGAAAACACAGCATTTTAAACCTGACTTCAGATCTTTTTCTTACACATACACCTGTTATTCTTTTGACCAAATAGCTCCTATGGCAGCATGAAGGCTGCAAAATAAAAAGGATTCACAAGATAAAAGCACCAAAAAGAAAAAATAAGATCAGACCTGACATTTCACTCATAAGACCATCTTCAAGCTATTGTAAAGTTGATCAAAAGACAATACAACTGTTCTGTTCCATTGTTTCTACATCTAGAGAGATGACCACATCGGCAAGATGTTACACCTCTCCACTTCTGGTTCATCAGATGATGTTTCTCAAAATATCTCTATCATCTTCACTCACAGATAACGGTGAGATTTTGAAAAGTACAGATCATTACACCACCAGTGGAAATTTACTGCTCAGCTTAGACCCAAAAAAAAAAAAAATCAATAATATTTACCCTTCCTCTGAACATACCACTACACTGGGAGAGAACAGTACCTTCATTTTCTAAATGTCAAGGTCTGCTTACCTGCTCTTAGGAAATACTTAGGCAAACTGTTTGTTTAAAAAAAATTACTTACCTACAAAAACAATTCTCCTTTGAAATACTTATTATGTACTACCACACCACGGGCATAAATATGCTAGAGTATTTGAGAACAGTTTTGTCGCCACATCTAAACTGTGTCCAGCTATGAATCATGTACACAGTCACAAACAGAACAGGCTCGCTGTTTCTCTTAACCCCAAATCCTTCAAGGATTTCTAGACAGAGTGATAGGAAATGTGGAGTCTGATATACATACATGCAGCACAAGTCTAAGGAGAGCTCGTACACAGAGCCTAGTTCAATAACATACCTTCCTGGTAAGTTCTTGCCTATACACGTTCATTCAAATTGTCAGTGGCTTCAAGTAGCACCTTGGCAGTGAATCTGGAGTATGATCCTGAAGTACTTGGCATCATACTGAGATCTTTCAGAGAGAGCTTAGTGCTTGGAGAAAGTGAAAGAAGTTGCTGTCTGTGCACCTTCCAAGGACAGAAACGTTCCTGAGAGAAGTTAACAATGGAGCATGCAAAAAAAAGTCACAAAAATAGTTTAACTGTTTCACTTGCATTCTAATGCAGTCACTCACTGGTAAACCAGCCTCCCTTTTAAATCTCCTGCCTCTTAGATCTTTCTGTCACAGGCAGAAACAGAAAGAAACATTTTTGTCCTTTGAACTGAAACTGAAAGAACATCTTTCAATTTAAAAAGACACTGCAAAACTAACATCTAGGATAGATAAGGCAATCTCAACTCCGAATGTATGCAGCTAGGAAGAAAAAAAAAAACATAGCAAACAAATTATTTCCTGCCTGAGATGAAACTCAGGGAAATTTTGGGAAACTGTTGAGAGACTGCCCTAAGAATCACCTTATTCTGAAAGTCTTGGATGCTAAGGTTTAACCCAAAGGACATGGAATCACTGAAGAAAAGTAGAGACAACAAGGGAGAGTAAGCAGGCAGGTAGCAAGTTCTAAGGACTTGCTCATTGTGGATGCTACTACAGATCTTGCGTGCCAGCACAGAACACAATGGCACAGCGCTGTTCTATCATTACTTGTCCAGGAAAGGCTTGAAATGCAGATACAAGGTTTAATACCCAGTGTCCTGAAGCTCAGCATTTTGAGATATGATAGTTAGAGACTGCACCTCAAATACTCTGTTCAGATTTGGGCCCCTCACTACAAGAAAGACATTGAGTTGCTGGAGCGTGTCCAAAGGAGGGCAACAAAGCTGGTGAAGGGTCTGGAGCGCAAGTCTTATGAGGAGCGGCTGAGGGAACTGGGGTTGTTTAGTCTGGAGAAAAGGAGGCTCAGGGAAGACCTTATCACTCTACAACTACCTGAGAGGAGCTTGTAGAGAGTTGGCCGTCAGTCTCTTTTCCTAAGAAGCAAGTGATAGGACGAGAGGAAACAGTCTCAAGTTGCACCAGGGGCGGTTTAGATGGGAAATCAGGAAAAATTTCTTCATTGAAAGGGCTGTCAAGCACTGCAACAGGCTGTCCAGGGAAGTGGTTGAGTCACCATCCCTGGAGAAGACATGTAGATGTAGCACTTGGGGACATGGCTTAGTGGTGGACTTGGCAGTGTTAGGTTAATGGATGGACTCAATCTTAAAGGTTTTTTCCAACCTAAATGATTCTATGATTCTAAATGGTATTCCATGGAGAATCAAATGTTTAATCTCTTTGACTGCCACCGCAAAGGAATAGTGCTGGATGATCACAGTGAGCAGAAGGGCCTTTGCGTGGCACTTCTCCATAACAACATTCCAAAATCTTAACTTTGGGCATAAAATAGCACAGATAGCAAAATGCCTCTGAGCAGCAGGACATTCCTTCACCCAAATGGTGAGACAAAAGTTAAAGTGCTTTGAAAAGCTTCTAACAGGTTCTGAAACGGTTAGATAGGACACCTACTCTCACCGAAGTGAAGTTTAAGAGCACTCCTTTGAGCTCCAGTTATTGAATAGGAACTCAGCTAAGACTCTTGTATATTTACTTTCCATTGATCCATTTACTTTAGCTCGATCCTAAAGGATGAATGGATTTTCTGATAAGCTTATGGGCCTTGTTTCTCCACATGGGGAAGAATCCCTTATTAATCACCCTAGCAGACAGGAAAATACAACCACACCCTCGCATTTTTTCTTGCCAAAGTACACTACCTCGTAGCAACTGTCTCTGAAAATGAATACAGAAGAGTTTGGGCAGAGGAGGAACAAAAGGTCCTGCACCTGGGACGGGGCAACCCCTGGTATCAGTACAGGCTGGAGGATGAAGAGATTGAGAGCAGCCCTGCAGAGAAGGACTTGGGGGTACTGGTGGATGAAAAGCTGGACATGAGCTGGCAATGTGCGCTTGCAGCCCAGAAAGCCAACCGTATCCTGGGCTGCATCAAAAGCAGCGTGGCCAGCAGGTCAAGGGAGGGGATTCTGCCCCTCTGCTCTGCTCTGGTGAGACCCCACCTGGAGTGCTGCGTCCAGCTCTGGGGCCCTCAGCACAAGGACATGGACCTGCTGGAGCGGGTCCAGAAGAGGGCCACCAAAATGATCCGAGGGCTGGAGCACCTCTCCTACGAGGCCAGGCTGAAAGAGTTGGGGTTGTTCAGCCTGGAGAAGAGAAGGCTGCGAGGAGACCTTATTGCGGCCTTCCAATACTTAAAGGGGGCCTACAGGAAAGATGGGGAGAATCTTTGTAGCAAGGCCTGTTGTGACAGGACAAGGAATGATGGATTTAAACTAAAGAAGAATAGATTAAGACTGGATATAAGGAAGAAATTGTTTACAATGAAGGTGGTGAAGCACTGGAACAGGTTGCCCAGAGAGGTGGTGGAGGCCCCATCCCTGGAAACATTCAAGGCCAGGTTGGACGGGGCTCTGAGCAACCTGATCTGGTTAAAGCTGTCCCTGCTCACTGCAGGGGGGCTGGGCTGGATGACCTCTAAAGGTCCCTTCCAACCCAAACCATTCTATGATTCTATGATTCTATGAAAAACTGAACTAAGGAACAACAACAGACTATTAAATGTTATCTGCTTAAATTTCAGCCTCTGTGGTGACATGAGAAGACAACAGCATCTTCCAAAAAGGTGTGAAGCTAGAAGCAAAGAAAATTACTGTAAATCACTGGAAGTTTTGTGTAGCACTAACTTTGCCCAACACTAACTAAAAACTGGCAATGATCAGATATGTCTTATTGTCTGTGCTTCCCAGAACAGAGCGATTAGGACAACTGACTATGTTAAAAGGGTATAAGCAAAGTTTGTTGGTCTCCTATTTGAAACTGGGGGATTGACCACCGTGAACACCAGGGCTCCCTTGAATACTGTAACCTCATCAGGGCATGAACTAAAGCGCTTTCTCTCCTAAAAAGAGAGTTGTTTTTTTTTTTTTTTTTTTACAAGAGACTGAACTTCCCTAGGAAAACTGGACATTCAAACACAAAATGTTCCCATAAGGATAAGTTCAACAGCTGCAGACTTAGCCGAAAAAAAATCACAGAGATTATTCTCAAAGCCAAAAGGCCCTCAACAATCAGTCTCTTAAACCAGATACTTAGGAAAACATCACAGGAAAAAAGTAAGTCAAAACCGGATTGAGAAGAGGACAGAGTCAAAAGCCCTACATTGTACAAAAGACAAACATTTTAGCCTATAAACATCCCTATCTCCTGGGTTTCATGAAAGCAAAAAGAAAAAGCTTCAGCCTAACTCAGAGCTCTTAATGGCAGCTACCATTTAAAACAGGAGAAAAAAAGGACTGCCGAGGACTTCGTATTTCTTCCACCCAGCCATAAAAGAAAAGGTGTTTCCAGGACTTATTAATCAATGAGACTAACTGGAACAGTATTCACAGGAAGGGCTAACTTCAGGCTTCAGGGTCTCTACGGTGTCTCACAGAAGTTAGTGGCCTGCTTATCTGCAACAGTCTTGTAACCCTTTGCAAATAAATGGATTCTGCAGGGAACTGCAAGTGGCTGTCAGGCAGGTAAGGCTTCCAAACCTGTCAGTAAAAGTCTGGCAGAGTCTAAAACATTCAACAACAAGAAGGAAGGAGTTTTCACGCCAAATTTTGGAAGCTACTGACTTGCCCACGCTCTTTTGTAGAGTTATAGGAAGGGATGAGACAACTTACTGGCAACTCCAACAGAGAAGCCCAAGAAAGTTAAAAGGCTGGTATTTCTGATGAAAGAAAACACTCTGATCACAGCTGGCTGGTGAGAGAAAGAGATATCACTGCCTTTAATTGACCACAGGCATGGAGAGTGAGCAGGCAGTGGTGGCAGGCAGCCCTTACAGGTACTCCTGAGGCTAAAGAGTCACGTCTCCTACGTGCTGAGGTATACATATATGCACACACACGTTACATGGGGACCTGAAGCCTTCACACTTCACAAACAAAAACACAGTGAGATCTTTAGGCACAAGGTTTCCAATAAATCCACAAGCACTACCAGGAAGCAACAACAGCTATTCAAGCATTTGTTAGTGGGTTTGTACCCTTAGATTTAAACTTGTTTTTTTAATTTAAAACCTAGGTCATAAACAGTGCCAGTCACACAATTATGATCCAACATTAACTTATATGCTGCCTCTAAATAAACATCCTTTGAATGACGTGCTTTTCCTCACACCCTAAGTTGTTGCATCATGTAGTTCTGTGCTATAAAATAATGGCAAACCCATGCCAGCTGGTGAAAACATTACACTGGGAATCCCCATGGGTAGTGATATACCTATGTCTGGTTTTCTGAAATCAGAACTTCCTTCTGCCCTTTTTTCAGCACATACTCTCTGATGAATGCCATGCAACAGAAAACACAGCAAGACCATACCTTGCACAGCAGCAATGTATTTCAGCTCCATTTGAAATCAGTGGGATTAAGATCATTTAGTACTTTTGAGTTACTGGACACCTACATCTGTAGTTCACTACCATGAACGGTACTAAAAGTGGCACAGAGTATTTAGTACTTTGTGTTCCATTTCAAATAGAAATAAACAGTATTATCTGGCCCTCTCACAATTACTATAACATAGTCAAATATCTGTCATAGTCAAACACCTGTCCCTGCTCACTGCAGGGGGGTTGGGCTAGACTCTAAAGGTCCCTTCCAACCCAAAGCATTCTATGATTCAATGATTCTCTCTGTGGTAAAATTAATACATATTCCATATTTTATTTTACTCTTAAATCCAAAAGTTGAATGGCAAAGAAAAGGAAAAATATCTCAGATATATTAAGAAAGCCATCTCATATACCACATATATTTGATGGGTAACATCCATATCCATTTTATACAAGATCATGAAAAAAATTAACACCACAACACCTGTTTTCTTCTTACAGAAAGACATCATGAAGCAAGATCAAAACGCCCTCAAGGATATCAAAATTGCATTACAGTCAAATGACTGCAACTTAAACATTTATTTATCTTCTCTGTGGTTTTTAACAGAATAAAATTTGCTTGCATTTGTACAATAAATAAAATCAGCAGCTTTCCAGAAGTGCTTTCAGTAACTATGAAGCTGCATCAAGAGTCTAGTATACATACCTCGGTGCTTCCTCCACAACTTTTTGGTTTCTCCTTTGAATTGAGCACTCTCTTTCATTCAACCACAAGGCATTACCATGTTTATCTGCCAAAACCTGAAACAGTAACACACTACTATTAACAACAAACAGATGTATGCATATGGGCTTTTGACATTATACTATTATGTAGCATTCAGTTAGTTTAATTTAAAATTAATTTTTTTCCAATCTAGAAGTAAAGGTTGGGAAAAAACGCTAGTGTAGAAAATTAATTGTATATGAAATACTAATTGAATGCCCCTTCAAATTCTGAACAGGATTATTTTAAATCCTCTATATAGGAGTTTATATATGGCAAAAAAACCCACTTACTCCAAAATTTGTGAGAAGCTCCCAAAAGTTTAGAAATCAGAAATAAAAAGACTGAAATAAGATTAAAACTACATTTTCATGCATTTAAAATTGTTTTGCATACTGAAATTACTCAGAACCATAATGTTAAGCAATCTTGTGTCAACAAAGGAAAAATCTCAAAGGATGCCAAATTTTGCACCTTAATAACACGCAAAAGTTTTCAGAAACGATGGCTAACAGAGCCTTCTTAGTAGGCAAACCACAGCACGTTGTCTTTAACAAAGAAGAAAAAGTCTTCAGAAACTTTGCAATCTTCTATTAAGAAGAATAAAATTTGCCACTTCCTCAACACTTTCAATGGACATTAAAGATGTAGTTTCAAGGAATTTCTCAAAAATCAGGTGTCAACTACAGTTCTTGGCTGGACCTTCAGTTCATGGAAGAGTTAAACATACAGTCAAGCATCTAGATCCAACTACCCAAATTACATGTTAGAAAAATACAAGTTTGGCATAACAGAACTTTCAATTGATTCTGCAACTTCAAACTGGACAGAAAAGTAAGAAAAGGAACTCCATCCCTTTATAAAATCAACTGTACAGTGCAGCCATTTCCAATAGTGGGATACTGGATTTGAGGATTCAAGTAGACTTCTTCCAATCTTATGTTATACTCTACACTTATTCTTGGAACAATTTCTTTCATTGCAGACCACACCTGCTCCCCTTCTTTCTTATAAAATTTTCTCTCTAATCCATTTTTTTTCCCCCATCTTCCTGCTCTGATCTGCGGGAACCTGTGCCAATATTCATGCTTCATTCTTTAATAGTGCGGTTCTACGCTGAAAACAGACAAGATAAAAAAGGAGACAATATTCCTCAAACTGCGTGAATTCAACCATATCTACTCACATTTGTGACAACAAATCTGTATTATTTATTATTCCTTTTAGCACCACAGAGCGAGTATGGCACTAAGCAAGATGAATCCCTGCATCTATGACACCAATGTCTGCTGATCCGTGAATAATCTGGGTAGATGTGACTGAAAACGAGGCACTGATCTCATGAAGACAACTCGCATGCAGCATCAGACCCAGAGTGCTCCACGCTCTGTAGGATCAGAGTTCTACAAGATCGATGACTTTGGGAGTTCCTAAACTACGGCTTGTCCCAGAATCCTCTTCCCTGCCCAAGGGGAAGTTTAGCAGCAGTAGCACAAGTGTACCCCAGCCAACTGCTAGATTCTGTTAACAGGCGACTCAGTACAAAGCCAAAAAAAACCCAACCCAGCAGCGTCTAAAGCAACTTCCGACCCAAGTCCTAACTCTTCCAATCCAGAGCTAAACATCACAGAGCTCTACAGAAGCTCATCCAGGAGGACAAAAGGTTTGTTGGGGTTTTTTTTAATTGTTTTTTTAATATTAAAACAGTACCTCTAGGGCATAGCATGGTACTCAGGTGATAAAAAAAATCTCTGTCCTGTAAGTAGAATGATTCCTTGTGAGCACTCCTGTTTCACTGTCAGAAAGCCTACAACCTTCCACGGAATTCAGCCTCACCAAAACAAACAAACCAAAAAGTCCTGGAATATTTCAATAAAAATGAGTTCCTGTGCTTCGCTTCTCTCTCTCTGTATTTTCCTGAAGGGGATAGTAAAATATTTTTCAGGCCAACTAGTAAATATTTTCTTTCGCTTCAGGACATCTCTTATATCCTATTTAATTTCTGCAACCTGGATCTTAAAATAATTGTTTTTCCATTATCAGTTAACATGGCTCAAAAAAAAAAAGACATGAATGAGCATTTACTATGAAAATGTAATTATAAATAGAATAAGGCAAACAACTTCTAGTGTTAAGCTTCTATTTTTGTTTTGGGTCCACTGTTTTTATTATCAGAAACTAAAGAAGATCCTTACTTCATAAAGCAATTATATTTCAGAAGACATTTACAGAACATTGAAATCATCATCTCCGAGATGACGTAAGATTCCAGTACACATCTCACTAAAAATGCATGTCACAGCTACAGCTTTTTTCCTAAATACCTAAATATTCCTAAAAGAAAATGTCCTGGTTTGTGGGATTAGATGATTACGACGTTAGTATATACTATGTACATCTACATGCCAAAATAATCAAATATAACACATTGCAACCTCTCCTTTTTGAGTCGGCTAAATTGTATTTCCAGCTGTAGAATTGCTATTTAGCCAAGTAACAGTTAGACATCCCATGCACTCTTACTTTAAACTCAGGTCCTTTATATCAGATATTTCAGGAGAACAAGACTTCAAATCAGTTCAAGCATAAAGTCTATTTGGAGTCTATTTTCCTGTTAATTGTTTTAGTCTTTTCTCATGTTTTACGAAGTGATTGTTTTATAGCTAGACACAGGAAACGCCTTATTTAACAATTTTAAGTACCAATGCTTTGGAGCTATATGAGAATGTTAAAAAAAAGTTCTATTTAAAAGTTACTGCTAAATTAATAAATATTTGGCATCTGGTCTCAAATTGTTTGTATATTTAGCAGTTTGAAAATGAACCAAGGTCAACGTCCTAAAGCTGATTAGAACATGAAGTTAAAATGATACATTATGATATTGTTAAAAGGTACCATCAAAGTGTTTGTGTAAGGAAAACAACATTCATTGTACATTTATAATAAATAAAACTATAAATTATTAATGGCAAAACTATTTTGTTTAATCTAGGTGAAATTATTCGACTGTTCTTAAATACCAAACTGCTGCATTTTTTTGAGGCAACCTTTTTTAAACCTA
The DNA here is from genome assembly GCF_030463565.1 of Pelecanus crispus. Lineage (NCBI taxonomy): Eukaryota > Metazoa > Chordata > Aves > Pelecaniformes > Pelecanidae > Pelecanus > Pelecanus crispus. The sequence goes on from NC_134643.1 coordinate 166,200,572, forward strand.
AAGGAATCAAGAAAATGTAAAATGTGCCCCTAATTCATGAAAGCATGGAGGAATCATTCTCATCTAACTTTAGTCACCAAAGAGTCAGTAGGAAGCTGCTGAAGCTCCCAAATCTGCAAGCACTGAAAGGAATGGATCTTTAAGGTGTACTCATCTGCATACAAAAAAAAGAAACGAAAACATAGGTAGCCAAAAATTATTAGCCATAGCAAGAGAATATAGGAAGAAGCGCTAGCAATCTGACCTCTTTTGTAACCTAAGATTAATACTAAAACTAAGCGTTCACTACAGACCTTCCCATGATCCTTCAGAAGAGAACAGGTTGGGTTTTAAATTTCATTTTTACAGACTGTTTCTTCATTTCACATATGCGATAAGTTAGCCTGTGTACAGACAAGTTTTATATGGAAATTTAAAATAAATAAAAACATAGGAAGTATCAGGTTTGAATAGGCACATATCTGGCAGAGTAAAAAATGTTAAATATTTCTCTCTTACAAATCATTCCACACTATCAAATTTATTGTTGTTGGTTCATTCAGTTATTGAGCTACTGTCAAAATACTTCAGGCTCTCACTGTAAAAGAAAACATGCCACAACTTAGAAAGAGTTTATATTTTGGACAAAAATAAATTAAATTTCTGTTGAGGAAACTGACATACTCCATATGGATTTCTTGTCAGGAAAGATTATTTCAAGGCTATTGACTAACACAATCTAGTTGCCTACATTGATCAAATACACCACAAATTTTAAAATCATAATTTTGTTAAACAGTCTGTCCGAAACAAACAAGTCTTGTTTTGCATCAGCACATCTGGCTTAATGCTAGGTCCAATAAACAATATAAATGGTCACAATCCAGAAGCTGAGGAGAATACACCTGATTTTGAACCACAAAATGCCCAAAATGGGACACACATCCTCCTGAGTTCCCAGGGAGCATTAGATACTTCAGAACAGAATCGAAAATACTGACAAAACCACCTAGAGCTAGCAAGAAAAATGTTAAGCACAGCAGTGCTTGAACTCCTATATCCTCTGCTGTGCTCAAGAACTGCAGTCAGGATCCAGAGTTGAAGCTCCAGCCCTCAGGACAGATGCCTACAACTTTTTTTTTTTTCCCCCCCAACGAATCGAGTGTGGTTCATTGTCTTCCTGCTAAAGAAAGGCTAGAGAATAAAAACAGGAAGGCTGCATTGTACATGATAGCCATGTAGTTTGAGCAATAGCCCAAGACACAGGAAAACACAAGGCTCTAAGTCTTTTTTAGTGGAGTGTTTGAAATGTTTCTGAACTTTGATTAGTTTAGGAGTTCAAATCTTATTAACTAAATAATAAATAATAATAATTGTACAAACCTGGATTTCAATGTGACGAGGGTTATCAATAAACTTTTCTATGAGTAAGCGATCATCGCCAAAACTTGAAGCAGCTTCTTGAGATGAAAATCTAAAACCTTCCCTTAAATAATGAAAACAAAAAGAATAAACTGTATTTAAAAAGCTAAGTTAAGTTCTGAATTATACAAGGAGAAGGAACACTTATTCATTCCAGTCATCTGGCAGTTTTCATCAATCAACACACACATCCAAAAACCAAGTTTTACCATTCGCATTTGATCCTTTAAGGAGCATCCCTTTTTTCTTTCTTTTATTACAAAGACAAAAAAATTACATTCTCAAAGAACAGAGAACATCAGTGTTTAAAAAGTCTGGGCATTTCCAACAATTATTTGTATGAATTTTCTTTGTAGGTGTTTTCTTCTGCAAAAGTAATAGAGTAATCAAATTTTAAAAACCATTAATTACAAAGTACTTGTTATACAGAAGTAAAGGTGAAGCTCACCATTATTTAACATACACAGCCCTCTACTCAAACAGAGGTTAGTTGCACATTAATTAGATGAAAGAACTGCAGATATAATATTGCAGACCTTGTAAAGTCATATCACTGAACACATAACCTGAAGATGCAATACTTCACTTCATAGAGCATACCAGCTGTACTACTAGTTTTTCCCTGCATTAAAGTATAATTGAGTGTTATACTGTGCATTCTGTATGCTTCCCTCTGTTTTCTCTTTTAGATATACAATAACTCAAACAAATAAAGATTGTAAGATACTATATTTATTGACTTTATTTTTCATGGCAGGAAGATTACTCCTATGGGGCATAACTGCCGACAAACAACTTCATGTACAGCTTTCTCAGGGTGAAATGTACCATAATCCAGGGACCCAAAGGCTCTACACAAGTTTTCTACAGGCTTAGTAGTCCCATTTATGCTGATACATATGGAAAGTTGGGGGTAAATTTCTCTGAGATTGACTAGTGAAATGCAGCAGCCCTGATATTTGTGCCCCAAATAAGAACTACAGCACAACTGGGTTGAAGTTTCCACGCTCTCCTTCTCTTGAATCTAGTTCAATTCCACAAACAAAACCTGGACAATAGAACCATGAAATAAGTAAATCCACAGTATAAGGATGCATATGTTTAAAGGTATTTCTTCACCTTCTTTTAAAATTGTGGAATAATATATGCTATAATTTTGAGAGATTATATTCAATGTACAACCTTTCCTAAATTCATATTTAACTTCAATATATTGTATTACTCAATAAAAAGGGACATCAAAATTTGTGATTCTGTACACTACCTGATCTGTCCAAAAAACTAAAAGTGAGGTAACAAACTACCATACACAGTATTTGAGCTCACTGAAACAGATTTAGATCTATTTTAACTCCCATATCAAAGGCTTTGTTTCCTTTTGTAAACATTCTATCAGACAGTTTTATGCACAATTGACTATTTTTCCTTCATTGAAGTATGTGCTAATTAGAAATCTAAACTGCAATACTTGTCAAAAAAAAAAGTCAGGTGCCTAATTATCTAATCCATACATCTGTAAATCTTTTTAAATTATGTGTAACAGGAATGACTATCTCAGTCAGGTATTCTGACCTTGTTTGTATCTTACAAATCTGTGCAGTTGCATTTGTTCGGTGATAAAAATTACCATAAACACACTTCATCTTCCTTAAGGAGATCATACTAACTAAATGGAGATGGGTCTGAGTCTCTTTATGAACATGTTTTTTTTTAAAAAAAAAAAAAACAGAGGCTGTTTAGCCTAGAAGAGAATTTGTACGTGAAGCATTATCCTTTTACCAAGCAACATCCCTACAGAGCCTCACTGCAAGGAAGATGCTACCCACACAGCACAACTGTACTGGTATGTGCAGCCAAGTCCAAAACTCCTGCCCACGCTAACCCCACAAGGGAAGCACAGGGGAACATGGGACAGGGAAACCTGAGCTGATGGTCCCTGTCTCAGCCAGCGTACAGTTTACCATACAAGCAATGTGCTGTCGGCAGCCTAGTCATAGAATAGAATCATAGAATCGTTTAGGTTGGAAAAGGCCTTTAAGATCATCCAGTCCAACCATTAACCTACACTACCAAGTCCACTCTAAACCAATCAAGGGTAGACTAGGCTAAACCATGTCCCAAAGTGCCACATCTACCCGTTTTTTGAACACTTCTAGGGATGGGGACTCCACCACCTCTCTGGGCAGCCTCTTCCAATTCTTGACCACCCTTTCCGTGAAGAAATTTTTCCTAATTTCCAACCTAAACCTCCCCTGGCGCAGCTTGAGCCCATTTCCTCTTGTCCTATCGCTAACTACATGGGAGAAGAGACCAACACCCACCTCACTACAACCTCCTTTCAGGTAGTTGTAGAGAGCAATAAGGTCTCCCCTCAGCCTCCTCTTCTCCAGGCTAAACAACCCCAGTTTCCTCAGCTGCTCCTCACAAGGCCTGTGCTCCAGACCCTTCACCAGCTTCGTTGCCCTTCTCTGCACACGCTCCAGCACCTCAATGTCTTTCTTGTATTGAGGGGCCCAAAACTGGACACAGTATTCCAGGTGCAGCCTCACCAGCGCCGAGTACAGGGGCACAATCACCTCCCTGCTCCTGCTGGCCACACTATTCCTGATACAGGCCAGGATGCTGTTGGCCTTCTTGGCCACCTGGGCACACTGCTGGCTCATGTTCAGCCGGCTGTCTACCAACACCCCCAGGTCCTTTTCCGCCAGGCAGCTTTCCAGCCACTCTTCCCCAAGCCTGTAGCGTTGCATGGGGTTGTTGTGACCCAAGTGCAGAACCCAGCACTTGGCCTTGTTAAACCTCATCCAGTTGGCCTCAGCCCATCGGTCCAGCCTGTCCAGGTCCCTCTGCAGGGCCATCCTACCCTCCAGCAGATCGACACTCCCACCCAGTTTGGTGTCATCTGCAAACTTACTGAGGGTGCACTCAATCCCCTCACCCAGATCATCGATAAAGATGTTAAATAAGGCTGGCCCCAAAACTGAGCCCTGGGGAACACCGCTCGTGACCGGCTGCCAACTGGACTTAACTCCATTTACCACTACTCTCTGGGCTCGGCCACCCAACCAGTTTTTTACCCAGTGAAGACTACGCCCGTCTAAGCCATGAGCTGCCAGCTTTCCAAGGAGAATATTGTGGGAGACTGTGTCAAAAGCTTTGCTAAAGTCCAGGTAAATGACATCAACCCTGATGTTTGACAAGATACAACCATTCAGGCTGATGTGGCTCACCTATACGAAGACCATCATTGGTACCTCTGCACTATGACCCAAAGTAAAGAGGCACCCCGGTCAGAGGATTCCTGAGCAGGGGCTCTGCGCTGACCCACACTCCAATCACTAACCACCTGCTAACACGGCCACCTTCACAGTCTTCCATTGCCAGCCACCTGCACCAGACCAAGGGGCAGGGAGGGGGAAGGACAGACTGCCCATTAGACAATACTGGGCACCCCACACTACAGGGACACCAGCTGAGCCAGTATGCAAGGAGGACAGCAAACAGCAGCAGCTAAGAGAGGCTCTGGCAGGAGATATTTTTGGTAGTTTCTCACAAGGAGGAGTTGGTGGTAGAGGTAGTTTTGACAGCAGGGGGTGGGGGGGGGGGGGGGTGGGGGCGGGCAGGGGGCATTTTGGTTGCAAGTTATTTGTGGTGGTTTGACCCTGGCTGGATGCCAGGTGCCCACCAAAGCCACTCTATCACTCCCCTTCTCAACTGGATAGGGGAGAGAAAATATAAAAAAAAAGCTTGTGGGTTGAGATAAGGACAGGGAGATCACTTGGCAATTACCGTCACAGGCAAAACAGACTCAACTTGGAGAAAATCAGTTTAATTTATTACCAGTCAAAATCAGAGTAGGAGAGAGGAGTGAGAACATGTGTAGGGTAATGAGAAATAAAACCTAAATCTTAAAACACCTTCTCCCCACCCCTCCCCTCCCTTCTTCCCGGGCTCAACTTCAATCCCGATTTTCTCTACCTCCTCCCCCGCCCCGAGCAGCTCAGGGGGATGGGGAATGGGGGTTGTGGTCAGTTCATCACTCCTCATCTCTGCTGCTTCTTCCTCCTCAGGGGAGGACTCCTCACACTCTTCCCCTGCTCCAGCGTGGGGTCCCTCCCACGGGAGACAGTCCTTCATGAGCTTCTCCAACATGGGTCCTTCCCACAAGCTACAGTTCTTCACAAACTGCTCCAGCGTGGGTCCCTTCCACGGGGTGCAGCCCTTCAGGAGCAGACTGCTCCAGCGTGGGTCCCTCACGGGGTCCCAAGTCCTGCCAGAAAACCTGCTCCAGCATGGGCTCCTCTCTCTCCACGGGGCCACAGGTCCTGCCAGGAGCCTGCTCCAGCGTGGGCTTCCCACAGGGTCACAGCCTCCTTTGGGCACATCCCCCTGCTCCAGTGTGGGATCCCCCCCAGGCTGCAGATGGATATCTGCTCCACCGTGGACCTCCATGGGCTGCAGGGGCACAGCTGCCTCACCATGGGCTTCACCATGGGCTTCACCATGGGCTGCGGGGGAATCTCTGCTCCGGTGCCTGGAGCACCTCCTCCCCCTCCTTCTGCACTGACCTTGGTGTCTGCACAGTCATTCCTCTCACATGTTCTCACTCCAGCAGCAGTTTGTGGGTTTTTTTACCCCTTCTTAACTATGTTATCCCAGAGGTACTACCACTGTCACTGATTGGCTTGGCCTTGTCCATCTTAGAGCCAGCTGGCATTGGCTCTATTGGACACAGGTGAGCTTCTAGCAGCTTCTCACAGAAGCCACCCCTGTAGCACCCCCCCTACCAAAACCTTGCCACACAAACCCAAGACATTATTTATTTATTCAGGAAAGATTTGCTGTTGAGTTAAGGTTTTTCTTAGGTTATCATTAACTTCTAGTGGCAGTTTTCCTTGTTTTTTTTTTTCCATTTAGCTTCTACTAGCCATTTCCCAACTCACAGATTGACAGACTGGTTCATGATGAAAAGAGGCCCATAGCTGCCTGCTGCAAAGATGACTGACACCCCAGGTCAGCCAACTGGAGACACACACTGCCACAGAGCAGGTAAGCTGGAGCACTGCTAACACTATGGCCCCATGCAGTACAAATGGTGACTCTGCAGTCCAAGCTGCAGGAGTACCCATCACACATCAGATGCCTTCACCCAAGTTGGGCTTGGAGCAGGGGGGCTAAAAGGCCACCACAGCCCAGGCCTAAGGCAGGCAGGGAACACCACTACCTCTCCTCAGGGGCAGTGTGGGTCACAGTGGTGGGAGCTGCACACTAGTCAAAGCCTGGAGGCATCAAGGGGGGGGGAGGAAAAAAAAAAAAAAAAAAAAGAAAAAATCAAAAGGTCCACCTCAAGCAGCTGTACATAAAGGCATGTGGCCAAGGAAACAAACCGGAGGTGGAGTCCGCATGCAGACAGAGAAAACTGCAACATCCTTAGAACAGCTGACATGGTAGGACAGGTCATGCAACTGCAGTGCTGCAATGAATGGCTATTCAATCTTTAAGGTGGGCAGTAGGATAGGCTTGCCCCTTTTATGAAAGGGCAGGTCAAATATATGGAGGTCCTCTTGGGAAAAGGCAAGAGGGATAAGCTGGAAGGTCTGGCTCAAGGAAGAGGCCAATAAGGGTAATAACTGCAGTGTAAGTTTGTTAACAGTTTACCTGACTCAAGCTGACAAAGCAGACAAATTCTTCTTTAAGCAACTCAAAGTTTCCAAGACCTTGAGTGTTTGTGTAGTTTTGGTTTGGGTTTTTTGGGCTGTGGGTTGTTTGGGAGGGGGAGGGGTGGTTTTTTTTGGTTTGTTAGTGGTTTGGGGGAAGGGGGAGTTGATTGGGGGGGGGGGGGGGGTTAACCAGGAAACTAACATCCCTGATAGCTGTTGGAAAAGCTACACGGAAGACCACAAGTTTCTGATGGATGTTGGGGGCTTCTTAACACAGACACTAGATGGGCTGAAGAATTACCAGTAGCAGAAGAGGATGGAATCAAGGATCTCTTGAGAAATCAACACATACAACTCAGTAAGACCAGACGGGATGCTAATAGAGGTAGCTTATGTCATTGTGAGACTACTCTGTCATCTTTGAAAGGCTCTGGAGGTCAGGAGAGATTCCTGATGACTAGAGAAAGACAAACATTGCACCCATCTTTGAGAAGAGCATGAAAGAATCAGAACTACAAGCTAGTCAGCGTCACTTTAATTCTGGGGAAGAGTCATGGAGCAAGATCTCTTGAAAGCTATTTCTAGACCCATGAGAAAGTGACCGAGAACAGACTGAATTTACCAATAGTATCACACTTGACTAATCTGCTTGTCTTTTATTATTATACCTATGAATTAGAAGACAAGGGTAGATATCATCTCCCTCAACTTTAGCAAGACCTTAATGGTCTCCCACAGCATCACTGTTTCCAAGGTATACTGTTACAGTCTACATAACGTGCACAACTGGATAGGTGAAAAAATAGCTAGATTATTGGGTTCAAAGTTAGCAGCTCATCCTCCACCTGAAATCCAATATAAGGGAATTTCCCCAGTAGTCTATTATTCTGGAACCTGTTTAACCTCTTTATCATTGACCTGGAATGCACCACCACCAGTCTGTGGACCACGCTAAAACAGGGTCATCAATATACTCAAGGGCAAGGTTGCATTTCAGAGATACCTAGACAGTCTGAAGGAATGGGCTCACAAGCATCTTATGAGTTTCCACAAGAACAGAGTCCCGTACCTAGCACAGACTAAACTGCCCCTGCATCAGTACAGGCTGTGGAACTGACTGGCTGCTTAAGATGACTTGGAGGTCCTGGTAGGTAACAGGCTGTGATGCAAGTGAGCAGTGCACCCCAACAGTAATGAAGGCTAATTGAATAGTGGGCTGTATTAACTGCAGCATAGCCAGTAGACCCAACCGCAGCAATTATTCTCCTTTACTCAGCACCTGTTAGACCATATTTGAAATACTGCATCCAGTTTTGGACACTCCTAGTACTCAAGGATGTTGATAAGCTCAAGTAAGATGCTCAGAGTACACCAGGACCACAGTCAACCAGGCTTGTTGAACCTGAAAGACAACAAGGCTTTAGTACACATCTAAGAGCAGCCATCCAGTACTTAAAGAGGAGTTTACTACAACAATGGAATCATAGAATCATAGAATCGTTTAGGTTGGAAAAGACCTTTAAGCTCATCCAGTCCAACCATTAACCTAACATTACCAAGTCCACCACTAAACCAATTAAGGTCATAGTAGCAATTTCATGTTCCACCTGGCTTGGTGGCTGGATTATTTTTTCATTAAAGTAAAAACTAGGAATCATTACAGTTGGAAAGGATCGCTAAGATCATCAGTCCAATCACCAACCCAAAACCACCATGCCCACTAAACCATGTCCCAAAGTGCCACATCTACCCGTTTTTTGAACACCTCCAGGGATGGTGACCACCACCTCTCTGGGCAGCCTCTTCCAATTCTTGACCACCCTTTCCGTAAAGAAATTTTTCCTAATACCCAATCTAAACCTCCCCTGACACAGCTTGAGGCCATTTCCTCTCATCCTATCACTAACTACTGGGGAGAAGAGACCAACACCCACCTCCTTTCAGGTAGTTGTAGAGAGCGATAAGGTCTCCCCTCAGCCTCCTCTTCTCCAGACTAAACAACCCCAACCTCTCAACAATGGAGGCAAGCTCTTCATTGCAGTGCACAGCAGAAAAACAGGACAGTGGTCAAACTGAAGTGGGGAATTTCCAGCCAGATGTAAAGAAAAAAAAATACTGGAAAGAAGTGGGCAGGCTGTTTAGAGAGGCTGTGAAATCTCGATCCTTGGAGGTTTGCAAGACCCAACTGGGCAAAGCTCTAAGAAACCAGCTTCAAATTCAGTGCTGATCCTATTCTGAGCATGAAGGTGGATGACATGATATCCCTAGGTCCCTTCAAACATGGATGATTCTATAAGGGAAAGAACAGGATGTCTTTAAAGATTCCCCTCTCTGCCTACAGTAAATTTATCCACACTTAAGTATAAGTTGTACAAAAGCATTTATTGACCTTGCCACAAGCTTTCTTATGGTTGTCTGAAGTGAGATAGCCCGTGCCAACTTTCTGCCTCCAGCTCAGAGATCAGCATTGCTGCTTTAATTAAAACAACCACTTTCTTTGGAGGCAGACACGCACTAATAAAAGACTGCAGTCATTATGTAATATTGCAGTTTCCAATATCAGGAAATAGTAAAAGAAAAGTCTTTTCTTGTCAAGGCCAGAATTAGAAAGGCCACTTAGTTAAAAACAGATGTTTGATAACCATTAGTACAGTAGAATCCCTCTAAAACCATGACTGGTAAGTTAAGTAACCAATAAATACTCAATTTGATTTTACACACGAAACCAAACTCCATTGCTTCAGCTTTACTCCAAATTTTAAAAACCTAAAATGATCTAGTCAGTGTTTTACATATCTTTACACATGTAGCTGGCACTGAAATCCGTGTTAAAAAACCCACAGTTTTTAGGAAACACTGTTCTTCGCTCATCCATTTGACTCCTTCCCCTTACCTGAATACTTCTACAGCACATACCTGTGGAGGACAGACCAATGATGCCAAACCCATACACTCCCATTTTTGCAGAGCAGTCTGACAGGCCAAAGGCACTGCTTTGGGAAGGTAATAAAACTCACTGTACAGGCTTGTAATAGGGAATACTGTTCAGTTTTTTAAAGCATTGTCCTCTCATACGGCACACTTCAACTTTCCTTTGCCTTGGGAGGTGGGGGATTCAGAACAATTTGTTACATATTATTCCACTTTAACTTCTTCCAGTTCCACTGCTCATTTCTCCAGAGCCATTGGAAGATTACAACATCAGGAAAAAAAATTCAGCAGATGTTTCTGAAGGTGGGAAACTGCAAAAAATTATTGCAGACAAAAAAAACCCCACATTGGTTAGTAGTTCTCCCACATACCCTGTTGTACCGTCCCAGTGAAGAACAACAATTGTGGAACAGTGGAAGTACACACAGCATGGTACCATAGGACCACAGAAGAGAAATTATAAGGGGTTGTTGGAATTTGAGAGCAGATGTTTGTTTATAAAATTGGCATAAGCACCAAGAAAGAATTTAAATAACAGGACAATTTGTATTTTCCTATTGTTATTATAAGTTAAAAAGCAAAATCTTTCATCTCTCTAAATATCTGTTGCCGGAAGCTGCCTTGTTGCCTGGCAGGCAGCTAAACACCACACAGCCAGTGGGATGGGGGCAGAGAAGGGCGGGGGGAAGTAAAATTCATGGGTTGAGATAAAGACAGTTTAATAGGCCAAAAAAGGAAGGGAAACTAATGATAATGATGAAAGAATATACAAAAGAAGTGATGCACAATGCAATTGCTCACCACCTGCCAACAGGTGTCCAGCCAGTTCCCAAGCAGTGGTCGCCACCCCCCAGCTTATATACTAAGCATGACATCATACGGTATGGAATATGCCTTTGGCCAGTTTTGGTCAGCTGTCCTGGCTGTGCCCCCTCCCAGCTTCTTGCTGGCAGGGCATGAGAAAAAGTCCTTGACTAGTGTAAGCACTACTTAGCAACAACTAAAACATCAGTGTGTTATCAACATTATTCTCACACTAAATCCAAAACACGCACTACAGCAGCTACTGGGGAGAAAATCAACTTTATCCCAGCCAAAACCAGGACAGTATCCACCCCTTATTCTATACCATCCACATCATGCCCAGGTCCCACACTTTCCAATACATTCCAATTAATCACCACCACCTTTCCTGTATTTTGATATATACACACAGATATTCTCACAACATACATCCTGCCATTTTATTCCTAAAAACTGGATCTCCTGTGCAGGTCCCTTGACCTTACTTTGTTTGATGGCAAAACCAGCTTTTAGAAACATCTGGACTATTTTCTTCCCTTTCTCAAGAACTTCTGCTGTGTTGCCCCACACAATGACATCATCAATATATTGCAGGTGTTCCAGTGCCATCTGGATCAGTCCATGGCAAATGGTAGGGCTGCATTTCCACCCCTGGGGCAGTCGATTCCAGGTGTACTGGACACCCCTCCAAGTGAAAGCAAACTGGGGCCTGCACTCTGCTGCCAAAGGGACTGAGAAAAATGCATTAGCAGGATCAGTTGTGGCATAGCACTTGGCTGCCTTTGACTCCAGTTTGTATTGCAGTTCTAGCATGTCTGGCACAGCAGCACTTAGCAGCAGTGTGACTTCGTTCAGGCCACGATAGTCCACTGTTAGTCTCCATGCTCCGTTCGACTTTCGCACTGGCCATATGGGACTGTTAAAGGGTGAGCGAGCCTTGCTGATCACTCCTTGGTTCTCCAGTCGATGAGTCAGGTTATGGATGGGAATCAGGGAGTCTCGGTTGGTGCGATATTGCCACCGGTGCACTGTTGTGGTAGCCAGCCAACCCTCAACAACCCCACAACAGAAGGGTCCTCTGCGAGGCCAGGCAGGGTGGACAACTATTTAATTTCCTCCATCTCCGAGGCAGCTATACCAAAAGCCCACTTATACCCTTTTGGGTCCTTGAAATACCTTCTTCTTAGGTAGTCTATGCCAAGGATGCATGGAGCCTCTGGGCCAGTCACAATGGGGTGCTTCTGCCACTCATTCCCAGTTAGGCTCACTTCGGCCTCCAGTACAGTTAGCTGTGGGGATCCCCTTGCCACTCCAGAAATACAGATGGGTTCTGCCCCTGTGTAGCTTGATGGCATTAGGGTACACTGTGCACTGGTGTGCACTAGAGCCTTACACTCCTGTGGGTCTGATGTGCCAGGCCATTGAATCCACACAGTCCAGTAAACCCGGTTGTCCCTTTCCTCCACCTGGCTGGAGGCAGGGCCCCTCTAGTCCTGATCATAGTATTCATTACTCACTTCTTGTAAATGTGAATCAAAAGTCCCTTTATTAAGATCAGAAGTAGGATCAACTCTTCTACTCTGCCTGTGGAACTGCTCACTGGAAACTTGAGCAGCAATTTTCCTGGAAGAACCCCCTTTTGTGATTGTTCTTCCTTGCAGCTCATGTACCCATGCCTCTAGGGTCAAGGTAGATTTTTCCATCCCACTTCCTCATGTCCTCTCTGTGGGCACACAGGTAAAACCACAGGGTGGCCCATGGTGTCCATCCACTATATCCTCTCTTGAGGGATGCTTACTCCTAATAGCTGAGATACCAGTCCATACAGGTAGGGAGTAGGACATATGCTCCTTGACTTGCTGGAACTCTCGGGACAGTTTTATAAGCAGTTTTTCCACAGCCAAGACACAGGCCCATAGGGAGGAAGAGAAACTTTCTTCATATTGCCAGAGTTGGCTGGCCAATTCGTCCACTGTTGGTTCCTCTCCATCTTTCCACGTCATTACTGCCAATGAGTTTGCATGTGACAATGGTGCGCTCTGTACAAACTTCCGCCACGTGGGCAGTGTGCACCTGACTTCATCTGGATCTTTCAATAACTTGCTGTTCACGTCATCATAAATCACCCCCAGCATGGATAATTCTCTCAGGTACTGGACACCTCTCTCCATGGTGGTGCACTTGCCTGCGTGACATGTAACATCTTCCTTGAAGGGACACCTTTCCTTCACGCCTGACAGGAGTCGTCTCCAGAGACTGAGGGCTTCACAATATTTAGGCAATCTAACAAAATTTTCATAATTTGGCATATTTAACAGATGTGGAGGATGAAGCACCAGTAAGTTACCATAGTGAATAGTTCTGTAACAGCAGCAATTAAGTCCTTCAGGTAGGTATTTTCCATTTCCAGTGGCTATTTTCAAGTCACATCACACAATACTTTAAGCCTTCTTTTAGTATTATGCATAGCCAGTGGAGACAAGAAAAGTTTTCAGGTATCCTGAAAATCCAAAAGTATATTTCAAACAAAATTAGTTCATATTACACTTTTTTTTCCAAGTAGCATTCAGACTTAATCCCACTTGACAAAATCAAAGTAAGTTTACAAATCAAAATATTATCAACAATTCTTCACACTTGTGTTGTATCTGTGAACCCTGAAATACAAAAGGCGATTCAGATACTGGATTCTCAAAGTCTACCAATAGCTGACAGTTAGTTTATTTATATTACATGGATTTGGATGCAGCGAGACAATACATGAGGTCAACTCTTCATGCGATATTAAAACTACCAGATACATTGTTTTGTCAATAACAAGTTGAGTCATCTTCAAAACACTCTTCTCAGACATATAAAAAGGAACAATTTTAATTCCACAACACAGTTAATGGACATGTACAAATCTTACGATCTTATAGATATTTCTTCAAAAGACTATAACAGAAACCCAAATGCTCTATTTCATATGTAAACGCAAAGTAAATCTCCTTCTATCTTCAGTTCTCTTAATCTCACATCTTCCTGCAACAATTATTTTGCCAATTTAATTTTGCATTCATTGCTGCCTACCTGATAAATGTTAAAATAAGCATTTCTCCTTGATATAGGATCAGTAACCAGTGTAGATCTGTTACTCAGTCTAGGTGTTCTTTCTCTTAGCACTTTTCAGATATTCTATAAAATTACACTGCAAAGACAAGGCTTAGCAGAACTAACCAAAAGGATTATTGTAAGAGCACCACTGGCAAATAATAATAAGCTGAATGGTATTTCAAAGGCTTTCCACAAACCAGGCAAGCATCTCAAACTAACATCACTAAATATCACTGGGTCAAAGTAGTATCACTAAATTAATTTTGTATGCAAATGTACAAAAAAGAATATCCCTAAGTAGCTTCTGTTGATACCAATCAGCTGTATCGGGTGACTTTCTAAACAATAACCACAACTTTTCTCCAAAAGAAATTAGGAATCATGATTTTAGATCCAGTTTTCAATTTTTAAACAGTTACTGTAATCAAGCTCCTTTGCTCATTTCTGAGCAAAACAAGAAATTAATGCCTTCCTTTCAAGTCCAACAGATGCAATTGCTGCCTGAAAAAGATCAAGGCAGTAATTTTGGATTCTAAAGCAGTGGGAACAAAGCATCCTTGTAAGAAAGCAGGTTATTCTAGATCTTCATTCTAATGTGCAAAACCTTATTTATATTCAAACCTAAATAGGAAAATGGGATGGAGGTAGCAAGGTACCAAAAAAAAAAAAAAAGCCCCATGTTTTCTTTAAATCTAAAATTGAACTGCTAGCCATTCACTGTTGTTCTTTCCAGTTTTTAGGTTTTGACAAACAAAAATTTAATAGGGAACACAAAAATATGACAGGGAAATCTTGCAGGTGACTAAATTAAACTAATGAAAATTTGAATTGCACTTTGAGTTGATTCCAACATATGTGCTGCTCTCTCCATGTGGAAAGGAAAACATTTAGAAGGTTATCTAATTTTGGATCAAATAGACTTTGTTACAAGTCTTTGAAAAATTCCAAAATGGATTTTTCTGTAACATCAGTGGCACATGGGGTTGAAACCAGGCTCCTCACTGCCAGAATATCAGCACAGAATGTCAGCACAGAATGGATTGTAAAACTTCTCCAGTCAATAACAAAGCATCTTGAAGCATTCAGGATTCAGACAACCATTAAGAGACATGAAAATGCCTGTGTGTTTAAACAAACATTGTTTCAAACAGGCAAAAGCACAATAGTTTGCTGAGACAAATATTTTAAACACAGAAGCAAGCAATTTATCAGAGCACATTCTGGAAACACTGTATGTGTTTCCACAAACAAATAATTAGTCTCATCAACTTTAACAGAACTAATGGCATGCATTAATGTTTGAGAATCAGGGCCAATAAGTATTCTACCTAACACACAGACAATTAATACATCAGCATTCTGAAAGGCATACAGCAAAACATTATTTACAATCTACATTTACAGTCACTGGACTAAAAGCAGTTCTAAGTGTTGGGTTTTTTACTCAAATTAATGGACCACATTTTGTAAGGTTTATAAAAAAAAAAATTAAACAGACACATGCAAACTCCCAAAGTACACCGCTCACTATACAAAAGGGAGAAAACCAAATAATATCCAATTTCTCTGTTTAACATTTCATATCTGCTCAACTGTCAGCTCACAGTGGCTTAATGGGACTTTGGTAACTGCAGCATTCATCAAGGCAAGCTTTTGGACAGCATCTCACCTGGTCTCTTCATCATCCCAAGCGATTCTCATGCCTTTCCCACCACCACCTGCTGAGGCCTTGATCATGACAGGGTAGCCTAACAGCGGGGAACAATTAGACAGAAGTTCAAACTTTGTTCAGTTGGTCAGAGGAACATGACAACTGACCACATGTCCAATAATACCAGTAGACAATAACTTCGTTTATTAAAACACTTAGTTCGGAGGGAGAAGAGAGATTTTTCTTTTCAAGACTTAGCTGTCAGTGCAGTGATTTCTGAAGCCAAGAAAGGTTGTCTTCTCCATTTCATTTATACCAAAAAAAAAGAGCACTGAATGAATTATTCCCAAGTAACAAAGTGGTTTATTCATAAAGGCATTTGACCTTTTTAAGCAAACATTTCTTTAGGAACAAAATCTTGTTCCTTTGTTACCGCTGAAATAAGCTATAGCTGTGATAATTTTTTTTTAAAAGTTACTAGCAAAAATAAGCAGGAGATCTTCATAAACTGTTAGTCAAGAAATTCAGTAAGCAAACCTGTATCTTAACACTTCTGGTGCAGTATATTTTAAATAACAGAGGACCTCAAAAGAGCTGTGCTGCTCAGATATTATGTAGTAAGTATCACAGAAAACAGATTATTGCTTTTTTTTTTAACAATAAAAGAGGATTTTCCCCAAACTGACAAGTAGTAGGAAAAAATGAGCAGCATAAATCTGACAGCATTGTGCATAACTGGTAATATTTTACTCTCAGAACAAGATACCTTAATATGGGTATGAGTCAGGACCTTAGTTTTCTGAAAACTAGAAAAGTACAGTAACAAAGTATACAGTTTAAAAGCAGATTTAGTAATGATTGTTTATCTTGTAGTACAATATTTTAATTCAAGGCAACTTCCTAAAACAATTTCTTATTCATATCAGTGGACTTCACCTTTCTCCCACATGAATGTACAGAAATTTGAAAACTAAGGATCTGATTAGAAAGTTTTTGATGTTTCTAGGATATCAGCAAATTCTTCAAGCCTTTGGGCTCCAGTGTGTTTAATGAAAATCATAACATTAAGCCAAATATCAGACCAGCTGATATTGTGTGGCAAGAAGAGTCCACCAGTCCTTGGAAATTGAAGATACGTTCTATAAAAGGCTTGATCACACGACAGAAAGGGACATCTGAATGTAGTTCCCAACAGAAATGGTCAATTCTACTATCTTATGTGTAACTAACATTTACAGTTTCTTTCTGGAATGTAGATCTACTCTTGCTCTGTCAAGTGACAGTGATATAGTACACCTACCTCCTCCCCAAAGTATTTGACTGAAAGGAGGTTCAGGAGAAGATAATTAAAAACAGCAAGATCTGGAAAACCTTTTGCTTAAAAAGATTGAAGTGGACACATAAAAAAAGGGACACGATACAAGCACAAGAAGCAGAGTAGCATTGATTGGAAGGCAGGAAAACAGCAACAGTACAAGAGAACATTAAATTAACAAAGAAACGGCAAAAATCAATAAAATAGTTTCCAACATAACATGTTATTATACTGTGGAACCCCACGCTACAGAGCATTCATGCAGCTGAAAGCTGCAGAAAGGTAATAAATAAGCATATGTAGAGCACAAATCAAGTTCCTATAGGCAGGGATGACCAAAAGGCTACAAATCTTCATGCTTTAGAGTCTCAAGTAATCTCTAGTTACTAGGTATAAGGGTAAGACCAAGCCATGCAAATAAGCTTGCTACAGTGCCTGTTATGTTTTCCCATGAAATATCTGATGCTGCCCATAGAGTGGTTTGGGATAAGTCACAGAGTAACAATGGATTCGATCCAGAACTATACTAAGTATTTTCAAGGCTTCTACAATCCCAGAGATAAAAGGGCATGCACAAAGTTAACTCTAGATTGCATGTAGTGAACAGTGAAGTTCAACACATTTTCATGAAATGCAGTATATGCAGTAAGGACATAAGGACAGTTTATCTATGCCATAGCTGCTTTTCCAGATCCCTGGCAACTGCCAGGCTCCTAGACGAGTCACTGGCTATCTTGAAATAAAGCAGAAAGAACATCTTGTATGATTTTCATGCAAGAAATGAGATTGCACCAGCTAACACTAGCGAACTTACACCTGTGGCAACACTATCACCAGCTGGAGACTCTCTCCAACTCAAAAGGCTGCAAGTCTGAAATCCTGAAATAAGCATTGTTTTAAGCCTTATTATGGCAAACTCACTATAGCAATTTCCATCACCTAATCTATCTTATTCAGTGTTACATGTACTTGAAAAAATCATCATCAATTATTCTAACAATTTCAGTCTAACAGTATCAGTCTCTTGAATGGCTTGCTGATTTTAGTTCTGTAAACAGAGTCTAATCCTAATTTACCACTCTTTCATTTCAACAGGAAAATAGGTATGCTGGCAGTGAGCCTTGGTGAGTCTTTACATGCTACAGAATATGGAAGTTCATATATCACAACTCACATGGTTGAATTATCGGACAGGATACATGGGTTACTGGTGTCACTCACCAAGTGCAGGAACACTTCGGATCCCCCCCCACTCCCCGCCTTTTATGTATACCGATTACATATCAACCACACTTGTATGCAAGGCAGGTTAAAGATTCCAGAAAGCCACAATATAGTTAAAAAAAAAAATCCAACCCCAAAGTATGGCCTGTTTTGAACATACATACAGTTTTTCAGGTTGAGAAGGAAACATTCTTTGTAATGGACCTCTACAAGTTAGGATGACGATTAGCCAGACCCCTGAAAATAAGGGGACTTGAACTTTTGCTCAAATATGCCTTTACACACTACTTGGTCTCTGGGGCACTGAACTAAGCTGAACAGCAGTTCTTCGGCCAATACCAAAGACTGATGTGTGCTAAGACAAGGAAGGCTTTGTAGAACTTAAGCTTTGCATACATATTGGATACAGGATGCTGGGATCAGGATGCGTTAATCATCATTCTCCTAACCATTTTTGCACTATTCAGCAGCAATCAAAATTGCTGAAGTATGCTCACATGGATTGGCTGGATTAGTTGTGGGAAGAGAGAGGCAGGCAAACAATTTGTAATAGCATTTATAAGGACCCACAACAACAGCAATGAAGAGTCTTGACAAAGCAGGCACATTTTTGAGTAGGTGTTAGGTTTTCAACCTTTCCCTCAAATCAGATGCCAATTTACATGAAATCAAAATTGCATGTAAGAACAAAAACTACTCTTGTTCTATAGTTCTACATTCTCATGATGCATCTGAAGGATGAATCTAAAAAGATCTTAGAAGGCAGGGAGGTAAAAAACTGTCAAATTTGAAGGTCATCAGGCAAACTTCTGCTGTTAAATAGGTACTATTAAGTTACAGCTGCTTTGTTTCCAGGGTGGTTACTATTCTAAGAATCTGAATGGTGAAAGGAGTAAACAAACATCTGGTGTCCCACAGCTGTTAGTTGCCACCCTCTGCCACCATGGTTTTAGATGTTATTTATCCATTTTTATAAAGTTGCAGGTAGTAGTAGACCACAGAATGCATTGTGCAATATCACTTTGAGCAATACTGCATGTGGCAATACCAGATTGTTTTCAATATGCATTATTGAAAAGTTGCTACTAACTAAGCACAAGTCAAATGAAACCTGACACAAACACGTTTTTCACCTCTTCAGTTTGGTATGGACTTTCATTTAGTTTAACTGCCTTCACTTCATAGTTGTTCAATTATTTCATACATACTGAAGAGTAAAACTTTCTGGAGTTTCATCGATGCTTCAGAAATCAAAAGGCCAGCAGTTCTTAATGTATGACTTACAGACAGATTTAAAAGTAGCATGGGAAAAGAGCCAATGTGATTAAGCACTACAGAAAGGATCACAAGAGAAAAACAGCCCACACAGACAAATAGAGAACAGAGACTATAGAAAGGAGCCTATATAGCAATTTGTGCCTGAACTTCTTCCAATTCTTGATTTAGCCTAATATCTGTCACATTCTCTTTTGACAACTTGGGAGAGCACTTCTCAAATGAGGGCAAAAGGTAGGTTTTACTCTCATACTTACAAAATTTGCATCCATAAATAATAGTCACTGAAGCAGGTAAAGGCAGTGTCTCAACCCTGAAGTGCCAGGCTCCACTGCTACTGGATCTTTGGCCAGAATATAGCAGGGAGAAGCAAGAAAAGAGGCAGGCAGCAAGAGAATATTACACAATGTTTTATAGTTTTAAGTGCTGGCCCACAATGAATTTTTTTTTTTAAATAATTATGTAGGCATTCTTGGAAGACTGAGGCTCTGGATAACTGAAATTAAAAATAATCTGAAAGTATTCAATTGAGTATCAAGTGCTTTATATATGAGGACAAATGCATTATATACATAAGAGACTTCAATTTCATCCTATTTTAGATCCTTTGAAATTACAAATCATTGCGTTTTATTCTGATCAGTGGTCATGTTTAGACAGAAGCTTAGCCAAACTGATCAACTGGTCAAAACATGGGTGGGGAAAAAGCTGGAAAGGACATTTTTCTTTCACTAAGTGGTATCATAGTACAAACCTTTTTTGTATCAAAATGGTTTAAGAATTTGCCATCTAGATAAAGTACCACCCAGCTGTCAGTAATTGACTTTAATATCTACAGATTTAAGACTGCCTTGATATAATGACCTCCAAAGTGCTACCAATATCAAAGACGGGAACCAGTCAGCAGAACACTAGGAGAACTGAGAAGAAAATTAAGCAAGAATACATTTTAAAGGGTATCTAGGAAGCCACTGAATGCCTTCTGACTTACGTTAATCAAAACTGCTTTAAAACTACTTGCAGGAAACCTTTAAAAAACAAGAGCAAGACAGACTACTGAAGTGAAACTGAAGTCATAATACTATGTATGCCTTTTTTAAGGATTAAAACGAATTTTATTTACAGTTCTCCTCCAAATATTCCAGTTTGGTTTCCTTTTGTTTCTGCTCCCATGACAGTGATCAGTAATCACTTGATTTCCCAAGAGAGATATAAAGGCTGACCCACCGAAAACACTGACTTCAAGTGGGTCAGCCTAAAAGCCAGCCAAGCCTACACTGAGGGGTTTCAGGGCAGTTAACCAGTGCAGGGCAAGAACCCCAGCTTAAAAGTGGAAAGTTGTTACACTGATAAAAAGTCATCTGCAGCACTGCAAGTCCCAATTTCTATTTGGCACATAAGGTACAGCTATAGCTTTTGACACAAGTGAGAAGTATTTGTAGCTAGATCAGTAAGAGAAGCTTCAAATGTAGATGCATGCTTTGAATTATGTACCTGTGATGAACGTAAATAGCTTCTCATGGCTACTGTCTCTTAAAATGAAAATGCAAAAAAAACAACCCAAGGGGGGGAAAAAAAAAAAAATCTTTTCTTGCATTAGACTCTTCCTCTAGAAAGCATTTAAGAACATGTGTAATTTCAAGCATATGGTTAAATATTTTCCCTAATATTAAGCTTTAGTAAATAAAAGCCAAAACTCATTAAGCACATATTACACTTAACCTTCATCAAAATGAGTCCTAGACAGTTTGCTGGTTGCTCTTTTCACCATTCTGTAAGATATTCAGAAACTGAATAGTGACTTTATTCCAGAAAGCACACAAGAAAGGCTGGTGGTCTGGATAATATTCAAGCTAATTGCAGTCCACACAGCGATGAAGAATGAAGATCATAACACCACTGGTGTCAGCCTCCATATAAAGAGAAACATACCATGCCTAACTTCTGACTATCATGTCCAATAGCAGACATACTTTGAAAGGACTCCTTTAGCGAGCTACTCATTACCACGTATTACATGCATTCCACAAATCATGGCTGCACTTGTTCTGTAAAGTCCAGTTTGTAAAGCTAAAATGTGATGATTTAAGAGACAGGGCGTTAATGCCTAGATTCTTCCAGCCCCATAGGCAACAGGGAACTTAAAAACTATTAAAACATTATTTGTTCTATAGGGATTACTTATTACACATTCAATTTAGTCAACCATGTCTGCTGAGAGGCACACAAATCCCACCATAGCTAATTTAAGAACTTACCAATTTCCCTTGCAATTCTGACAGCTTCATCTGCATCCTGTAAAAGCAGGAAATGAGACCCAACGTTAATCCCATCAGCCATTGCACTATGTCCTGAGGGCAGTCATATATTGCACTACTGTCTCCTCTGATTCATTTAATGTTTGATTTTACAACCTTCTGACCCTTTTCAGCCAGAGGAATGTAAAATTAATACCATAAGTGGAATGTAAATTCTACCTCATCATTAGTATACCAAGAAACTCAAAGCAACGAGGAATCAGCTGACAGGAAACACAACCAGGATCACAAAAATGATTTTCTGCAGTTGTAGGAATTTAATGCTAGAATTTAGAAGTTTACAATCAATAATGGACCATAAATCAGATCGTTAAAGTTTGTCCACTACCAGGTTTTTTCTGTCCTCACAGGTATTTCTTGTGTTTTCCTGGTTGTTGTCAGTAGGGGGAGTTGATTCTCTATTGTTTGGGAGTGATTCACATTCAGAAAAAAATCTTGCAGAACTTCTTTAAAGGCAAATTTTTTTTCATCTACTGAAGAACACACAAGCATTTCAGTTTTGCAAGTTTTTCATTCTAAAGACAGAACAAACCTTAAATGCATCATTTTAAACTGTATGTGAAATGAGAAGATTCACATAACTGTTTCCATTAAAGAGTCTACACATTACTAGTGTACAACAATTAGAAAAAACTTTTTGTTCATGTCACCTATCGCTTCCGCTGACTCATACCACTACAGTCTGGTACAGAAAAAAGTACTAGGAAACCCAGAGAATAAAAACAAAATACTTGAACTTCTTAATAACCGAATCTCTTCTCTTGAAGTAGTTAATTCTGATTTCTTCTACTGATAACCATATTTCCATTATACAATACTAGAAAGAAAAGGGTTAAATTACAGTGGCACAGGTTAACTTTGAAAATTCCATCCAAATTTGCTAATATTTATACTATTCCATGACATGCATTAAAAAATTTGTATGGAAAGCAGTAATGTCTGGAAACCACCAGCTGCTAAGTGTGTCTGAAACTATGGGGGCTGACTTATGAACATTAAAATGAAACCTGATATTTTTAAAGCTTTCAAGGCAATCCGTTTTAAAAGCACCCAGGTCAGAACTTTAAAAAAAATACAGAGAAATGTTCATACCTGGTTCATTTATGTCCGATAATAAAACAAAATCCTCTTTAAAAGTCTTCAGTACCTAGTAACAGCCCCATGAAGAATAAGGGGGCTGGCAGGGGAAGTTGTCAGAAAATTTAATTTCCTTTCATTAGCTAGTCTGCTCCACAAATCGGTGCTTGTTAAGTTCAAAGCAGTCCTGAAAGCAACATCAGTTTTAAGTCTTTTTACTCCAGTCACATCTGTTAATGAGATTTTTCCAAATAACAATTGTTTTTAAGTCAAGAGATAAATCTAGCAACCCCCCCCCCAAAAAAAAAAAATCAGGGTTTACTGTTTTATTACACCTTGCTGCTTTCCATGACCCTGCACCCTCCAAATTTTAGCTTAAAGGGATAAAATGCATGAAAAGGGTCATTTAAGAATGTTAGTGGTTTCCACACATTGAGTTTGAAGGTTCTTTGTTCCTGCCTGTGACAGTTATGCGAGAATACTTCCCCTTAATAGCCTCTCTGTCAGGAAGTGTTAAACCTGCCAAATGCAGACAATTAGAGCCTCTTGAACAAAATGCAGGAAGAGTGATGACTGATGAAGAACCACGATTATAGTCGAGAAGGAAACTTTTACATTTCTTTTCTCTTGCAAATTCACTCATATATTTGCAAAATAGAATTAAGAGGGGGGAAGCAAACAGGGTGATTTTTTTTCACTTAGTTACCTGCAAACAAGTGGCTAACTGACACACTGCAGTCCACAGGAAGACAAGCTGCAAATCATTACAGGGGAACTTTTCACTGCCACTGTATTTTTATGCATGCATACAACAACTTTAAGTAATAAGCGGCATCCTATCAGCAGCACTAATTGTCTCAGTTCTGGCTTGAACAAACCAAAGTCATCTGTCCAGCACAGTTATTAATTTACACGATTTCAACATCTGTTTCTTTTACAGTTCTAATACATCAGAACCCAAACTCTAAGATTAAAAAAAAATAATCAATGCATATTCAAATTCTGTAGCCTTCAAAGAGTGTTTCTGAAATAGAAAACAAAAATATGCTATGCTTTAAAGAGAAAAACTAATAAACAAAAAATTAGTAAACAACTGACATTGAAATCACTGGTAAGTCTTTTGATCTTTTTCCCTGAGAAAGTATGTTTTAGTATCATGCATTTCACTTGCAGATTACATAAATACAGCAGCAGCTTGAGTAGTCATAATAAATTAGGACAGTTATTTTAGATTTTTGGTGCAAAGAACTTATGACAGATATACAACATTTGCCATAGGGGGGCAAAAACTGAATGCTATGACACTGCATAACACACAAGTCCATATGTGCAAAACACACAAAACCACACTGGTACTTAAAAGCATTTTGAACTATTTTTTTAAAAGCAAAAGTCTTCAACGATTTACTGCCATTTCCTCCAAAAAAAACACATTAGCTACATTACCGTTTTCCCAAAATAAACTGCAGATTGTAAAGAAATATATAATTTTAGCACCATCTTTTATTGTGCAAATAAAAGTGTTCAAGCAATGGTACAAGTTTATAAAAATTGTAAGAGTTATAAAATGATGTCATAGTGTTTTTACAAATGACTGATTTCATTAAGTTAAAAAGACACAAAGCACTCATTTAACATAAGAATTTCTAACCTCACTTCATGTACATGCCTCTCTACCAGGTACCAGCAGGTGGAGACAAAAAAGCAAAAGTATTCTGATGTAGAGGAATGCCAGGATAAAGCTGTTTAAGAGACTCCTAGAGCTGTAAAACATTGTATCAGTTATGAAGAACTACATAACATTTTTCATGGCTGAAGGTGTCAGACTCTGAAAACCTCCAGTTCATGTCTAATCTCCAACAACCTCTCCAGCAATATAGTGATCATTTAATACCAATGTCAATACCCCAATCCAAGAATACAGCCAAAACAGATACCTGAAACTTAAATACAGTAAATTCATAGCCTTGCTGAAAACCTTCAATGTGCCTACTGACATCAGCGAAACTAAGTAGACACCCAGAGGTACCAATCTTCTCAGTCTACATCCAGCTGTGTTCTACCAGCCATAAAAACAAACTGGCTATATGTGGTGAAACAATATAAAAATCTTTCTTCCCTTGCTATTCCTTTGCCAGTTTTTCACCACAGCATCTCCTTATACCCATTTACTCAGCCTCCGCTTTCTTCTTGTCACTTATTCCTCTACTTGTTTACAGACAACACATCTTCTCAGCTCTAACTTTAGTATAGCCATTGCTCACATGGATTAACACTAATTCTTTTAAGACTGTTTATCACTACCTCTCCCAACCAGGTTTTAGGAAACTAGTTGTAGTTACAGATTTTTAAGTTAATTACATTTGAATGCTTTTGTTGGCTCTGTAGTTGACAGCACCAGACTCAGGTTCCTTACATGTGTAGGCTGGATAACCCTTGCCCCAACCAACTGAGAAACTGAACCAGGGGTGAGAAGGAAATTACTTTGTCAAACTACCCTCTCCACTCTTGCTCTACATCTTTCCATTCAGTTTCATAGTTGCTACAGCGTTTGCCTATGAGAACGGTTAGTTGTGTCTTATGCCAAGCATCCTCCTCTTCAATCCTTCCAGGTCCTTAAGAAGGGCTTCCTTCTCTTGAATTTCTAATTTAATTTCTAGTCACTGGGAATTTTTCTGCATACAACTTCTCCAAGATATTACTACAAAAGCTTAGCAACTCCAGTGTCTGCTATGTGTAAGTGCTAAGCAACATAAATTAGAGGGGGAAAACACTCCTTTATTCATGAAGGACTTGTGTATCCGCAGCACTATTTAACAAGTGCTGGATAAAGACAACTCTTCAAGTAACAAAGATTTTCAGTGCAATCCTGAGTTGAATAACGAAGCACTAGAAGTTGTTACTCTATGTTCGCTTTAACTATTCATGCACAAAGAATACGTGCAACTGATCTTTCATGCCTCTCACAATGCCAGAAGTTCAGAATGCAGTTTTATTCCAGCTTTACTAGATTCTACTATAAAAATGAAGCCACCTCTAATCAACTCAAGTATCAAGCAGACACTTAACTCCTTCCTAGGACCTTTAAAAATTTTATTTCTCAAGAAAAAGAGCCCTCAAAGATTTTTTCAAGCTTCATAAATCTGTAACCAAAACAGGTCTCCTACAGAATGGCAGAAATCCTATACAGTCACCAATTCCTTGTGTGTTGCTCTTCTGATTGTACCTGGTATCACACAGCTTTGTCCTTCCTGTCTTAGTCTGAATTGGCAAAACAGTACATCAAGCTCTAACCAAAGATCAGGCATCCTGTATGACCTAATTACGCTGGCATTCATCCGAGCAAAAGACACATTATTCACAGGAAGGAGATCAGAGGACAAACACAGGCACATATTTAGATCCATAGCAAGGATGAGAATATCAATTATCAGAAGTTTTATTTCCTAGAGCTGGTAACCAAAGTACTGGTTAACCTAAAATTTTCATCTCCCCTTTCTGATGGAAACTCCAACACTGGCAATGTCTGTGGACTCTCCTTTTTTCTTATTTGGTGGATACACTGCAGGGTTTCTTTTAATCTCATGTTCTTTTTCATCAACACTTTTCAGATAATCAGAACTAGTGCAAGGCTGAGGTATGTGAAGTTGATATGATACGGACACTTCAAGATTAAGCAACTACCACATTTCCTTACAATAGCTGAGGATTGGAGCTGTCAATTCAATCCTACATTCCAGTTCATCTGGTGTCAAGACTATCATTGCACAGCCAAGTGCCAACCAGATCACTTATATTCTTTCATTTTGTGTCAGGAACTTCAGATAATTGTCAAAAACCAGTGCAATTAAAGGTCTCAGAAACAAGTGCATACAGGTAAGTAGCTCTGTTTCACTGGTTATATGGCTACCTGTTCATTAACCGCTATCCTACTTTGCCAGGTTTGTTTCTTTGTATTAGCAGAATAACAGACTCTTACCCAAGTTTTAACTTGAGACAGCACTAAAAACAGCATTTTGAGTATTTGACTCTGCATTAGAATAAGTTTTGTGGGGTTTAAATGATTAATTCAAAGTTACCTCCTAATTAGATATTTTCCTAGAAGTTATTTTCAGGATTTCTAAAAGAATATACAGGATATCAGACAGAACAGAGGATCTTATGCACAACAGCTTGGCTTTTACATCTAACAAGTGCTAAAGGACCACTTACACAAGGTCTGCTAAAACATGCAACAAAAACCTGAAGGAATGCTGCGTTCAACTTATCACTGCCAGACTTCAGCACTGCCACACATGCCAGCCTAATGCTCATATGGAGTCCTCCAGAAGCGAAACAATTCCTTGCACTTTTACCTGTTGCAGCATATCCCACTGCCAGGCATTACAGTACTCATCATGGAAATGCCTGGTGTGTGAAGAATTCTCTTGTGCATTTTGACCTCAGGTATTTCATGATTTTACTGTTCTCTCTCACTAGTCGAGTTCTCCAGGCATCCTCATCAGAACAGATAAGTTTGTGGAGCATTAGCCCCTTTGCACTCTATTCACCCTTCTCATTTAGTTGGGTTTGGGTTTTCTTCCTCCTAACAGAGTTTAAAATCCAACTTAGCTGACACAGTGCTGAACTCCATTGCCCTGGTATATGTTGCTCCTTAAAATACAGTCTGCATTCCATCAACATATTCAGTTGTTCCCAATTATCTTGATATTTCCTATTTCATCATGTAAATAAGATTTATGATCAGAGGTCAATATCAATTGTCATAAATAAAAGTTGAAAAGCTTTAACTTCAACTACATTAAAGTGTCATTGAAACAAACTTTTCACTTCTTCCTGCAACTCAGTTTTACTCACATTTGGGGGGGGGGGGGGGGGGATCTAACTTGACATGTCAAGCATAAAAAATTTCAACCAGAAGGTCAACATTTTATAATACACAAAAGTTTTAAGCATATACAATGAAGGTTTTAAAGGAAAAAAGCTTATTTACCTACATTAACACAGACAATATATAAAGACACACAGAAAAGCTTATAAGAGCCCAATACTTAATCACTATAGCAGAAAATAAACCAAGGCATACTTTATTTCACCTTAAAAAATACAAAGAAACCACCAAAATATTTTTAGAAAACTGTTGGAAATCATTCCTTCTAAAACCCCAGGAAGAACACTAGCTGTAGATTTGGACAAAGAGCCACCAGCTTCCTCCACCCTCACCCCGAGTTTTGCAACACACAGAAGTGTACGCCATCAGCACAGACCATAAAATGGAAACTTCATAACAAACATCACTTAACTTAGTGCTGTCAAGATCTGGCCAACAAGAAGTAAAGACCTGAGAAATGTAGATAGATGTGCAGACAGTCAAATCCACACCTGATATTTAACACATTTACCTGCCTTCATGTTGAATTTAAAGCAAAACATGTTTAGAGACTCCACAGAAGCAGTCCTTAATACATCATTTATTATGAAGGACTTTCTCTTCTTCTTCAAAGCTGTCTTGCCAGTAAAAAAAAAAAATCTGTTCCCCATTTTTAATTATTCTTATTGAAAGAGAAGTTGAAATTATAATTACATTCTGCATCAGACCTTCAATAGGTATACTTCAATTTAGACACTGTTCCTATAGTGGGCAGACAGTAATTAAATGATTTCTCACCTTGACTACTCCATCAAAGCCAGGGATCGTGTTGACCTTTGCATTCTTGGCTAACAATTTGCTTTCAATCTTGTCTCCCATAGCTTGAATAGCATGTGTGTCAGGTCCAATGAAGGTGACACCTTCTGATGCCTGCAAAGACAATGAAGATATAACTTTAGGAGATGAAACTAAAAATCAGCTTTACACTGGTATTGCTATTAATTTTTTTTTCTCTTTTTGAATTGATTAATGAAACATTTAGAAGACAGTGATCTGTTTATGTAACAACCTAGCAATATATAAGCAGCATTTCAACCCGTTCATTAAAAATGTGTATGACCTTGTGAAACTATGTATACACACAGATTCAAAGCCCCTATAATTAGCATTTGTATAAATTAAAGACAGGCCAAAGAAAAATAGCTGAAAGTGGAAGTACTCCAGCTTGAAAGTTAGAAATATCCCTTGAGAAAACAGAGGCTAGTTAACTCACCATTGAAATAGCCGCAAGTGATTTACAAAGATATGCTTGCTAAACTGTAATGCAGTTGAAAATTCCATTATGCATTCCTAAAACCAAACCTTGATGAAACATCAAAATGAAAGTGCAGTCTCTTACTCAACATATTTAAAGATCTTGAAAATAAGGTAATAATAGAAATACTTCCCCAGTTCTTTCAGGCAACTCTCTTTTCCAGTACTAATGTGGAAATAGATTAATATAAAATACTTTAATATGTAGGTAGAACACTGAACTGCATTTTTCCCCCCTCCTGTTTCTCTGTGCCAGCAACAGACTTCAGTGATCAAGTACACAGACATTTTTTCGAACCTCTGCAGGGTCAGTACTATACAGAGCTAAAGGCAATTCTATCAGAACTGTTTCACTGAAAGTTACCGATGCATCAGCGAGTACATGCATGTTTCAGGCAGCTTGATGTCTTTTCTACCATAGGAAAAAAAAATCAAAAGAGTAAGCATACTAGCCTTGCACAATTTTTTCCAACTTTTTCATTGATTTTTTTTTTCCCAATTCTAAGACATCTACAAAATGCTTAAAAACAACTTGCTTCCAGCCAATGGGCAGTTTACTTGATACCAACACTAACACAATGGGAAATGTTCAATATCTTATGCCAGAAATTGTGTCTTAATACTTTGTCTTTATGACATACACTTGTGCTGCATATGCTAGGGTTGCCAGGTAGTTATAGTCACTAACAATAAAAAGTAACTTGCTGAAGCTTTGTGTGTTTACATGATGGTAGTACAGGACCACAGAACAGACATCGGAAAAATACGTTTAAGTTGGGGAACAATGTCCTCCTATTCACAATCTTGTAAGAGCTGAGAGCTCCCAACATGCCTGGGAGTCACTGTTTTCACTGTCAGCAGCTTCCTAGCAGGAAGAGTGTAATAGCAGAAGCTCTGCCTAGACAACTTCCTATCATCCTAGCTAACAGGGTGCTACAGATAACAGAGGAAAGACCAGATAAGTATTACAGATACTCCAAGAAGCTCAGTGCAAAGACACACGAACCAAATGCAGAGCATCAGTTTAGCTACATCAAAGGCTTGTTAAGCTTCAACTCACAACAAACCATCTGGGTTTTTATCTCAGCCCACCTCTTCTCTACTACAGTAGGCTTATTAGCTCAGCAACCCGGTAATACTGATTTGATGAATAGCTGTCTTACAAAGTTGGGAAGACTGCAATAGGAGGGAGGGAGGAAGGGATAGGAAGACCAACACAAGTATGCAGATCTATTAGTATTATAGTGCCAAAGGATCTGAACACTAAAGGAACTTTTTGAAGGAGAAGGGAAACAAGAAGCAAGGAGTTGATGTTTGAAATCATAGTGTCATGAAGTTTGGAGCTGACCATTTCAGAAACAACAGCAGATTACAACCTGAAAACTGACACTTCACTCCCTCTTAACAAGAGAGTTTTAAATAGGTGCTTGCATACACCTGAAGGTACGGTAGAGTTCCCTTCTGTCATCAGACTGTATTCCAATCTCAAAAAGCTTTGTGGAAAAGATTCACTTACATGGCAACTGGAGATTATGATGTCCCTCGTGTATCACTCCTAACCTAGAAATACTTTGTTTCTTCAGTCTCTGCCATAACATTGGCATTTGCATCCTAGTCAATGCCACTTCCAACTTCACCATATATTGCTTCCTCTCCCCACTCTCTTCTCAGAGTCTACCATCAAAAGCATGGGATCTCCAGAAGTCATCAAGACAGTGGGGTCATAACTTTCGCTTTCCAGTGAAAGGCACATAGGGGACATCTTGCTTCACTTACTGTCTCTTCTCACTGCCTTGTGGCACGGACTTTTGAAGTGCCCAGTTGGTTACCTGCTCCTGTCCAAGCAGGTACTTAGATAAGAAGAGGACAGCACCATTCAGGAGAGATTCATGAACCACCTGAGAAGTAACACTCCAGACCATTTCAAGAAATGGATCTGCTGCATCCAGTATATTTGTTACATGAATCTTGCAGGAGCTGTAGTATTCCACATGGATACAACCAATACTTATTAAAAATTAAGTACTAGACTATGTGCAGCAGCTGCACATTACTCTAATGCAAATATCACCAGGTACAACCTATATCTTTGTCTGTCTGGTTGTTTTTTTTTTTTAAATGTATACTTCTAACATACAGAATTTACAAGCTGCACTTGCCTACACATGCACCTCTTGGCTTTAACTGCTTTGAACCTTTGTACCTTACACAGAACTGCTCTTTAATTCTGAACAAGCAGCAGCTTAGTACCACCAGCTAGTCCCCTATATGGTTAGTCAATTGGGGTAGTCATCCTAGCCAGTTATTTCCCAGCAATGAAATCTGAAAGAAAATAGTTTAACTCAATGTGATATCACAAGATACCTGAAATGACATAACTTTGCATGCTGCAACATCCTTAAATCAAAAATAAGTTAACAAACCAAGGGAGATCCACTGTTTTCCAGCCAATACGTCAAACCATCTCTTAATAGAAAAGGTGTGCATTCTCTGACATGACTGCAACTAAATTTAGCTAAGTGCACCAGACAAAGACTTTGTCAGCTTAAGGTACTACTGGACAAACTCTTGCAAGTCTTGCTATAATAATTTAAGACCCCATCACTCGAAGATGCCTGCTCAAGCCCTCTGTCAAAGCTTGTCAGCTTATCACCAGGAAAGTGCCCCAGCTTCTTCATTGCCAATACTCACACATAATGTATTAAGTGACATGTTCAAAATTCTAATGCCCAATACTGAAAATACCAAAAATAGACCACAAGAAAGAATGCGGCAGTAGCATCTTCAGCTCCCACAAAGATTTACCAGCACTCATCCATTAGCATCCTTAGTTTATGGAACACACAGGAGTGGTGAAACTGTGCAAGAAAAACTTCCAGTGCCTGATGACAGTCTGTCCACACAGTGGTGCTGCCAGTGTAGCAGCAAGAACTAGAACCTCTTCTGTACATACACAAGCTTACACACTGCATATCAAACAAGTTCTTCCAAAAGTTCTGCTACTCCTTCACACCTTCAGCAGCGTACTACAGCCTTGAAGACTTAATTATCTGGCTGCAGGGAACATACCAAGTTTCACCATAAACATGCACCAGCATTTTCTTTAGAAACATACCTGTGATACCTGTGTATCACTGCTCTACTTTGCATACTCAGAGGTACAGACAAGCAGTAAGGAATATTTTATAAAAGAACAATTTCAGAATACATTCTATGCTAAGAAAGTTAGTTCCTTCTTTGACTAAGAAGTAGATATTGAAATTTCCCCCAACACTCCCCTATTTTTGAGAGCAGCGACAGTTGGTTTAATTGTAGTTCCTTAAGAATCACAAGCAGTTAATTCCCTCTTCCTACCCCCCCCACCCCCCCCTTAAGCCAGACAAAAGCCTTATTCTGCCCTCAGGGAATGCGAGACCCCAAATACAGCAAAAATTAAACAATGTCAAAGTAGGACAAGCAAAGGCAAATTTGGAAAAATCCATTTGGGAAGTCCGTGGTTGAGTTGTATGTGACCTTCACAGTCTGTCATCCATGTCTGACTGCTCTGGGTACAGAGTGGGCCAAACTGACCAATGCTAGTATAAATCGCCATCCTCCCGATGTTTGGAAAGGACCTGTCCATCTGACAAACTCTTGTGGTCCTGAAGTAACTGAAGAGACTGATCCTAGAAGAGGAGATTCCTTTGCATCACCTCTTGGAAATTATGAATGCAGATATTCACAATTACTGTATTATGCAGTCAGTAGTGGATTCAGCCTCAGTGACAGCATAAGCAGAACTAAGGACAGAAAGCATGAAGGAGGGAAAACCACATAATAAACTTTCATACACACTAGCTCCCTTGGCAACATATACTCTTCTGTGGGCTTATGAATATGCAGCAAAGCAGCCAACTCACTGCCAGGCCTCTCAGCACTGCAGGAAATGACTGAACAGTTCCAACCCAGCTTTAGACAAAACAAGTGATATTAAAACTTTTCCTCTGTCTTTTACCACGTTAGTTATGGACAATTAAACACACTTTTTGGTGTCCTCATTCAAGCCAAGATATCTGAATCTGCACATAACACCAGCTTAACATGTGCAGCTCCAACCAACAAGAAAGTATGCCATGTACAAAAATGCAGCTATCAAAAATCTTGTGGTTTCTCTTTCAGGATCCTTTGGCAAGGGGATTCTTCCACTCACACCACGCTGATGTGGCAAAACACACTCCAAGTGCCCAGCTGCTTTCAGGTGCAAAAGCCCCTATAGTTATCTCACCACGCAGAAGCACTGCAATAATGCAGGATTTGTGCTTGTTCATTCCCTGGTACCTGAAATTGTTGTAGGAAAATGTTTCCCATCTCTGAGGAAGAAATGGCTGAGAGGATGGAGATCTCAGAAGCAACTGTAGCTGCTCTACCTTACTGAAAATAAACTTTCCTATCTAAACACAGAGCTAGTTTTAAATAAGGTCATGAAATTTACAGGAAAAGCCAAATGATCTGTTGCATACAGCCATCAGATCATATGTTCTCAGACTTATACATGATGTTTTCAAGATTACCCAAACTCAAGGTGCTACTCACTGGAAGACAGTAACAGTAATTCACTTAGGAGAAAAGGGCTTAACCCCAGTACCACTGGCTGGGTAGGCTCAGAGCCTGCAGTGTCAGGAGCGACCAGAGAAGCAACTGAGCCAACCTAGTTGCTTTCATAGAATCGTTTAGGTTTCCCCCCATTCTCCCTCCTTCCTCTCCTGCACATCCCTTCCCACAGTCCTGTCTATCCCTCTTCTCTAGGGCAGACTCTAGCACTCCTCAGTTGACCTAGCTGATCAACATGGCAGACAATGGCCTAGGGTTTTTTGTGAGAAGTGTTTTCCATTGCTTTTGTGAGTTAATATTAGCTAAACAGAGAAGCTCAATGGGCATTGGAGGAAAGACCACATAAGCTGCTGGAACATGCAACTGGGAACAAGAACCTTCTTTTGGGGGAAGGCACATCCTCAGCTCTCAGGTGTGCAGTGGAGACTGCCAGATGCTGCCAGATCAGCCTGGTTTTGTGTTCAAGTCTGCACTTCTGTTTTAAGGTTTGTTTTAAAATAAAGCATGTTGTTGTTTCTCTAAGGAGCACTGTTTTAATCACAGAATGGCTGAAGTTTGAAGCATCAAAGCCACTGCTTGAACCAGCTCTTTCACATGTGCTGTCAAGTTGTCGAACAACTTGGGGGCTGAAGAGAAGCAGCAGCAAGGTTCTGTTGCAGTGCAATAACAGCAAGATCAGCAACCGTGGTAACAACTTACCACACTTACTACTCAAGAACTTACTGGTGAATGAGATTATGAAGGAAGGTCCACAGATAACAACTCCAGTATAAACTGTTATCAGGTTTGATTTTCAAAGGGGTTTTTGTCCCAACCCTCAAGTTTTCTTTACAGGAAAATCTGGAAAAGGTTTCCATTAAATACTTGCATGCAGCTGATGAATGCTTTCACTGTTGTACTGGGGAACAACCACCTGAATTTTTCTGCCCTCTTGACACACAGCCAGTCAAGGAGGCAGATCCAACAGGGAAGGGAAGGGACAGAAGTAGTCTGGTAATCACAAACAGCATCACAATTCCAGAAAAATTGGAATCTTCTACAAATACAGTCTCCCATCTACAGCAGGGACTTATAGCTCACCAGAAGGAAACAGACCTGTACATGCAGCTGCTTGCAGCCGCATACAAAGAGCAGATAAGCAGCACAGCTCAAGGATGACTGTAATAGCTGGCTGGGCTGAAAAGCCTCTAAGTTACACAGGCTAAATGCAGGGCTGAGAAGTAGAGCTGGCAGCGCAAAAGGAAGGTCCAAGAGAGGCTTAAACAACCCAGAAAATAACCAAACGGAACAGAAAAATCCAACTGAAGTGGCCAGATGAAACATCCAAAGACAGACAAGATTCAGGAGTCCTACCAGACAGACAAGATTCAGGAGTCCTACCAGGAGAGCGGGGAAAAAAAAAAAAACCACCAAAACACAAACAGGCACACTGACATCAGTTGAAAGAGGTGGGGACATAACAGATCACCTTGCAATAAAGGAACTGTCCATTCAACACTGGGAAAGAATCCCCCTAAGAAATATACTATCAGAATATATAAGAAGCATCCACTCAATAACCTAGGATATACTGCACTGGTTAAATGCTCTACAACAGAACACAGTGGAGGTCAAAGAATGCCCCAAAGCTTTCTGCTAAGATGCACAGAAACAACCTATCAGCTCAAACAAGTGGACCCTGTTGCTACTATCCTGAAGGCTCAGACTAAAGAACATATACAGGAGTTGCCAATGATCTGCCCAGGCACCAACCTGTAAATTTAGTATTAACAAATAGAGAATTTAATTCTATGCAAATTTATTTTAAGCTGGAAAAGGCTTCAAACAGCAACATGCCTAGGTACTGTCATGGATCACTAGAAGTAGTAACTCTCTCTCCAGCAGTTCAGCGAACAAGAGTTTCTCCAATCTTGTTTAGAATGAAATAAGCAGAACTTTTGAAGCCAAAAGATCTTCAGAATACACATGCATTTATATACACATACAAGAGAGAAAAGACAACGCTTACAGGCACAGTAGCATCCTTCATTAGAACAAGTTTTTGTTTTGTTTTTTTTTTTAAAAGAGCCATGCTGAAGAAAAGTAAACTACAGCCTTTGTACAGGCTTACGACAGAACAACATAGCACCTCTTACATGAATACAGTATGTGATATAAGCAGATGGATAAACATGCTAGAGGGGGAAGGGCTGTAGCATCCTACTTTTCTCTGACTATACCTGCCTTTGGCTACTGTAGTTCTTTCTGGAGGTCTGCCTTCTGTTTTGTTTGAGGGTTTGGGAAGGAGGTAAGAGTATTACAATCACCTTGAGTTGCATAAGCAGCAGGCAGGTAGACAGTGATAGCAACTAGCCTGGGAAGTAAAAGGTTAGTCGGTGATTGGGAAAGTGACAGCACACGATGCAACTTGCTAAAGGAAGACGGTGGTGGTGAAGAATTGTGCTGCCCAGCCTGCCAGACCTCATTGCTTGTTCCAAGTTCTACTTTGAAATAAAAAGCTTACTGTTACTCGGCTCCAGAACACTGCATTTTAGAAGCCAGACCCACCACACAAGCTACTTCATCACCTGTGACACTATACTGTGCCATTTTAAATATCTGTACTCACTGTCTCAAATAGGAGCACATACTGGAAGAGAAAGTGATACATTGGAAGTGTTTCTTTAGAAAGGGAAAAGTTAGCAGAATGAAAAAGCTTCACCTGAAACTGACCACAGCTGCAAGAAGTTTGTCTCACTTAAAACTGAAGTTATAGAACACTGAAGCATTTTCACAACCACTACCTTAAGTAAGAAGAAAGATGATTGCTGGGCAGCAATACTAAAAACCTGAAACCAGAATACACTAATTTACTTGGAAATAAACCAACACACATGCCAGTTTCCATGTTTAACCTCTGGCATGACGGGAAGGGGAGATGTGTTAACAAGTTCCCTTTAAGCCATTATTCTAAGAAATATATCTGATTTATTTCATCCTGGTGTGAATCTGTTCACACTGGTCTCCAAAGTATAGTTTAAACCATGCAGAGCTATGAAAATACATTAATCGGTTACCAGAAAAATCTTGCACTATATTTAAGTTCCACCAGTATGACCAGACAAACTTCTGAAAGAGCAAATGAAAACAGGCCTTATCCAAGCCCCAAATATGCCTTCTCTAAAGCAGGCTAGGAATATAATACAGGAACAGCATATATCTATATATCATACATATAGACATAGGCATATTTGCGTTTTTCAAAATGTAGTATATGTATATCCAAATACTTGGGGGTGGGAAGAGAGAAATCAATCTGTTAGACTATTCTACAGCTCAGCTTAAACAAAAGGCACAGCTGCTGAACCAGTATAAACACAATCTAAGGCTACTTAAATCCACTGTCCCAAAAAAGCGTGCACCTCTCAGAAAAGAGACCAGGGACACCAGGGAGCAGCCAGAATAAATCTAGGTAGTCAGCATCACCGTAAGCATAAATGCTGCACAGAAAATAACTTTTAAATAAACTTTAAAGCCATCCCCTCTTTAATTCCACAAAAGTGGTAAGTTTACAAAGTTAAAACTGTAAGAATCAAACTAATCTGTAGACATCTTCCTTAACAAGATACAAGTTGTGAACTCGCATTATCTTAAAGTATATGTACAAAGGGTAAATGTGCTTGCACTGATTTAATTCTGCATTTTAAAATTTAAAAAAATTAATTAACCAAATATTTCATAGTGTATATTATACTTCTAAGTGAAAAAAAATCATATTCCGCTTCCACGTCATATCTTAGCAAGTGAAAAGAAAAACAGTAGAAGCTTTTTCCAAGGACTCAAAGCTACAAGACACTGAAAAGAACAAAAAGTACCTCTGGGACTCTATACTTTAAGTTTTCACTTTGGATCTGATCATCAAACTGGAGTTTTACTTGGCAATTTCACTTTAAAACAGTTTAAAGCTGTAGATGGTCTACATATTATGACTTTGTCCAGAACCCAAATGCAATATTAAGTTATTCAAGTTTTCAGAAGCATTTCTCAAATACAAACTACAAAACTTGACCATATAGTAGTTTGTATGACATGCCACTGTCAACGATCAATTGCTTCATCACCTATAAAACACTCCCTACACACATCACCCAATGCACAGGAACTTAGCCTTGCTGTGTTGCAAAAAGTTTGAGTATTTGACTATATCAGTAGTAATGAATACCCAGAAAATTTAGGGAGAAACAAATGAAACTTAAGAATTTTCCCTGGATGGTTTCCATATTGCTTTTCTTCGCTTCATGGCATTGAAATCACCCTTGATTTTTACATGATAAAAGAAATCTGTGGAACTAATCCTAGAAACCTCTTTCTGTTTCCTTGCTTAACACCTCCAGGCGACAGAAAAGACAAAATGCTTCATTTGCATCCTTAAACATTAGAAACTGCGAATGAGCCTTTTCAGCTGCAAATGTTATTGCATCTACATTTCCAGAAGAGAAAGAAGGTTAAACAGCCTACTCAGGTTTATGTTAACTCATCTCTTTTTAGCACCATGAGCAGCACAAAGAGCAGAGAATGTGGAAGCTTAACAGCCCAACCTCTTTCTTCATTACGTTCCATTAGATCCTGGAAATGGATATAGCTGCTGATTACATGAAGATAAAGAAAAGAAATCAGGTATGCACAAAGGAAATGGCAAACACTAACAAGTGTAATCTTAGTCTTCCCAATCATCTAGCCTCATGAAGACCATTTCATTTTTCATGCAATACAAAAAAGTTCTATCAGTTGCATGACCACACAAGATTTCACCCGATGCAAAAGCAGCATTTGTTTAATCATTAATACAAACACTTCGTTTAAAATATAATGTGCCAGTGTTGCAGAAAGCTATCATGAACACGTTAGTAAGGTAAGAAAGATTCCTTGCTTGATGTGCTATGTAGTACTTCATCTTACCAATTAAAGAATAAATTTGAGCCATGGTCAAATAGCCAAACATTATTAAGCTGCTTTATTTCAGAATACAATTAAGTACAATTTATTCTTCAAGAGTACTAGATCTCCTAACTGACACCATTTTTTAAAATTAGGATTCAATCTACACAGTATTTTTAATTTGTTTGGAGTGGGGAAAAAAGCACGTGGAACTACTGTACTGAATTCAGTAGAGAAAGTTAGCAGCACTTTATTTTCTAGTCCATTTGGCTTTCAGTCTGGAATAAAAGTCTTCAGTTTGGCAGAAAACGCTCAATGAGATTTTTAGCACAAAATATATATTACTCCAAATGAAAACCAGGCACTCATGGAGAAAAAGCAAGATAGAATGATGAGACGGAAAAACAGCAGAGCATCCTTCTAGCCAAACCAATACCTCACATTACCAAGGACCCAAGTTTATTACATATACAAAGTTTTCTATATCAAACTGAAAGTTCAGTAGGGAAGACAAATGGGATAACACAAACAGTTCAAAAACCTGAGTGTTAGAGCAGATGAAGAAAATGCATAGGCACAGGACACTCTTTATACAGCCATACTATTTCTCCTGTCCTACAGATGCATGTGAAACTTTGCAAATTAATATGGAACACAAGCATATACCCTGATTAGTAAGTGCACTTCACAATGCCTTAGCTTATGTTTTTCAAGGGGGGGGGGGAAGAGACATGAGAATACATTTAGAAGTCAACAAGTAATGAAAAATTAGCAGTGGGTTATTGAGATGTTACATTGAGTTTGCAGTCAAAGGGTATAAACCGTACACCTGAAAAAACCTTAACAATAAATCAGAACCTGGAGAAAAAAAATTAATGTTGAAAAAAGCCTGTCTGGTATTTTTCCAGACATTCTACAATGCTTTCAAGTTAGGTGACCATCATTATATTTACACTGCATATTCAGAAATCAAATTAAAATTTACGATGACTGTCCAAGCTCACACCACCCCCAACTTACTGATGAGTTAAGCATCAGGAACCCTGATATTGATAGCCAGGAAGGTAAGTGACCCAAGAATCATCTTCCTAATAATCACTCTGCATATTGAGAAACAGAGTTGAGCAAAGCACACAACTACTTTGAAAAGTGTCATTTCTCAAACGCTGTAAAAAAGACAGACACTGAATAAGCAACACTTCATAAAAACAAGGCTGTTAAGCCCACTGTCCTGACCAAATTCTAACATGGATAACTCCATTCTACCTTCCTACAGCTCCCTTCCTCAGCCAGTTGGTGTAGTTTAGGATTCTCCCTGTCCTCACATGAAGGCTACTAATTTACTTCCTGCCAAATAGCTGCCATCACTGGTCTATCAAGACAAGGTGGTATTTCTTCAGTAGATGTAGCCATCCTCAAACGTTTGATAAAGACTGGTTTGAAGACCTTCAGAGAGAGTTTATAAAGATGCCATAAACTACACTACAAGAAACAGGGCAGACCAGTGAGTTCACACCAGAAAACTGGAAGCATCTGCATCTTGTTAGTAAACTGGAGTTATTTTCCGACAAGAAGAGAGTCATTAAACACCACTAGATTTAATTTCTGACATTCAAAAAACAACATCATATGGTAAATAGGCATATTTATTCAAAAATAAATATCAATCTGTCAATCACATTAATAAACATTAGTTAAGAGCTAAACAAGCAGTAAATCAATCATATTAGCAACAAAAAAGTGCATGTGCACACATTTGTTTGGATTGGGTTGTGCTTTAGTTTGTTTTTCCCCCAAAACCAGGTTTAATTCACTGAACCAACACACCACCTTTTACCAAAGCCAGCATGTACTGACCCTGTAGTTACTGAGGGGAAAAAAAAATACCAAAACCCCACACAAGTGAAGGACAAACAGGACTGGGACAACAGTTGCTCAAGATTAAAGCAATTATAAAACCCCAAGGACAGGATGCTGTCCCATAGGTCATAGTAAACTGTCACAGAGTAGTGACCCAAAAAGACAGTATGCCCACCCCAGGTCTTAATTCCTCCTGCCTCTTGCACTGCCAGCAGCAGCCATGCAGCTGTGCAGCCATCAGTCTGGGAACCATATCAGCTAAAAAAAGCTAAAGAGGCAAGGGGTGCTTAGAGGATTTTGAGGGACAGTCCCTAGAAGGGTCAACATCAGTAGTGACAACTGTCAACAAATACACTGTCATCAGACATATAATGGGATACATAGCGGAAAGCGTGTAGAAAAGGTATAGGCAGGACCGAACAAGGCAGGATGACCGAATATTACATTTGTGGCCAGAGGTACCTGCAGCAGGGAGTCACTAACAGGCAAGAACTGGGGGTTACAGAGGTACTGCCATGGCAATGGTGATGACTGACACAGGAGGTGGCTGCAATCTATAATGGCAAGGGATACTGGAAGAAGGTAGTCAAACACAGGAACAGGTAGTCCAGAGAGGCTGTGGAGTCTCCATCCTTGAAGATATTCCAACCCCAACTGGACATGGCTTAAGCAACCTGATGAAGTTGATCCTGCTTTGAGAGAGGGTCTACGCCTCCAGAGATCCCTTCCAAACTCATCTATTCTATAGCCTTAAGTGAAGAATAATCAGGAAGATTATTATCTCTGGCCAGGTGAGGAGGGTTACAGCAACCAACAGTACAGAGAATTTGGCACGACCCTTAGAATCATAGAATGCTTTGGGTTGGAAGGGACCTTTAGAGGTCATCTAGCCCAGCCCCCCTGCAGTGAGCAGGGACAGCTTTAACCAGATCAGGTTGCTCAGAGCCCCGTCCAACCTCACCTTGAATGTTGTCAGGGATGGGGCCTCCACCACCTCTCTGGGCAACCTGTTCCAGTGCTTCACCACCCTCATTGTAAAAAACTTCTTTCTAATGTCTAGTCTAAATCTATTCTTCTTTAGTTTAAATCCATCATTCCTTGTCCTGTCACAACAGGCCTTGCTACAAAGATTCTCCCCATCTTTCCTGTAGGCCCCCTTTAAGTACTGGAAGGCCGCAATAAGGTCTCCTCGCAGCCTTCTCTTCTCCAGGCTGAACAACCCCAACTCTCTCAGCCTGCCCTCATAGGAGAGGTGCTCCTGCCCTCGGATCATTTTGGTGGCCCTCTTCTGGACCCGCTCCAGCAGGTCCATGTCCTTCTTGTGCTGAGGGCCCCAGAGCTGGACGCAGCACTCCAGGTGAGGTCTTACCAGAGCAGAGCAGAGGGGCAGAATCCCCTCCCTCGACCTGCTGGCCACGCTGCTTTTGATGCAGCCCAGGATACGGTTGGCTTTCTGGGCTGTGAGTGCACATTGCCAACTCATGTCCAGCTTTTCATCCACCAGTACCCCAAGTCCTTCTCTGCAGGGCTGCTCTCAATCTCTTCATCCCCCAACCTGTACTGATACCAGGGGTTGCCCTGTCCCAGGTGCAGGACCTTGCTGTTAAAAAACAAAACAAGACCACCTTAGACTTGTCTGAGATAAAGGGATGTGGATCTTCCTACTGAATCTCACAGCATCCATTTCTTCAAGAGACAGTAGAGCCTGGTCATACTGACCTTTCTTCTCCAATAACTAGTGGTGCTGCTGTCTAGCTATTTATTTCTACCTCTGTACCAAAGTATGCTGTTCCTTTAGTATTGCAGACAAAAGCAATACCCATTAGATCAATGAAATTGTTTTAAAACAAAAAAAATCCCATCCAAAGGTTCCCATCTCTGAAAGACAAGCTCATCCAATTATATTAGGAGGCCATCACAGGATGCAGCACAGGGCTGGGAAGACACAGCTGGGGGCAAGCAGAGACAAGAGGGAACTCCCTACACCAGCACTGGTAGGGAAGCACTTGGGAGAAGCAGCTACAGTCAGAGGGAGGGAGGATGGTAAAGTAGTATTTCTGTGATGCCCTCTCATCAGTTGAGCAAGCACTAGTGTACATATGGGATAATGTCAGACAACACAGCCATAATAAAAAGATACTACTTCACAGAATTCTGTTAAGCACTACTGTCTTATCTCCTTCAGTATTTATTTGTAAAAGGATGCATGTAGTTCTATCACTAATAGAAAATGTTCTTATTTAAATCTTACACACAGTTCCTTGGAGAAAAACTGTGGACTAATCACTCTGTAATGAAAGATAACTAGTTCTTACAGCTGCCCACTGAGAGAAGTCCAATACACTGCATTTAAGCAAATGAAAAATTCATTGATTTTTTTTCCTTTGGAAAGTGTTGTAAGAAAATTCTGAGTTTCTTCTGTATGTTCTAACAGTCAGTCTTCAGTACTAGCTCTCCCTCCAATTTCTATTTATGCTCAACTTACATGAAGTTTACATTAGATATTATGGACAGAGATGTGTGTGATTGTGTTGTCCTCTTAAACATGGATGTTCAAATAAAATTAAGAAAAAAGGCTCAGGTGCTTTTGTAGCCAAACTTAACAGAAAAATATTACTCCTAATTTTATTACCTTTAAGTAATGAGACTTGTATACACAAATTCAGGTTTTCCACCAAGCCCTGTTCTTACTCTCACGTATTCTTGCACGAATCAAACAAGCAGATTTGGCCCTCTGCCTTCAGTTTAAAAATAAAACCAGAGAACTACATGTGACCATAAACACCACTAAATATTATAGAAGTTTCAAACGACTTTACAAGTATGTATACTTCTTGGCTAGCATGAGGAAATAACAGTGGAATTGGGCATATTTAAATCTATTGAACAAAATGTGATAGAATAGTGGTATTATAACACTCATAATGCTACAGCTTTGGGATAACAACCTCTCACTATCTCAGTGTCATAAAAAAAAACAAGTCAATAATATGTATTGATATGTAGTACTAGAGAATTTATAGCCACTTGTAATGAAGCACTCCATGAGATCCCCTTGTGGCCCTGCTCCCCATGAACCACAACCGTTCTGAGCTCAGGATAATGTACTATGACAAAAATATCTACCATGTATTCCTGAATACCACCACCTCTGGGTCTGAAAGATAAATTTTGTCTGCTGGCTAAAGGTGGAACAGCTTTTTGGAACATACACAACCAAATTCCTTCCTCCCCCTCCCAACAGATGGGTCTGAGAGTTGGACAGTCTGGCTTCATTTGTGCTATAAAGTAATTGAACAAACAAATCTGGATTCTGTAAATAAGCACATGCTTGAAATTAAGCATGCTTAAACAGTTGCAGGATGAGGGCCTAAATTTCAAAATTTTAGTCTGCAAAGGAAATCAGCCTATTAAATGATGGCAGTCTTTCTGAAAAGTTGACACTTCTTTCTTTTCAAAGGTCCCCACAGAAATGGCAAGGGGAAAGAGAAACTTGGGTAAGCAGAGACTAGTCAACTTTTTTTTTTTAATGCAAACAGATGTCTCGGGAGTGCTTAAGATGGTAAATAAGACCGCAGCACCCTGGAAAACTTTTTCTAGTTTAATATTTCAGTGAAGCTACATGAAAATGGTGAAACACAACAAATTCCAGAAGCCCAACCTCTAATTTATCCGCTGGGCTAGAATTACTTGGAAATTCTTAGCAAACTGGGTTTTCACTCATGAATTGGATGTTGAAAAGTACGTGCAACTAGATGGTGTTCCTCAAAGCTACAGGAAAAAAAAATCCTTAAAGGCAGAATACACTCCGAGATTAGCAATGAAAAAAGCAACAATGGGTATATACAAGAGGCTACAATTTAAAAAGAGACTTCGTAACTTTATCTGGAGCATCAAATACACCAAAAGAGTTTCTTATCCTGCTTTTTTATACCCATCAACATTGTATGGGACATCTGTAACAGACACATCCTGGACTGAGACAAATTGCCACACACCTTTTCAGAATCTGCCACCTCACTCACCACCTACCTCCTGCACCCAAGAAGAGAGGCAACGAGACAAGGAGAGGCCACGACATTAGTAACTGAGAACTGCATCACAGCACAAATGCACACAGGGAACAAAAGCAGGATGCCAGAGCAACTCTAACCCCAATTCTACAGTCTCAAAGTCCCTTCAACACCCTTGTGGTCACCTGCTAACAATGTAACAGGTAGCAGCAAGAGGCTTGATCTA
This sequence comes from Pelecanus crispus, assembly GCF_030463565.1. Lineage (NCBI taxonomy): Eukaryota > Metazoa > Chordata > Aves > Pelecaniformes > Pelecanidae > Pelecanus > Pelecanus crispus. The sequence continues at coordinate 166,245,114 of NC_134643.1, forward strand.
ATGGACTCAGCCAAAGAGGGAATGAATAGGAAATGTAATTGCCAACAGCAAGAAGTGCCATACCATGATAACTAAGTTGATCTAGTGCATATTCTGCCACAAAAGAGTAGGGTCCTGGCCTCTAGGCTTTTCATTTTTCACACCTAGTCCGTTGCATTTTGCTGGTGCTAGCACTAACTTCTTTCTCTAGATTACTTTTAAGCTTGCTCTCTAGGTGACTACATAAATAGTAGTCCCAGCACACAAGAGATGGCAGGAACACGTGACCAGTGCCAACATCTTCTTGCAACAGCACAAAAACTTTAGCTCATGGAGATTGTGAAACTGCACCTTTGCACAAATATCCACAAGACAGAAAAGGGTATTATTGCTCCCATTCCTGGCTTTGCAGGAACAACCCAGGTACCACTGGCAGCATGAGCTACAGCAGGACTTGAAACATTCACTCTGGAGTCCCAGGAGGAGGAAAGGCTAGAACAGAAAGGAATTTGCCATGCAAGCTCTATATCATCCTCCTAAAAAGTAACTGGTCCCATCATTGAAACATCTAGAATGATTAACACTGCTTGTCAGAACTTGTTAGAAGAAAGATCTTTTCCCAGTTCCCAAACAAGGATGCCTTTCATCAGGTGAGAGGGACCTGCTCCAAATTAGAGATTCTGACAAGCTTCAGAGCTACTGCTGAAAAACATTTCCACATCAGCAGAACTCCTTCCCCAGGCCTCATCCTTAAGGCACTACCCGAATCTTCACCGATACTTGACATACAAAATGTTTTGAATGGATGCAAAGTAAGCATGGTATTCTAAATGTAAGGATTAGCTTGGCAAATTTTTTAAATAGGTAAGAATCACCACTTCTAGTGGGAAATGCTTGGTTATTTTAAATATGGTGCCATGATGATCTTTCTGTATTATCCTAATACAGGATTTCATTAACTGCTCAGAGGCAAGTTAAATTTATTCCTTCCCCATCTCAAAATTTCAGTCTGTGTATATTTTTGAACAAAAACACAATCTGAAGAGTGTATTTATTAGCCTCTGTGTAAAATTGACACTCATCATCTCTCCAACAAATTAGAAATTCAAAAACAAAAATCAAAAACTAAATGAGTACTGACAAGAGAGCTAGAGATACCAGCTATGCAAAAAATGAGCTAATCTAACAGAAGATACTATAATACAGAAAAATGCTTATGAATTAGAGCTGGTGCTAAGATGGACATTTTTTTGGAAGAATGAACAAAGATACTGGTTCCCAAGATTTTGAATATAGGAAAGACATGTAAAAATAAGGAACTCATTAACTCATGTCTGGAATAAATAATCTTTTTCATTCTGAATATAAATATATTTCAAAAGAATTAAAAAATATTACATATAGGAAGGGGAAGTTCCAAAAATACAGAAACCAGCACCAATATTGTCACTCTTTCCCAGACAACTACGCCCTCTAATTTTAAGGACTACAGTCCAGATACCAGGTCTCTAATCCTGTAGGTTTTTATGAATTAATATCAAGAGCTTATCCTTTAAGAAAACAAAAGAAAAGCTACATTAAGTAGTCTCTTAAGCTTATATTGCATCATAAATATTTAACTATTTAAAGTTAGAAAGTTCTTACCCTTTGTTGCTCACATTTTAACAAGGTTTCTGCTGAAAAATTACTATAAATGAAGTGCACAAGACTCTTCCCATTGGAAAAGCTTGACAGGTAACTTAGAAAAAGAGGAGACACACACCCATATCTTTGAATACTGCTTTGCCTGGCTACAAGGACTGATTGCGTTTCTCCACTTTCAAAAGAATGGTGGGGGTTGAGATTTTTTTTATGGGTGCAGGGATTAAGGTTTCCCCATGTAGAGCCCCAGGCTTTTCTTCCCATTTTTAGCTTAGTCCTTTTTATTTTTCTTCAGACGCTAACAGAATTGGAAGGAAGGGAAAAAGGCATAAACCAGCTTTTCATTACACATGTGCATATGACATCTAGCACAATGGGGATTTAGTGAGCAATCAGGTTCTTTATCTGTATTAGAGCAGAATTCAAAGTCAGACATTAGTGATACTGTAATGTAATTACATTTACTGTACTCTACAACATCCACCATTAACACTTAAAATTTAAAAAAAAGTGTCATTTAAGTGTTGAACAGTCAAAAATGTGATTGATGTTACAATCTAGTTGTTTCTATCTTTGCTCTTTCAAGCAAATTTTTGTTCAGCTCCAGGACTGTTTTCACTGCTATTTATTCTTCAGCATTACATCAGAAAACACATATAGCAATCTTTGTGCAAAGAGCAAGTCTCGTCACTGCAGGTGTATGAACGGTTAATATAAGAGTTCTTGCTGTTTACAAAATTAGAGTTACATTCACTCTAGATATCTCAAGTTCTTCCTCCAGTGTATTATATTTCAACCAGTTTGTGTAAGCATACATATTTTTATAGGTATTTTACACTTTTGCCATCTTATGATGATTCTCTTATTGGTCTGCTTATCACACCTCTTCATGAACAAACTGAATGCACTGGTGAAAGGACAGCTCGTTTACTCATATGGAGCTCCAATTCCACAATAAATCTGGAATCCGTGATTTTAATCTCTGAAGAAAAGCTAATTTGACAATGCTTAATATATTAAACATTTTTCTCTTGGTCTGAATACATATACCATTTGTACATGTTATGATATGCCTTTGTAATCCACAGCAGAGTATATGGATCTCCACACATACTTTCTAATAGCCAGTTTAAGTTTTAAAGATTAAATGGAGAATTAATACTCTTGCCTATTTTACAGAAACAACACTACTATCCAGCAAATGCCAGCTGCCTTAGTAATGGAAAGTTACAGTATATAAACAGCTCAGAGCTTTTTGGTTGTTTTGGGGTTTTTTTGTTCGTGGTTTTTTCTTTTTTTTTAAATCACCATGACACATTTGAGCAGAGTTTCAAAACTCCCCAAAGATCACACTGAATCCTTGTTTTAAGAAAGTGTCTCCATTGTTGGCTATTACTATGCAGAACTGCCAAATTCCTTTAAAGTACGCAATTCAAAAAAGCAGTAAGACATACCAACTGCTTGATGCCTAACAGCAGTTCCTTTCCTGCCTACCGAAGACAATCTCAGTTATTTTCCATTCTTTAAAAAAATAACTGCCCCACAGTCCACCTCAGTCATCATCCCAGAGCTTTGCAACAATTTTAAGACCAAGGTTCAGGTTTCCATAGTTTGCAGTTGTACAGCATACCTGATCAATCTCAGTTTTGCCATAATTAATGTAAAGTTACTCCATTAAAATGATACCTGTAGTTTTGACTGTAATCTTCAGAATAGGGTCCAATGTGCATATGAAACTTCAGGCTACAAGACAGTAACAAAGGCCAAACTCCAGCTATCTCCTCATTTATGGAAATACAAGATCGAAACACATATCTTATAATCAAATAGGAGAGTAAGGAACCAAAAGTTAAATTCAAACTCTTAATAGTAACATTAGTTATTTTACCTCACTCATTTTAACAGTGACATTCAACTACCACAGCAACACAGGCTACTATGTTTTATTTATCCATGCTGAAATCTAATCATTATCTAGCTTTTTCTATTGGCAAGTTCCATCTCCACTTCAATTCCTCTAACTTATCCCTGTAGCAGCTTTTCTATCCAAATATTTTAGGAAGGTTTCTCATTCCTAGAATGGAATCCAATCATCAGATTTTATTGCACTCTAACAGAGCAAGATACAAACACATTACACTACCAACTCCTTAAAAGGGAATAATATTTTATCATTCAAAAAGGCTCTGTTTTCTTTCACTACTTTTCAGATGCAGTTGTGATGACTACATTTTCATAGCATTGTGTATCAAGACTGATGTGCCATTACATGACATTGAGAATACCTGGCACTACAAATATTTCGTTCATGGAGTCACACATTCAGTAGGAAACCATTCCTGCACTGAATGATAATGCAGACTTTACAGAAGTTAGCTGGACTGGAATCTTAATACACAGGCAAGAATTTTTTTTTTTTTTTTTTTTTTTGCAGGGTGGGGGGCGGGTGTCCCCCATTCTTCTTTCTTCATCTCTGCTGCTCTTTACCTGGTTTTAAGTTTTGGCCACAAATTTCCTAGTCTCCAGTGCAGTGGAACATCAACTATGAAAACAGATATGTGTGTTTCTCCTAAATCATACAGTAGTCAGAAACTGCAGAAAAAAGGAAGAAAAAAAAAACAAGACAGGAAACAGACTCAAGAGAAAGAAGGAAAGATAACATTTGGGTTTAACTGCAAGAAGAATGCCTGGTGTTGAAGTCCTTATGAATAACACTTTTTCCACAGAAATGTGGCAGATTGCTAAACAAATCTAAGTGGCATAGACTTCATTTCATGCATGAACATACTGCAGATACTTTATCCTTACTACTTCAATTTTAGGCTGTAATGGAAAATTCAAATTGTAAATTCAAAGAAAAATAGTTCTGTAGTTTTCTGGCACGTGGAACTAAAACAATAGCCTGAATTATATTCAAAACATAATATGCAAATATGTAGTAACACCACTTTCATGGATACAATATCTGTACTCAATTCTTTAAGCTGTCCCTTATGGATTTTTTTTGTGCTGTGAGGTATGCAGTGTGTCAGATTTTTACCTTTTTTAAACAAAAGCAAGTGTTTTAGCATTAAGTATTTGACATTAGAAGAACAGATACTGCACTTAACACATTTAAGTTACATTTGATAGGAAAAGCACTCACAAAAGCAACAGGTAAATCACCAGAAATAAGCAGAGCAAAAACAGTCTAGGAAACCACATACAAATTTTGAAGAGAATCTTTAGCTTCTTGCCATAGGAGCTGTTTGAACCTCCCATTCTTTTAATTGTGGAAGCTACTTAAGAAATTCTATGTCAGTCAGGACCAACACTGACATACAACTATAGTAGTCCACTTTCAAAATTCTTGAAAACCCATTTAAGGGTATCAGTAGGGGGTAAATTAAAGCTGTATGCATTAGGAAGCTAATAATTTGAAAAATGTACAGGGGCAGTGAACCCTGAAGTTATCAAGCACTGAAATGACTAGAAAAGTGTTTTGTACAGTTGGAAGTAACTAAATATAAAAGAGCTGTTGTAAAAAAAATGTACAACTATAACATACTATAAAACTGAACATAATTATTAACATCTGAAGTATAACAAAATCTTGTACATAAAACATTAATTTGTTATTGTACATACTTTTTGGTATAGGAATTTTTTTGGTATAGGTACAGTGGAGAGGCAGAGCTAGCCTGTATGATAGCAGAACTCAGAGTACCCTTTATGTACTCTTTATAAACACTGTTACTTGAATATACTTTTGTCAAATTCTGAGCCTCACTGGACTCAAGTCTTCCACTCTAAGCATTTCTTGCACAAGAATTTCTCTAAGCATCTGTAAAAGGCTAGAACTTTCAGTGAACAAAATTAAGAGAAAAAACAGCTATAATACTGTTTAAGTTTTTATTTAAGATGAGGTGAAAAGGAGTTTCATACAGAACCTGGAGGACTCTAATCAACAACTGTGAAATCAGAACAGAAGCCATGCTGTATCACAGTAAGCATGATATATCATAAATAATGTCTTTACCATTATCATGAAAAAATTACCCATACTTCAGTTCATAAGCCACTTAAAACCTCAATTTGCACAACCTTCTAGGGAATTTTGGAGAGTCTAGCTGTCAGGTACTATGAAGACTCATTACACTCAGAGCACATTGCACCCACTTGACACAGGATCCAAACAGGACTATCTGAAATTGCTCCTTGCAGTTGGAAACAACAAAAAAATAAGGCCACACATCTCCTGAGCTTCCTGTGCCTTCTAGATGAAAAAGCCAAGACATTCTTGAACATAGAAAGACAAGAAAGGAGAACATGCAAGGAAGTATCAGGACACAAGCTGAGCAGAAGGAGATAAAGATCAGCAAGATGTTTTGAGAAAAAAATGTGTTAACATGTATAAAATTTACAAATATGCTAGAACTGAACGAAGTTTTCCAGCTAAATTAAGTCTACATGTGCCCAATGCAAGGCTTAAATATTGTCTGAAGCCAAACACTGAAGAGTGAACACAAAGAAATACTGAGCCTCTGAGTAAGGCAAGAGTCCCATGGAAACAACCAAGCAACTGTGTAATGTAAAACTGTGTCACTGCCTATACACACACGAAACCCAAATGAAAGCAATCTTTATTTGGGCATTTCTATCTTTTGAGTAACCTGCTTTCAAAGAGCCTGATGTTATTTTAGCACAGTGGCTTTGAATTTAATACCATAAGATTAAGCACAGCTCACCAGCAAGATGCCTTGCCCAAAAATCTGGGCAGGGAACTTAACAATTTCTAAATTCCAACCAGAGCAAATTAAGCTGAACTTCTCTGGGTGGGATAGGTGGAAGCACCACTCTGCAGCACACCTGCTGCCTGCCTTTGAAAAGCAAATTTACACGCTGGATTCCTGAGCAGCCTTTTTGTGCTAAGAAGCATGTTCTACATATACAGACATACATATACTTTCAGCTTTTGTACATGCAAAATCCCACACAGTATTTGGGTAGCCCTCTACAAAGAAAGACAGCCATTTGCCAAAAGAGGTCACAGTTGTGCAATATGGCTGCTATGGGAATTATTTATCTAGGTTATTAAAACAGAATCCATGAATAAAAGCAACAGTCTTACAAAATTCAAGTGTTTCAGTTGGGTACCACCTTAAAATAACATGTTCTTTCTGTGACAGGAATACAAATATGCACCAGAATAAAATAAGAGAGTGCAGTATCCCTTACAGATTTTATTCTCTGGCTTCCTAAAAGATGCAGAAACTCATGTATACTTACGTCCTCCCTAAGACTAAAAATTTTTTAATCAAGCTTTGGGACACAAAAATTAATGTGCCACATGTCACGATACCCATTACTTAAATTGAGCAACTTTAGAAGTATCCTTTGAACGCTGCAATATGGGCTGCACGGGTGTTGAATTCACTAAATGCTGGCTAGCAAAAATCTCCTTGAAGACAGATATTGTTATGGACTACACCAATTTGGCTGACAAGAGTCTACCTCTCACTCCAATTCAAAATTTAGTCTAAGAGAACAAACAACTCCCTCCCCTGTCCCCCCGAAAAAAAAAGCAAACCAACCAACCTGTAGGAACATCTTTTACATTTTGAGGTCAGATCCTGTTCCAAAGGTCAAAGAATCCTTAATCTACTCAGAGCTACCTTTGGTGCAGTAACAGCTTTGCCCCAGCATTCACAGTTATAAGCCATTCCTACCACACCACACACAGGTAGCTACAAACCACAATTCTTGCTCAATCAAGAAAAGGATCAAAGCACCGAAAAGCCACAAGATCTAGAAAGCACACAGTTCACCTGCCTTTAAGAACCACACAACTACATAGAGTAAGACAATCTCTTAGAGTACAACTTAATCTTACCTAGATGACAAGGGCAGCGGCACACACAGTAGCCACCATTTGTTCAGTCAGCCATCAGGAAGCACATTCAGCCAGGCAGCAGGAGGTCAGAGCTAGAGGACCTATTCAGTAGGGACTAAGCCCTCATCCCAGAAGCCTGCCCCTCCGTAAATCTGCAAGAGGGAAACCTTAACCAGCATGGCGTTTTGACTGAAAACGCTCTTCACTCCTTCCCTATTTGAGCCATTCAGAACCAGACTCTAACACTAAGACATCAGGCTGCAAATATTTTATGACAGTTGCCACTGGGGGAAAAAAAACACCACCAAAAACATTCTAAGTTTAAAGTGTACAATGTTCTCCCCACTCTTGAGCAAGCTCCACTCAGGCATTCTCTTGATTGTTTTTCTGCTGGTCTCTTTCCAATGCCTAGCTGTGAGTATCTCCAGCTTTTTGAGAGAGTAAAGAATATGCAAGTGTCCTAAGTACAAGGCCAAGTATCTGACACAAGTTTATCCAGGGAAAAAAAACAGTAAGTTTCCCCAGTTTATTATGAGACAAGAAAGATGTCTGGGCTCAAAATCAAGAAGTGTCTTTCCAGGAACGTCTATAGATATGCCGCCACCTGTTACCTCCTAAACTATTAGTTGGTGTTTAGTCACAGTCTTGATCAACTGAGGTTCCAAATTACCACTTCAGATTCCTTCTACGTGTTAGCACAGTGCTAAAGTCATCGCCCTTCCCAGACACCCAAGTAGCAGCTCTTTTGCAAATTAACAATAGGAATTCCAAATTTGACCAAGGCATCTATGAAAATATTTCTACCGTGTGAAAAATATTCAAATTACTCTACTTTCTGCAAACATTCTCATTTAAATATATGCACCTAATGTTCAGATAGGCTAATAAAAGGGTTCACAAGTTCTTACACAATGAACTGGCAGGTTTTATTCACAAGAATGTTCTGGAATATCTTTTGCTGTTTTTCCCCTATTCTAAATGTTTAATGCATTCCCCATCCCCAAACTGTATAATAAGTAGCTTGAATATAAACAGTGTTCACAATACCTTAGAGAGAGAGAGTGGGAAAGAGTAAGCACCAGCACTCTTTTGCTAGAGTTCTGAAGAACATGTCAGTATGATTCTAACGGGCATCTGGAATAAAAATGCTTAGTTGTCCGCGTACATATGTAAATTTAGCAATACCTATCCTTTCGGACAGAAAATATATGCAGGACTCTCTACAAAGGAAAGTATAATTTCACAGTGTAAGTTTCCACATAGTATTCTGTAAATAGTCAGAGCAGCTTGAAAAAAATAGCAAGAATATCACTCCATCAAGAATACATTTAGTTAATCATATGGTTTTATTACCAAACCAAGCTGTTGCCACATGAAAGCATCAATTTTCCCCCAAAAGCTAGCAACCTTTGTCTTGCATGTCAATCGCCAACCACAATGCTACTGCATCTCAACACACATATATTTGCCATTACAGCAGCAAGCCACACACATCTTCAAGCCAAGATAGGTCAGTATCAGATGAGGCAGAGGAAAGAAGAAAGGGCAGGAACAAATATTCAGAGATCCCTATCATCATAATCTCATAGCAAGAAACTGTACAGCCCATAAGATCATTTGTTTGTAGGACTCATTGCACAAGTACTACTTTCCTGTGCCACCTCTGAATGAATAAGTAACCTGGTTGGGATGTCTATCTAATATACCACATTCTCATATTAAGCGAAGGCCTGCCAAGAACAGAATTTGGAGGAGAATGACTGGAAGGTAGTTATAACAAAAGAAGGGTTTTATTATAAAACCTACCTGAAGTAACCTTGCTAGGCATCATCTTTGCATTTTCCTGCTGCTCCATGCATTGCTAATCAGTGACCCACTGGCAACTTCAGCACCCATTGAAAAGCCTGGCAGGGTATTTGGCTTTCAATTCTTCTACTCAGTTTATTCCCAACACAAGTATATTCATCAGGCTTAGAAACAACTCTTGAACAAGGGCAGCCACTCAGCAATGAAATGTAAATTACTGACATGTGCTAAAACCTGGACTTGCCACTGCTAATGAGCACATTAAAGGAAAAAAGCTCACTAGATATTACTGCAACCTTTTCACTTAACCCTGTGTGTACTGAAAGCCATAATTTAGTATCAATTAAAGAACCCATGTCTAAACAATGAGACAGTATTCTGCAGGTGCATGCTTCCTACACCACCCTGATGTAAAAATTATGACAATGGACAAATGTGTGAAATGCCCAATCAGGAATGCGTGCACATGGATAGCAGCCTTATTTTTAATCTAAGTTTCATGAAACTGTCCAAGAAGTCAGCAAGAAGAAAAATCATACACACATCTTGACATACATAAATAGCTAAGTTACAAAATTAATAGTGTAAAATCTTATGTGATCAAATAAAACATGATTTGCTATCATCAAGCCCCAAGGTTAGAAGTCAACTTGTAGCAACTTCTCCCTTCCTATTATGCTCACAGGGGGGTACAGACCCTGAGAAAAATCTTCTCCAAACAGTAGCGGCTGGCCTGCACACAGTCAGGGAAAACAGCACCTTTGCCTCAATAGCATCTGTTCAATAAAAGCCCCACCAAATATACAGTTTCAAAGCTTTTAATAAGTTCAGACTAGCAATGCTGCAAGAAACAACTGTAAATGTATATGCTGGAGAAGGGGAAGAGACAGTGTTTGGTGAAAGCCATTCCTCCCACCCTCTTTGTATTTTGGGGCATGAAGGAAATTATTTAAAGATGATTATTTGGTTAATTTAGTTCTTGAAATGCGTCTATTACGTAACATTTTTGATAAGCATATGAACAGACAGCACACAACTGAATTTCAAGATCTAAATTAGGTACCTAAATCCCTCTCAGTAAGGTTTCTGTCAAAATACTAATTCAGCTATAAACAGGTTAAAAGGTTATCAACTTCATTTGCTTATTTTTTCCTCTTACTCCCTATACCGCAACTCCCAAGCTACCATCCCTTTGAGTTTGCTTCCATTTCGAGTCAGGCAAAAACTCCTTAACTTGATTCTGCCAGAATCATCTGTATTAGCTTAAAGACTTTAATAGGGGAGTTGGGAACAAGGGGGAGGGATGTGTTTAAACAAAGATAATTGCAACAGAACATGGCTGCACAGTGACCACACATACAGTCATTCCAGCACATCCAAGGAGGGCAATAACCCCTTATGGAAACGGCAACAAGCTACTGGGAGCAGTAATCTCTTCACCCAGCTTGCTCACAGTCAGAACCGCAGTCTGACCATAGGCCAGTAATCTGATCTTCAGGAGCTGAACACACGGGTTGGCAATTCAGGGAGCAAGTGAGAAGCAGATGCTAGGTTCTACACAAAACACATCACCTAACCTTAGGAAATCAATTTTAACATTTGTGTTAATTCAAAACTTCATTGCTGAAGACAATCCAACTGCCAAGTATTTTAACTATTTTCCCCAAAAACACATGCATAACAACTCCAGCAGGAATTGTTCAGTCAACCCAGTACTCTAAGTTATCAGTGTTGTTGATCACTATCAGTCTGAAATAGAAATGAATGAAACATGCTGTGCAAATAGACAAAGCTTGTTTCCTTATTTCTAAGACAAGCTTCAAATAGAATTAAAGATAAAATGAAAAGACAAATGCATTCGTAATAATGAGTAGGAAGTCTTTTAAAGTTCCAGGAAATTATTTGAGAGATTTGCAAAATAAACCGCTAAACACAATTAGGCAGCCACAAGTAATCTATTAAATTCTCACTCTTACCTGGGGGTCATCATTCCTGTTGTACTGGCTAAAGGCTTTCATTGACAAAAATGACAAACCAGGTAAGTTACTATCAAATAATGCTTATGCTGGGATGTGTTCACATATTTTATTCACAGCACTTTGTGGTGAACAGCATTAATTACAAATGTATCTATCCCTGTTCTGTCACTCTCTCATAAACTGCTTATGATTTCCCAAACTATAAGATGCTTGCTGTTTCAACAGCCAGTCACTTCCACTACATCATGGTTTTTTTTTTAACCATGTGGTCAAATAATAAATAATCTAAGGTCAAGGCTGCTGTACACTTTCAGTTTACTAACTATGCTAAAATTCAGGGTGCTTTTAGGATCAGGAGACTTTTTTAATCAAACATGAAAAGCGTTCAGGAACATCCGTACATTAACATCCACACAGCAATATTTTGCAATTTGTATTTCAGACAGAATTCGTGAATTAATCATTAGTTTTTCATTATGTACTGAGCTCTTCAGTGGGACATTGGACCTTGATAATTATGTTGCCTGTAGAATCGGGCAACAGAAACTGATTAACCAGTCTCTGATCATATTGTCAGATAGAATAATTCAGACTGGAAAGAACCTCTGGAAATCATCTGGTCCAGCCCCTCACTGAAAGTAGGGCTAGCCTCAAGGTTAAATTCAAGTTCAGCATAAAGTAACCTGATCCTTCAGGATTTCAAGGTTGTGTGTGAATGAAACATCTAAACAAAAAAAAAACCCACAGGGGAGGTTTAGATTGGATATTAGGAAAAATTTCTTCACAGAAAGGGTAGTCAAGCATTGGAAGAGGCTGCCCAGAGAGGTGGTGGAGCCACCATCCCTGGAAGTGTTCAAAAAACGGGTAGATATGGCACCTGGGAACATGGTTTAGTGGGCATGGTGGTGTTGGGTTGATGGTTGGACTGACAATCTTAGAGGTCCTTTCCAATCTTAATGATTCCTAGTTTTTACTTTCATTATAAATAATCCAGCCACCAAGCCAGGTGGAACATGAAATTGCTACTATGACCTTAATTGGTTTAGTGGTGGACTTGGTAATGTTAGGTTAATGGTTGGACTGGATAATCTTAAAGGTCTTTTCCAACCTAAACAATTCTATGATTCTATGATTTTTGTTTGTTTGAGCATCTGTCCTATGAGGAGAGGCTGAGAGAGCTGGAAGTCTTCAGGCTGGAGAAGACGAGGCTCAGGAGGATCTCGTCAATGTAGATAAATACCTGAAGGGAGGGTGCAAAGAGGACAGAGCCAGGTTCTTCTCAGTAATGCCCAGTGACAGGAGCAGAGGCAGTGGGCACAACCTGCAACACAGGAGGTTCCCTCTGAACATCAGGAAACACTGTCACTGTGAGGGTGACCAAGCACTGGCACAGGCTGGCAAGGGAGGTTGTGGAGTCCCCATCCTTGGAGATACTCAAAAGCTGTCTGGACACTGTCCTGGCAAGCAGCTCTTGGTGGCCCTGCTTGAGCCACCCCTTGAGAGGGACTGGACCAGATGACCTCCAGAGGTCCCTTCCAGCCTCAACCATTCTGTGAAATAAAGACTGTATTTGGTATCTAAAGCAGAAACCAGGTCCAACTGCACTATGCATTCTACAACCATACAGTAAAAATACACAACCAGCCTTAAGATATTGTAACAAAGTAGAAGATATTAACCAAACAGCTAAGTAGCTATCAAGTGACATTAAACAGTTTAAATACTGCAAAACCTTGTTTAATTCTGACATGCCTGAATATAGCTTGCCCATTATCCTTTACAGCTTCCACTGTTGCTATAACTGGTGGATCTATGCAACAGTAAAAAATAAAATTGAACTTTTCCCACATTTCAATGCACTTTCAGTAACCAACCATACCTGGCATATTAACAGTCATCCTCTCAACATGCAGAGATAACCAGAACAGTTCTCATAGACCCCAGAAAACAATGAACCCAGAGAGACTAGACAACCACCTGCCCATGAAGCAATTTTGAAACAAGTGAATCCTGTGGTATACTGAACAAACAAGTAGGTTAAGTCTTGTTGCTGTAGAAACCATTCAGAATATTTGAGCACTTCACATTACAGCAGCAACATAACATACTGCACAGGTAGGTATTAAATGCCTATAGAAAAGTTTCAATCAAGACAGATACAACAATACAAACACAATACAAATACAACAATAAAAGGAACCAAACAGCAGCCTAAAATAAACCCTAAGTTTATAAAACTTTAAGATCAAGTTTAATAATTCAACATTATCTTAAGTACTAACTTCAAGAAAATACTTCCTGAAGTAAGATTACAGTCAAAATACACACTGTGAAAAACAAAGCCCCCCACCCAAAAAAAAAAATTCTGCCCAAACCAGGATAATAGTTCATCTTATGTTAGTCGAAAGCATTTCGGCTAACATCTTGTTCCGCAGCTAATGTAAAAATCACTCAAATGCCTTTAAAAGTTGCCAGTCATGATTGTCCTTCACAAAGCTCATTCCTGGTCTCAGTAGATCCATTTGGGGTCAAGTATCATATCTGATCCAAGCATCAGAAAGTAGGAGACATTACTCCTCTAAAACTCAAACCACAAAAGCCAACTAAAGCAGCATGTGAATTAGGAATGAAAACTCAGTAGAGCACCTTCATTCTCAGAGAGTCACTAAAATAGAGGAAGGCACAAATATGCTGCAATAAGTGATACTTTGTATAAGTGTCTTCAAGCTAAACACACTTCTACAAGTAAACAGAGAAACTTTTCCCCTTCCCTCTAAAGTGATTACCTCCTAGCCTTAGGATGAAAGACATTTAGTATGTGTATATCCCTCCTCACATAACACATCACCATCAATAACAAAAGCCCCTGTGTATGAAAATACAGTATGCTGTGAGATGACACCTTTCTTGGCTAGTGAAGAGTAACTTCAGTAGACAGATTTTGGTTCATAACTTGCTGAAATTAGATTTCAACTACAGAAGAGAACAGAGGATAAAATAGCCAGAACTGGGAGCAGGAAAATGGTTCTAATCACACACATCATTGTTTCAATATATTTCAACTCCATAGTAATAAAAAAAAATCCATCCCACCACTAAGTTGCATTCATCTTTAATGTCAGAGATAATTTTCTTGATATGCACATTTTAGGAAGAATATATAAAAACCCTTAAGTATTCTATCTGCAATGTAAAACTACTGAACACAAATCATCCATCAGTATAAAATGTATTATTTCTTAAAATGCAGGCAGAAAACAGAAATTATTATTAAGGAAGCATCATTTTTGTTGAACTCTAAGCTGAAGCTTCATCTGCCTTGCCACAAAAGTAAATTAAAATCCACAGGGCAACAGGAGTTCTTACTTCAAAGACATACCATCTCTTAACTGTTCAGATCTAATCCAACTCCATTGGTATCACTGGGACATTTAAAATTGATTTGGAAACAGAGAAGAACATCACATTTGCAAGGCTACCACACTAGCTTACATCAATTACACTAGACCAGGACAAATTAACAAATCACCTTAGCTCAGAATGGACAGAATTCACCATAACCAGACCAGCTTGCCTGCATCATTGCAAATCAATAGTAGAATAAAAAGGCAGAAAGTGAAAGCAAACAATATTATCTACATAAAAAGAGAATTACATAGCATTACACTTGCAAGCCTTCTGTTACTGCAATGAGGAAAAACACAGGTGTATACAGTTGTTAATATAATTGCAATTGTGGAAACAGAGCAAGAAGTTTTTATTCTCACAATCAGACACAGCAACAGTGGAATAAAGGACAGAACAAAGCATTTCAGAAGCAACATGAAGGATTCCTGTAAGCCTGGAAATAAGTGCTATTGCAGTGACACCGCATGTCAAGAAATAATGCCTTTTTACAAATCAGGATGCCACAAATCCATTCATCTGCAGAACCACAGACCCTAATAAGCATGCCAAAGTTCTGCTGTTGAAAGGTATCTCATATGAGGGAAATATTAAATCACTTATGATGGAGTGATTTTTGCCTATCTGCACTAATATATGCACAGCATTAAATCATTCCAGAAGTCATGTAAGCCCACAGTTCATCCACTGAGAGTCTCAAGTTGCCAGACATTACTATTTAAATCAAGAGGTTTTATGTTTGTGTTCTTTCTTACAACAGCTGCACATGTTAAAGCTTTCAACCTAAGCCACTTTAAGAAAATATGTACCTTTAAAAAACACAAGTTAAAAATAAAGGCTTAGTCTAAGTGAAAAACAAATACAAACAGGTCAAGACTGCCATGTCAGAGGAAGTTGCCTAATCAGGAGATCAAGAAAAAACACCACACTAAGATTATGGTGTTTAGGCAAAAGGCTCAAAAGGAAGGAAAGCATTTCTGTCAAATCACACAAATCTTTGGCAAAAATACCACCCTGCATCTTTAAAAACTCGCATATAGGTTATACATGTGGATATCCGCAGGTCTTGTGGATATGCAACCTGAGACTTGGGGGCCATTTTTTGGCTTGGTTTTTTTTTAAGTTTAGATATAAGCCTGCACCTGCAAAAAGTATTCTAGCTATATACAGCAGTTGCTAAAGATAAAGATCTGGAAGTTGCAATACAGTAGAACTGGCATCAACTTGTTCTGTAGCATAGGCAATCTTAAACAGGACACTGATGACACAACGTAAGCCATCATATGCTTTTAGCAAATGTCTATGAAGTTTCCTACAGTGAAGAACTAATACAGCCTTCCTACTTTCACACTAGGAAGTGCCTAAGCAGATAGGTCAGATGACTCAATTTCGTTTTTCTAGCTCACATGCACTAGCAGAGGACTAGTAATGTCTGACAAACACTGCCTGCGATTTAATACGTGCACTATTTGTCCCTCCCATGGATTTCACACAAGCTGATACTGCAGATGATTTAGATTTTTTTTTTTTCTATGAAAGAAGTTTACTTGGGATTAAATAGAAGAATACAAGTAACATTCAGAAGTCTTTTGCCTCAGAACAGTAAATTGTCACCCATCAACGTCACAGGCTCACAAGGCAGAGCTTTTCTCGGGGGCAAACTGGTGACCTGTTCACCTAGACAAGTATATTGCCTAACCTTTATCCCCCAGTGGGGGCACAGGCTGCAGTCTCCATCGGACAAAGCACCTTAAGCTACCACAGGCTGCTTTGGTAGGCAATGACGTACTATGCAATGCAGGACAGACCAAGAAACCCACATTAACAGCTCTGTCTGCCCCACTCCTTGAAGAATACAGTCTCTGCCGTAAGCAGCTTCTTGACACCAAGCTTCCAAAGCTGCCTTTTTTCATCCACCACTTTGCAATCTGGAAAGCACAAATGCTGACTAGTCATGTGAATTGCCAGGTAGGAAGCCAATGCATGTGGGAACAGCATGACAGTCATACCAAATGCTTCTCATAAATGTAACATCCATTGAATCATGATAAAGGAACTTCACAATTTGCTTACAGATAACAAAGCTGTGCACAACAATTGTAAGGAAACACTGCTGCCATTAAGAGTTTACATTTTAAAAGGGAACAATCCCATAATTAGCTGTACATAGGGGCTATGGATCCACCTGCACAGTTCTTCACAGGTCAGACGTGTCCCCTTACAGAAGATGACATTTGTTCTTTGTTTTACCTTTTCCATCCCAAATTTAACAGGCATTTACAAACATGTGATCAACCATTTCCATATACATTGTTTGCCCATTTATTTCAGACAATACTTTGTTGGGTTTTTTTTTTTAATTCCACCAAGAATGTTAATCTAGTTTCAAAGGTAAAGAGAAGTAGTGCTGGCTGCTTTGTTCTCCCTTTAGTCATGCCAAACCAGTTGTTGCTAAAAGGGCACAAAAGATGTATAAAAACAGGTTCCACTAGGAACTCCAAACAGGTCTGTATCTTATTCCAAAATTGAATCCTTTTGTCCCACCATGTTTATGGCTACCTATTGGAAAAAGGGGGTTTTGGCAGCAGGTAGTGGCTGGCTTTTTTTGCATCAACAGAGCATAAGGATAGTATTGTCAAGGCTGCATTCAAAAGAAGACTATTCCAGATAAAGGTTGCATTTGTAACCTTAATTCCTACCATTTCAAGCTTTTTATGCACAAATTCCGTAGGTTTCTTGGGGAAAATACACCACCTATGAAAGCAGGAACTCTATCTTGTACGTACGTATATGAGACGAAAATACACTGAAGATATCAATCCTGCAAACTGGTATTTTTCACACTAGACCTTGCAAAGGAATAGTGTTAATTTAGCTGATTTTTTTTAACAGTATCTTCCCAAGGGACTTTCGTAGCAGAGGAGGAAGGGGAAGTTCATTTGTGTTTCTTTTAATTCAAAAGAGGAAAACTGATCCCATTATGAGCAACTGCAACACCAAGTCACCACGCATCAAGGTTTAAGCTTCTAACCATTATCAGGAAGAAAGAACATAACACCAGCTACAGGAGCAAGACTCCTGCTTGCTGCTAACATCAGCTAAACCACAGGAAGAGGCACTGACTCTAGAATAATGACTGCACAACCCAGTTGCATGCTTGCTTTCTCTCACTTTTCTCCCCCATTCCCTTCTTCACCCAGGTGAAGAAGGAAGGAAATAAAGAGTCACTGGGACCATGGGCCAATCCCAAAGTATTCAACATGCGAAGAGACCCCCCACCACAACAGCTGCCCTGGAGGTTTGCAAGCAAGGAAAGGAGAAAGGCAATTTCAGAAAAGTATATCTTTCAATGACAGGCCAACCAAAAGGCTCATCTTAGTCTCAGGGCTTTCTCCTTGCCAAATTTCAAAGGCCTGCTGCAGACAATAGAGGTGATAGAGCTTCTCAGAAAGGGTCTGCATTAATTTTATATAATGGGAAACATTAAGGAAGCTAACCTAAATACAGAGGTCACTAGCGAGTTCTTCTCAAACATGAAGGAACAAATTGTTCTTGCAGATCTGCATAGCAGCTGGCAAAAGATACTAGCAATTTTTTTTTTTTCCAAATGTGACAATAGATTTCAACTGCACCTTTGGATTTATGTCAATACTGAACATCATGCAATTATTCCTTGAAGGAAGCAGACTGCTTACATGCAAATATATTTGCATAAACTACAAGTAACAAGTTATGCACTGAATTTTAAAACTTCAATGTACAGATCATTTTTAAAGCACCGCAAGAGTTCTAAGTTGGACAGCCCAAATTTCTGAATTAAAATTAGAATGCAAAATAAGATTCTACAGAACTACACTCACTTGCACAAACCCACATTTGTGGGTTTTAGCTACGTAATAACTAATGTTATCAGCAGTATCTTAAAAGTTTTTCAAAATATTTCATATTAAAATATCAATCTTTAAGAAATTGATGTTAGCATTTAAGAAATCTTTGACAGACTGACTTGATATAAGTGCCATGGATCCCTTTTCTGTCAGCCATCAACAGCAGCCAGAATAGATGCACATGAAGAGGGGACTGAATGCACCAACTTTTTCATTGGATCACAATGAAAAACATGCCAGATATTCACCTACTGACTGCTTTTTGGAAATTTTGTTTTGGAAACAACGGATCATTTACTTGTGCTCTCCCTCATTCTAAAAGAGAATAAAATTACGTTTCTGAAGAAAAAAAAAATAAAGACTAGTAACTTTCAGTACTCTAAATGTATCCATCGAATTCTTCACAAGGACTGTCTATAGCTGTGTGCTATTCCATGAATCATTTAGGCAATAATGAACAAAAAGACATGCTTTTGTTCAAATCACGCACAGTGGGATTACATGTGAACTGACCCTCCATGTGTTAACTGAAGACAAAGCTTTGCTTTGAGCTCATTACTGCTCTTACAGACAGACTGGCAAGTTTAGAAAGTTTAGTGTATTTCTCATTCTCCGAATCTAGCTAGTTTGTTTTAGAAGTACAGATGCACACCAGGAAATAAGCCCAGGTTTCACAAGTTTCATCACTACTTTTAGCACAAAAGAACACAACATTCTATGTGCAAAGAAAGGGATAGGGAAAAAGAAAACAGAACAAGAACCCATCTTTGGCAACTTCACAACAGTTTTGTAACATTTGTTACAGGCTTTAATAAAGAAAAGAAACAGCAGGCAAGTTTTCCTCCTAAATCTATTACTTGGGGTGTCTTGAAAAAAAAAATATAAGCAGCCCTCCGTGATAAAAAGACAGATCATTTCACCAATTCTCACCAGGGGTTTGATATTCTAGAGCCACTGACGTGAAGGGAAGCATGATTATGTCTTAATTGAGACTTTAAATAGCGCATTTCAGAAAGCAAACCAGAACTACCTTGTTTTATTATATTTTTGGAGTACAGGACACACCTGAAACACATTTCTGAAACATAATTAAAAGCTATTTTGAGACTGTAGCACCAACCCAAACTTGAACATGTTTCTAGTCACCACATTATTTCAGGAATTCACCGTTCCAAGGATTTGAGTGAAAAGATGAGAAATAGGAAGGGAAAGGGGATCTACAGGAATGTTTGTACTTCCTCCATTTCTGCTTAATCCTGCCAAAAAAAGTGTTCCAGCTTGTCATGTCACCAATATTGCAATTTACATCACCAAATAATAACCAGATTACTAGGAAATGGGCCCAGTTTAGAGTAATAACTATCAAATTCCAAACTTTGACAGCAAAATATACAGCAAAATAGCATGGGCAAGCACTTCTGTTCCATTAATTTTTTATTGTTAAAAAAAACCAGGAACTGCCAACTAAAGCCAGTTATCCTGCTAGTCCAACCCAGTGGGAACACAGTTTGTTATAAATTAACCCAGGAATCTTCCCTCTAAAAAGAGGTTCTGGTAGATGAAGCAGAACAGTGATAGAAAGTTGCTGAACTGCATGAAAATAACATGTAAGAGATTACCCCAGATTTGGTAAATCTTTCAAACAGCAAATGTTTAGAATTCCTTTCAACTTTAACATCACCACCACTCAGCAAACCAGCAGGATGCATTCAGCATCACACAGAACCTGTACTTGTTTTTATCTGGGGGCTTTTAAAAACACACAGCAACTAAGAAATATAAAAATTTGAGACTTCATTCGCAAATAATCTCCTCAATGAGCAAGTGGTATTCTCTAACACCACACAACCAACTAAATAGTAAAGCTCTATACTACAACTAGAACTCAAGCCAAAAGGGACATAGTCAAGAGAAAGATGTGGAAACAAGAGCTATTCCACAAATGCTAAGAACAAAAGAGCTATCATTTTACAGAATCTCATTCCTGATCTGTGGTTTTACTCTGAATCAAAAAGGTGCAAATTACTCTCAAAACCAGCAACAAATTTGTTACTGCCTGTAGAACAAGATAGTTTTTAGCTGTATGGTTCATTTACTCCGTAACAAAGTTGGCAGCTGCAACAGGTTTTTACTGGAAAATTCAATGTAGTATGTGCTTGTCCTTATTCTCAGTGACACCAACAGAAAATAACACATGATCTGCAGTGACGACACATACAGCACCCACTCAGGACTTTGTTCAAACATTGTGTATGTAACTTTCTCCTAGCGCTGCTCAAATTTATAACCAGCTGCATGAAAGCTTTTGGAAAATAATAAAATCAGTAAAAAGGCTATATATCAGTTCCTGTGATATACAAAAACCCCACTGAAGTAAAGAGGTTGTGAATTATAATTTTTATAAATTCAGACATGAAGTGAAAACAGCACCCTCTTGACTCTCTCTTTGGTCCTTTCAGAGAATGCAGCTCCATGATACACGACCTCCAGCTGAGAATCCAGTTTTTAAAGAGCTTTCTATTCCCATCCTGAAAGTGCAGTTCAGCACCTTCTCAGGGCTGCTGATACAGCTGTTCACCAGCTGTGCTATGAATCACCAAAATGATCACTTAAAAACAGATACGTTTAACCTAGATCATTTCAGCGACCCAGTTTTACAGAGCAGCCTCATAAACAGTACAGGCACAAGTGAAAATGCCAAAAGGTTCTTACATCCTTGGCAAAGTTCTTGCAAACAGGCACCTCCCCTTTTCCCAAAACACAGGCTGCAATGACACCCTCAAAATGCAAGAAATCCACATGCACAGAAAGCATACTGAAGTCTCCTATCTTAAGGTATCTTTTAGACCTGCCTTGAATTGGTATCTTGATTCCTCAGATACCTGGGAATGAATATATGCCACTTAGTACACCATTCACAGCCAAGCAAATAAAAATAACTTACCAAACGTCTAGCAAATTCTTTATTTTCCGAAAGAAATCCATATCCTGGGTGTACCTTAAAAAAAAAAAAAAAACAAGCTGACTGAGTTCTGAAGCCAGGCACCAAGTTTGCTAGCACCTTTTCAGACACTGGGGAAGGTGAAGTAGACCACTAAGCATTTAAAGTAGTTTAATACCTTAAGAAACTGTCTTAACACACTGATTTATCTGTCCTAAGCCAAGCTGTAAAGACTTCCTGGTTGAACTGCCATTTCTGAAATAAATATTCCATATTTGACTAGGGAGAAGGTGCTGTTTGCAGAGCAATGGACGCACTCCCTTTGGCATTTTGCCTTCTGCTCTTTTTAACTCCATTTTGCCACATTTATCTCATTGCAGACCTCCACATACATGCTCATCCACGCTCTTCTCAGTAACCACTAGAAAGTGCTCCTCGCCCCAAAATATTTCTAGCACTGATCACAGCAGTAGTCTTAAGGTCCACAGTCATAAGCCTCCTACCTCCAGCGACCCTTGCTGGAGAACACAGTATACTGGCTCATTAGCCTAAGTCGTGCATTCTCATGTGCCTGGTTTGCTATTCACACCCCAATATACCTTCAGTGTAACTACTTGAGAGAAGGGTGGCAAAGTTTTCCTTTTACTTTTTTCAATTAACAAAAGATTCTTCATCCAATATACTCTGATAGACAAAGTATAAGCCACTTTATTCTCCTCTTTTAAAGAGCTTAAACAACTGGGTTCCATACTCAGAAACTCAGAGGGAAGGAAATAGTTTTTTCTTTCTAGGAAAGCTTTTGGCCCCTGAAAGCATTATACCAAAACATGTTTTCTTTGAAAGAAATTACAATGCCGATCCAAACTGTTCGAGACTAGTGTTACTCAAACACACATCAAATTTTATTTTAATAAATGCTCTGTGTACAGTAGCTCTGAATAATACATTTATTTCACTGACAGAACAAAGAACATTAGTCATGTGAACATGCCTACGCATTAGCTTTTCCAACCGATTCCCATTAAGCTTCGAATCTCTGGCCAATTTGATGGGAGAAAAAGTAGAACAGCCCATATTTACACATATAAGCTAACGTGCATTTTGTAAACATTCTGAAACAAAAATAATTATGGGATGCACCATTTACCTTACCTTCCTGCAAATAACATTTATATAATTTGGAAACTAATTCTAACTAAGTTTAAGCAAAAGCCTTTTTAGACACACTTTGTAAAACATTCAAAAAAGCCATTATGGCATATAAAGGGTTAGTGCTCAAAACTAATTGGGATTTTTTTTTTCCCCCAGCAAATTTGGAAATGAACTGAAGCTGCTCCCTGGTGTGAAAGCTGAATCCAGCAGCCACCTGCAGGATCAGCGACCAGTGCTGCCAGATGCTACAAAGCCTTTGATTTCCAGTAGCGATTTCGGACACATTTAACTCATGTGACATGAACTAACTGGAATAGCATATTCAATCACTTCCCCCCCACACCTTTAAAAAAAAAAAATACAAACTCTGGCTTTTCTGCTTTCTATATATGAAACAGCTGCAGCAGATAGACTCATTCAGACTCACAGCTTGGGCCCTGGTTTTCTTAATGACTTCCATGATGGCATCCATGTTGAGGTAGCTTTTGCTGGTGGGAGCTGGGCCAACACAGACAGCTTCGTCCGCCATTTTCACATGAACCTGAAGAGGCAATATTCTGCATTAACAGATGCTCCCAGCAAAAATAATTACCATCATCCTGAAATATGCACACAAATCTGATTGTTTCAAAGATAATTTACATACCATAACCACTCTAAAATACACACTGAAATTACCAACATTGACATACAAGAACTCATACAATAACATTAAATCTCATTTCATTTAACTCTGAGCTTAAGTCCCTGTCAAAACGTTTTATTATTCCAATATATTGTTTGAATTTGATTAAATAAAATCATGACAAATATCATTTCAGCTTCCTATACTGATCATCTATATGTAAATTCAGACTAAAAACTACTTTGTTACATGTAACCAGGGTAGTCTAATATCTTAATACTTAATAACAAACATTCATGACCAGTTCTAAGCAGGCTCCCCAGGAAGTTGGGGATAATTAGAGTGAATTGAATGAAGGGATGCAGTGAGTGTCCCTGCACAGCATCAGGTCAGCACCATGCACAAATTAAAGCCTATGACTGAAGAGTTCAATATCACTACACGTGAACCAGAAAATCTTGAGAATTATTTAAGCAGGCTCATGTTTGATTCCTAATCCATTGTATCCTCATTTATATGTATTTGCCAAACATTTTTTAGTCAAATTTGAACTACGCAAAAGGGACAAACATTTCCAACATTTTACCAGGAATAATAAAACAGCTAGCTTTGAAGTTAGATTTGAAGTTAGAAGTCTACTTACAACTCATATGCATGCTTACCTTGAAGAAAAAGTTACAAAAAGTTTAATTAGATTGGTCTTCAACACGTTTTCAGAGTTCAGAATACTTTTCCTTTAAAGATACACATAGACCCGAGAAACAAAACAATCGTTTTTCCACTATTCTGCTCTCCTTTTGTAAGCTCCCTTTCAGTATATATTTAAGAAAGCATGCCATTGCTTAAACTGTGTAAAGTTATTAGTTATGTGTCAATAAGACTTGTTTATACTGACAGTTTGACATTTCCAATGCTTACCAGTTTTAAAAGTTATTTTTAGGAAATATTTGATATTATCTTCAGCATTCAAAACTGAGAATACATTGTTTAAAAAGGGTGTTCTTTTAGGATATGAGTATTCACATATGTGAAATTTAAAGTAGTTTTAGTTTATGAACAAGGAAGTTTGTTCTTTGTGAAAAGGAATTTTCTTTGCAAGTAGCATGAAGGTTGCCAAGTATGGCAAATTAAGGTTAGAAGTACTGTAGCCCACATATACTATTGGCTCATTCAGAAGAAACAAGACCAGAAAAAAGTGATCTAGAAACAGTGACAAGCAGTAGTCAAACAATATTTTGAATAATACAATTAGAAATAAATATTCAGGTAAGTATAACAAACATTTATAACAAGCACAGGAGTCACTTATTAAGCATTTTACTTTTTTCTTAGTTTTTATTGGCATTTTTCTGAACTTTGCAAAAGTTAATCCTACCACCAGGAAGGCAAATTAACTTGCCACTTAGTTCCAAGTTCCTTTCTGGGGCCATCTCTTAAATAGCTTCCGAATTTGCTGTATACTTGAGTACCTGAGAGTTCACATAACCTCCTGGAATCACCACGCATTTCACATCTGAATTATTGCTTCTGTAAAGTCACAATGGTTTTATTTTACCACTACAGCATTTGCCTCACATTAAAAACAAAGCAAACCCAAAAAACCCTAAGCACTAGCACAGATGATCATGCAGCAGGATTTAAATGCTTTTTAGTAAGTACACCTCAGCAACTTAAGTCAGTAATCTATTTTGATCAAATGCTATCAAGATTAGCCTGTCTGTCATCCTTCCTGGAGCACTAAGTATAAGAAACAGCACGGCCCTTGGATACCCTTATTTGCATGATTGATTTATATGCTTAAAGTTGTTGTTTTGAATTCCAACATGGTTTACATGTTTAAATAAAGCTATTCAAGCTTAAGCATAGTTAAGCATGTATGTTTTACAAAACCAAAAGCCTCCTTGTAGAAAAAGGACAAACTTTAGTTAGCTATTTTTAGGTATCAAGAGAAAAACCCCACACCCACACTTCTCACACAGACACCAAAAGTCCTACTAGTACCAAAAGCAGCCATAGAAGATGCTGCAAAACCACTGATTTTTTATATTCTTGTGCACTTTTCCCCCCACCATCTTCTCCCCCCTTTCTGAAAAGTTTAATTGTTATTTCGACTCTTTGGAGTTTTGACTCTTCCTTTCTCGCATTCCCCTGTAATCTGGCAAATCTGTTTCTCCTTATTTACCTTACTGCAATTATTTACCTTATCGCAAGTTGTTAGTGCCTCCTCTAGTTCAGTGCCAGTTCAGCCTTGCATACACTCTAAAATATCACATTCACATTACCTGATATGCTGCTACAGAGCACCAAGCAAATCTCTCAAGGACAAGAAAGAAGTCTCTATTCCTCCCCACTAATTCAAAACCTCCAGATTTTCAGGTTCCAGTGACAGCTCTTCAATCTATGGATCTTTCTCATATCTACCTTTTTTATAAATGATTGAACCAGCCCACATATAATCTGGAAATAGAGATCTGTTTCTTAGTAATTCACAGTGATAATTCCCCTCCCTAAAAATTTAATTTCTTTCACAATGCGCTGTAGTTCATGAAGACTACTCCAAATACCATAACACAAATACACTACAGAATTTACAGTATATAGAAACATAATAACACTAACCACAATTACTAGCAAACATTGCAACAAAAGCTGTAATTTGAATCTACACTACTAAGTGGCACATAATTTGCACCACAATTCAGTAAATCTTTTCCTCTGCAGAAGCTGACTTATAATGCAATACTTCTAGACAGTCCAAGGAATCAAGCAACTCCCTTTCCTCAAGCACGACAAGTTTTGAATATATCTATTTTCAAATTCAAGGGTTGCTTAAGTGCTTGTCTTAAATCACACAATCCTAGGTATTCAAAACTTGTCCCTAACTCACTACAGCTAAAACTTCAGAAGTGTAATTTCTGCCTTTTCTGTTTTAGCTTACAAAAACATTGCCAACAAAACAAAGCAGCAAGTCCCATGAGGTTCTTAAGAAATGCAATTCCTTCATAAATATTAGAATTGACCCTGCAATCTCAAGCATGAATGGATAGCAACAAAGACTGGAAAAGCAGACAAACCTTAAAGTGCTAAATGGTGTAATACTGCAAGTTTTAATCATATTGGGCTACCTGTGCCTCAAAAGATACATTTCAAGCAGCTACAAGGACCTGTTATGTTAGAGAATACAACAACTAGAAATCATGAAAAGACACATCTTATTTCTGTAAAAGGAGTTTAATTTCTGTAAAAGTTGTATATTTGAAGTAGTATATTTCATAAGGGCTAATTATATTGCAGCAACAGCAGCAACAACAGAAATAAGACAAGAGATTCACCAAAACCTACTGAATCATCATTTCACAGAACCTCCACTTAATTCAAAAACTACAGACTAAATTTAGTCATCCAAATCCCTGCATAGGTTTGTTACACCTTTGGAAATCCAAACCCAAATTGGTAACAAACACCCAACCAGCCTATCACAGCCTCCTCAGCTCGGCACCTACGACAAATAAACTACTAATAATACTCTGGATTTAACAACGACTCCTAGCAGAAGAACATTAGAATGAATACTCTTAAATAGTGTAAGTACTTTTGGATTAAGGTACAAAGACAACTGGACACAATTTGAAGTACAACAATGATTTTATTGCACAATTCTTCATGACCACATATGGATACAAGAACTAGCTCAAGTCCAACAAGCCTATTAATTCAGAAGCAAAAATGGCCACCTGTTTCCAAAACTAGTTTAGGTCCAGGAGCCACTTTCATGGCAAGGCACCTAAACCAGTAAATCCTGCCAGAACTTTACACAGGAACAGCTTTGTGTTTCTTCACCACGTTTCCAGCAAACAGGCACGTAAAGCAAGGAGTCCATCAGGGCTGATTAGCCAGCCATTTTCAACCTGGGCTGGTTCCAAGTGCCACTGCAGGCTGCAGCAGCTCTCAGAGTGGAGAGTAAGATAAGGGGTAATAACAGTAGCAGCAATTGGTTTGGTGCCAAGACTTGGCATCATATCCCAGAAGAGAAATACCCCCATAACCCAAAACCGCGGATATAAACCTCACAAAAATACTCAATATCCACTTTGCGAGAGGTAACCTGATTTAGAAGGGCTACACTGAATCAGAGCTAGTAAGTACCCAAATTACCTAGATTATGTTAGCTCTCCTCTATCCTGGAGGGTGGCACATGGACTCATTTGACAGCAGCATGCTCTCTTGCCCAGCCGTACTCTGAATTTACCGAATTATCCCCTTAATCAAACCTGTATCTCAAACAACAACCATTTTGAGAGATCAAAATGAATAGCTTACTACCTAAAATATACATAGCACTCCTAGAGATGTTCTGGTTAACACAGCAGAATCAAGGTAACCTTCTCCAGGAGTCATTCAGCTACTGCAGATTACTAATTGAAATCTATATTGTAAACAAGTCACATTTACATATGCATGCCCCTCAACACTTCAACACAGAAAAGTTTTCCTGGTATGGATACAGAAGGTATGAAAAATTATTTTAAGGCAAAGAACTAAAACACTTAGTTTCAGTGCATATGCAATCTATAACACAAAGACACTAGGATAATTTACAGATCCCCAGCATTATAATTATTCAGCAACTCCAGAGTTTATTACCTTCTTACAGATCTGATTCATAACAGAAGTGCTTTTCTCCCCAGTTTGTTTCATAGTGATTCTCATCTACCAATTCCAAAAAGTAAAGGCTGACTTTTTCATGAGAGCCAACAGAGGAACAAAAAAAATACGTCGACATGTGTTTCCTAACAGAGTGCTTAGTATCACCTGCATAGTTTTCACAGATTATTTTATATACTTCAGCAGTTTCTGATGTTTACCATGTGACAGATGCCATTTACTTCAGTGAAAATGTCTAATTAACACATACACAAACACACATGCACTCACTCTCCCAACTCCTCCATCTCCGAGGAGATAAATGTCTGGGATTCCCCAGTGTCCCAGTTTTTCAGAGTAGGTCACCCTACACATCCCCAGCTCTCAACACAAGTTGATATTCATGCAGCAGAGGCAGTTATACTGAGTTGCAAGATGCATTTTCCCCCAATTCTTCTGTACTGTTTCAGAATTTATATATAGGGAAACTATTATATCTGCATATACAGTGTTAAGCAAACCAAAGAATCAATTAAAAAGAAACTCAGAGGAGAACACTTCTGTTTGGTACACTAGATAAGATCGAGCATTGTTTAGACAAAGAAATCGAATCAAACAAGTCATTCTCCTTTTATAGCTCAAATCAATATTACACATTGGAACAACATCCGTTGGTGTAAGTGGATTCACTTAATTGACCCAAACTGCATAATACCACTCAGCAAGACAAATCACAATTAGCTCAACCCATAAAATAGGGCTAATGAGCAAATCCTTTGTAAGGTAGCTAAAAAAAAAACCAACCACCCCAAATCTTGCCAGCACCACTGCCAAGAGACACAGACAAAACAGAACAAAAAGCTTGTGGCATTGAACAGTCTTGAATTAAAAAAAAAAAATCAAATGGATGCAAAAAAGGTTCAAATTTACTGCTTTGCCAAAAACACAACTTTCATCTGACCTGAGCGTCTTTAGCAGCTTCACGCTAAAATACACACACCAACAATAAATCTGTGCACACAGTAAGCATGCAGTATTTATACAGCCTTTAAAGTGCTATCTGCAAAGAAATACTTCCACACAATTACAGCATTTAACCCTAAAATGAAATAATGGAAACATTTCTAAACCATGTGAAAAGCAGAACTGTGAAAGCCAGAAATAGCATAACTATCCTGTATTTTCCACATTTATTTTTATTCAGCATTTCAAAAACCTAAATAAAAATTTATGCAAATAAACAAGTCAACCTACAGAGTCAGCATAAACAGATTTCTCTACAAGCCCATTTTAAAAGTTACAGTTTTTTTAATTTGATGGCCCGCAAGTAGTTACGTGAAGACTAAGGTAAAACAACTCTCCAGTGGCATTCAGACATTTGGTTTGGTGACGGGTATTTACTTCCAGTACCCTCCAAGTCTACAATGACTCTCAAAACAGGCCATCCATTAGCATCCACAGGATTAGATCCTGGGTCAGAGACACCAGCCAAGGGAAGAGAAAAAAAAAAAAAAAAAAAAGATTAGCACCCTTTCCTCTACTCCCCCCACTCCTGCCCTTCAGTTTGCCAACTGGTCAAAACTTGAAGAGAGCAACAGCCTCACTAACTAGTGGCCTCAAAAATCCACAGATTTCACCTAAATTAAAATGGAAGGATTTATATTGAACTGAACAGTCTTTAAAAGAAGAGAAACACCAACCAGGCAAGGAAGACTGCATTTCAAACCAAGGCTAAGAGAATGCACTTTTCAACACATATAAAGATTTTCATCTGTTCACATTCTCACTTATAAACATTAATTTATTTTTGTAACCTTAAAAAAAAAGTAATCTCAAAATTCTCTCTCCCATGAACAAAGCTCTGGAACTTTGTTGGCTGCTAAAAAGACACAGCTTTACTTGACAAAGACCTCGGCAGCAGGAAAGGACTCCCCATTGTATCTAGAGGCCTGATCGCTAGTACTGTGAAAGACAGACCATGCCAAAGCTGTCATGCAGTGATACCCAGAAACCAAAGTCTGTTTGCTGGGATAAGCAAGGAAATGCCTCCAGAATCCTAAAGACATTACAGGTAAGAATTCACATGACAGTCTCCCAGAACAGCTTTGGCTCCTAAAGTCTTTTCCTATATGCTTATTCTTTGGCAGATAACTTCCCAGTGAAGCACCTTCTAGAATAGTGATGGGAAAGGAGGCTTCTCCATCAGAATCATATTGCAAGTGCTTACTGTGTTTTTTACCCTCCAAAATAGTAAACACCAGGAACTAGTAACTTACTGCCTCATACAAACTTAAGACCACAGAACTGAAGTTTAGCCAGATCTGAGTAGCTAAATGTTGGGAAGACCATATAAAAAGGCTGACTAAAACAGGGTGGTGGGTTTTTTGGCCAGACATTGAAAATTGGAAGTATAGTGTTTGTCTCTACAGTATGTTCTGGACCTTTTCTAGGAACGCTTGTCTCTACAGGCTCCTATTCAGAACAATTCAATTGTTCTTAAGACTTCTTTAGCCTATCAAGTCTATCTGCAGATAACCAACAAGTACAAATAAAAGGTTGCTTAACTTCCTCTCAAAAAAAAAAAATCTCCTTGAACTTGAAAAGAAAATCTGCTTAAAGCTCTAGCAGACAAAAAAAAGCTAGTCTGTCACAGTTAATAGCCAATACAACTGATGTGTTTGCTATTGAAAATTTAGCAGAATTATACATGTATGACAACCTTCCACATGTTTTAGTCAACACCAACCAGGAACAATCAATCTTTTTGGTAGAATAACTGAAAAAGTAGAAGTGGAAAAAGGTAGATCAATAGTCATCTTGTTTACTAATCTACCTTTGGATGAACTGCAGGATTAACAGAGATAGAGGCATCAGGAGGGGAAAACCACAACATCCCATTCTTCAACTCCAACTCACTGCATCAATAGCAAAACACTGCTCACATTCTTGAGGGAAAAACATTCCCTTTGTCTCCTTCCACTCATGGCTCCCTTTGATAGGGTGCAGCAGCTACCCAGTTTCTTCACCCAAGTAAAGATTAGAGGCAGCACATCCACTCAAAACAATGTTTGCTGATTTAGGGGGTGATGCAAAGAAACAGTCTGCAAGCTAGCAATTGCGCTCATAACTCTGCAGGCTATTTTTACTTTTAGTACATTATCTAGAGCAAGTCTCCAGGAGAAAGAGGAGAATTTTACATACACTAACAACTTGGGAAGATACTTAATAAATCTGTTTACCAAAGCAAGAGTCTCCATCTGTCACAAGAGTTGAGCAATTCATCATATTTAGAGCAGTCCACTATGGTTTGTGTGGATGCTAGAGTTTCATCTTTGCAGTGTATATGATTCTGAGCTTTAAGTGTTTTAGGAAAAGAATTAAGTTTTTTGTGATGTTAACAAAATTGTAGCACCCTACAGTGTTTTTAGTAGCCTCTCTGCATTTCAAACACATCTGCACCCACATGTCAGCCTTTCCCTAATGGAATCTCAGCTTTCTAAGCACATTAGCAAAGCAATAGGACAGATCTTTCTCATGCTGTTTCTTTTTCCTGCCTCTCCCAAAAACAAGCTCACCATGGAATGCATTTGATGCACAGTTTCTTTGTTTTGTTTTTAAATGGGTAAGACGTGGGAGATGGGAAAACTAGTAGTTAGGCAGGTCTAGAAAATAGCATCAGGTGGTAGCAAGGATAGCCTACAACTACAGAACTTCATGGAGTAGAGGTTTAGCTCTTAATTGAGCTATTTATCCCAGAGGACATACGGGATTCAGAAAAAGTAGCTTAAACTCAGCCACATTACGAAGCAACACATAGCATGGATTGGTAGCATGCTCCTACCTAGCATTTTCAGCTTAATTCAGATGGAGTTCCTTTTTCAGATGGATGAACACAGTACACAACCATTCAGATGAGGTTCCCATTTAGTCTCCAAATCTGCCTGCATACAGATGGATGGACTGCAGAAATTCCTTTATTACCATCTCTGGATGCAGAAAGTCAGGGATCCCTGAAACCAGTTCCAGGGTTGAGAGAACAGTCCACAGCAACAGCAAGGTGAGTTCATGGCTACCTGGCATTTCAACTATGCAACAGTATTTAAAAGAAAGGTGAGAGGGGAGGTCTGGACATCGGCTCAAGGCAACATATTCTGGAGCAGTAGCTGGAGGACTAACATAAAAAAAAAAAATCAGAAATGCAAGATACAGACCCTACAGTAAATCAAGTTCTTCCCGATGTGGACTAACTTCTCACCCAAAATGAACCATATATTGAGATATGAATGAAGTTTCACAATAAGCCTCACTTTATGCAAAGACAAATTGCCACTCGAAGGATGATCCCACCCCTAAGTCTCCTCCACATTCAGCTCTAGCAATTACAACACTGTAGAGACAGATCAATGAAGTGAACAGACCCCGTGGAAAAGTAATCTAAGGGGAGAGGAAATTAATCTTCTGACAGATCAGCAAGTTAAACCATCTCCCAGTCACATGATCATTGGATCCAATACAGCAAATAAAGGAGGGGGGACAGGAGAGCACAAACAGTCTTTTCAGAAGTATTTTAGACTTAGAGAAATCTAGACATAATATGAAACCAGATCTAAAGTGTCAAATAATTCATAAAAGAAAATTCCCAAAATAACAGGTTGTGGGTGAATGCAGAATACCTTAAACATGAGAAACTTTCAGTGCAGGTTTTCTAGAACACAGAAAGTTTTCCTTATGTCTGTGCAATATATATGTATCATAGAAAATATATATGTACATACACACACCCCTTAACCACTTTTGGGAACCCACTGAGTGGGGTTTTTCCACTAAGGTTAAGTACTAAAGCAGTAAAATAAACCACAAAAATTCAGTCATTAAACCTCAAAATTATCATCATGCCTAGTATAAGACTATGTTTTAAGAGGAATGGAATCTTTAATGCTTACAAATGCCTTATTAAATATACATGTTATTACATAACATTCACAAAAGTAGAGCTTTTTTCCTTCAGAATTCCACTAATGTGAATATTCAGATTTCTTGAAAATTATGCTCTGTTAGTTCTTCAATAAAATTGTTATTTCTACAAGAAAATTACTTTTCTGACAGTGTATTAAAATTATTCATTACCTTACAGGACAACTTTGAAGATAGTCCTCTATATAAAACCCATCCTAAGTTTTCTATCCTCAAAGAGTCTTATTTTAAAAGACAAGTCAGCTTTGAGATTCCAAGAGGCACATGTCAAGATGAAGACTATAAAAACTGTGTAACAGAGAAAACACACCAAGCATGCTTGCTGTGGGAACTCACAGAATGCATTAAGCCAGAAATCCCATGAAACCTACTTGTTAATTAACTTTTCAGAATAGACTTGCCTTTTCAAAAAAGAAAAAAAAAATATTTTTTTAGCAATTTTTGCAATTTTTAGCAAGAAATCTTCCCTGCCCATGCTAGAAGGATAATCACTTTCCATGCAATCTGTTTGACAGCCACTTGGTCCTGTTACAACAAACATAGTAAGAAAATACAGAGCAGCATTTGTTATAAAACAGTCAACCCACCACAAAGTCTTAGCTCTAACTTACATTTTAAAAAAGGGTCTATTGCACAGCCTGTCAGTATTTGCAGTCCTGTATTCATAGCAAGTTTAAGCAGATTTTGCATAGTACTAGATAAAAGTAATCACAGAAGACCCCAAAGTCAAGAACATAAAGAATTACATGGGGGGGAGGGGGTGGAATGTATTCCATAAAGGAGGATCAAACTAGGTAACAGCCAGGGCCAAGGACCTCCAAAGAAAAAATGAAAAGCGATCAGCAGAACTGAGTTACAGGATGAACAGTTCCAGAGTTAACTGCTAGACACGGCGCAAGACTATTTTTGCTGCACAGAAAATCTTAAATGGCAAAGAAAGAAGGCACAAAAAGTATTTACTTCTCAGTTTCATCTTATAGTGTAATGCTTTTTAAAAGGTATTTACTGTTCATTAGGCCACTGTACTAACCTGCATTCCATCCTTAAAGAGAATTTATATGTTTATATTCTACAATGCCGTTTAATGTATGGGTAACGTGTTTGAAGAAGTGCCTATCTGGTGTTACATGGTACATCCATACACTTGAAAATTGTTGTATAGACAAGCAGCTGGCTCACCAAATCTGTAAGGACTGTGCACGGTCTAACAAATGGGCAGGAATGGGCAAGTAAACCTGCACTGCCTAAATATGATCTTCACACAGTTAATACCAGCACTGAACAATCCAACCACAGATGCTGACGCCAGACTTCATGTGGTCTGGTCCCATCCTTTTCCAGATCATCTGACAAAAATATTTTCAACACGTTTTTTTTTTTCTTATAGCCCTGAGAGTTCTGCCATAGCTACATCTCAAATTGTAAAGATTTTATTTTAGCATGACCCTAGGAAAATCCTTAATTTGTTTTTTAGGTTATGAGTATTTTCCCTGACAACATTTCCACCTCCTAGCTGATTTCCTATGATACCTTCAGATGGAAAGGTGTGTAAGTCAAGGATAGCAAGCACAATCTTAGTCTCTACTGTAACCCATTAATCTTATGACAATATTATTTCAGCACATCAAGCAGACTTAGGCTAGAAACAGTGCACATATTGAGGAAACAGATCTTGATATATAAAAGATCACCCTTCACAAGCTACTACAAAGTTCCCCCCACCAAGAGTTTCAGCACAGTTCTTGTTTCAATAAACAAAACTATAGTAAAGTGTCAGGTTTTCTCCCACACCTACTTCACACCCTTCTATAACAAGCTATCACTTCTGGGATTCTCTTTTTTGTACTTCTTAAATTCTTGCCTCAAACACTCCTGATCTTCACTTCTGAAGACTAAACAAAAGCTAGAAAATACGCAAGTACTACTATCAGACTTGCTCAATGACAGCATCATAAATAATTATGGCCTACAAATCCTAACAAATATATAGTTAGATCTTAAATATAGTGCACTTGGTTAATGTTAAATATATTTAGTGTGGTAAAAAGATAGTTACATTCTATACAGGCAACACCTGCACAACACTGAAGGGAAGAAACAACCTAGTTCTGTAAGGTGACAACTGTTTCCATTTTTAAGAAAAGTATAAACTTTTGTATTGCTCACAGAATATAGATTATATTCACAAGTTTAATAAATTAGCTCAACCTTATGCATAGCTTTATAGAAGTTTATTCCAATGTCTTATATAAATAAATTCCTGTTTTAAAAAAGCCTGGCATTAAAAAAAAAATCTTTCCAAGTTGCATGGAGTCTACATAGCACAGCAACATACACGCTCATACAACAGTTCCTTCTAAATCCTCTTTCCTGTTAGCATTTAGATTTGGGCTTTTCCCCCCTCCAACCTGCTAAATAAAGTCATATTTCCTGCTGACAGCAAATGATTGGTTTACCTATAACTCCAGGAGGTTTAACTATCCGTCCTTTAAGAAGCTTTGACGGTTTAACCTGCTGAGCTCACAGCACCCAAGGGAGGGTCTTACTTGCAGTTTTACCTCTGCTGCTGCTGACCACTAATACTGACTCCACAGATAATAGATTTCAATAACAACCTCCTACAGGTTAACAGTTTGGGCACCAGCCACGATACTGCTTTAATTAAGTTAGTACATGAAGGTCACAGTTTGGTAGAAAGTTTTATTAAATTTGGCAGTGCTTACAATAGCAAGAAAAGTGCACACGCTCACCTGTCCAGTAGCTCTGGGATAAGTTTGTCTACAGATATAATTCAGTTGGTTTATGGCTTTACAACTTTTGAGCTCAGTTTATTAGTTTCATTTCCTCGAAACATGGATTTTTGCCAGCATAACTGATAATTTCATGATGGATATGAAATGGATGCCTCTAACCATGCTGGGCACAGAATATGTCTACCTGGCACATAAGTAGTCCATGCACTACAGTTAGAGGGTACTGGTTTGGGGTTTTGAGGGTTTTTTTTTTTTCTTTGCCAGGTTTGGAGCATCCTGAAGATGGAAAAGATTAACATTTTTATTTCCTTGAAGCTAAGTTGCTAACATTAAAAATAACTTTTGTATTTTGGCAAGCTATTGTTTATGTAAAAGTTTAAAGATGTTAAAAACATCTAGTTGAAAGTAGGAAATAATTCATATTTACTGAAAGCAAACATTTAATAAAAACAAGAAATGCAGATTGGAGATGCACATGTTTAAATGTATTTTTCAGACTAAGTAGTCACTTATTTTTCAACACAGCACCTAAGAGCACATATTCACTTCAAAAATAGAGGGGAAAAGAGGTTCTTTGTTTAAAAACCTGGTATTAACTTTACCTGCAAGAAACATCTGTTTGTTGGATTTCGTTTTATTTTTTGTTAAAGTACACAATCTGACAGCCACTCTACAGAGTAATAATGAAGCAGCATGGGAGCCATTTAATGTATTTCTTGATTAACTCATTGCCTGTCCAGTTATCATACAGACATGTGCTCACATGTCATAATCGTCATAACTCCCATCATCCCCACAGTTAACACACAAGCTCCTTGATTAGTGCACAACTCCCAGACGAGCCATTGCTAATGCTAAATAATTCCCTTCAGCCTCCTGCGACTATACCGCAGGCTCTCCAATTAAATATAATGTCTCTGATGAGCCATATTAATACAAACAAATTCCTGCCAGGGATTCTAGCCCACTCACTTTCACCAAAGTAGCAACAGAAATAAAGATAGGAAAGCTGTATACATAGAAATTAGCCAAAAGAACAGTTTTGCTATGAGGCTTTAGTTATAAAACTCTGCTGTCACAGGTATGTTATTCTTGGAGGTATTCGGGAGACTGGCATATAAATACAAGTTTACTGATAAATGACAATGAGTAAATTACCATTTTAATAATTGAAAAGCAAGCATGTAAAACAGATAGCTTTTCAATCAGTTAATTACAATTAGCAATATCTAATCACATATGATAAAATTAACTACAGAAACCCTCAGATCACTTACTGTTGGTATGGCAATTATACTCAGCTGGTCTTGCACATTAAGCATCACTTGAAATACTGGCATAGCTTACACACCTACACAAAAGGTTTTTTCAGGTTATAAAAATATTTCAGTAATGACCTATGCATAAAATTTTCAAAACTTGCACCAAGAAATTACCATGCTTGTTAAAAGCCTACTGCAGCATCACAGATTATATTGCAAAGTCCACATATTTTAGGATATTTACATATGTACCAAGCAACATTAATATATTTTAAGAATATAAAGGAGCCAGTCATGGGCCAAATATATAGAGGCCAAATTATGGTAATTCTCCCCCTTTAAAATTGGAAGAGTCACTGGAAAAACCCAACCGTTTCAGTGTACACTGGGATTCCTTAACATCATTTAACTCAAAATTGCTGCCATTAGCTGGAAATTCACTACTCAGATTTTATGAAAATCGTAAGGAGCTCCTAGTCCTTAGAGCAGAGAGTCTGATGTCCTTAACCCTAGTGCTGACCCTCTCACTAGAAGAGATATCAACAAAGGACATGTAAATAGACTGTTGCAGAAGTATCCTTTAGTAGTTTTAAATATTGCTTGCAACTGCACAAATTGTAAGATATTCAAATAACCCCCATGAAATTTTGATAAGCTCTTCCCCAAGGTCCTTGCACCTTCATCCTTACACTAATGCACTTCATCTTCATTTACCTGATCATTAGTTTCCAGTTTGTTCAGCTGGAAACCAACACACACTAATTACTTTGACATCACAAAGTCCTATCTGTCTTCACCACCTCCCCAGACAGCAGGGAGAAATTATCAAGGGTAGGCATGATAATATCCTGATAAATGATGATTCACATCACCTCACTGTCAATCATCCAGAAGTGCTCACGCAAGATACCACTCAATCTCATTACTGAATCCTAGGGCTAAGAGTACAATACACACCAGGAGTCATATTTCAAACAGCAGGCCACCTCGGTAAGATGCAGCTCTCGGAGATTTTCATGAATTTTGTTGGCTTTTTGTTTTAACGCAGTAAATGTCAAATATTCATATATTTTACCATGTGTACATAGGCTGGCAGAAAAGGACATGCTGAAAGCAAGGCAATTCATCTTGAGGGTTCAAGCGAGTTAAAAAAAAATCTAGGTTCTTTGGAGGGGAGGAGAAGGACAGGTAAGTTTCATTAAATAAAGAAGAAAATTAATAAACCCATCTAAAGTTTTGAAGTTAAGTTGCATGATTTAAGCATCGTTGCTGCTGAAACAATATGAATGCATGAAGAGCTCTGAAAGTAGTGATGCTAGCTTTGAAACTCATCGACATAGGCAAAGTTTGCTTTTCCATCACAGAAAGCAGATATTCATAAAAGCAATGTTCTTCTGTCCACAAATAGCCAAGGCTGGGCAGGGGGGGACGGACACGACAATCAGTCAAGAAGCAAAATAAAAACTTAGTAAGGGCTGCTTTCTCAGAAAAGATCACCTCTTTCCCTACTTCCATATTAGCATCCATCCTTTCAGCTCTCTCAGTCCAGTTAGACACATAAAGCAACCTCCAATACATAAATGCCCAGGACTTGCTACTTAGTGCAGAACCTAGGAGTTGTTCTTTATGCTAAGGAACAGGGAGGGAACACCACACACCACCATCTCCTAGGTTTGTAACAGCTGGTTTTCTTGCCCGAGGTAGATCATTCACCATCAGTAACCTTGCACAATGATGCACTATACATTGAACAATATAATCAATCACTGATGGAACAGATGAGGTAGAAAAGAGGAAAACAAGACTGAAAGAATATGGGGGGAAACTGTGAAGGAATTCCACAACCACATGTGGTTCTGCTAGCTACTGCCTGGGAGAAGAAAAACAGTCAAAAGTAAGGACCAAAAATTGAGTAGAGAGCACTACAGAAACAAACAAAAAAGCAGACAGCAAAAGAATAAAGGAAGTATGAAGATGCACATTCTACCATTCCACTGTATTCTTCTGGCTGAAGACGCTTTAAACACTCAACACAAGTCAGAGCAGCAGAGCGCTCTCTTGCAAGCGTGGCTGATGCTGCTGCCCGCACACTGCTGCAACATCCAGCAGCCGCCTGCCCACATGACTGAGCCTGAACATGGCAGGGACCCCCACATACACTTTCTTGCACCTCCGCTGCCCCAGACAGTTTGAAATTTGATCACAGGGTCACAATGAAATGCTTGCCCCATTTCAAAGTACTCTCCCATGGGGCTACACAGGACAGGCAGCAACTGACAGGTTCCTGTTCAGATAATGTTAGCAAAACATTTTTCAAGGAGAAAATCAGAGGACATGTTCTAAAATATATGTAAATGCAAATACACCAGAAATGCAAAGCTCCATAAAAACCCTGAATGAAGTCATTTAGGTGTGGCTGCACTACATACCCGAAGTATACGCTGTTCGAAGTCTACCTTTCGGAGCAGCTGCAGATCACTAACGAAGTTCAAAAGCCAACAGCTCTTCACAAGCATCCTGTCAAAACACCCACCCTAACAAAAGCCATCTTCTAGTCTACACAGATTTCTCACTCCCAACTCTGTGACCAACACCCCTCACCCCTTCGGCACAATTTACATTAAGGTTGGCTTATCAACCTTACCTATCATGCTAAGTATCATAGATAAGTGATTCTACAACAATTTGGCCCAGAAAGGTTAAACACCACATGCTTGGACAACAGAATTCAAAGCATGTTTCCCCTCAAGAACCAAGAAGTCTGCAAATAAAACATAACCTATTAGCTCTAGCACATCAAGTAGGGCAAAATTATGAGCAAAAAGAGAAAGGTTTTTTCCCGCTGAATGCAATCTCAGGGCTTCCTTCTTAGATTTAGAGAAGGGCTGCTAGGAGGAAACAAATAACTAAAATTGCTGTTTTAGTTTACAGAAGTGGAGCATGTAAGACAGAAAGGAAACAAGAGACTCAGACCAGAAAATACCACTCCAAACAAGCTTCAAAGTCACGAAATTTTAGAAATGTCATTCAATCATGAACTTCATATAGAAGTGTGTTAAGTTTTCATTTTAACTTAAAAACAAACAGTCACCTTCATCCCAGACTTACCACACCTCAAATTTCTTAAAGAGCTTATGATCTGACTATTTGCGCCTTGGGAAGGCCACTGTTGGCTTAACTGCTTGAAGTCATACAATTCAAATTTCTTCTGCAGAAAGAATATTGGTGCAGAGAATACATAGGCATGCCATGCCTGCAAAATTAATTTAGAACAACAGTTAATGTGTTAGCTTTACTCCCAGAAATCTGAGGGCAGAAAATTGTAATAGTGATTGTATGCTTTAGTTCAGCTGATGGAAGTATATGACATTCTAGCAGTTGAAGACTTTCTTAAAAAGGCGTATCTTCAAATCAAAAACTTTGTTTAAATTTCTTTATGGTAGGGCTATGACAATTGCTTTACAAAAAAAGTCTTTTAACACAATAGTGTCACTTCTTGAATCTCATTAGCCTAATTTACAAAAATATTAGCTTTCAGAACTAATTCACACAGGGAAAAAACTACACGTTTATTTTTGTTAGCTAAGTTGTAAAAGAAAATTCTCTGCAGAAAGAGTGAAACACTGGCACAGAAACAAACTTTACTATTGGGCAAATACTGAGTTGGACACATTAAGATATATAAAAACTACATCCTTCTTTTAAGTTACTGAAGTTAACTTGCAGTAGAATTACAATATTTCCTCTAAAGGAAAAAAAGAAAAAAGTAAATGGGAAACTGCTGTCATCGAGTGTCACTACCGCAGAGCTCACAGTCTGCAAGTTTCTGCCAATCTTGAGCTCTACAGGTAATGAACAAGAAGCACATGACAAAACTTCAGGCTCAATTTAACCCATATTCAAGGCTGATCCTAAAAACCTCTTCAAAACATTCAGCAAGTAGAAATTAAATACAAGCTACACTTCAACTGTAACTATGACAAGAAAAATAAAATCAGCTTTACCATTAAAATTCAGGTTATTACCAAAAAAATAAATCATTCATACAGCTAAAATCTCCCCCACATTATATTCACAACTTTATATTTACAGAGAAGTGACATATTTAAAGGTAGCTACAGACCCTGTACATACTCATTTTATCAAATAAAAGCTAACATTGATCTAAAAGATATGAAAGAACATTATAATTAAGATTACAAAATACAATAGCAAAAGCCATATTAGTACTATGGTCTTGTAAAATTAAAAGCTTTGAATTCATCATTTAATTACTGAATAAAGAATGTTCAACTGCGGCATTTATCGAGTATTACATACAGCATAAAAAATGCCTTCTCAGACCAAAAGTACAAGAGATGTTACAGTGGTTTCCACAGTTCTTGAAAATTTTGCTATTCTTAACAAGGTAAAAAACACAAGCAAATACATAAATAGTTCAAAGTTTCAATCAATCTTAAAGTTAGGAGCAATAAAAGCAGTAGCTTGCTGAAAGCGTAAGAGAAGAAACAAAGGAACAGCTATGGTTTCTCAAGTCCCAGCAACAGGTCGCTGTGACAAGACAGTGGGGCTGCCCAAGCCCAACCATTCTTGTATTTCATTCTCCTTTATGAAAAGGAAGGTTCAGGGCACTGGGGGCTGGCCCTATCAGGCAACAGCGCTCAAAGGCAGCTCTTCAACCGCTGTCCCTTCCCTCCCACATACACACACAAGGCTTTTGGGCACTAAAAACATACAAGCAAGCAGCGCTAAGTCATCCACCTTCAGAGGCGTTTGGGACCCTTTCTCACAGCATGAGCGAGTGGCCTAGGAAGACGCCAACAGGCTGGCCAAGCTGGGCATGCTTCCAGCACCAAGCCTTCATTGCACCAGGCAGCAGACCTGCCAGAGCCCTAATGCTAGAGGAATGTGACAGTACTTAAAACTTGTTAGCACAGCCTCCCCTCCCGCCCCCCACCCCCCTTTTTTTTTTAAGCTGGAGACTAACAGGAATCCAGTCTTCAACACATTCAAAGCACCAGCTTCTCACCTCCACAGAGCACAAACATTAGCCAGGCAAGACAACCATCTTTGTTATGTTCAGAAAAAAGCCTTTAAGGAGGGAAAAAAAAAAAAAAAAAAGAGAAATCTGAAACAGCAGGGAGATGCAGTCCCCAGCAGCTACCCCACACACTACATTTGCTCCGTTTCCTGTATCTTCTCCAAGATAAACTGCTTCACTTATTAAGCAAAAACAAGCCAAACAAATCAGGCTCAGCAAGTTAACTTTTTCCTGGGTTCAGGAGCATTTCTGGGAAACTGACAGTTCTAATACTGAACCAGTAGTAACATCCAGAAGAGCTAGTTAAGAGCAACAGCTGTGCATGTTGGAACAAACCCATCATTCAAAAGTTGAACTGAAGAGCTTTCAAACAGCTAAAGCACCATATGCAAAATTGAAAAATGTTAAGCACAAGATCAGCAAAATTATGTAGGAAAGTTTGTCACAAACCAGAGCTATTATTTAACTTTCTGGCCATTATTTTTCAAATTTTACACTCAACTTTTATTAAAATTGAGAGACAGCTGGAGACTTGTATGTACTCTCGTTATTACTTTTTATTACCTTCTCAGAATCACATCAGTATTTTGATAATTGTATATGCCAAGGAAAACCCTCACTGAAAAAAAGCTTCCCCAAATCTGAACCTGATAGTTCAGCTATCAGTGACAAGCAATTTAAAAAAAAAAATCCCACAAGTAAAGAAACAGGTCATACTTCCATAATACACATTCAAGTTATCTGTGAAGAGACATTCCTTTTCTCATCAAATACGATGCCATAAACGGTGAAAGAGATAACTTTTCTTTCACATTGCATAGCCAAAGACTATGGACTACTCATGTATTTGATTTTCTGTGATATATTCACATGGGAGGTATTCTTGAACTGGCCAAGGACACATCGTTTACAAGAAGGTCCTGTCAAGCATCCAAATGTCTTTGCCGAAGCTTCCATATTTGCCCATTTGACAACGTAATACAAATTAACTTAAGAGTCTGTGTTTTGCTTTTACTTGCATAAAATGAGTTTTCCCCCCACCCTGTGGGTTTTAAAAAAAAAAGCAATAAACAAAAGTGAACAATAATTGAAGTTGGACAGGACCTCTAAAGAGCTGATCCAATTTTTCACTCACTTTGTAGTTTAGCTAGGTTGACTACCTCACAAATTCAGCTGCTAAGATACTACAGGGCAGCAGTGAGAGCCCTGGTAAATCCAAAGTAAGGGATACCCACTGCTCTTTTTCATCTTTGGAGCTGGCCATACCAAAGATGGCTACCAGATCAGCCAGACATGATTTGCCACAATAAACTCACATTGACTGCTCTCAGTCATATTCTCATACTTCATGTAACAAGATATGGCTTCCAAAAATACTCACACCATATTTTTTTCCAATTACTTCCCTATAGTTCTCTAGATCAAAGAAACAGTTACCTCCTTCCAGTCATCAGGAAACTCCTACAACACCACCATTTCAAATGTTAGAGCGCAGTCTCAAGGAAATCGGCTCATTCCCTCAACTCGGATGCATCCCATCCATCCCACGGACTTTTCTATGTCCAATTCACTTACATAATACCCACTTGATCATTCCTTACTGTGAATAGGACTACACTTCATCTGACACTGCAATTAGGCTCAGGGACCTAGGAGTGGACTTTCCCAGTAAAGACCAAAGCAAATTAGGCACCGAGTATCTCAGACTTTTCCATGCTCTCTGCCATTATCAGATCCCTTGCACAATGAGCCCATGTCTTCCTTTTCCCTTCTTTTGTTGCTGATACACAGAAACTTCCTGTTGCCCCTTCACATCCTTCAGTATACAGTCAACACCAGCAGAGTTTTGGCTTCCTTAATTATGCCCCTGCACACTCTGACAAGGCATTCTCCTGGGTAACCCACCCCTGCCTTCACCTGCTGTATACTCGCTTTCTGCATTTGAACTCTGCCCAAGTTCCCCATACAGCCCAGGCAGGCTTCTGCCACACTTTCTCAGCCTTCTCCACATCGGAACAGACAGCTCCTGTACTTCGAAAAGAATATCTTTGAGTACCAGCCAGCTCTCCTGGGCCACTTCAACTTCCAAAACAGTCTCCCATGGGATGCTGGCAACCAAACCCTTGT
This sequence comes from Pelecanus crispus, assembly GCF_030463565.1. Lineage (NCBI taxonomy): Eukaryota > Metazoa > Chordata > Aves > Pelecaniformes > Pelecanidae > Pelecanus > Pelecanus crispus. The sequence goes on from NC_134643.1 coordinate 166,289,202, forward strand.
TCAGGCTAAAAACCCTGCTCTCCTGAAGTCCAGAGTTGTAATTCTGCTATTTGTCCTATTCGCTCCTCTTGGGAACCTAAACCTCACCACTTCAGAATGGTCATAGGCTTCATGTCCCCAATCACCTCTTCTCTCTTTGTAAGAGGTCCAGCACAGCATCTCCTCTAGTTAACTCAATCATTTGTGTAAAGAGATTATCCTCCACATTCCAGAAGACTCCTCAATTGTTTTCACTCTGTCTTTCCAGCAAATATCAGGATGGTTAAAACCCCATGCAAGTACTAGGGTCCAGAATCATGAGGCTTCCTCCAGTTTTCTAGAACTGGTTTCATCTGCTTCTTATTCTTGATCAGGTCTGTGGCAGACATCCACTATAGCATAGCCTAGTGGCAGAAGTCACAGCCTTTCCTACACTGTGGGTCTCTATCCTCCACTTACTCAAGCACAGCCTCTTGCAAATCTCTTGGCTCTGCAGGTTCTCTGCAAAGAATCTGTCAGTCTGTCCTTCCTGATCCTGCAGTCTGCTCATCTCCTCCCTGCAGCTCCTTCACCTGTAACTCGGCACCTGGACCAGAGCACACCTCGCAGTTGTGAGGGCCCCTGGCCCCTAGTCCCAGCCTCAGGAAGAAGCAGCAAACATTTGCTACAGCCCAAAACATGGAAGACTGCAGCCTCACTCCTCCCATGTACTTTAAGTCATGACTGCTGGCAAGATTTATGATTAACACACATTCATTTACTCAAAGCCACTTTCCTTTCACACTTACAATATGGCATAATAAGGAAACAATGAGGCCATAGGACAACTTTTGCAGGGAGTATCATAAGAAGCCAGTCCCCACTATTTAACCAATATTACTTCCAAAGCATCCGTTGGGAACGTAGTGTTGATACCATCTAAGAACAGAAAAATATCTATTAAAAGTTTCATTCAAAGAAAGAAATTGCACTAAAGTTTTAAGCTCCTCTAACTTCTTGCTAAATGCATAGAATCCCAGCTTCATGTAGGGCCCCCACCCAAGGTCTGGTTACAACGCAGAAGAGCTCTCTTGTATTCACCAAACTGGCATCTTCACCATGCACATGTGCCCACCCCTGTATAAGCATGCATGCTGAGAAACAGGATTAGAGTTACCCACAGATGTTTATATATCCATATTAGTGAAAAACAAGACAAAACCAAAAGCATTCCCTAGGGAATAGATGCTGTATTCTCTTAGAAGACTAGAAAGAAAAGCTTCATTCAAGTTACCTTTGATACTCCACTACTGTCTTAAATCAGTGGAGGAAATTAATTCCTAGTAGAAATGTGACAGTCAGATGCACCTGCACTGTTCAGAACAATTTGAACATTTTAAGTCAATACCCAGACATACAGATTTTCATTAACTAGCCATTAGACATTCATGTGAACAGAACTTAATACAAGCCTTTTAACAAGATCCTTCAGGATCTCCACTATTCAGCATCATGACAGACCATTAGAAAGGGGTAGTCCAAATACCAAGCACTCAGTTTCACACATCTGGAAAAGTAATACACTGTGTGGGACCACATGACAAAACCACTCAACAGGAGAAACTTAAAACTGCTGGGTTTTTGTTGTTGTTCTCGGGAGACAACCACTGCCAAGGTAAGTAAAGAAATATCACCATAATATCCATACTAAGGCAGGTCATCTGATCCTTGAGAAAGTGTCTGTAACATACTTAGATGACAATCTGCCAAAAAGTGCCAACCACCAAGAGCTAGAAGATCACCTGGTCACACCTGTTTTTATGCAACACCACAAACCAACCGCACCCACTGGCCGTGCACCAGCATCCCACATTGCTAACTGGGATCTTACCTCTATGCAATTCAACACAGTTGCCTCAGCTTCCATTTGCATTCTTCATCCCTTTACGGCTAGACTTGACCTTAAAGTTCTTTCCCAACCTAAATGATTCTATGATTCTCTCCCACAGGGTTCTCCAACAGTTGTGTTAGTGTGAGACCCAAGCTCGATGTGTGTTCATTGCACTGACAGCTGCACACACTTAAAGAGAGCTATGGTACCCAATTATAATCTAAGATTACAAAGAAAACACAAAGGCAAAGGGATACAAAACAAATTTATGATTTCTTAATGGGCTTTCTAGGACAGGCATTAGTGTAGACTAAGATTTTTGTATTATTGCAAAAAATGGTCTTTGAAGATGAAGAAGGAAGAGTACATGCTTGAGTCAGGCAGCTCAGACTGCTCACGTGGAAGAAAGGATATGAAGAACTGTGCCCCCTTTTCCTTTTCCCCGCTTCCCCCTTCCAAAGTGCCATCGTTCACTGCCCCCAACAGCCACCATTAGTGCCACACTGAATCTATGGTTGCTTCTCAGATTCATTCATAATGCTTCAGGAAACTACATATGGAGTAGAAAGGATGAGAACAAAATTATAAAAGGTCAGTCTTGGAGACACGCTTCCTGGACAGGAAGGAAAGTACAGAAAGCAGACAAGGAAGATGACATGCTTTCACAAGCAATCAGTGTGTTACAAGTTTGTCAACAGCTAAGCCCACATTAAAAATGGCTTCGCTTTAAGAACCACCAGCACCCTACCCTAGAAGGTCTGTACATTACAGATCAACAGGTGAGCAGATAGTAAACACTAGCTACAAAGGGACTGCAAGAATCTGTGCAATGCTATACATCAAGTTAACATTCAGGAGTGAAATTCAGAGCATTGCCCGATTAGCACAGCCCGACAGAAAGCAAAAAAAGGTACTGTTTCTAAACAGACTACATGCGTCTCTATCAATCCAAGTCACCACTAAGTATAGCTATTACCTTGCACCAGCTATTCAAATCCAGACTAACATTATTCCCCTATATTAAACAAGACACGGGGCGGGGGGCCCGGATTTTGGTTTTTTGAGGGGGTTGGATTGGGTTTGCATAGCAAGGTTTTGGTAGCAGGGCGGCTACAAGGGTGGCTTCTGTGAGAACCTACTAGAAGCTTCCCCCAAGACAGACTCACCACTGGCCAAGGCCAAGCCCAACCATGACAGTGGAAGCGCCTCTGTGATAACATATTTAAGGGGAAAAAACTGCTGTGCAACAGCAGCCAGAAAAGAGGAGTGAGAATATGTGAGAGGAACAACTCTGCAGACACCAAGGTCAGTGAAAAAGGAGGGGAGGAGGTGCTCCAGGCACCACAGCAGAGATTCCCCTGCAGCCCGTGGTGAGGCAGCTGTGCCCTGCAGCCCATGGAGGTCCACGGTGGAGCAGATACCCACCTGCAGCCCAGGGAGGACCCCACACCGGAGCAGGGGGATGTGCCCAAAGGAGGCTGTGACCCTGTGGGAAGCCCATGCTGGAGCAGGCTCCTGGCAGGACCTGTGGCCCCGTGGAGAGAGAGGAGCCCACGCTGGAGCAGGTTTGCTGGCAGGGCTTGTGACCCCGTGGGGGACCCACGCTGGAGCAGTCTGCTCCTGAAGGGCTGCACCCCGTGGAAGGGACCCACGCTGGAGCAGTTCATGAAGAACTGCAGCCTGTGGGAAGGACCCATGTTGGAGAAGCTCATGGAGGACTGTCTCCCGTGGGAGGGACCCCACGCTGGAGCAGGGGAAGAGTGTGATGGAGTGGCAGGGACAACATGCGATGAACTGACCACAACCCCCTTTCCCCATCCCCCTGTACCATTGGAGGGGGGAGGAGGAGGTAGAGAATTTGGGATTGAAGTTGAGCCCAGGAAGAAGGGAGGGGTAGGGGGAAGGTGTTTTTAAGATTTGGTTTTATTTCTCATTGACCTACTCTGATTTGATCTGTAACAAATTACATTTCCCCAAGTCAAGTCAGTTTTGCCTGTGACAGTAATTGGTGAATGATCTCACCCCATCCTTCTCTCAACCCATGAGCCTTTTGTGGTATTTTTCTCCCCCCTGTCCAGATGAGGAAAGGAGTGATAGAGCAGCTTGGTGAGCACCTGACATCCAGCCAGGTCAACCCACCACAGTCCTTTTTGGTGCCCAACATGGGGCATGAGGAATTCAAGATAAGGATAATAATTGGGAGAGGTAACAGGCAACACATGGACTGAACACAGCTAGAGAGCAAAGAGCAGAATGATTGCAGGGAATTTCTGTTGTTGTAATTGTAGTGAATGGACAAGGGGTGGATTATGTGTAAATTGTCCACTTTCCTTGGCGTTGTGATGAAGATATTTTGATTTTGGTGTGGGGAATTCTTTTTGTTGATGTAAGTGAAGTTTGTGAAGATCGTGTGTTCAATGTGATGAATGCGTATTTTAATGATAATTCTTAAGTGTGATTCACAGAGGCAAGGGGCATTTTTTCACAGACTTTTGGTGGTTTTGTTTTGGTTTGGGTTTTTGTTTGTTATGATTTTTAACAAACAAAACAGTCAAACCACCCAGTGCTACTTTTTGTTTAAATATTTCAGGAGGTAAATCCATCCTGGAAAATAATCAAGAAAGTGCCAAGGCTGTAAGCCGTTTCAGAAAACTACTTTTTGGAAGCGATTTCAAGTATTTATAATTGACACTATCATTTAGAAGAATTGTATTTCCAATGAAGACCTGAAATCATGCTTCAAGGCTGACTATACTGACCTAAAAGATTAAGCTTTAGCCAGACGCTAAGAGACAAGTACTAAACTATAAATCAGGTATGTCATGGTATTTATCACTCACATTGGCCAAGACATGAAAACAGTTTCAGAGTAGAATAAGAGTTTAATCATATCATTTCATATTTTAAGGCCTATTACCAACAAGAAATATAACTTCAGATCACCTCCTACATAACCTGATTTTTCCACAGTCCTTGCTCATTCATGCATACTCATAAGTGTTTCCTGTCAACCCACAACAAAAACTCAAGTTTCAATCAAGGCCTTTATAGTAATAAACTCCATTTTAGGTATCCTGGTTTCGGCTGGGATAGAGTTAATTTTCTTCCTAGCAGCAGGCATAGTGCTGTGTTTTGGATTTAGTAGGAGAAGAATGTTGATAACATGCTGATGTTTTTAGTTGTTGCTGAGTACTGCTTATGCTAGTCAAGGACTTTTCAGCTTCCCATGCTCTGCCAGGCGCACAAGAAACTGGGAGGGGGCACAGCCAGAATAGTTGATCCAAACTGACCAAAGGGCTATTCCATACCATATGACGTCATGCTCAGTATATAAACTGGGGGGGGGTTGGCCGGGGAGCAGCGACCGCTGCTCAGGAACTGTCTGGGTATCGGTCGTCGGGTGGTGAGCAATTGCATTGTGCATCACTTGCTTTGTATATTATTATTACTATTATTATTATATTGTTATTATTATTATTTTACTTTATTTTATTTCAATTATTAAACTGTTCTTATCTCAACCCAGGAGTGTTTCTCACTCTTACTCCTCCGATTCTCTCCCCCATCCCATCAGGGTAGGGGGAGTGAGCGAGCGGCTGCGTGGTACTGAGTTGCTGGCTGGGACTAAACCACGACAGTCCTTTTTTTGGCGCCCAACGTGGGGCACGAAGGGTTTGAGATAAGAACAGATTAACTAGAGTGTATTAAGGAATCCGTTAACAGTTGCCGGTCATGATATTAGTTCATCTGATCCGTACCATGTTCTTTTCTTGGCTGTGCATGTTAAAGCTTGGTGTTGGTCTGTGCATTGCGCTATGCTCTGTAGTGATTAAGGATGTTTTGATTGGGAGGTTCCTTATCAAAATCCTGACCTTGAGCATGGTTTTGTATCTGGGTTTTATACACAAGTCATTACTGTACTTCGGGTACCACCTCATGGAGAGAGTTAGCAATTATACCTTTCCCTCGGAGACGTTTGTTGTGGAGGAACTACAGAATGGCACCTTCATTACCTTATTCTATAATGCTTCCTCCCTCATTACAGAAAGTTTTCAGTATTTTGAACATCCCTGGGCAGTTAAGATACTTCTATTGATACTTCTTGGGAATATTGTTTTGGTTTTGACAAAGGTTAGTAAGCAATTTAAGAATATCATCCAGAGATCTGCCCCAAGGCTGGAGAGTTATGAGTGGCAGGGTGTGTGGGATCGTATGCGCAAGTACCTAGGGCAGCGGGGACCTCCAGTGTTTTGGAACTTCACCCCTGAACAAGTGCAGAATCCTGAAGAACTAGTAAAGTATTTGGAAGAAGTATGTTCTCACCCTGGCAACTCCAAAGAGACACAACTCATTGCAACATGCTGGGGACTGGCCCATGCTTATAGAGCCCTGTTCAACACTATTCAGTACCCTCGAGGGAAAGAGGGGGTCTCTGGATCTGATGACAAAACAACAGGCACTGTGGCTACTCCAACCACAGCCATGAGCACTGTGGCTACTCCAACCACAGCCACAAGCACTGCAGCCACTCCAACCCCAGTGACAGGCACTGCGGCTAAACCAGAGAACCAACCTGCGCCGGTATCAGTTGCCCCTATACAGAAGAAGAAATACACAAGGAAATCAGTTCGTTTAGTAAGGGATGAAGATGAACCAGGGCCATCACGAGAACCAGAGGAGGAAGAACCCATAAATGAGATGGTGACCACCCGATCCCTATCCCTGAGTGAGCTGCGAGATATGTGAAAAGATTTCGGTCGTCATCCAGGCGAGCACATCATCACCTGGCTGCTCCGATGCTGGGATAACGGGGCCAGTAGCCTGGATTTAGAGGGTAGGGAAGCCAAGCAGCTGGGATCCCTTTCCAGGGAAGGGGGCATTGACAAAGCAATTGGAAAAGGGGCAAAACCGCTCAGCCTCTGGAGGCGACTTCTGTCAAGCGTGAAGGAAAGGTATCCCTTCAAGGAGGATGTTTTATACCGCCCAAGCAAATGGACCACCGTAAAGAAAGGTATCCAGTACCTGAGGGAATTAGGCGTGCTGGAGGTGATTTACAGTGACCTGAATGATGAGCAGTTAACCAAAGACCCAGATGAAGTCAGGTGCACACAATCCATGTGGCGGAAGGTGGTACGGAGCGCACCAGCATCGTATTCCAACTCGTTGGCAATACTAGCCTGGAAAGACGACGAGGCACCAACAGTGGATGAAGTGGCTAGACAACTCCGGGACTACGAAGAAAAGCTCTCTTCCTCCCTACGGGCCTGTGTCTCGGCTGTGGAAAAACTGTCTGAAAAAATGTGCCAAGAGTTCCAACAACTCAGAGAGGATCTGTCCTACTCCCCACCTGCACGGACCAGTGTCTCAGCCATTAGGAGTCAACGTCCCTATGCTCAAGAGAGAGGATATAGAGGATGCACACCACGGGGCACCCTGTGGTTTTACCTGCGTGATTATGGAGAGGACATGAGAAAGTGGGATGGAAAACCCACCTCAACCTTAGAGGCACGGGTGCGTGAATTGCAAGGAAAAACTATTAGAAAAGGCGGTTCTCCCAGGAAAATTGCAGCTCCAGTTTCCAGTGAGCAGTTCCCCAGACAGAGTAAGAGGGCTAATTTTACTTCCGACCTTGATCAGGGGACTTTTGATTCACATTTACAGGAAGTGAACAGCGAATACTGTGACCAGTGTTAGAGGGGCCCTGCCTCCAGCCAGGTGGAGGAAAGGGACAACCAGGTTTACTGGACTGTGTGGATTCGATGGCCTGGAACGTCAGACCCACAGGAGTATAAGGCTCTAGTGGACACTGGTGCACAGTGCACGCTAATGCCATCAAACTATAGAGGGGCAGAACCCATTTGTATTTCTGGAGTGGCAAGGGGATCCCCACAGCTAACTGTACTGGAAGCTGAAGTGAGCCTAACTGGGAATGAGTGGCAGAAGCACCCCATTGTGACTGGCCCAGACGCTCCGTGCATCCTTGGCATAGACTACCTCAGGAGAGGGTATTTCAAGGACCCAAAAGGGTATAAGTGGGCTTTTGGTATAGCTGCTTTGGAGACAGAGGAAATTAAACAGTTGTCCACCTTGCCCGGTCTCTCAGAGGACCCTTCGATTGTAGGGTTGCTGAAGGTCGAGGAACAACAGGTGCCGATTGCTACCACAACGGTGCACAGGCGGCAATATCGCACCAACCAAGACTCCCTGATTCCCATCCATAACCTGATTCGTCGACTGGAGAGCCAGGGAGTGATCAGCAAGACTCGCTCACCCTTTAACAGTCCCATATGGCCAGTGCGAAAGTCTAATGGGGAGTGGAGACTAACAGTGGACTATCGTGGCCTGAACGAAGTTACACCGCCGCTGAGTGCTGCCGTGCCAGACATGCTAGAACTTCAATATGAACTGGAGTCAAAGGCAGCTAAGTGGTATGCCACAATCGATATTGCTAATGCATTTTTCTCCATCCCTTTGGCAGCAGAGTGCAGACCCCAGTTTGCTTTTACCTGGAGGGGTGTTCAGTACACCTGGAACCGACTGCCCCAGGGGTGGAAGCACAGCCCCACCATTTGCCATGGACTGATCCAGACAGCACTGGAACAGGGTGAAGCTCCAGAACATCTGCAGTACATTGATGACACCATTGTGTGGGGCAACACAGCAGAAGACGTTTTTGAGAAGGGAAAGAAAATAGTCCAAATCCTTCTGAAGGCTGGTTTTGCCATAAAACAGAGTAAGGTCAAGGGGCCTGCACAGGAGATCCAGTTTTTAGGAATAAAATGGCAAGATGGACGTCGTCAGATCCCAATGGATGTGATCAACAAAATAACAGCTATGTCCCCACCAACTAGCAAAAAGGAAACACAAGCTTTCTTGGGCGTTGTGGGTTTTTGGAGAATGCATATTCCAAATTACAGCCAGATCGTAAGCCCTCTCTATCAAGTGACCCGGAAGAAGAACGAATTCAAATGGGGCCCTGAGCAACAACAAGCCTTTGAACAAATTAAACGTGAGATAGTTCATGCAGTAGCCCTTGGGCCAGTCCGGGCAGGGCAGGATATTAAAAATGTGCTCTACACTGCAGCCGGGGAGAATGGCCCTACCTGGAGCCTCTGGCAGAAAGCACCAGGGGAGACTCGAGGTCAACCCCTAGGGTTTTGGAGTCGGGGATACAGAGGATCCGAAGCCCGCTATACTCCAACTGAGAAAGAGATACTGGCAGCATATGAAGGGGTTCGAGCTGCTTCGGAAGTGGTTGGTACTGAAGCACAGCTCCTGCTGGCACCCCGACTGCCGGTGTTGGGCTGGATGTTCAAAGGGAGGGTCCCCTCTACACATCATGCAACTGATGCTACATGGAGTAAGTGGGTTGCATTGATCACACAACGGGCTCGAATAGGAAACCCCAGTCGCCCAGGAATCTTGGAAGTGATCATGGACTGGCCAGAAGGAAAAAACCTTAGAATATCACCAGAGGAGGAGGTGACACGTGCTGAAGAGGCCCCACTGTATAATAAATTGCCAGAAAATGAAAAGCAATATGCCCTGTTCACTGATGGGTCCTGTCGTCTTGTGGGAAAGCATTGGAGGTGGAAAGCTGCTGTATGGAGTCCTATACGACAAGTCGCAGAAACTGCTGAAGGAGAAGGGGAGTCGAGTCAGTTTGCAGAGGTGAAAGCCATCCAGCTGGCTTTAGATATTGCTGAATGAGAAAAGTGGCCAGTACTTTATCTCTATACTGACTCATGGATGGTGGCAAATGCCCTGTGGGGGTGGCTGCAGCAATGGAAGCAGAGCAACTGGCAGCGCAGAGGCAAACCAATCTGGGCTGCCGCATTGTGGCAAGATATTGCTGCCCGGGTAGAGAACCTGGTTGTAAAAGTTCGTCATGTAGATGCTCATGTACCCAAGAGTCGGGCCACTGAAGAACATCAAAACAACCAGCAAGTAGATCAGGCTGCTAAGATTGAAGTGGCTCAGGTGGATTTGGACTGGCAACATAAGGGTGAATTATTTATAGCTCGGTGGGCCCATGACGCCTCAGGCCATCAAGGAAGGGATGCAATGTATAAATGGGCTCGTGATCGAGGGGTGGACTTAACTATGGACAGTATTGCACAGGTTATTCACGAGTGTGAAACATGCGCTGCAATCAAGCAAGCCAAGCAGTTCAAGCCCCTTGGGTATAGTGAACGATGGCTGAAATATAAATATGGGGAGGCCTGGCAGATTGATTACCTCACGCTCCCACAGACCCGCCAAGGCAAGCGCTATTTGCTCACCATGGTGGAAGCAACCACTGGATGGCTGGAAACATATCCCGTGCCCCATGCCACTGCCCGGAACACCATCCTGGGCCTTGAAAAGCAAGTCCTGTGGCGACATGGCACCCCAGAAAGAACTGAGTCAGACAACGGGACTCATTTCCGAAACAACCTCATAGACACCTGGGCCAAAGAGCACGGCATTGAGTGGGTGTATCACATCCCCTACCATGCACCAGCCTCCGGGAAAATTGAGCGATACAATGGATTGTTAAAGACTACCCTGAGAGCAATGGGTGGTGGGACATTTAAACATTGGGATACGCATTTAGCAAAAGCCACCTGGTTAGTCAACACCAGGGGATCTGCCAATCGAGCTGGCCCTGCCCAATCAAAACTTCTACGTACTGTAGAAGGAGATAAAGTTCCTGTAGTGCACATGAAAAATATGCTGGGGAAGACAGTCTGGGTTACTTCCCCCTCTGGCAAAGGCAAACCCATTCGTGGGATTGCTTTTGCTCAAGGACCTGGGTGCACTTGGTGGGTGATGCGAAAGGATGGGGAAGCCCAATGTGTACCTCAAGGGAATTTGATTTTGGGTGAAAATAGCTAATGAACTGAATTGTATGATATTAATTGCTTTATAATACTGTATGTTATCTCTTAACTAATGTTATCTCTTAACTGCATGTTAATATAATAATATAGTAGGTTAATATTAAGTATATAATACTGTATATTATGATTGCTATATGCCACATCAATGGTATTGCAGTAAGAATTGCCCAGCTTAATGAAAATGAACTTTGATGAAACCATGTTGGAATGAGAACTGACTTCAGCATGCAACAGTCCAACACTGCACACCACCTCTCCTGCTCTGAAAGACTGTGATGACAGATAGAACCCAAAGTCATGGGCTAAATGAACTCAATGGACATTTTAGAGGGATGGGCCATAGACGAAGGGAATGATATCTGTGTGTATATCAAGATAGGGAAAGCGGTGGTGATTAATTGGAACACATTGGAAAGGGGAGGGCCTGTGCATGACGTAGATGGTATAGAATAAGGGGTGGATACTGTCCTGGTTTCGGCTGGGATAGAGTTAATTTTCTTCCTAGCAGCAGGCATAGTGCTGTGTTTTGGATTTAGTAGGAGAAGGATGTTGATAACATGCTGATGTTTTTTTAGTTGTTGCTGAGTACTGCTTATGCTAGTCAAGGACTTTTTCAGCTTCCCATGCTCTGCCAGGCGCACAAGAAACTGGGAGGGGGCACAGCCAGAATAGTTGATCCAAACTGACCAAAGGGCTATTCCATACCATATGACGTCATGCTCAGTATATAAACTGGGGGGGGTTGGCCGGGGAGCAGCGACCGCTGCTCGGGAACTGTCTGGGTATCGGTCATCGGGTGGTGAGCAATTGCATTGTGCATCACTTGCTTTGCATATTATTATTATATTGTTATTATTATTATTTTACTTTATTTTATTTCAATTATTAAACTGTTCTTATCTCAACCCAGGAGTGTTTCTCACTCTTACTCCTCCGATTCTCTCCCCCATCCCATCAGGGTAGGGGGAGTGAGCGAGCGGCTGCGTGGTACTGAGTTGCTGGCTGGGACTAAACCACGACATTAGGGAAAAATTTTAATTGTGAGACATGATCAGCCTGGCTAGTAGGACAACATCTATATGTATGCAGGCATGCCAATTCAACAAAAGCAATATGGAAGTTTCCTGCCGGGAAAAATGGCAGTTACTGTCTAGATAACTAGAGTATCTTGTCTCCAAGAAGAAGTGAAAGTGAAAAATAATTTTTGTATGAAGCAATCTCTTAATTCTTAAGAGGAATTTTTTCATAAAATTTAAATCTAAACATATTTGCCTCTGCTTAATAGTTTAACGCAGGCCTATAATCTCCAAATTCAACTTTGACAAGTCCATTGATTATAAGAAATTGAATGTGACAAATTTTGTCACACTAACTTCACAGTAAGAACTTGTTATCCAGAGGTGACCTTTATTCTACTCGTGATTCCCCCCTCATCCCCAAACTAGACAAATTTGGAGGACAGAGCTAAGGTTTTGGGTTTTTTCTTTTTTATAATTAAACAACCATCACCATGTGTTTGAAACAACTATCAAAGGATGTTAGTTGCTACCTACAGACAATTCAGTGGTAATAAGTAAAAGGGTCTCTCAAACTAATCCTTTTTAGAATATTGCTACCTTGTTGAAAGTAAACAAGACAGATGCTTTTTAAGAACAAGAAAAAGAGTATAATGTAACGCCACAACACCCATAAAAGTGACATATACCTATAACTTACACCCCAAACACTGCATTTCTTTCCTTCTCCCTACTACACCTTCACTTTGTTTCACGTCTTCAATCTTGAGTTTTTCCATCTTTCAGACACTTCATATGTAATTCAGTTCCTTGTTTAACACCTCTCCCTAGAAAAAGAGCACCAGGATCCCATCCATGGAACCACAGCCTGTCAGCCACAGACCCCACAACACCCTGTAGCTCTTTGTCAAGCTACAGAGCTAACAATCAAGGGAAGTATCTGGTTTTAAATACAACCCTCCTTACAAGCATCTTTTAAGATTTTTAAGAGGGCTCCGCTTCCCAATCCAGCTCTTCACATAGTCCCATCACATACCCCACAACTGGGGGATGGGGGGAAAAGGGACCAGGGAAGGAAACTGGTATCAGGGATACAGGCTCACACTAACTTAAGATATTAAATCTACACTGCCTCTCAAAAGGTTAATCCGGTACTCTCCTTTCTCCTGGTCTGCAACCATGCATCCTGATGGCACTAGCTCTGGCATCCATTAACGTATGCAGGGAGTCACATAAGCTTACCGATCCACATTTCATTCATTTTTTGCCACTGTTCTCTGAGAAGCAGCCTGGATCCATTTAACGAAAGCCTGCACATGTAGTAGTGCCAACAAGAGTGTCAGGTACGCAAAAGATAGGAAGGTAAGAAGGGGAGAGAACTACTCTTGGTAGGCAGCAGTCTTAGATCCGTTGTAAAAGCCATTTCCCAAGCACTTGTGAACATTAATCACAAAAAAAAAAAAAAAAAAGAATCTGCCTCAGGTCCATCTCTGTATAGAAGTCATCCTAATAGTTAAGGGAAATTCAACCCAGGACCTGCTGACCAGTGTTTACACCCACACAGACAAGAAATAAGATAGTATTACCAAATAGCATCGCTCATGAATACTGCCTGAAAACAGATCATCCTTGAATGTCCACAACCACAGCTGATAAATAGCACAGCTGAGAGAATATAAACCGCAGGAGAAACAGATGTGAATCTGCACAATGAAACTTGCTGCTGAGGACCAGGGTGAAAGACGAAGTCAGGAAAAAGAGAGGACACTCAGAAAACCTCAAAGGAGAAGGGGTCCAATGACCTTCTGTTCTTGCCTCCAAGGGGGTGAAGCAGCAGGAAACCATGCTGCTGCAGCACCTCTTTTACAGAGGAAGAGGGTCTAACCATCTCTCTTGGTCACACTGACAATGTTTAATGGCATAAGAATTATTACATGCAGCACTTTTCCACCACCACCTCTGGAAAGGTCTAGAGATTAACAGAAGCAAAAATGGGCTACAACAGGTATACACCCACTTGGCTTCTTGGGGCAATTCACTGTAATAAACACAATAAGTTTGAGCCAGCATTATGGTGGCAGGAGCCATTGATCCAGAGCACCAATGACTATTTCAAGCGGTGTCAGCAAACACTCATGGCTTCAAAGGAAGGAGCTGCTGGCTCTTCCCCTGCCACTCAAGAGAGGCAAGTCTTCAGAACACGTGAAGCCTAGTGACTTCAGCCCTGCTCAGCCTGTTGCCTAGACTTTAAGGTTAATCACTGAAGTGCCTGTACATCTCCCCAAACCCCAGACCTCTGGGTACAGCGTCAGAGCCCTGCAGCCAGCAAGGCAACAGAAGTCAGTTTAACTGATGGCTGACCCACTCCCAAACTCATCTTGCTTCCATACGTGGCTCCAGCATCTGTCAGACATTCCACTGAAATATTTTAGCATACTAAATCAGTAGAAAAAAAAATGTTAACTAACTTGACAAATAAGGTGCCTGGTGTGTTCAGAGCACTGAAACAGTTCATAGAATCATAGAATCATAGAATCATCTAGGTTGGAAAAGACCTTTAAGATCATCCAGTCCAACCATTAACCTACACTACCAAGCCCACTCTAGACTAATCAAGGGTAGACCAGACTAAACCATATCCCGAAGTGCCACATCTACCCGTTTTTTAAACGCCTCCAGGGATGGGGACTCCACCACCTCTCTGGGCAGCCTGTTCCAATGCCTGACCACCCTTTCCGTAAAGAAATTTTTCCTAATTTCCAGTCTAAACCTCCCCTGGCACAGCTTAAGCCCATTTCCTCTTGTCCTATCGCTAGCTACTTGTGAGAAGAGACCAACACCCACCTCACTACAACCTCCTTTCAGGTAGTTGTAGAGAGCGATAAGGTCTCCCCTCAGCCTCCTCTTTTCCAGGCTAAACAACCCCAGTTCCCTCAGCCGCTCCTCATAAGACTTGTTCTCCAGACCCTTCACCAGCTTCGTTGCCTGCCTCTGAACACGCTCCAGCACCTCAATGTCTTTCTTGTATTGAGGGGCCCAAAACTGGACACAGTATTCCAGGTGCGGCCTCACCAGCGCCGAGTACAGGGGGACAATCACCTCCCTGCTCCTGCTGGCCACACCATTCCTGATACAGGCCAGGATGCTGTTGGCCTTCTTGGCCACCTGGGCACACTGCTGCCTCATGTTCAGCCGGCTATCTACTAACACCCCCAGGTCCTTTTCGGCCAGGCAGCTTTCCAGCCACTCCTCCCCAAGCCTGTAGCGTTGCATGGGGTTGTTGTGACCGAAGTGCAGGACCCGGCACTTGGCCTTGTTGAACCTCATCCAGTTGGCCACGGCCCATCGATCCAGCCTGTCCAGGTCCCTCTGCAGGGCCATCCTACCCTCGAGCAGATCGACACTCCCACCCAATTTGGTGTCATCTGCAAACTTACTGAGGGTGCACTAGATCCCCTCATCCAGATCATTGATAAAGATATTGAACAAGACTGGCCCTAAAACAGAGCCCTGGGGAACACCGCTCGTGACCGGCCGCCAACTGGACTTAACACCATTTATCACTACTCTCTGGGCTCGGCCACCCAACCAGTTCTTTACCCAGCGAAGAGTATGCCTGTCTAAGCCATGAGCTGCCAGCTTCCCGAGGAGGATATTATGCGAGACGGTGTCAAAAGCTTTGCTAAAGTCGAGGTAGATGACATCCACAGCCTTTCCATCATCTACCAGGCGGGTCACCAGGTCATAGAAGGAGATCAGGTTGGTCAAGCAGGACCTGCCTTTTGTGAACCCATGCTGGCTGGGCCTGATCCCCTGGTTGACCTGTACTTGCCTGTGGAGTTCGCTCAAGATGAACCTCTCCATAATCTTCCCCGGCACCGAGGTCAGGCTGACAGGCCTGTAGTTCCCCGGGTCCTCCTTCCGGCCCTTCTTGTAGATGGGCGTCACATTGGCAAGCCTCCAGTCATCAGGGACAAGGTCAGAAAAGTGCTAGAGCAAGAAAGGGCCTAGAAGGGCAGTACCATGCAAGCAATTAGAGCTGCTTTAGGCGAGTGTACATTAGCATTTAAGTTCAAATCAGGAGTGCATTTTAAGTTAATCTCAGTCATCCCCACTTACAACACATTTGCCTCCAACACACAGGTATCTCAAAGCACATGAACTGGGTATCTTCCAGGCAAAACTCAACCAAATGATGCAGTCCAGCAAGCACATCAAACCACCACTAGCAGGCACAGAGTCCACAGCACCAGACTAGAACCAGAGATGCTAAGAGGCAGGCAGCAAGGACACCATGTCTTCAACATGAACCATTTCACTCTACAGATCCACTCCTGTTACTCCACACTACCTACTGATGTAGACAGTCATCAGCACCCACAGAATCACTGCTTCACTCCCCACAGCGCTGAGTGCCTGCACACTTAAGTCATAACTAACTTCTCTGACTGGGCTTCCACATTTTCGTGCCCCAAGGACAATTCAGTACACCTTCTGACAACAACCACCACCCCCAAAATGAGCTTTATACCAATAAATGAATTTTAATCCATGCATTGATCCTTCAAATAAATCAGCTTGGTAATTAAACAACCCTTCCCACAAAGGCCAAAAGATCTGGGTTCAACTCCCTCTTTCCAACACATACTTCCCACCTCCAGGAAGTGTCCCCAAAAGGTCTTGCAGCATGATGCTTAAAGGATTCTACTCTGCACCCTTCCTCTCCTACTCAATCTTACAGCTTCAACCAGATTCCAACACAAGCAACATTTCAGCTTAGCCAAACTACACAAAAGGAATCTGAGTGTTTGTCCCTGTTCCAAAGGTCATATATGCATTTGACATCATCCTATCACTGAATAAAATCCATAACCAGTCTTTGGAGAACAAGCTGAAACTTTAGGACTCTAAGAGCTCTGATGAGCTCCCCAACTTTCAAAGTTGCAGATCAAGCTTGCATTGCTCCTCACAGCCAATGAAAATTTGGTTATTTCCTCATCAGTAGTATCCTCCACCAATCCACTCTTAGAAGCAATGACATGGTTTTAAAAAGAAAAAGACTACACCTGGCAAGCAAGATACAATTTCGAACAAAAGCACACTCCTTCCACAGAGGCATTTGAGTCTTCACAGGATGACCACCACTTATATCTCTTGCACTTTATGTAACTGTTCAGTAGCTCACTTGATAGGGCAAGGGGACAGGACTGTAACATCACCTCCGCCGTCTCTTGTGAAGAAAAAAGTAACATGCTGCCTTGGTTTGGAAACAAAAGGTAAATGCGTTGAAGGAAGAGCAGAACACCAACCACAAACCTGACCCTAATGTTTCCTTGACGTGATCTGGCACATTCCTATTCTGTACCCCTTGGAAACAACACCATTCATGAAGAGTGAATTTCTCTAGACAGTACATGGAGGCAGAGAGTCCATTCCATACACTCTAGACAACAGTCTGGGAATTGTTTATTTAAACAAGGCATTAAAATATTAGAGTTTCTTTTTCATATTGGTACTTGAACTAGATCTCTCCTCAGGTTATCTGAGCATAAACTGTGCTGAAGTGCTGAACTTCCTCCTGAAGTGCCATTGGGAGGTAATGAGCTGTCAAAATGACTGAATTTCTAGTTTTGTAGCAGATTATGGAAGAAAGCTTTGCATATCTAAAGTAAACCACAAAAAAAAAAGTGAATGAGAGTTTGAACAAATTATAAGACCTCTGTATTTGTAAGGTAGTTACAAGTAAAGAAAACTCAGTTTTTTATAAACTTCCATTTTTCAATATAATTAAGTTTTTTTTAGATTAAAACATAAATGCCAAATTCCCCCACAATATTTATTTTTGACAACTAGATTTCTTAAGAAAAAAAGAACCTGACAGCATCCCATTAAGCTACAGGGAAGTCTTCAGCAAAATTCAAAGTTTTCATCATTTCAGTCAAAAGCTCAACTTCTTCACTCAAATTCATTCAGCTCAATACTGACTTGATATAGAAGCTTACAAGCTTAAGCAGCTTTGCAGTTTTCCTAAACCACGTTTTCCCACAACCTCTTTCTCAAATACTGCCTCAGACTCCAAGGTTAAAAAAAAGTTAGGAAAGGAATATAGTTCTTCCATTTCTAAGTTATTTGATTTTTTTCCATCACCCAGAAGGCTGCAGTTTCTAGAGAACAGCTGAATTCTGTGCAACTACTTTTTCATCAATAAAAGCATTTGTATCATTTTTGGTTTTATATTATCCAGCAGAATAAGATGATGATCTGCAAAAGTTAAGAACATTTGGAGATGTCTATGCTTAAGGCAATTTAATACAATAACACCTGAAGTCTTAAGTGATTGATAGAAAAAACCCTAAAGTAGTATAACTGTCCACTGCTCTGTAAAGTTTTAGTAGTTTACATTACTTTCCCATGGGATTTTTTTCAGTCATTTATAGTTCATTGCTTCGTATGGCTATAGATTCCCTGCTGTGTTAAAAAATGCCAAATAAAATTATATCTCATTCACTGCTTTATGCTATACCTTCTTTTGTTCAGATCCAATTAGTGAAAGCTTGTTCTTCATTTATCATACTTTTAGCTGATTACATTAGGCATTACAATAGTTCTCTAGCTTTCTTTGACTATGTTTGCACCATCAGTGTTACATTTATGGTTGAGGAGGCTCTTTCATCTTAACCTTCTATTCCAATCAGTTCAGGGGGAAAAAGTACATACAATTACTCTTGTTCTGCCAAAGCTTCTTTGCTTGTTTTCTCATCCCAAAAATAACTCTGCCAGATGTTTTAATTAAAAAAATTTCCAAATTCTACTGGTCCTCCCCGACTTTACCTATCCAAGTGTAAAGAATTAGTGCTTTGCAAGCCGAACTCTTAAGTTAAAAAAAAAAAAAAACAGCATTTTGAACAGTATACAATTTATTTCCTTCACTTTCCCAAAAATAACAGATGTAATAAGAAGGATTAGCCAGGACTTTCAAGACCCTAAAAAGCATTCATTATGACCTACTTTTCTCAACATACTCAGTACCACATAAGCAACTGTATGCTCTAGGGGGGTCTCAGTAGCCATTCTGTCAGGCTGTCTTCCCCTACCACCACAATGATTTTATTTCAGGACAATTGTTAAAGCAGCAACTTAACTTCCACAGCATAAATAACTTCGGACATAATCCTTTTTCACAATTCACCCTCCCTCCCACCTCCACAAAGGTAAAGGTAATCCAACACCATTTCATAATATTTCCAGCTACCTGTAACTTTACATTAATACCCAAGCACTCTGAAGTCACTCGCTTCCTTTTAAGCTTTGTTAATGGTCCCTCCCTATCACCTTAGCAGTTTTAACCTATAGAAATCCTTCAGATCTTTGGCCATTTTTTAAATTAAGATCACAAAACAGTATTTTGTTCTTTGTATTTTCCTTCTTTCGGTAAGCTTTATTTGGCTCTCAGCAGGTTGTTCAATTTTTGCCACATTCCCAATTTTAACAGTCCTTTCTGCTGCTTCCTGCTCATAACAGCAAAGTTTTAATTTCTTGAAATGAGAATTTCTTTGTACTGTTATAGCCTAGTTACTCATTTTATATATTAATGAGAGGTATGCCAAAATGACTATTGCTCTAACAGCATACTCAAGACATTTGCCATGGTGTTCCACAGAAACCAAGTCTGAAGAACAAGAAAAAGTAGTTTCATTGAAAGTCTATATGCATTTCAGTTATTCCAGCCACCTTCATTCAGCACTGCAAACTCCACAAGGACTTCAGAGAATTTTAACATTAAAAAATGAAAGAAAAGTTGAATAGTCAACAAAAAAAGTTTTTTCCAAAATAAAGTTACAGGATAAGATTATTCACTAGTGAGTCTACAGTATCTTTAGTCAAAGACCAGTGATTTTAAGACTATGTATACCATTCCTGTCCAAGCACCAGTGAAAATGCCTGCTTGGGTCATTTATACATATGATACTGGATAGGGAATAAACTAGAAGCTATCACTTAGGAGCCTGAATTGCTCAATACCTTGTGATTGTTTTTTTCCTCTTTAAATATTTAGTGAGCACACTCAAGGAACCCTGCTTCACTTTAATTTCAGTTCTGTCTTCAACCACTATGACAGAAAGGAAAGCCAGAGAGACATAACAGACTGTCTTGTTTGCCCTTCTTTTACAGTTATTTGCAAAAATAAGTTACTATTAAGAGTATCAGACTACCCTTATTTCAGCAAGTAGCTACACAGATGACAAGTAACATAAGGGGCTATTACTACATCTCAAAGGTTACTCTAAGTTCTAAACAGAAAATTTACATACACCAATTAATGCTATTTCTAAACATTTTAATTAAAAATACTTTTGTAAAGCATCCCTGCCTACTCTAGTCACTTAAAACCAGGTCCCACTATTTTTAGTAAAGACAAACAGGTTCGGGATTGGCAACTAGTTCAACCGCATACCTTTACATTTATTTCTGCCTTTGGTTCAATGACTATCATCATCACGGTAGCTGCCCATGATATTCATTGCCTTTCCAATACAAGTCTTGAAGGAGTGAGGGATGTCTTGCTTAATTCTGTCAAGCACAAAATCAAAAGGCTATTCACAACTTTTATAGCATCCCACCACCAAGCAAACAGGTTTCTCCTAGCTACATGAGCACAGAGGTTCGTTTGGCAGGTTACACCAGCTCCCACATTTGATTTCAGAGCATTTGAGATTTTGCTACCATTGCTACCAAAAATATACCATATTTGGTATAACCAATAAGATAGCTGTTAATGGAACCTGAACATAAATGAACAACATGGGGCAAACACGGTTTGTTACTTTACAGTAAGCAACACAGTAAAAGAATTTGGCCTCTGGACTCATCTACTGAGGTTATCCAAACTGGCAGTCACACACATACAGCCAGGTCATTTCCACAATGAACAACCAGAGGTATCCAAGTCATTAAGACAGATGACATTAGTTAAACTATTTCCCAGTGCAAGCACCCAAGGATTTATGGTAGACATACGCTACTTTTTTGGTCTAATTATACATATGTTGCTTAGACTTAATACCACTACCCTATTTTAAGCACAGACAAGTGTTTCAAGTAGCCTTTCTCTCATTTTCCTTTAAATACTTGAACCTTCTTCAATGCACACAGCTAATGTTTAACCTTGTACAGATAGGTTTGATCGGTCTTTAAGCAAGGATACAAAGAGCGAAGCAGACACCATTTCACCCTTACAGCATTTGTTAAAGCCTCATCTCTAGTCCACGAACTCAAGATGTCAGTGTCTCATTTAACACAATGTTATCTTTGTGAACTGTTAGGAGTATATTAATCCATTTCTGACATACTAGCTTAGATTGCCTTTCTCTTATGAACTATTACAGATTAAAGACCCTATTCATATTTTAAAGCTAAGACAGCACTGTAGATTGAAAATATGATAGCTACTCTGCTTCAGTTTCTTCTTTTTAATGCACTATTTGTACTCCCTTCCCTAGGGTCATGAGTTGTACTTTTTCCTGTCGTTCTTATTCCCTCATTATGTTCTTCAATCTTGTTTTTTACCTACTGCTTTCGGCTCTTTTCATACTCTCCAGCTGATAGCAGGGTCCATACAATAAACAAAGCCATCCAGACACACTGGAGAAGACCAGTTCATTTTTTCAAGTCCACTACAGACTGGCAAAAGAACATGTTTTCTCTTTTTAGACAGCTTTTTCAGTCTATTTTCAGAATGAATTCATGCCAGCAAACAAGGCTGTGCAGTGCTGCTGAACAGCAAATCCATTTATCCTAACAGCAGATACCATATACATAAGATGGAATACAAGTACCCATCAGCATGCTTCAGTTTTACCAGAGGGTTCATAGATCATACAGAGTAGTTTGTATGCATATCCACTTAATCCTTGGCTTCCAAAAGAATTAGAGAATTTATCACGATGTCTGACACCCATCCAATTAAGAATTCATTTCACAGTCCACTGAGCATCCACAAGCAACTATACTCTCCCAGTTACAGCTACCAGTTAAAATCCAGACCAAGTATACTCTTCACTCACCTCAGAAAGAAAGAATTACTTGGCATAGAAATCCAGCAGTAGGGCATTTGTCCTGTCTCGGAAAATAAAGTTTCAGTCCCTTGCTCTACCTAGAGCCTACTTATATGAACTGAGTTAGCCACACAGGAACAGAACCACAAAAGGACTCTGACAAAAAGAGCTGTCCAAAACTCCCAACAGCTCTCACCTTTCACTTAACTCCAAAAACACCTAAGTGCTAACTGCTTTCCCAGATTCCACCAACCATGGTTTAGTTTTTCAATGTTGAGCCACACACCACCTACATTCACAAGTCTTGTCCTGCATAAAACCTACATTTTTTTTTCCTGATAGCTTGTCTGAGGGACCTATTCTATTAAATCATAACACAGAGTTTTAACTCCCTTCCAGATTTCAACAAACTCTCCTGGGACATGGGGGCACCCCCAGACCTTTCTCCCGTAGCAGTTTTTGCAGGCAAGGAATAATATGATGTTCTCTCTAGTCAACAAGGACATGCAAGTATGACTGCACTTGCTGTTATATCAAAGGAAATTATCTTCCTATTCTTGCTATGAGTGACTTGAAATACTTCTCAGAGACTACAAGACCTGAAAATGGGCGGATAGCTAGAAAAGTACCCTACTCATCTATATAGCCATTTTACCACCTTCCTGCCATGCTGCTGAATATCCAGGACACCTCAATATCCTCAAATGGAACAGCTCCAGTAAGGTCTGTTCAACACACCTGGCAGGAGAGGGCATTCCTCTGGGAAGTGGGAAGCAATGAGTTGGATTTACCAGGCACAGAAACAATTTATACCAAGTTCTATACCATCTCCTAAGATCCACTTTTCATTGCCTTTTTTGTGTACATTAACAAAATGAAGTTTAGGTTTCACTGCCACTATTACACTTGCTGCATGTGTCTACCAGGTGTTAGTGTCTAGCTTAATCCAGGGAAAAGGCAAGGTAACAGTTACACAAGCAACACACAGAAAAGTTCACTCAAAAAACATGCTAAATACTTGTTTAATCCTCCCCCCCACCTTGGTACCTCCCCTCCTTTCAGTCTCATGGAGGAAAAGGACATATACAAGGATACTTCAGAATTGCCAGCATGCCCACCATGGTAACCAACGAGCCTGCATAACAGTTGCAAGTCTTTTTGAATTAGTAAGACTCCCACCTACCATTTGAATTCAAGTAGTACTTACAGCATTGGCATCGACATCACTGTGTATGGCAACTGTTTTAATCCCCATCTTCTTACATGTTTTGATGACCTACCATATAAGAAGTGACAATTATCAGTACTTAAAATACCAATAGTTTAAGAATTAACTACAAAAAGAAAAAGTTTAAAAGATTACATACTTACTCGGCATGCAATCTCTCCTCTGTTGGCAATAAGGAGTTTTTCAAAAGTCTGAAGGGAAAAGAACAATAAGGATCTTGAGAGACTAACAAACCACAAGGTTTTTCTCCCTCCAGAAACATGCATTCTTTTCTCCTCCACTTCCACTAAACCCCTGGTTTATCCATGAGCTTGTAACTCTGAGACCACCTACTTTTAAAAAGGTTCTGCTGATTTAATAATGATGATATAGCAGAAAAGGTATGCTATACTAGATCTACCTAGCACGTACATAGTTTCAAAAGAAAAACATGTTGACTATTCACACCAGCATTCCCCAAATCTCCTCATCACGCACTGTGCAGAAACTAGAACTCTACAGAGGCTCTAGGAGATAGTCATATCCATGGAAGAGACATTCATAAGCACTGCCAAATACACACCAACAACCTCTACCCTAGAAGGGCCAAAGTTGCATGTTTCTTAATGCACAGAAGATATTCAAAGGAGGCATGCTTACTGTACTTCCCAGGTCTTTGCTGTTTTTAAAACTACACAAAGGGAAGGACCTCACATTATGGCAGCACTCTAAAGATCATGTTTTAAAAGCTTACACCTACATTCTGCTAGACACAGAGCAAACACCCATGCCGATGTTACCATCCTTCTGTTGGAAGTTACCATCACTGTTCTTCTCCCACTGCACAACCCCTGTGAAAGCTCCCAAACCTGCTTTGGGAAAGTGCCTGTATAAAAACCTAAACCTATCTGATTTTACCTCTACTTGGAGCATGCTAGGAGTTACCCATGGTTAGTGCCTCTAACCAGCACAGATGACCTGGAGTACAATACTCATCTGTCACAGGAGATCTTTAAAAGGCATTTCGATCATAAGGAGAGGTTCCCCTCTGCTTAGGGCATGAAGGGTAAAAGACCAACACTGCTGCTCTGTACAGGCATGCTTGCTGAGTTGTACCAGCCTGGCCCCTCCTTGTAGCTGAGCCTCCTGTGAGGAACCTGGCAAAAGCCTGCATTGCCATCATGACACTGTTACACACTCAGTACTAAGTAGCAACCAAAGTGCAACAGAACAGCAAGTCAAATTCAGTACACCACTGAAATACACCTTTCACACTGGAGTGCACTTAATGCTTGTTGTAAATATACCTTCAATGCTCCTACCATGCTTGTAAGAAGGAGATAACAAGCTGTCAGAAGTCAATAAGCCTTACACCATAGACAAAAACTTCCCATTAAGAAAGAGTGGTGAAGGAACAGAGTTGCTCAGCATAAGAATCTCACTGCTGGCAGTAAGGGTTATTGCCATCACTGGCCTTGCTTCTAAATATACAGGTGCACTTTGATACCGCACCTGCTTGGTTGCAAACACAGGCTGCCACTGAAAGGGACAATCCTGCTTTACACACTTACCCCCACAGCTTTCCATGCATCAGACCTAGCAGGGATGCAGCTTCAGGACATGTCAGTTCAACACACTAATCAAACATTCCTACTCTGACTCCCTCACTCCAAATCAAAACACAGGATAGGGAACTGGCAGGACTCTCCCCTTCAGGGGCAGCCTGCAGTTACACCAGATTAGGTTTATCAAACTATACCCTAAGACATTCAATAGCTATTCTCCCTTCCCTACACCAAACAGCTGTTTTTCATATGGACCAGGGGGAGAGGAAGTATTGCCACTGCAACAGTGAAACTGTTTATTACCCCCACAGTCATTAGTTAATTTGGGGAGGGGAAGAAAGGTGTAAGAGGAGAGGAAGGAGCACTGCAAAACCCCAACAGGAATTGCTATTGACAGACTAGGGTATATAATGTTTGCTCCCCTACTCCAAACAGACAGACATACTCAAGGTGCCCTTGACCAAATTTACTTCTTTAAAGCCATGGCTGAGCTGGCATCACATGACCAGTTTAAAAATACTACCATGTGCTAACAACTCACAAAGTAAGTGATAAAACCCTCCAGGTAAGAGCTGCAGCAAGCTTATATGGTAAATTCAGCCAGACCTGCTGAGGAATGCATACCACCACCTTGTACTCAGGCACAGGCACACCCTAGTCAAAAGATGGATCTCAAACATCCTTAAGCAAGCTCAATTATCAGAGGTACAAGTACTGTAAGAACACCACAGGAGCTAGCAATTTGTTTGACAAGCTTTTTTAGCTGAGGGCCTGGTCTAAAACCCAGTGAAAAAAACTGAAATGTTTCCAACATGCTCACACAAATTGTTCCTGAATCTAAATTTCAAGATTCTAGGTACCTGAAGGTTTTTAGGCATATAGACTTGAGAAGGAATAAAAAAAGCTCCCAAATACTTGGCATTGGAAAGTTTAACAACTCAAATACTTCATCAACTTAGCTCTTGGTATAAGAGTTGTTTTATTAATGAAGTATGGCCACAGTACAAGACAAGACTCTCAGTATCAAAGTGTTAAGAATATTTGACATTCATTTTAATTTCTAATTTTGCAATAACGACACTAACAGGAAGAGACTGGGCTCTTGCTCCTGCCTTTAAAGACAAGCCTCAAGTCCAGCACATAAAAAAACCCACACGCTGCTTTGAAGTAACATGCAGCATTTCTTGTTTATGTCATTTCCACTAATTAGCTTAAAAAGGTCTGATATGAAAGTCTTGTCATTACAAAGACAGTGGAAGGGGCAGTGAAGGGAAAAAGCAGAAAACAGCTTAAACTATCTGTAGTAGCCACTGGTTGGAATGACATAGCTCCTAGTTAAGAAAAACCAAATACCCAATGACATCATCTAAACATAACCATGCCTTCAGAAAAGCAAGAGGACCTTGATTAAGCAAGGACCTTAAGAATACAGATTTCTTCAGAAGACTTCTTTTTAAGCCACAGTTCTAGATACATACTGTTTTTCCCTGTTCTCAAATCCTATTTCACTAATGGTTAATCGCTTCTACACTGGTATACAAGGCCAAGCCTATCAGTCCTGAATTGTCAAGCATTCTTGCCCTTCAATACTAGCATACCTTCAGCCACGTTATTTTTCCAAGTGTGTTACTTTAGAGGCCATGCCAAGACAATCCCACAAGAAAAGTTTTTCTTGGCTAGTAACTGTAAATTGAGATTGCTACTGCACAAGTCCCAAGATGAGGATTTATTATTCCCTGCAGGCCTCAAGGGCCCATCTCTACCCAAGCTCTCAAGTTCTCACCCCACATCAGATCATCTAACTGTTGCCACTATTGTACACTTGTGTTTCTACAAAAAGTTTTTGGATAGTCTAGCTCCCAGAAGTTTTAACAGGCTTATACCTCCCACATCATGCAAAATACTAATAATTGTTTCACAATTATAATATCTTCAGGCCAGTATGTAACTTTCCCAAGCTCACAATCACTGATCCAGCCTTTCAAGGTATGCACCTGAAGTAGCATCCAATCTTGACAAATACACTGCAAAAGCAACTTCCTTTTTGATTTAAAAAAAAAGGAAAAAACATGCTATTAAACCACTGACTGCACAGGGGTCATACTAGGAGAACTACCATTGTTAGTATCAGCAAAGGGGAGAGGATAGCTTTAAAAGCCATGTCAGTGGTACAGTAAAATGCTAAAGAGAAAACATGCACCATACTACTTACCTTTTCATTTGGATCATACACAGATGAATACAGTTTATGTGAAGTTATAAGGCACCATCTTGAACACAGCGTTTCACACTACAGAAGAAAGAGGGAATTAAACGTTTTCCTCCTGCTACAGTATTCCAGTAACATAAGAACAGTTCATACAGTGACACCTTGAAGAAACTCTTCCATATGCTTCCATTCCCCCACCAAGCAGATGACAGCTTAAAGATCTACCCTCCCCCAAGCACACACCCAACAAACAGTAACCAAAAACAATTCAGAAGCTCCAGATATGAAGTCATAAGCTTAGGTATAAATGATTTTTAATAAACTCTCCATTATAACATCTTCTTTCCTTCTTACTCCAAGAAATACCTATATGGAAGTTCTCAGAAGAGCATGCATGAGTCTGCACAATCTGGGGATGGGGAGAGGCCTTCACTGCCAGGGAGCTGTTGGGAATAAAGCAGGTAATGGACTGGGCCAGTATGGAGAACAAAAGTAGAACAGACTTTGGATGCTAGTTCGGCTCCCAGTCTTCCCCACCACAACCCCTGACAGTGGTCCAAGGGAGAGGCCTTTTTCTCCTTATCTCAAAGGCTTCTGCTCTGAACCAACTTCTACAAAAGACTTAGCTCCTATAGTTTAACTATTTTGCATGATATGTCAGGAAAGGAAGCATACATATGCTATTACAAAGAGAACACAACAGATGATACAGCAAGTTTGCAAGCGTACCAAGGACATTCAGACAGGTACTTCTCAAGCAAGTCATTTCACAACATAATGGTAGCTATACTTAACAATAAACAAAATAATCAGACAGATAAATGATCCCACACCAAAGTTGCATCAATACAGATACAGACAGCTTGGGGAAAACTACACTTGCTCACCCAATTAGAGTCAAAAGGACTGTAAAAGCCTTAATCTCAAATACCATCTAATAGGAAGCACAAAACTGCAATGACTGACAACTGCTAGAACTCAGAACCTGTCAATTCTGTCTGAAAATTTTTTTCAGAAGTTGCAGAAATCTGACTTAGAAGTTTAGTAGAAAGTAAAGGCTGTCCTGTGAGAATAGACTAAAAGTGATAAAGACAGACTACACTAGAAAGGAGACCAAAAAATAAGGAAGTAAGTACATGTTCATATAAAGAGGTTAATTAGGTAATTCAGCTGCTCTTTCCACAACAGTAGTAGACAGAGAATTTTATCAATTTTTCAGTTACCTTAAGTCTACTGTAAGCTCATACTGGCTCTGAAGTACTAGTGGCTAGCAGTAACTGGAATGAGAACACTCCCTATGCAGCCCTCCAGTCGGATCTAGTTTGAAGATACTTTTCATGTTGCATCACAGAAAGCAGAAACCAGCCCAGGATTAAGAAGGGCACCACATTTGTAACAGAGCTGATATCATAATATTATAAAGAAAAAACAATATATTTCATACAAGTCCTGTGATACAGAACTAAAGGAAGCCTTAGAGCACACTACCTCATGCCAGCTCAGACTGAGCTTCATGAGTAGAAAGCTGCTACAGCTTCACAAACCATTTAAATGCCAATCACTAGTGGCAGACACAGCACACACTGTCCCAGGTAATCCAGAGAAACTTAATTAGAACAATTCAGATATTCTTAGTTATTCTGGAACTAAAAAGTCAGTGGAAAGCAACTGTTCCACCCTGTTTCACATGCTGTGTTCTCTCCCACTCTTTTTTCTTGGCCAGTTTTTTTTAGCTTCTTTCATTTTTTCACTTCACTCTCCAAAAATAAAATCCAGAATAACAACCTGAACTGCAAATCATTTGATGTGCTAGAATCAAAACCACCAGAGGTTTGGGGTTGGGTTTGGTTTTTTTTTTTTTTTGCAGAGGTATATCATTCTTCATCCAAGAATGTGACAGTACAAGCTGTTTCAGGCATTAAAGTGGGAAGATACAGTTAAGGACCAAATTCTGCCGGCTGCAACCACACGTACCAGCTGGTCATTATCCCAAGTCTACAGCAGGACTGTTACACCTTCAGTGACTGCATCACAATCTAGATTCCATCAAAGGGAGGAACAAGGATACCTACAGCAGAAGCAGAATATACTCTCCTGCTCCGGAGTACATGCAGTTAAGCAGATTGAGTCCCTCCCCTCTCAAACACTATTGACAGAAGTGCTTGAGGGACCACAAATAGCCTGAAGAAGGTCATACAGGACAAAATCTCCAGAGTTAATATTATTCATTGGAGAAAGTGCTTGTTAAGGGTCAGTGGGGCTAATCTAAATACTTCCAGTTTGCTGAGAGGGAGGGGGCAAGGGAAGAAAAGCTTCTGAGCTTTCTTGTAAACACCTTTTATACAAAGCTAGTTTTGAATGCGTATGAGAAGCCAGAAAAGTTATGCCACAGATGGAAACTGGAAGGAAAGGCTATGATGGGAAAATTAGTTAACATTAAGTTTCAGAATCTTAGCCATGTGCCATCTTGGGGGCGGGGGGGGAAGGCCTGTTCAAAGTTTTTATATAGAAATAGTACAGTTACCAAGCAATTAAAAACTGGAAAAGCATTAAACCACACTCAGCTCTGGTTTTACACTACAAAATTGGGCAGGTTTCACACAAAAATCTTGCAATAGCCTAACCTAATTATGCAACCATGTTTAAAAACTTAACTACCTTCTCAAACACACACTAGAATCCCTCAGAGAACCAGGTTCAGCCCTGAATTGAATACATGTGGAGTAATTTCCTAAAACAAGTCAACCACATTGCTCAAGTTGGATGTGAAATCCCAACCTATTTTTGTAATGACTTGTTACTTCAATTTCATAAAGCTTTTGACTCTTGAAAGCCCAAGAACACAGGCTATTCATTTATGAGAGCTCAACTCCGAACTTCTGAGTTTGGCTTAGAGTTTCCCACCTCTACCGAATCCTCAAAAAACAGATAGTGTTAGTACTGTATTTTGGAAAAGCATCCTGCTTTATCTATTAATTGCACAATAGCCAAACTGAGCTCAAACCTGAATAGCTGTAACAGTTATAAAATAACTTTATATAAATCAAACTAGACAGTAAGTTGTAGAACAGCATGCTCATCACACGCTGCCACTTTGAGGCCTAGCAGAGAACCTGCCACCCAGGGACCCAGTGCAGCCCTAGGAAATCTCTTCAGGTGGTGTAAGGACACAACACACAACAACCAAACAGAAAATTAACTTGTTATTTGGAGATGGCTTACATGTGTGTTTTTAAAGGTTTATATGTCCCTCATCAAGGAAAGACATTTCCCTGCCATACTGGTCATCCTGTAAATAACTCATTGATACTGAGCTTTCCAGGTACAAAGAGGCCTCAGGTCTTGAAATGGAGATGCAGAGTTCCAGATTTCAGGCAGAAAAAGCATCATATACCAACATTTGCTTTCAGAAGTCTAATATGGGGAAGAATGTATATTTTCACATTACTAGCAAATACTGTAAGCAATGCCCGATAGTAACAGCTAGGGTAACATACTTATTTTCACTAGCCATAAACTCTACCTCTTGCTTCTGTCTTCTGCTAGCAATCTTACGAAGGATTTTGCCCCTACGCTTTCAAAGATTCAAGCTTAAGACACCATGAGACTAACCTCTTTATATTTGCAGTGTATTTCCCATTAGCTCTAAGCATTGCTGAGTAACTATAAACACGAAGAAAATTTAATTTTTTTCCGTATTTTTATTACGCAGGACCTTCAGGTATCTGCAAGAATTTTGAACTGTAAGGCTGGAAGTGTAGCTTATTAATGCAAGATTGTACAAGTCTTGTAAAGAGAAAAGCACACATAATGTTTCTGGTTTTGGGGTTTTTTTTCCCCTCTAATGAAGCACAGAGTGTGCTGAATAGCTAAGTACTTGTACTGTAAGCAGATCCTCCTGAAGCCAACTACAAAAGATGCAGTACAAGGTTCTGTAAGGTACACTGCACCATACATAATAATTCTTTCACCCTTACCAGGTTTGAGAACCACTGGTAATTCTAAGAGGGAGAAGAGAAAATCTGGTTTTCATATTTGCCAACACAGCATACAAACTACAAGCAAGGAAACACCCATCCACCTAAGGCTATTTTTTCCAAAACTAAATAATTTCTACACCCAGGTACCTTCTCCCTTGTGCCAGTCCCAAAAGTTTGTATAGTCACATGGTGAGCCAGACCAGGGAATACATCCAGCTGAGAAGATACTCACAAGGAGTGGGAAAAAACAGGTTCTCAGCCAGATTTTAGTCCAGCTTATCCACTTAGATATTCAAGCAGCAGAGCTGGCACAAGTTGGAGGGAGACAGAAGCCCAAAATGAATTGCCCGTGATCAAGATCTAGCAGCTGCACCAAGCTGGAACAGCTTCCCACAGCATAAACAGCTCCAGTAAGGCCAGCGCCTGTGAAATAGTTCTTGCACGATTGTTACAGTACTGTGAACTACCAATGCAAGTTTGGGACAGGCAAAATAACAAGCAAATTAAACACACAAGTAGTGTTTCAGAACAAGACTGACGTTTTTTACTCAATGTAAACTTCAATGAACTCTTGACTTTTTCTTCCAGAACTAAGATTTGCCCACAGCAGACAGCACAGCATGCTTTGCCTACAGAATCCAAACAGCTGCTCCTGGGAGCAAGGAGAAAACCAGAAGTTTCTACCTGTGGCATGCTTTAAGAGTGCTTGTCAGTACTAAAATCCATAGTTTACATACTAGAAACAATCACTGCAGTCCAAAAGTCTAGGTCTACATTCATCTCCCCAGATTGGTGACCATTTTAACTCCCTTCCTTAATGGCAGATGATACCAATCTTGCTACATCATCAGCCTAACACTTGTGTGCTCAAACAAGGGGAAAAGACACTTCCCTGGAATAACAGCATGCTAAAAAGAATGTCACGAAAGAGAGCAAGGAGCTCCCACTGTACAGATAAACATCCGTGACTTAAAAATGGTGAGCGTGTAGATAACAACTTATGAGGGCACAGATGGTAGAGAAACTTTCCATACATTTACTTCAATGGTTAGAAAACTAATCTACACTGCTAAAAATCCATGTCAGTAGTTCACTTTGATTTCATGATTTATAGTATTTATTGCTTTCTTCTACACTACTTTAAAGTCTGACAGCTTTCTCAGAAGAGTTTCAAGACTGAAATATCAAAAGCCATCTCTCATCCTCATTCTGTAACTACAGCCGCCTTTCAGCATCAGACTTTCTCCCAGCTCCAGAAGTGCAAAGCACTCAAAAAGAAATTTTGGTTATATTCTAAACAGAACCAGTTCTGCATAAAAGCTAAACAGAAGTGCTAAGCATGAGATGAGAAACACAGCAACCAGCTGAATCCCCAGCTGAGTGTTTTTGCTCTGTCCTTTATCAGGGCCTTTATTGATTCCCATGTGAGAGGGGCAAAAGAAGTTAGGGACAACTCACTAGCTACTAGTCCTTGCAAAAAATATAAAAGCTCAGAGCACATCAAAGTTTGAAGACATCAGTTATATTCTTTGCCTATGTTAGCAAAATATAAAAGAATCTATGAAAGTAATTCCCATGCAAATTTGAGTCAATCTTTTCCAATGTACTGATGCCCCGAAGGTGACCTTCATACACAGGTATTAAGGACTAAAAATCACTTCAGTTACCTAAATCACAAGTGCTATTAGGCAGCTATAAAAATATTTTGTTTTACAAAAGTGTCACCAATGTACCATTTCCGTAATGTTTACACTGGCACAGTGAGACCTTACCCTTGAGATGTTAGAAGGAAGGAGACAAAGTAGGCCTTTCACAGGGGAGCTCCAAAGGACCTACAAAGTCTTTGGACTACTTAGTGGGAAGAGCAGAAGTCCTCCACATGTGTATACGCATGTATGTGTATACGCATGTATGTGTATACGCATGTATGTGTATACGCATGTATGTGTATACGCATGTATGTGTATACGCATGTATGTGTATACGCATGTATGTGTATACGCATGTATGTGTATACGCATGTATGTGTATACGCATGTATGTGTATACGCATGTATGTGTATACGCATGTATGTGTATACGCATGTATGTGTATACAGCTACCAAAAATGAAGTCTTCAAACAGCACAAGCCCTCTACTAATTCCAAATCACTGTCTCCAATCATTCTCAAACTTCTCTTCCCTTCACTTTTCAAGAAGCTTCTCCAGCCTTACACCTTCACAGCAAAACTGGTCTGCTATGCATATTTCCTAAGGAAAAATACTCAGGTAAAGCACACCCTTTTTTCCTCTTTAACCCCTTCTTAGAATGCCCTAGCCACATAAACCACCTCTTTTACATGATCCCTAAAGACATGTGAGGAGTTCTTTACAGTATCATTATGGGGTTACATTTCTAGAAACCCTCAGGGGTACACAGAGCAAAAATTTTCCTTAAGTCGATCCTCTCTTCTCTACTGGAACTTGCAGACCTCTACATATATTTTCCTTTTTGGGGGAAAAAAAAATATATATATAAATTCTTCCTATTGTAAGCAATTAGATGTTTATTGCACCACTTTTCCCATATACAAATCAGCTGTAGTCATTCAACTGTTACACAACACTGTTTGCTCTTATCCCAAATAATGTCCTCTTTCTTTTAACACAGTCTGTAGAAGTAATAGAGAAGATAACATCGCAACTGCCTCAGTGAAGTTAGTCCATAAGGAGTATGGAATTTTCTAAGGAATAAGGCTTTCTAGAAGTTTAAAGTCTTCACCTAAAACATTAGTATAGTTCTGCAATGAGTTAATTGCATTTTCATGAAAAGTAAGAAGAGTAAAAAAAACCACAGTGAAGCCTTAAGTGACAGCTTAAAGATCCGTAAGTATCTGGGGTAAGGGGGCAGGGGGGAAGAGACAACAGTGTCACAAAGCAGTAGCCTTTTTCTGTGAGGTAAAATTTTACTGCAAAAAAAAAAAAAAAAACCAAAACTACACTCTACCCCTGAGTTTTGATAAGCTGCTGTTTAACAGCGGGAGAGGACAGAAGTAAACAGGGAATAGCACGTAACACTCTCCAGCAGCAGAAAATTAAGTTGGAGGGAAAAAAAAAAAAACCCACTCCTGGCAACACAGGGATGGGAGACACCGAGAAATAGCTCTGGGATGCTGCCAGCCCTCAGCAACCGGACCAAGGACCCAGCTTTTCCAGGCAGCCCCCGCACCGTGCTCCCCACCCCGGCCCCGGCCCCGCGGGAGCCGGAGGGGCAGCACCCCCTCCCCTTCCACCCGGCCCCGCCACCGCCCCAGCACGACCGCCCACAGGCCCCCCCCACGGCCCCAAACCCACCCGGGAAAGGGGGGGGGGGGGCACCCCCCGACAACCCCAGCCGTTCAAACGGGGACGCCCCCCCTCCGCAGCCCCCCTCAGGGGGACGACCCCGGCCCCACACACGGGGGGCAGCACCCGCCCGGCGGCCCCATCCGCAGCCCCTCACAGGAGCAGGGGGACCCGCCCCGGCCCTTCGCACAGGGGCACCCCCGGCCACCCCGCAGAGCGGCCCCGCGGCTCGGCGCCGAGCAGGGACGGGGAGGAGGGAGGGATGGAAGCCCGCTCCCGGCCCGCCCAGCCCCCGGCGCGCCGCTCACCCTCAGCAGCGCCTGCAGCCCCCGGCGGCCGCCCGCAGCCCCCCAGCGCAGCGCCGCCGCCATGTCTGCCGCTGCCCGGTCGCCCTTTCACCCGCGGCGGCGGCGGAGCGGGCCGCCCGCAGCCAATCCCAGCAGCCACCGGGGGCGAGGCGGGGCGAGAGGGTCCCAGCAGCTCCCTGCCTGCCTGCCTGCCTGCGGCTTTCCCGCTCTCCCTCCCTCCGGCTCTGCCTGCCTGCCTGCCTGCGGCTTTCCCTCTCTCCCTCCCTCCGGCTCTGCCTGCCTGCCTGCCTGCGGCTTTCCCTCTCTCCCTCCCTCCGGCTCTGCCTGCCTGCCTGCCTGCGGCTTTCCCTCTCTCCCTCCCTCCGGCTCTGCCTGCCTGCCTGCCTGCGGCTTTCCCTCTCTCCCTCCCTCCGGCTCTGCCTGCCTGCCTGCCTGCCTGCGGCTTTCCCTCTCTCCCTCCCTCCGGCTCTGCCTGCCTGCCTGCCTGCCTGCCTGCGGCTTTCCCGCTCTCCCTCCCTCCGGCTCTGCCTGCCTGCCTGCCTGCGGCTTTCCCTCTCTCTCTCCCTCCCTCCGGCTCTGCCTGCCTGCCTCCCTCCCTGCCTCCGGCTCTGCCTCCCTCCCTCCCTCCCTCCCTGCCTGCCTGCCTGCGGCTCTGCCTCCGGCTCTGCCTGCCTGCGGCTTTCCCTCCCTCCGGCTCTGCCTGCCTGCCTGCCTCCCTGCCTGCCTCCTTCCTTCCCTGCCTGCCTGCCTCCTTCCTTCCTTCCCTGCCTCCTTCCTTCCTTCCCTGCCTGCCTCCTTCCCTGCCTGCCTGCCTGCCTCCTTCCTTCCCTGCCTGCCTCCTTCCTCCCCTGCCTCCTTCCTCCCCTGCCTCCTTCCTTCCCTCCCCCCCTCCCTGCCTGCCTGCCTCCCTCCCTGGCCTCCCGCCGTTATGCAGCGAGCTCTGCGCCGCTGCGTCCCTCCGGCTGTGGGTGTGCAGGCTCGCCGCCCTGCCTGCCCCTGGACGCCTTCAGCGGGGTTTGCCCTTGTGCCTGCCCCGGGCTG
This sequence comes from Pelecanus crispus, assembly GCF_030463565.1. Lineage (NCBI taxonomy): Eukaryota > Metazoa > Chordata > Aves > Pelecaniformes > Pelecanidae > Pelecanus > Pelecanus crispus. The sequence continues at coordinate 166,324,639 of NC_134643.1, forward strand.
CACGCAACAGCCTTTGCGGATGTGGCTGCCGCCGGGGGTGTGCCCGTACAGCCGCGGTTCTGCGTGTCTCCGGATGCACGGCTTTGGGGTTGCGTTTGTGCTGCGGCGGGGCGTGTGCCTCGGGGCTTGGCGTGCTTGTGCAGGTCTCCCGCCGTCAGGGGTGCACGCACCTCCTCTGTGTGTCGAGCCGCGTTGGCGTGCAGGTAGCCTACAGCTGGTTTTGCAAGCGCAGGCTGGCGTGTGGAGCTTGGGTCTGTCTGTGGGTGACGGGATGAGGGCTTTCCCCTGTGCTCAGGCGTGTACAGGGCTATCTGCACCTGGGCAGCTGCTAAGAGTTTCAGCAGCGCGGGCGCATCGGTGCAAAGAGAAGATTCATCCAGCCTCTGGGTTACCTGGTGGTGAAGGTGAAAAGCGTAACCGTCCCAGCAGAGCCCGGTCCAGGCTCCTGCACTACAACATGTAAGCGAGGTTGGCATGAGGACTGGCAGGACAGGGGTGCCGCTAATCCTCTTATTTCTGATCATCTGCAGGAACTCCTTACTGCTCGGCTCCCCGACACACAATACTCTGAGTCAGCCTCTTCCGAAATGCCCTGTGCAGCTGGGCTCAGGCTCCCTGCTACAGGTATCCACCATCTCACCTGATGGAGGTGACAGCATGGTGCCAATGCCAAAGTAAATTGTCATCCCTGGAAACGCTATGAGAGTTTTCCCATGAGGAAAGTGCGTCTCGGACTTTTGTTGAAATACAACAGAGGCATAAAGCTGCCTACAACACTGAAGTGTAGAAAAGATGTGATCCAAGATGTTCAAATCAGCGTTCACAAGGCAAAGGAACAACAGTTTTTTCTTTAAATAGCGTTATTAAAACAATGGTGACATGGGAAAGGAGGGTAAACCTGAGGCTCCTCGTTATCCTTGCTACAGTAGCAGAGGGAGGCTACTGTTTCTGAAGCTGAAAGACAATTATTCTTAGCTAAGGAAAAGGATTATGTCATAGGCAGTTTGCAAGACACCCAACACATGCTTTGCCACAAGATCCCAACACGGCTAGAAGACAGGAGAAAAATTACATCCATAGGGAAAATGTATATGGGCAATATACATAGTTATATTAGGAATAAATCCCTCAGACTCTAGACACAAGCTAGGTCCTTGAGCAGGGTAAGAGGACATTTCATACACAGTCAGATGATTGTGTAACTGCATTAACCGTTGTTAGAGAGGTTTTACCAGAGTACATCACTCCCTCAACTTGTGCATTACATCAACCCTTACATTTTTATCCCATACCTTTATAGTCCTCAGTAAATGGTACTGGTCCCGTATTGGGACCAGTACTGTTTAATATCTTCATTGACGACATAGTGGGATCAAGTGTGCCCTCAGCAAGTTTGCAGACAACACCAAACTGAGTGGTGTGCTTGACACACCTGAGGGATGGGATGCTGTCCACAGGGACCAGGACAAGCTTGAGAAGTGGGCCTGGGTGAACATTAGGTTCAACATGGCTAAGTGCAAGGGGATGAAGGGATTGAGAGCAGCCCTGCGGAGAAGTGCTTGGGGGTACTGGTGGATGAAAAGCTGGACATGAGCTGGCAATGTGGGCTCACAGCCCAGAAAGCCAACCGTGTCCAGGGCTACAGAAGAAGTATGGCCAGCAGGTCAAAGGAGGTGATTCTGCCCCTCTACTCTGCTCTGGTGAGAACCCACCTGGAGTGGTGCACCCAGCTCTGGAGCCATCAGCACAAGAAGGACATGGACCTGTTGGAGCAGGTCCAGAGGAGGGCCACAAAAATGGTCAGAGGGCTGGAACACCTCTCCTACAAGGACAGGCTGAGAGAGTTGGCGTTGCTCAGCCTGGAGAAGAGAAGGCTGCGGGGAGACCTTCTTGAGGTCTTCTAAGACAGATGGGGACAGACATAGGGCCTGTAGCAACAGGACAATGGGTAATGGTTTTCAACTAAAACAGGAATAGATTTAGCCTAGATATAAGGAAGAAATTTTTTACAATGAGAGTAGTGAAAGACAGGAACAGGATGCCCAGAGAGGTGGTAGCAGATGCCCCATCCCTAGAAACATTCAAGGTCAGGTTGAACGGGGCTCTGAGCAACTTGATCTAGTTGAAGATGTCCCTGCTCATTGCAGGGTGGTTGAACTAGATCTTTAAAGGTCCCTTCCAACCGAAACCATTCCATGATTCTACATTCTTTTGGGCTCATTCACATCCTGCAGTGAGAGCCAGGATGTCCCAGAACAACTGGCATATTCCCATGCCACAGGGAGGCACAGGGGGAAGAAAAACTGCTAGGCAACTGGCTTCATCCAAACGTGAGCTTGAGGTATTTTCATAGGACTCTTGGTGCATGGTCCTCCCAGTGGAACACAGGTTCCCACTTGCATTTACACATAATATTGAAAATTTTGGCCTAGTTTTACTATTTTTGACATCACTTTTTTAACTTCTTGTATCAGTACTTAGTTCAAAGTGAAAAGAGGTGAAAGCTGTGACAACACAAAGGAGAACGCTAGGCTCATCTCTGCTGCATGCTGAAGGTAGGTGAAATGACTTCTTCCTTTCCTCCCAAGTGAGAAGCAAAAGTAAAATTAGCATTGGGTTGCCTCTGTTGCATGTTTATGCATTTGTGCTGCTGTATTAACAGTGCCTACAACTGCGCAGGTGGGAACAATGCAAGAAAACTGTTCTTAATCTGTCTAAAAGAGGTCACCGTATTTGCAATTGAGACACAAGCAGACACCGCAGATTTTTTCAGTACACACGGAGAGTCTTGAAAGTAAAAGAGACCAAGAGCAGAAGGGAAGTACAGACTGCACTGTCCTTCACCGCAGGCTCTGCGTTAGATATATTAGATGCACAGAGATACACACCACAACATCACGTTATTGTATTAGAACAATATCCTGAGGCGCTTGACGTCAGTTCCTCCTGCATGCATAAAGCAAACAGTCACATGGCATCACCGGGGTGTTTTCTTTTCCTCTACAGAAGAGATTCTGTTTGCAGGCCCCGGTTGCGGGATTGGTGGCCACCTACAGAGGCACATCAAAGGAGGCCCCCCACAGCTGCAAAGGGAAACTGCCTGGGATTACACAGAGACACCGCAGCAAAGAGAAACTTCGCAGCCAGCTGGGTGCATAAAGAGCTTGATACAGTGAGAAATGGCCTAATGCAAGCCCATTTCCAAGTGAAGCTAAGGCTCTTCGCATATGGAAGGGACTGGGAAAAAACCTCAAGAATGCTAATCTTTTTCTGTTTGCAAATGAAGTCTTCTGCTTTTACTATGATTTGATTTTGACTGACAGATTTTACTAATGGTCTTTTTGCCTGTTCTATATTGAAGTGGATACTGGACTAGTGGATCAAGATTATACACAATTACTATTGAACATTTCAAAAAACAAAGAGAGGTTAACATACATCACTGTTGCTAAAGAAATTGTGGATATACAAAAGTGAAATTCCAAAAGTAAAATATCTAGACTAATTAAAGGTTATATGAGTTTGGATAAAAACAAAGACCCTAGTTCTGCATGTCTGTAAGCACATTTGTAATGCCATAACTTTCAATATATGCTCCTGTCTCAGTTACTAAAGCTATTAACATGCACAAAGTTAAGCAGGTTTATGAGAGACTGGAATACTGGGCAACTTATTCTCTCATTATTTTGAAGGGATCCTGGGGAACTGTAGCTTTCAGTGCTGAGAATTTCCTCGATCCTTTCTTTACAGCAGAAAGTTACTTTCATCTTCTAACATAACTCCAAATTTAGACAGGAATCATAAGTTGTTGTATCATCACCTAACTTTTAAGCTGTAACCCAGGGAGAAAACGGAGTAATTGTAATCCTTCTGCCTTTATCTAATAAGGAATATATTGTACTGGGTTTATAGAACATGAAATGCATTATGCACTAAAGCCTGTGACTGAAGAACTCAAAGCTAGGAAACCTCTATCAAGTATCTGTTATATATTCTGTAAACAGCCTTTGCTTCTATCAGCATTCTGCTCAACACACTGTGAGATACAAAAATTCAGCCTTAGAGTCAGCCAAGTCAATATCTCCACACATCTCTCTGAGTACCTACAGAAAAATCTTGACTGTGAGAAAAGATCCTTCGTGCCAGATTCTCCTGAGATTGTCAAGGGTTGGAGGCCAGGGGACTGTCAGGCACCCCAGAGAAGCCCCAAAGCCCAGCCATAGACATTGGAAAGCCAGAATGGGGTCCAAGCTACCAGTGCTCTACTCCTCTGGGGCACCTTGATTTCAACCCCATGCCCAGTTGCCCAGGCTTTGGGGCTTGCTGGAGCTCCTTGGGGGTGGCAGGAACACCCTTCCCCTTCTAAGGCTCCTCAGGGGTGACCGTACCACACACATACACATGCTTCAGGGATGGCTTGATCCTTATCTTGGCCTCCTGGCCTCAGGGGTGGTTTGAAGCCCATGCATGCCACGCAGCCTGTTTCTCCAGGAGCATGAACCTCCCAGTCAGCACCATTCACCTTTCCCCAGCCATCAGGTCTCCTCAGGAAAAGTCCTGAACCTCCCTCAGGAGGCTCAGGGGCACCGCAGGGGCAACCCAAGCATCCTGGCCTGTTCTTAGGGGGGCTTGACCTCATCCTCTACATGGCTTCAGGGGCAGCTTAACCCCCAAGCCAGGTTGACTTGCTCTGGGACATCATGATCCCCGCGGCCCCCAGGAACAACCTGACCCTCTGCAACCACACAGCCTTTGAGGCTGCTTTGGGACAGCCTGGATCACTCCAGCTGTGGAGGCTGCTCAGGGAGGGCTTGAAATCCCCAGGCCCCTGTGGTTTCTCATAGGTGCCACCTCAACCCCTCTGACCACCATCAGCCTCCAGTGCTCCCCAGCCTGGAGCAATTCCTCTCCCCAGCTTCCTAGGCTGCTCAGGGACATCCTGAACCCCTGGCCTCATGGGTGCCTTGATCCCCATCCTGGAGATGCCTGCTCTGAGATACCTTGATTTCAGCCCTGCCCAGCCACGCAGGCTCCACCAGGGAGGCTGGGTTCCCTTCCCCAACTGACCTCCAGGGTGACTTGACACCCCTCCAGACTTTGGCGTCTCCTCAGGGAAGGTCTGAGCCTTCACCCACCACAGTATGGCCTCAGGAGTGATTTGATCCCTTTCCCACCCTCAAAGGCTGCTCTAGGAATCCCTGTTTTCATCACTCAAGCCCTGCTCCCAGCCAAGGGACTATTCAGGGTTGGCTTGATTGTCCCACCCTTGCCCAGCCTCACTGACAGCTTCAATCTCATCCCAGCTTCCTGCTGTTGGTCACCCCACCCCACCCCCCTTTCACCAGCCATCCGGTCCCTAGAGGTCTTTGGGGGCAGCCTGAACTGCCCCCAGCCACCCCAGAGGAGCCTCAGATCCCAAGCAGGGGTGACTCAGGGAGCCCCTACCACCAGGGCACCATCCTGCAGGATCTGAAAAAGATGGGCAGACCTGGGTGCTGGTATTGAGGTCCATCAACAGTCCCAGACTGTTGAAGGCAAGGTGATGATTCAGGTGCAGGTCTATCCTGGGACTCCTGTCGGGGAGAGCAGCAAGAGACAGGGCTGGAGACAAAGCTGTGACAGTAGACCAAGGTCCAGCCAGGAGACAGGAACACAGATAGAACTGGAGACAAGTACACCTCCAACAATATAGCTTAAAGCAAAGCCGATGCACTCAGTGCCCCAATACCCTGGCAAAGTTGCTCACTGCAGTGCAGGTCTGATTGGGGAAACATGCAGCAGCTCCCACATTAGCAGAGTGAGAGTCCCTTTGTCTTGGGGACCATGTCTGGCTTCTTCTAGTCTGATGATTTGGATCAGACACAACTTTTAACTTTTTCACATCCTCAGGATGTTAAAAACCTGTTGACAGAAACATGGTGTAAAAACTAGGAGTTAAGCACCGCCTGCCTCAGAGCTAGCTGGAATCTGCACAGAGTCTGCAGCAGGGAGGGCAGGCAAAGGCTGGGAAGCAGACCAACTTGCAGAGCATTTCAAGCAGCTCGTGAGATGCAGCCCTAAATGGCAGTAGTTATCAAGGAGGGCACGTGCACATTTCAGGAAGGCATCACACTTGGATGTGATGAAGTGATACCGCTTAATGAAATTTCTTATGAGATTAGCACAGGAATCACAACTACTTTGACACCGCAGAGTGATATCTCTGCGGGAATTGTGTTTTTCCTGTGATTTTATGGACTGAAGGGTTCTGCAGGACTGCATCAAAGTGGCAGAGATCCAGGCAACTGGAGAGAGTTCTTCAAGGAGGAAAAGGACGAGAATGTGAAATTCACAGAGAGAGTGCAAAAAGAACAAAATGTATTCCAGTGTAGTCTGGAGGTATATACAACCCTAAAGAAATACTGAAAGAGACTCATGTGCTGGGGAGGACTCAGACTGTGCTGATGTAGAGTAGAGGTCTTACTTCCTCCCCAAGAGCCTTGGGGACAAGGATGTTACAGAACCACGTAAGCACGATGGCTCCACATGTCTGAGCAAATATAAATTCACACTGTTGTTCACCCCATTGCACAGAAATTATGTTTGGCTTGGAGCCTTGCAGATGAACTCCTGGAGTTGTCACACTTGTAGGGCCAAGGAGGAGTTAGCACAAACACATGATTGCTAGGATTGCTGCTCAGCACCTGTATGATGCCTCCAGAAGTTCTGCATGACTGGAGGGTCATCCATCCAGGAACCGGGAAAATGAATTCTAAAATCAGGGAGGTCTGGAGCACTTGCTGTGTCTGAAATGCATTAAAGAACTCCAGTACATGGACAAAAATTTTGCTGAGCCTCTTCTCTGTGGCATTGTTCACATGCAGTGACAATGAGCTTGACTAGTAGTTTGACATTTACTGCCTGCTTGTAATGTGAATACAGTTTTAAACAGCTTTGGATCCTTTCTAAGGCATTAAGAGTAACCCCAAAGATTAAAAACAAAATTGTAATTCCTTTGATTAAAAAAAAACCCATGTTGTCAGGACTAACAAAGATTTGCGCAATGGCTGTCTGGGCTGTCAAGCCTTAACAGAGTCTTCATGAATTCCTGCTGTAGTATTTATTGCCTAAAGGTTCACTGCTCAGTAAACAGAATGGTACATTTAAATTTAAGATTGCTTTTAGAATTTGCCACTCCTGGGCATGGTCAAGCTAAAGGAGACGATGGAGTTCCTTGAAAGAGGCGATAAGTTCAGAAGGGCTAAATCATTTGTTTGGATTCCAGCCATGGCATGAAAGCTTGAGACAGAGAGGCAAGTTGGTTTGATCGGGAGTAAAAGAAGCTTTCTTCTTGGGTACATAGAGCAACCATCCCCCTGAGTATAGAGACGGAAATGAAACACCAAGGGAGGAAAATGGAACAGGCCTGAGAGAAAGTATTTGCTCAGATCTGTTCCTGATGGTGATGGTTCCAGAACTGGCAATAGAAGCAATCTTCGGTAGGTCACATCTTGTCCTGCTGTAACAGCAAAGACGTATGTTCTTACCCATCTCCTTCTGGCTTCTGCTGGAAACACTGGGAATCTCGCATTTGTGAAAAGGAGTTCAAGAAGGCTGAATCTCAAGGTCGAGCAGCATGTTCATTTAGTCACAGCTCTCTGTGACACAGCTGTGTGGATTAATTCCATCCCATTTTCCTCAGAATGATCGGTATCTTCTGTATGTGGCATGACATATGACACACGGGTGATAATCCTCCTATCAACCATGAGGATACTCCTGGCTGGTCCTCGCTTGCCTGTGAAGGCTATTTAAGCCCCCTAAGTCTTTACAGCTTTGCTCTGGCATGAGTTTCTCGATGCCCATGGTTTCATATTCCTCCTTGGATCCAGTGATGACAAGGGAGGACAATGCATTCACCACATGGTGCTAGAAAGCACTGGATTTTGGTAGTTCAAAGGGTGGTGGAGTTAACAAAGAGCAGCTTTTGAGGCGTTGACTTCAGGAGCCCCTGAGCACAAATAAGATGTTAAACACCGAGGGAAGAGCACCACCACCACTGCTTGCTCTTTCTCTGCTGTCTCTGGGGGAAACAGAGAGTTATTACCCATTCAATCCATGACCCAGAGAAGTGACTGAAGAAGGCTGTGCTGGGCTCTGAGGCCCTAATTGTCCTGGTGAGCCTCACCACACCCATACCATCAAGCCCACGGACTGCATTTCAGCTCAGGTCTGGGTCATCAGGCCTGATCTGAGGTGCCTGTTCCTGAATTATTGTTCAGATTTTCTGCATTGACCTCAGACCCAGCTCACAACCTTGTCTCTGCCTGATGATGGCCAGACTGTCAACGGGACCTGTTGCTGTCACCACCCCTCTCGGCTGCTGTGGGACTGCCTTACCTGGGTTGCGAGTTTGATTAATAATTAGAAGAATGTGTACAAAGAGCAGCGATATCCATAGTTACACAGCTAAAGGACAAATAACGTAAATACAGATGGGGGTAGAGCTTGTCCTGTCATCCTTGAGGACACATAATATCAACCAAAGCCAGAGGAAAAGAGCAGCAGAAGAGCCTCTATTCAGCAAGGAGCACATGCAGCTGTTTAAAAGACTTGCTGAGTGTGGCCGAGTTATTCACATGTTCAGAGTTAAGTGTGTACTTAGGCGCTCTCCTAAATAGAGGCTCAAAGGCAGTCAGGATTTGACCCAGATCACATAACGATTTAGTGAGGCTGTGGGAAATAATCTCTGGATATTCTGTCCCTCGCTCCAGCCAGTGAATCACGGTGCCCCTCTAGGCAATCTGACTGGCATAATCCCGGGGGGAAAAGTAGGAAAATAAAACAGGATTTCCATTTTATCAAGATAAAGCTGTAGCCAGAGCTGATAACAGGTTACTTGAAAGCAAGCTGGTCATGTACGCTTAGTGATTGTTGCTTAATTTGTTTAAGCTGAAAAAGCCTATTTCTACAGTGGAATACAAATTAGGGTAATTATGTTGTGATGGAGTACTGCATGTATAAGATGAAAGCCTTTCTTTACAAAAGCCTCTTCATCACTTGAGTAGAAGAAAAAAAAAATCCTGCTTAAACAACATGTTGTTTTCTGTATTTCCATTTGAGCAAAAGACTTTTTAATCTTTTTTTCCCCCTGTAATATTGCATGGCTTGGTTTTCTACAAGTACTTCTACTTTTGACAACCTCACAGTTAAACTCTCCAACATACATTCCTATACATAAATATAAAAAGCTGAGGTAAACATAGTAATGTGTAATTGTTTCACAGCCTCCGTAGGCTATTACTAGCTGGATAGTCAGGTTATGTATTTTTCGCATTCTCCTGACTGTCACAGTTGTTCATAAGCTTTCTTCTGTCTTAGTACTCTATATATGTCATAAAAACACAACATACAGTGATGTTTGTAGTAGGTTAAAATAAAGTACTGATTTTTTTAGACATGTTTTATGAGATACAAGCATTGTCTAGTCCCTTTTTATTTACTAACAGTACTGGGTTCTCTCAAGAGTTGAAATAGGTACAGCAGATCATCCAATCATAAATTACTCAGATACAGATCAAAAGCAATTAATTGCAGATGTATGCATATCCATGATAATTATTTTTATTTCAACCTATAAAACATCTTCATTTCTGCTTCCTATGTGAACTGCAGTTACTGTTTCACACAGGACATCTTCTAAAGGATCAGTGTGAAATGCTTATCGCACAGGCTTACGCTCACTCAGTGCACATACATACTTGCACTCTTATCCAAATGATCTTATCCTGGACATCCTTATTCACATAAGCAAATCTTCCTGTAATTAGTTCCAGTGAATTGCTCTGTGACTAAGACCTACTTGCAGAAGTAAGAATTTGCTGGATTGTGCCTTTAGTTAACATGACAGGTGAGAAAATCGATTTCCTTGTACAGGAAAAGTAGACAGTGTTAAAGTGAATACACGGAGAATCATTATTCATTCTCTTCACACTACAATTCAAAACCAGTATTTGAAGTTTGGGAAAATTGTCTTAATTAGGATTATTTTAAATGATGGCAATTTAAAGGCAGGCAATTTAATTACCAGGAAGACAGATCAAAGCAAATGCTTGAAATGGACATTTTAAAATGACTTATCAAGGAAGACAGAATTTAATAAAATAAAGGGGGAAAGAAAGTAAATATGCAGATTGCCCAAGTACTCTCCTCCCAGGGAGCTAAGAAGGCTCCCTCCCTGGCTTCACATGCTTGAGTGGAAAACCAGTCATACTTGTAAGAAATAGCTATGTCAGACCTGGTATATGTGCATGTACAGAGAAAGACAGAGAATTGCTTCTGTCTCCAAAAGAGAATGCTATTTTCTAGCTTACTTTTGCAAAAGTAAGGCTGGTATTTAGACATTTACGTTACATTGCTGTATTTGCAAGTAAGGTAAGGTGTCTGAATTATAACATTTACATCTGTGATTGACTGGGATACAAAAATGGCAGATGTAATTGGACGTGCAACAGCACAGAGCCACACTGACTCACAAGAATCTGGGCAGGGGACAGGTTGTGCCTAGTCCTGCCTACCCTTAGTAAGGTACGAACGTGCCAACAGAGGCACGAGGAGGGGAGCAGTCCTCACACCTCTGCGTATGAGTGCAGAGGGAACTGAAATCGCTCAGTACTTTCTGTGGGGACCTGCCACTCTTTGCTTATTCGTGTTTCGTTCTCATTTGTTCATGATGTCTAGTAACCTGAGTCAGAACATATTCCTAGAGTCTCTAAAATTAGAGAGTGCAGTAAGTATGAGAAGCAAAAGTCACTTAGTAGGTATCTTTCAATTTTTGTAAGAAATATTCTTTAGTCTATTACTACTGTGATTGCTTTTGATACTGCCAATAAATTGAAGGCCACTAAACAAAAGGCATAGTATGATTAAAAAGCAACCAAAACAATTAGTGAAGTTTTAGACTCTTAAATGGTCAGGGAAAGTCCTCCGGCTCTTTGGGATTCTAGGCAATATGTAAGTTTTCAGGCACCACATTTTTATTGCCTTTTTTTTTCCTTCCTAAATGAAGAGTTTGGCAGAATATGCTATGGAATGAAATATTTTGGTTATATTATTTGGTGAGTATTTGCACTGAGCTCATCTTGTCTCTTTCTGACATTAGGATACGAAAAGAGCTAAAGCCTGGAATGTGACCCTGTGATATTCATTTGCAGTATTTTTTCTCTGTTCTGAAATAAAGAGCAGTTTTTCTCCGTTTCCCTTCTCCAAAGTGATGTTTGCAATCACACAGTTCATCAGAAAGCACTGTCACTTCCTTAGTGTAGAGGTATCACACCTCACAGTAGAGCATGTTTTGAGGAATAATATTCAAATATTTTGTAACGGTGATGCTCTTGGGTTCAGCTCTGACAAAAGACAGAGCTCAGGGTTTTATCTCTGTGGTCCAAATCAGGCCAGCTCGCAGTACTGACCTAGCAGAGCTCTGGGTCACTATTACCATGACACAATGTTATATTTTTATAAGATTTGTCTGCCCTCTTAACCTTCCACTGACATCCCGTGGGAGTTGCCCCTGTGTATCTGACAGCTGAATTGGTCCTTGGTGAATTTTTAGCACATGGAGCTGTGCACACAACTTTGGTTAACAATAACATGTTGCTATGGGAGCTCTGTGTGTGCAACTCCCTGCTTACTGTGCCGAAAATTGTGCTGGAAGGCAAATGTAAGTATGTCTGGTATTAGCCTAATTATTGAGTAGAATTAGAATCTGGTGCCCTATGAATATCAACCAGAGAAGGAGCGTAGCGTGAATAAGGATGCTCGCCAGCAGTGGCTGAGGTGCTTCTTCTGCATTCCTTTAAACGGAAATCACATCCATAGCCGGGAGACTAATTATTTTGGAACCTAAGGGAAATGCAGCCTATATAAGAGGGAGAGTGATCTGCAGTTAAGGATCAGTGAGCCAGCTAATGGCTGGTTAGTCAGGAGGGTACAACTCCAGAATGTTAATAAAACGTGTCTGAAGTCCAACACCTCAGGGAAGAGGCTGAATGCTGCGGAAGATAGATGGAGACAGAGGCTCTGTTGTTTTCTACTGCTGAACTACTCCTTTAAAGCAGGTTTTAAACCTGTTTCGAGACTTGTTTATGAATTTCAAAATACCAGAAGGATAATAAAACAAAACTCACTGTGGCTGAAGCAAGTGCAGCTTCTAAAAGCAAAATATTACCATTTGTGAGGTGCATAAAACGTGTTCAATGCTTGCTGCTCAGGTGTACATTACAGCACTCTTGTATGGTAGAGGCTTGGCTGGTTTTCACCATGCCCTCCCTAATATAGATCATGACTTATTAACCAAAACAGCATGTAACATTTTAAAATATTATAGAAATGCTAGCTGTTTAATCCTCACAAGAAACAACTCGGGTCAATGCCATAGCTTTATTTTGTGGACGGAGAGAATGAAGTAGAAATCGGTTAAAGGTTTTGACAGGAAAGCCTGTAGAAAATACCAATTTGCTACTTAAGATGTAATACATAAAATGGTTGGGTTTTTTTTTTTTCTATTTTATTTTGCTTGATACAGTGTATGCAGCTGTGGAATAAGTGCTGCAGACTAATACATTGATAAACACGAGAGAACACCTTACTCCTTAAAATGTCCCCTCTCAGAGGACCAACTGCTGTGATCCTACAAGCCCCACACCCAGGCTTGCATGGGGCTGAGGGCCACAGGGTGGATCCCACACACCTTGGAGACCTGAGCGGCAGGGAAGCTGCAGGAATAGCTGAGAGGCAGGTGACAGCACAGCTCCTTGGGGTGCATCTGGAAGCGGACGCAGCTCCGCGTCATCATGGCCCAGCCACGACAGCCTCTACCACTCCATCCCTTCATGCCGCAGCAAGAGACTCTGGGTCAAATCCTTCTGTCCACTGCCCTCTGAGAGATTCCTGCTTGGGATGGAGCCCTTTTGTAATTGTGGGAAGAGGCAGATGCGTGTTTTGCAACTCTTTTACATCTCAAACCACAGCACCAATCACTTTGCTTAAATACATTTGCTGTTGGCAGAAGTGTAATAGTTTCCTGAACAATAGGGACAGGCATTTTTTATCTGAGAAGGGTGCTAGTAAGACCGTAATATTGTGCCCAAGGCATTCTGTAGTAGCACCCTTATAGAAGCAGTTCTCAAGGACAATGAAACTTTTTACATTAGACCTTGAAGATGACTACAGCCATGCTTGACGTTATGCTGTTGACAGCAACCTTCTGCAAATAATGCTATCACACAGGTAGTCTCTTGTAGTCTCACCTTTTCTTCTGCTAGAGCTTATAATGCATAGTCTAAACTGTCTGATTACTCCACTTCCTCCTCTACTTCTACTATCAGTTGTTGTAGTAATGGTAGTTTCTCTTCCAAAAAAATTGTTCGGAAGGGAGCAAAAAGTCTGTATACCAATTACACTGATACAAGAACTCAACTGTTACCAACAGAGTTATTCCAATTTACAACACCCTAATTAAATTTGGTCTTGAGTTGCCTAAAGCACCCACAAAGGAAAGATGTGTCAGCAGGTATTTTTGTAGTTTTTGGCTTCTGAAAACTGAGATATTTTAGTATATTAGTCTTTTTACTGGCAACATATAATATTTAGATAAAATACTTTTTAGGCGTTAGGGACACTTCGGAATAAATGAATGTATATAGATAACAAGGGGGTAGGAGAACTCACAAATAGTCCAGAGCCACTGAAGGACTTCTGCTCCATTGAGAAATACTAAGTGTCCATTTTGGAACATTTAACAGTGGTAACTTTTAATCTAGGAAGGAAAGTGAAGTGGTCAGACCATGGTCTCTACATTCATATGGTGCAATGCCAGATCGGATGATGAATTTGCACCTGCAAGGAACAAGGCAGTACCAGCCTCTAATGAGGGCTCTTGCTAATGGCTGTGCCACTAAATGGTATCTTTGTTACCTGTCAAACATGCATTACTTGGATTGTTGGCATTTTTTAATACCAGCCATTTTATCACACCTCTATAGGGATTTGAATTAAAAATGACCAGAATATCCCATACAACCACTAACAGACACAGATACCAAATACAGTATAGGAGCTTTAAGCAAAAGTTTATCCTTATTTCTGCATTCTTTTGCCTTCAATAAGCTCTGGCGTCTTTTTTTCATGTTTGTAATCCCACGTTGGTAGAGATGGACATAAATTCGAAACAATACTTTGGCATCCTTCCCAAAAAATGAGTTCATACAATGTGAAATGGATTCTTAACAGAAATTGCATGTTTGTAATTGGTTTTGACCTGGTTTTGTTTCCCTGTCATTTGTAATTTTGCAACAATGAAGTTTGCAAGAAAAACTCATTGAGTGTTTACAGTGAGACCTTTCCAAAATGCAGTCAGTGTGTTTGGTATTTGAAAACATGGCCCCAGAGCGAAAGGAAATCTGGACTGAGTTTTCAAAAGTGGAAAGTGGAGATCCACACACAGAATTTGGTGTTGGGTTGCACAGCTGCGGTGGACTGTCCCCTGCCTGGGAACTGGAGCAACCAGCCAAAAACTGGAGCTTGCCTGCATTGCTGTGCTGGTGAGGAATATCGGCCTCCATTATTTCAGCAACGCCATGGTGTATTCATTATTTAGAGATGATGTAACAGATCCTGCTTTCCTAATCACAGGGCAAATCAAAGGACTACAGGCAGTTTCCTTGCTCTCAGCCACCTACAACTGCCCTTTCTGCACCTCTTCTGGGCTGTGCTAGCAAGTGCTTGAGTGGAGAATACAACAGCACAAACACATTTCTGCTCAATTAACTGCCCCAAAAAGTGCCTTTACCCTAAATGCTTCAAATTCCTGAGCAGAATAATGCTGATGGTTTGACTTGTGACTTCTCTGTCAGGTCCCTGAGGGCACCTTCAAGCCCCACTGTCCCCAGTGGGCTTCCCAGGGACCTCCATGCACACCACCCCCACCCAGGGTGCTGGACCCTCTTTTGGCTCAGCTGTGCCCCATCCCGGCCCCATCTCTGTACTGTCTCCAGCTTGTCTCCTGGGCTCACTGCTTCCCGAAAGCGTCAGGAGCTTTCAGTGGCCTTGTTACCAGTCCAGCTCTGCCCGTGAGACGGCACCCATCAGGGGTCATGGCCAGCCCTGGGGTCCCTGCAACACCCCACTCCCCGTCCCCTTCGTGGGGCAGCCCCGCTCCTGCTGCACCCCACAAAACACCTGTTTTTCACAACAACCCTAAATGAGGAGCAGGGATAGCAACCATCAGTCTCACCCGAACATAACCAAGCCAAAACAACTGCAGTTTCCTGCACAGACTGGGAACTGTACCTTCTGATTGGGAGTTTGGGAAAAAAAAGTCAAATTTGTCCTTTTCACCGTTGTGATTAGGTTCACAGACGTGACTATACAGATGGTTCCTGTGTGTCCAAGTAATTTTCTACCATATGGAACTTCAGATTCTTTTGATGTCTGTTTTCTTTTCCACTTTATTTCCCCCTGTTCTTCAAACTTCATTTACTGGTGTGATATACGTGTTTCATTATCTCTGAAATCATGGTGCTCATAACGTAGGAACCAAACCCTCACAAAGGGCTGAAGATCGCATCCCTCGCAGCTTCTGCTCACGAATCCTACATTTTGCATGGATTCTGATGGCTTGAGGGCTTCTATCTGAGATACTGACTGAGATCAATTTGATTTTTTTTAAAGAATATTAAGTTCTCTGTACTGTTCTCTAAACCTGGATGTTTTATTTCCTCAGCTGTTCTTATTTGTATTACTTAAGGAATAGCATTGTGTCTCCAGTCTTCATTAAACATTGTTTGTAGTCCACACTTCTAGCCTACAGTGGACAAGAAAATACATTTTCAAAGACCAAATGTCAATAATGAGTTTTTACAGCTGATGTAGCAGAGCTATAGCTCATGTTATCACCATCGTTTAGTCCATACAACTTCCTGGTCTATGCTGCTCAAAAATCTGCTTTCTTGCAGTCTGTTCAAAGGCAATTTTTATTGGATTTTTAATCAAGACATGCAGCAATCTTTGAGGCTCAAGACAGTGAAAAATACCTTTTTTTTTCCTTAAAAAAATTGCAAGCTATTTTTCTGCTATCCTATGGACAAAAGGGCTGGGAGTTAAGAGGATGACATCTGACAGAACAGTTCTTTATTGAAAAGTATCTGTGAGTGATCCAGGGGAGGTCAGTTGAGATTTGGCTGACCTGCCAAGCCCTGAAAATTGTAGCTTGTGCAGAAGAGTGAGTTGTTGTTCTTCATCTGTGTTGAGAAAGAGCAGGCTGCCACGGATCTCACCTGTGTGGGGCACGGCCATGTCTCCTGAGGACCATGTTGAGGGGTTGAGGGCTGTGGGGCAGTGCTGTGTTACCTGCCCTGCAGCAGAGCGTGTGCTCGGGGTGCAGCCGTGCGGGGTGCCGAGTGCTTCTCCAAAACACTGAGCACTCTGACCACCAACTCACGTGGAAAACGAGTGACGGATCACATCTATTTGTAACACCTTACAGGACTAGATCATGGCTTTTATGCTCGAGCATGTTACTGTTCGGTAGACATCAATTTAAAAACCTACTATGCAGCGTTTTCCACGCTTGTCTGTGTCAGTCTCTGCTGAGATCTTACTCTTGTCAGCAAACTTGCCCACTATTTCCGCTCCCTCTGGACTTGAATGGTGTTACACAAGCCAACTTCATGTGGCTTACATGGAGAATTAAACACGTCTCAACTCTGATTCCTTTGCAAATGGCCTTTTCTTCTTTAAGTCTCCCTATAGATCTAATTTGGGCCCCATCTTTCCATCAATCCACCATAATTGCAACTAACTTCAGTGAGAGTGCCACATGTGAAACAGCGTGAGGACGTGGCACAGGCCAATATCATATGATTGCAGAAAATTACGGTGCTTTTTTTTTTCCAATACACTTACTACTATTGGTTTACAAACTTTTTGTAGCCTGCATAAGCCTCTGAATTTATTTTAAAAGTTGTTGAAGGTCTAAGTTAATGTATCTAAAACATTTCTTGTTTTCAGAGCATTACAATTTTTAAGGACATTATAGCAATAGTGTCTTTGTTCCATAAAATACGCTTACACTGTGTTTTTCTTAGTACTTTCCACATTTGATCTCTTAACAGCTTTTCAAACTTTCTCACAGTTAGCGAGAAAGTAGTTTCCTGTTGATGACAGGGTATTGTATTGCTGTTTTTATGGTTTTGCCTCCACCTCTTTTCTGGGACAGATATTCAGGGATATTTCATCCTCTTGCAGCAGATAAACTTGTTTATTGCAATTTCAGTCATTTTTCTTTTTTCCTCAGGTGAATATTCTTTGGATTTTGTGACACAATGTCATTACAGGAAGAGATACTAAACTTGGCATATTTGGAAATATGTCTTAAATGTAAACATTTGGTTGCCTCTCAGTACACACCTGGCCGAGGTCTGAAGACCACAGCTACTGACTCTTTGGAGTTAAAAGTTGCAGGGTTTTCTACCTTTCTGGAAAATATTTTTGTTTAGGTCCATCCATATATAAAGAGGCAGATATGGAATATTGGCATTTATCCATATTGCTTAAAAAAAAAAAGAAAGAATACACCACCACCACCCCCTCAAATCCAGAATGAATATTTTATTTTAATGTGTTATGGTTGTATTTTCCCCTATCATAAATGACAGTATGTCTATAACAAGGCTTTTTTGAGTAGCTACGATCTACTGCTCATCCCTACTTGGGTGTTTATGCACCAGGTTCTGAGCTGAGTAGGTTCTGTATTTAACACCATGTTAAATTAAAGAAGGTAAGTTTGCTGAACCTGGGAAATTCTCAGTATGGAGGCTAAATACTCTCTCTTGGCTCCGCTTCCTAAAGTCTATTTGGCTTCTGCTTGTCAGATATGCTATATAATAAGGCAAAACTGGAATTATTTACTGCACCATTGCACTGGGGGTAAAAATAGCACAAGTATGTGACTTCAGTAAAGAAATGCTCTTCATCTGGATCCCTATGCAAGGCGGTCAGGATGGCTGGAGGCTGTCTTCTGCAGGGGATAGGCAGAGCACCTCACTGATCTGGGGTGATGATTTCAGCCTACAGCTTGGTTACAGTCCCTACCCAGTTGGAGAAGCTACCATAAGCTGATTCCTGTTTCCCTGCAGGGGGAACCATGGCCTGGATTAGCACCCAAACTGCAACATCATCTTTAATGGGTGAGAAGGGGACATAGATGCCACACAAGGGCTTGCAGCCTCTTGCCCAAGGCAGGCCCCTGATCTATTATGTCTCCAAACATGTACTCCAAATATACATGTGTACACTACAACTATACATGTACACAGGTGAGGTTCAGAAAAGCACTTCAGCATAGGATTTGGATGTGATTAATGTGCCTTAATCTAAAAAGTCATGTAAAAAAGCCCTAACTGCAAAACATATTGTGTGCTTCTCCTGATGTCACCAGTGTGCTAGATGACCCTTGAACATGCTTATTGCACACAAGAGCATGTAGTTCTGCACAAAAACATAGTCAAAGCGATGAAACACCAGGCTATAGACTGTCCTTTGCCTCAAAAAAATCCAGTCTCGGCTCCTTAACCACAGGCTTGCAGGCACTGAGGAGTTACTGAGTTCTGCTCTGGCTTCCTAGGATTATTTATGTATTTGGCTAGGTGTCTTCCCTCTTCTGGCTGACTGCCCTACCCCCTAGGCTTTTATTTGATGTTTCTTCTTGCCTGCCTTCCTTCTGGCCTCATAACTCTTGCATTCCTGCTTCTGCCACAACCCAGGGGTAGAGGATGTGGCCCCCACTTTCCACTTATATGGCTCCCCAGGACAGTTGTGCTGTACCCCTCGACCCTACAGCACCTCTTAGCCCACCTCACTTAAAATTTCTACCTTATCACTCAGACCTTCTCTGAAAACAAATTCAAACTCTCAATTCGGAACGAATCAGGCTGATGAAGCCCTAATGAACGGTGAGGGCTAAAGCACAGCATTTCTGACCCAGCTGTGCTGACCAATATTGGTGGTCTGCTAGGTTGTCTTTTGAATTTAAGCTTTTAATTTTAAGCTCCGTTTTTTTGGAACACCCCTGTGTGACCAGGCACCTAATCTGCCTGTGAAACCCACTCAGGAAGCAATAAGGTGCCTTTCTGGATCACACCAGGGTTGTCAGAACCATGCTGCATTCAGAAACAGAGCAGCCAGCTCACCCTGCTCCTGCTGCCAACACTGCAGTCCAAAACCCCTTGCCAGGTGGGGTGTGGTGACCGTAAAACATTCGGCACTGAGTGCTACATGATCCCCAAGGACAGTGGTTCTTGGAAGGAGAGGATGTCCTGCCTCCTTAGAAGATTCCCCAAGGGGTCGATTTTCTTTAATAGCCTCCTTTTTTTTTTTTCCTCACTACACCTTGCAGCAGACTTTGTAGATGCAATCTAAGGGTTTTGTCATTTTTAAGATACCATGAAGATGTTGATAAAATTTGTGAGGGAATTGATCTCTCTATCAGTAACCTATTCCAAGCCGCATTGCGTTTCATTTATTATTTTGTAAATTATTTGATTAATTTAACTTTTCTTTAAAACCTGCTATGTATAGAGATGTGTCTTCTTCCTTCATAGGCTACACTGCTTTTGCTTCACATAAGTAATTTTTCCTTTTCCTTTATCCTTTTCTAATTGTTGAGAAGGGGAAAAAGCAATTAAAAAATAAAATATGCAGTCAAATAGAAAATGTAATTTCATTCAGGTATAAACAGAGCTGAGGAAGACACAAATGCCTCTTTCTTGGTCCTTACTCACAGGTAATGCAAATGATATCTGGGAAAATACATCTGAATGCTGCGATGTTCCCCAGCCTGCAGTTGCTTTTCTAATAGATATGGAAAAGGCATTAAATGGTTCTTGAAAGATTTGAATGATGATACTAGAAACAGTGAAAAACTGCAGTTCAAGAATATTCTAGTACTGCAGTCGTGGGGTGGGCAAATATAAAAATCCATACTGAAAAGCTGTACTGGCTTCTTTTTGTTCAAGATAGTGAGTCTTAGCAAAAGGCACTACAGAAGACAGAAAATAATGTTTAGTCTAAGAGCTGGTTAAAGCAACCAGCTTCCTAGGCAGATGTGGCTACAGATGATCTGAGACAAGTTTGTCCAAGTAATATCAACTTTTGTGGTGTGTTTGAAAAAAATAGTCCTAACCATAGCTTTTTCCTTAGTTGTAAATTAGTGGTTCAGGCTATTTCGTCAGAGAGAGGAGGATTTCTACCACCACATCCCAGTATCTACGTCTCATGTTGCTACTCGTGATAACTGCCAGGTGATGTCTGCCATGGAAGGAAATACTTGTCACCCTTCCCGATTTTAGCGGCCGGTCTGCTTCTCTCTCCTGCTGCTGTTGCTGCTCTGCACATCGGGAGTTGGGATTTAGTCCTGGTTTAAGGGTGAGAAAACATGGAGAAATTTTAATTCCGATTCACCCCAAAAACAAAGTTTAGTTTTGCTTTTACCCACAAGTTTTGCTTTTAACTACAACCATATTGAGCATTTAGCTGTCCTGACCTTCACTTTCTTAGAAAATAAGGGTTAGAAAGAAAACTGAGCTTAATCACCTTTTAAAACAACTATATTGCAACCCAACTCCTCAGCTGCAGTGCAATAGGGAGAATTGATCAATTCCAATTAATTAATTCCTCACAGTTGGCCCAGCTTTGCGGCTCTGGAAGTCCATAAACTGAGAAGAAGGTAGAGTAGCTATCCCTCTAATTCAAAAGAGATGGTGAAGTCCTTCCCAGTCTGTCCCGGTCTGCAGAACTGGTGTGTAGTTTCAGCTTAACAGAACTGATCTATAGAGACAAACTTAACTGGAAATATATACCTAGTAGCTGTTGTTACAAGGTAATATCACTGGCTGGTTTTCCCTGAAGCTAGTTTGCTACATACGGAGCAGTCTACTTATTTTCCTGAAATTGTTTATGCCACTGTGACAAGTAATAGATTTCTTTGTCTAAGCCCAGGTTCTAGATGGCTGAGAACATACCTGAAAATACCAGATTTACAGTAACAGAGTTCTTTAATTTAATTTTATGCATGCTTTTTTCACCAAGTTCAGGGCAGTTTCATGTTAATTTTTGATAACACAGTAAAATCTTTTCTCTCCAGTTTGCATCTGAGCAAAGAATTAAACATGATACAAACTCTTTAGGCAGCTCAGAAACCAGACTGAAATGCTGGAGCAAGTTTGTAGCTGTCCTTGATGCTGTCTTTTGAGATGGATATAGATCATGCAAATCTTGCTGTAACAATTCTTGAAGTTGGCTGACTTTTGAATGCTTAATCTTTTGACCTTTATGATGCATTAATGTTTTCAACATATTTATCTAAACTTTTAAGGAAAAGGCATCTCAAATTATGTGTGGAGGGAAAAAAAAAAAAAGAAAGGAAAGAAATCTGGAACCAATAAACTTGTGGAGCTTGTAAATTCCTTCTTTCCAAGTTATTCATCCTAAAGAGGGTATGAGCTCTGCCTGTTAGAAACAAAAATGCAGACAGAGGAATGGGACACTTAATGAGCATAATATATCTGGAGGCTTCGGACTGAGGACAACCTATGCTAAGTATCTGCCTTTCCCGTCAAATCTCTTAAATTTCTTTCCCAAAATAAAAGGCTTCTACTACAAAACAGTAAAAATCAGTGAAAAATTAATCAAAATCTGACTGGAGGATACTGGCCTTCAATGCAGGTTATGTCCATGTTAACTTTGCTGTGACTCTCATGGTTTGGGAGGTTTAGTCTATGTGGAAAACATTTTTTTTCTTTTTTTTTCAACCATCACCACTTCAAAAGTGGATGAAAGAACATTGTAAAAAAAGACTTAGGAAAATCATTTAGGAGCAAAAACCACAGAGAGGAAATTTGAAGCCACAGAATATTTTTTTAAGAAAATTGATCACATGAAAACAGGAAAGAAGATTATTAAATTGAAAATATTTGGCAACCTTAAGTGTAATAGACACCAGTAATCATTTGCTGCTGTGTTTACTGTATAAACTGCGTATGAACAAGCTAAGTATACACAATACACGTCAGATTTCAGGCATGAGCCAGGTTATGTGTGCATCGCTTTATAATTCACAGCAATGTGTGTTTTCTCATCGATGTTCCCAAAAGCCTATGAAATAAGGAGACTACGGGATTGAGACTACAGACCTTAAAACTGAAATATTGCATCAATAAAGCAGGGTAAGCTGCTCGACCGTTCATGCACCCCATCTCCTATGGGAAGTGTCGTACAGCCATGAGGCCCTGGGCTTCGTATCGGGGTGTCTTGTTCAACCTCAGAGCAATAGAGTGAGAAGACCTCACTGCCATAAATCCGGAGGATGATTCTATTTGTCAGTTCTATCAAAGGTTGATAATTTCATGTTGTTCTGCGTGAACTGGGCATCTGGATTATCGGTAGTGCTTACCCCTTAGAGTGCAGAAAGAAAGGCAATCTGTGTGCCTGACTGCTGCTTCTGCTCTCTGCTCATATCCCTGAGTGCAACTACAGCTGGTTCTGCAGCATGGTAGCATTTCATAGCTTTTAAAATAAATTTCTATAAATTAAAATGGATTTTGTTTATCTTATAGATAGTAAAATTTAAGATACCAGAAAGGAAGTACTGGAAATCCTTGTAAATGTTGGAAGACAAAAATGCTCTAATACATTTCCAAAGAACTGATACCTTTGAGGTTAACTGTAGCTTTGAGAGGGGGAGACTTAACCCAACTCCATGGGTCCATAGGGATTATCTGCTGCCATCAGAGGAGAAGGGCTGTATTATTTCACTACAGGACGTCTTCAGCTTTTAAGTGACTGATCACCCATGTTCCTGAGAGATGACTAAGCATCTCTCCAGTGTAAGCGGTTTTGGATTTCCAGGGGGAAACCCCACGCAGCAAAAGAGGCTCATGGCACAGCATGCTTGGGGACCCTGACACTGCCTCCAAAGCCTCACGGTTTTTCCATCAGCAGTCACAGCGCAGCGATTTCTGTAGGATCAGTGCAGTGAGATGCTGCCAGACGAGTACTGATCATTATATCCTGCTAGTTAGGGGACACTCGGACTAGGGCGCCCAAGAGGTCCCTGGGGAGCAGACAGGGAAGGTACCGAGCTCTGGCTATCAATGGGGACAACAGCCACACACTGCCCCCACCTCCTTGGCAAGAAAAATTTAAACGTTTCTCCAATTACAGTTTTGGGTAGAATTTAGGTGGGGACAAAAGCATCCAGGTGGAATGTGGTTGGTATCCTCGGTGGTGTAGAAAATACCATGAGTCCCAATGTGAGTGGAAACACAGACGCTCGTCTCCTTTTTAACGCCCATGACCAGGTGATGCCATCCCTGATGGAAACAAGCAGGTTCTTCTTGCGCCAAGATTACTTTAGAGTCCCTACAATTTCAGTTGTTGGCCTGAGCCTCCCTATCTCTACAGAGAAGAAAAGAGAAACAGATCATATGGATGCAGAGCTGCGAAGAGAGCATCAAGCCATTTTGCGTGGAAGGGCCGGCACTGGGACAGGACTGTGCTTCAGATCGTGCCAGCCTGTGCTTGGCACAGCACTGAAGGACCCCAGGCAAAGAGGGCTGGGAGTTAGTTACCCCTGTGCTCCTCCTCCCCAGGGCAGCACTTCGTTTCAGCCCGCGGGGAAAGCAAGAGCACTTTTGGATCG
Source organism: Pelecanus crispus (assembly GCF_030463565.1). Lineage (NCBI taxonomy): Eukaryota > Metazoa > Chordata > Aves > Pelecaniformes > Pelecanidae > Pelecanus > Pelecanus crispus. The sequence goes on from NC_134643.1 coordinate 166,348,376, forward strand.
TGCAGGCCAATTTAATAATGTGAAAATTCTGTCCCTAATGAGAAATGAGTGGTCACGCTAATGCAGGAGGATATATTGAATGTCATCACGTATTACCAAATCTGTTGCCATAAACTTTAAATTCCAATTCTCTGTTCCTGTCAGACCAAACCAGCCTAAGCTCACAGACCAACCCAGTCTCCTTGTGCCACTGATTGCAGTGCTATGTCTGTGGACATTTGCTTTTCACTGAAACCGGCTTGCGCGTCCCCTTGTATCTTCTCGAAAACCAGCTCAGTTCTAACCTTCATTTGTAAGGTGAAGTATGAGCACAAACTGTTTTCAATATCCATCGCCAGTGTTCCACATTGGACTTTAATTCTCAAATTGTATGTTGGCAGTTACAGTCAATAATGACTACAGAATTTTCTATTACTTAACTGTAGCAAACAGAAATCTAATGCCTCTGAAATTACAGAAAATATCCTGAGTGTTATAAAAATAAAACAAATATTTCTGAATGGAGCCCAGCAGCTGTCCTCTAATTACTTTAAATTTCAGTATATAGAAACTATGTTGAGTGACAAGTCAATTTATTTGCATGCTGGAAAAGTTCATGTTCTAGGCATGTGTTTATACGATAACAGCTTCAAGCATATGCTTTTTATTTTTCCCAAATAGATTTTTTTTTTCTAGAGGCACATAGTAGGTTTTCTGCTCATATGCTGCAGTTAGCACACATTTTTCCTTATTTATAGTTTTGTAGGTGTGAATCTACTGTTCTTGGAAGATGTTAGATTGACAGTCCTGCAAGATACTCCAACCTGCCCAGCTACTTTTCTTAACCTTGACCTGATGAAACCACCTCCTGGGGAGAGAAAGCCAGTCACTCTTCATCCCTGGCTTCTTCACTGCAGGCTGCCCACAAACCTTGCAAGCAGGACCACTTCTCATGGTACGTGGTATGGTATGGGCATCTGCTTGGAGGAACTGGTTGAAGATTTATATTTGTTTACTACTCTGTTAATTCTATATATACAGAAGCCCAAATTCTGGTTTTCTTTTGCAGAGTAGGAATGAGGATATGTCTCAAAGGACAATCTTGCACAGAGCTGAGCTAGTCTTACAAAATTCAGTATTTTATATAGATTTCTAAAAAAGTTCAAATGTCCTTGTTTTATAGAAATATTTTCATTTTACTAAGAAATATCCTGAAAAGAAAAAAAAAAAGTTTGATTGTCTGCTTCTCTGCTAAACTCCAGGTCCCTTTCACAAAAATCACAATCAAGCATTCAATCATACTAGATTTAAAACCATTGGGGTTTTTTCTGTGGAAGGAAACCTGCCTCACAGACATGTGTAAAACCAAACCACAGCTTGAGGCTAGAATTTGATGGGGTGAGTCTTCATAAAATTCAACCTTAAGAAGATGCAGAAATACCTTCTGAAAATAAATGGCAATTGAGTGTTCTGTTCTTTACTAGATCTATGCCCATGAGATTTTTAAAACTCAGTCCCTGAGATACAGAGTGTGGCCCTTGCCTTGGAAGCAGTTCAAATCAGCTGAAATAAACCTGGAGGTTTCATTTTGTCCAGCTTGCCCAAGAGACAACTCTAATCCATATAGAGGCTGGATATAAAGCATGTAGGCATGCAGTGACAAAAAGTGCCTACGGGCAGCAAAGGGCAAGAAATCAGGATGGGTCAGCTGAGCAAACATCAAAGACTCTCAAATAACCAACAGAAAAGTAAATATTCTCAAGCAAATGGGATATGCCCATAACACTATTGAGATTTCATAGAAACCAGTCTTTGAAAACAGTTCTGCTGGGGTGCCTCTATTTGTCTTTCCCATTCTGGAATATTGAATTAAAACGGTCTGTTTGCTCTTAAAGTTCATCCCTTCTTGCTACTCGTTCCCCACCGCAGCCTCTTGACACCTCGATTATCTCTTCGGCAACTCCTGATAGTGCCACAGACGTTGGCGTTGCCCATCTGGATATTTCTAATGTACCCCACCACGAGACTCGTTTAGCAAAATACATGCAGGTACAGAGGATAAAAGGCAGTTATCCGTAAAGGGTTGTGCAAGGTCTAGGAATTATTTAAAATCCACTTAAACCCTGTGAAGGCAAGAAGTAATGCATTTAAGGATTACCATTTGAGGGTATTAAAGGAACATATTTTAAAGACAAAAATCCCTACATGATTTCCATTGCTTCATCTCCTGCAGAAATTAGGATGAAAGACTAAGATACCCATTAGTTTCAATGCTCAAGCCCGTAACTTGGGCTAAACCCAGAATTTTTGCTGTTTCATTCTCACACATAGCTTCCGCTGTTCCTTGGTAATAGCAAAAACTGATATGAGCTGTATATGATGTAATCATTGCTTAACATAATTGGCTGGTTTTTTGGTACGTCGGTGTCATTCTGGCTTAGGTGGCAATATCTGTAGTGGACTGCACATGGGAGTTGATCATTTTGGCTGCACAAGGAACCACCCTAACAGCTGATTTCATCACTTAATATCTGGTGTAAGTGGTAGGATGAATGAATCTGCTGGAGGCTAAATCTCTTTTAACAGCTGTAGCAGAAGGGAGGTTGCCAAAATCTCACACTGCAGCCTGTGATTTCAGGCTAAGGTACAGCAACTTTCTGGAAGCGCGGTGGGACAATAAAAGATGTGCTAAATATACAAGTCCGTGGAAGGCAAATAAAATATATGAGATTTCTTTTGGCTGGTGGTGGTGGTTGGCTGATTTTGCTTGGGAAGCAAGAACCTGACCCTGAAGCTCTTTCTTTGCACCTCCACCTCAACTTCTGCTCGTTACTCCCTTCACTGGAAAGAAAATGCTGCCACTGTATAAAAGACAACGGGTTTTTCCGTGTAACTGTTCCAACACCAGGTTACCATTATATTTTACAGTACCTTTTGTGCAGCGGAGCATGGTTTTTTTAGACTTACTTGTGTCTTTGGCAGGTGTGGGTGCCCGTGGGTGTTTTAGTGCGGGTGGGGCAGGTAGGGCCAGCCGGAGCGGTGGGCTGGGCTGCCCAGAGCCCCTGCTGAGCGGGCAGCGGAGGAGCTCCCATGCTGTGGAAAGCCGTGGAAACCAAAATTAAAGGGCATGAATGGGGAAGGGGTCGTGAACGTTATCATCTATCTCTCCCCCCACCCAAAAAAAAAAAAAGAAATAGTGGAACAAAGACAGCTTCTTCCCTTGTCTGGCTGCTTCGCAGATATGCTGTAAAAGTTTTGGTTTCCGTGGTCCCGGGCTCCAGCCGCCGGGCCGGCCCCTCAGCCTGACGGTGCCTGGGGAGCGGGGCTGAGCCCCCGGCACCCCCAGCCCGGCACCCCCCGCCGCTGCCCGATCCGCGCTGCTTCTGGGCGCCGTGTTTGCAAACGCCGGCCCCCCATCGAACCTCCCACCCCCCTGTCTGAGGCGGGGGGCACCGCAGAGCCCCGCCGGGACCTCCCTGAGGTTTCTTGCCTGCTGCTTCTTCCGACGGCGCGTACGGGAGCCTGCCCGGGGCGGGGAGGGGGGGGCGGGGCGCGGCGGGACCCAGGCGCCCCGAGGAGCACCCAGCACCGGGGGCACTGCGGAGGGGGGCCTGGGGGATGCCAAGGACGAGGGGGGGAGCAGCAGCCCTGCTTGCTCATGTCCCTCCGGCTGCAAGAGCTGGAGGGAGAGGGCGAGCGGCCGGGATTAACCGGGAGAGGTTACCGGGAGGCTCCGCAGCCCGGCTGGCACATCGCACAAAGTGATGGCACGGCGTGCGTGGGTGCGTGTGCGTGTGCCCCGCCTGTCCCTCCCGGGAGCTGGCGCTGGGGCAGCCCCCGGGGATTTCGCCCCTCGTTGCCGGAGTCGCGCCGGACAGCCTCCCCCAAAGCCCGAGAGCACCGCGCGTCCCCAGCGCGGCGGACCCTTAAAGGCCGCCACGGGTGGGTGTTTGCCGAAATGCCGGGATGCCGGGCACGGGGAAACGCGACCCGAAACGCCCCGGTGCCGGGAGCGGGAGCGGGCTCAGGCACCCGGGTGGCACCGCGGGTGGGAGTCCCGCGCCCCGCCCGGCAGCGAAATTCAGGGCGGCAGGCTGCGCGGCCGAATTGGGGACGGGGGGGACCCCGCTGTCCCCGCCGCGGGAGAAGCAGGGGATGGGACGGGCGGCGACGCCGCGGGAGGCTCCGCGCCCCTCGCCGCGGAGTCTGGGCGCTCTGCGAGGGCTGTTCCCGTGCCTGCGGGGCTGCGTGTGGCCGGGCTCGGTAACCAAAACCTGGAAGTGCCAAGCCGCACATCCCCTTCGTAACCTGCCGAGGGGAGCTCCCGGTGCTCCGCCGGGGGGGGTACACACAATAACCGGCTAAAAATTAAAAGAAATTAAGTTCCTCGTCGCGTTGCAAAATTGCGTTCATCGGGTTTCGGGGCAAGAGCCATCTCTGGCTTTTCCCATTCATTCACCCCAATACCGCAGAGGCCGGGACCCCTCAGGGCGAGCGGGAGCAGCCCCAGGGACTTGCCCAGTCAAATCCCCTTCAGTGGCGAGAGCACCGCTTGAACCCGGGTTCCCCTTGCCTCAGTGAATCTTCGGTGCTTTTAATTAAACGCGGCCACCCCTTTTTGGTAAAACCTCGCCTAGAAGGGTTCGGTTCCTACTTCTCGGGGGGCAGCCGGCGTGTGTTGGCCGCTGAGCATCCGACTCCCCGACCGGAGCGGGCAGGGGCTCAGCGCATCCCCGCCAGACCTGCACGCACGAAGCGCCTTGACAAGGAGAGACGTGGGGGTTAAAAACCCATTAAAGGAAAGGCAGTGGCCGGGTGAAACGGAGGGGGGGCGCAGGATCCGACCCCTTGCCCAGAACTGACAGCCCATCTGCTGCAGACACACAAAATTCCTCGGGGCACCCGCGCCGCTGCGGTGCAGAAAGCGCGGAGGGGGATGCAGGGTCCGAGCCCCGAGGGGAGCGCAGGGCAGAGGCTCACTGGGGGGGGGGGGGGGGGGGGGGGGCGGGGGGCGCGGCGGGGATTTTGGGGCCAGGCGGGCCGCTGTGCTCAGGGGGCCGAGCGGGCCCCCAGCACCCACGGCCCACCTCCCGTCGGGGCTTGCAGCGGCGTTGCCCGCTGGGCTCGGGGGCTCGGGGGCGGGGAGCTCCGCAGCCACCCGCGGGGCTCCCGGGACACCCCGCCGGGGGAACCGGGCGGAACCGGGGGCACCGCGCCGGCAAAGCCCGTCCGGGCGGCTCCGGCAGCCTCCACGCGTGGCACGGGCCCTCCGCGGATTTCTTCCCTGTCTTTGCCAAGTCAAGGGACAGCGGGTGCGCACGTCGGGCAGCGCTCGGGCAGGCGCGGGCAGGCCCCGAGCGGCCCCGCACCGGCGTCGGGCAGCGGCGAGACCCGACGGCGCGGGAGAGCTCTCCAGCGGGGAAAGCCCCCGCTCTCGCCTTAACTTTTGGGCGCACGTCGGGCCCCGGCGGCAGGCGGTCAGAGAGCCCTTGGCCCCGGGGGGGTGAGCCCAGGGGCCCCGGGGGGGTGAGCCCAGGGGACCCGGGGGGGTGAGCCCAGGGGACCCGGCGGGGCGAGCCCAGGGGACCCGGCGGGGTGAGCCCAGGGGACCCGGCGGGGCGAGCCCAGGGGACCGGGGGGGGCGAGCCCAGGGGCCCCGGGGGACATGCAGTGACCCCGTTTGGCAGGCGCTGGTCCTGCTCCCCCCCCCCGGGGCGCGGTGCGGGCTCGCCGCCTGCTTCGCTTCAGAGCCGCTTGGGTCGGGGATTGATTTGGAGGGGCGAGAGGGGGAGTTGTCTGTTCTGTTTCTTAAAGCGAATGATCCTTCGCTTTGCTTTTTTTTTTTTTTCCCCCCTCTCCTTTCTTTATTTTTTTCGTCTTTAAAATAACCTTTTTTTCGTCTGTGTGCGTAGCAAAACTCAACAAACGCGGGCAGGAACGCCCCGCTCCCCCTGCCTCACGCACCGCTCCCATGAGGTGAGGAAAGACTGGCGAAGGAGCGGGGGGAGGTGATGGGCAACGCGTGCCTGACCGGGTACCCTCCTCCGGGACAAAAAAACCACCCGGGGATGGAAGAAGAAGGGCTTGCAGCGAAGCCCCCCTCTCAAACCCAAGTAGAGCCACTGGAGGAGTAAGCAGTAGGTTACTGGGAGGAGCAGAGATTAAATCTGCCTTCACCCCACTCAAAATAAAAAGCGTCCCAGCGCCTGTGCCGCTGGGCAGCAAGGAGGCTTTTAAAACCTTTTAAAACCCCGCTTTGCTGGGTAGAAATGACTCCGGGCACCTCTCCCTCCCGCAATTCCTCCGCTCCCTCCCTGCACCCCGAAACCTGCAGAGGAGCACGGAATCTGCCTGGTCCTGCCGGGCACCTCCATGGAGCAGGCCTGCAGGTTTTCCTGTAATTCCGGGATTCCCTGTTGTAAGCTCTTAAACAGAATATTGAAACCATTTTCCTTACGGTGCCTGTTCTAGCCTTGTAGCGCTGGCATTAAACAAATAGGAAAAGTGTGCTAAAGGGAGGCTACGGTTACAGCATCTTGGCCTGACATTCCCACATATAATTAAAACCATAGCCACAACAATACATAAATAAATAACAGCGAACAGAAGGATCCGTTCCTGTTCCAGCCGAAATCAACTGTTTTGGCTCTGTCACTGTATTATTTTATTGGAGCGGTCTACGGTGTTCCGTCCTAATTTTATATTATTTTATTTTATTTTAGTAGGAGGGACAGCAGGGAAAGAAACTATGCATTTGTTTTTTCTTTTAAGTCCATGTTTAGTTTTAATTTTCCTGTATTTTAAAATAAACACGTTGGCTGGAGCACGTTTGATCTTTGCAAGAAGGAAGTCTATATTGTAAAGGAATGTGCAGCAGTTTGGTATGAAAATGGGGTTGTGACTCACAGCTGCAGGCAGAAAAAAAAGGTGTTGTGGTGTCAGCCAGAGGTGTTCAGTCTAATAACTCAAGCTGTAAACTGTATCCTCTAAAATTACTTACGTAGTAAATCACTCAGGGGTTAAAAAATAGACTGGGAAGTGCAAGGGAGAAAAAAACCCCATCTTTTAGAAGTTCCCTTCATGAAAATTATTTGTAATGACGGGAATTAGGAGTTTAATATCTCCCCCATTTTCTTAAATGTCAGCCTGATACAGTTAATTGCCCCTGTACGGTCGCTGGTGCTTACTTCAGGTCGTCCGCGAAGCAACAAGAAACTTGAACCGCCTGCTTGGGGAGAGCGATTTCATTGACCGCTTTCCCCGATTTACGGCTAATTTGGACCATCTCGAAGGGCAAACCAAAATTTCCAAGAGGCAGCCGGAGCAGGGAATGATCCTTAACCATTCACCATCGCGGCGAAAAACCCTCCGAAAAGAGCCGCCTCCGCCTGCTCTGCACAGGCGAGGGGGAAGCGGCTCTGCAATGCCCCTCTCCCCCAGACCACGGCATTTTTCCATCTCTCCTCGCCTACCGTAGGTGTATCTAGCCTGGGAACAGCTGGGAAACTGGGAAGGCTTTGAAGAGAGAGCTCCCTTCCAGCTTAGCTGCTGGTTTTACCGCATAGGTCCGGGAGAGGAGGAGGAGGGGGAGGAAAAAAAAAAAAAAATACCCAACTCCGATGCCATCCGCAGCGTTAAGCTGCGAAGGAATGAAGCGAGAAATGAAGCAGAAAGCCGAAAGGTGGATCCCAGGTCGAGATATCGCCTTCCAGAAGAGCTTCCCCCGTTTTCAGCAGCGGTCGCCTTCGCTGCGCCGTCTCATGGAAACGAGATGCGGGCGGTGGCTTTCGGGGGGCTGCGCCTCGGCTGCTGGGGAAAGTAACTTGCTGGAAAGATTTCCATCGGGAGAGAGATTCAGTGATTGGGGGGGGGGGAAATAAATAAAATAGGCTAAAACGAGACGAAATAAAATCGAACAAAAGAAAAGAAATTAAAATAAAACTGGGGAAAATTGCCCCACAGAGGTCAGCAAATGTTAACGGTGGAAATAAGAAGTCAACAACAATTAAAATCTGGAAGCCACGTTCATTAGTATTCAGGACATAGGAGCTAGCTTTTATGTTTATCTTTCTCCGCGGATCAATATTGTAGCAGCATGTGCCGGGAACGAGCAGAAATCTGGCCACTGCATGTGGCTGACCTTTCCCTCTCTCCCTACAGGTCAGATCGTCTTCATCAAAACAGGTCAGATCGTCGTCATAACTATCATCACCTAATGCGGCCACAGCCACGGCTCTCATTAAAACCGGGATTTAATCTAGGGGCTGTGACTAAGAATCAAAGGAGAAGGGCTGTTTGCCCACACAGAGGAATTAGTGCTCTAGGAAGAAGGGGGGGGAAAAAAAAAAAAAAAAAAAAAAAGTTGGAAGGAAAATTGCTTCCCTCCCCCCGCAAACAACTGCTTGATATATCGAGATCCAGGGCAAACCCACGCACACGGGAGCGCACACACACGCACGGACCCCGTCTCCTGCGGGGGCTCGGCGGCCAAAAGCCGCCGTCGAGCAGGGGGTCGGGCCGAGCTCCGCCGCCCCTCCGGGCCGGGCCGCTGCCCCCCGGGCCCGCGGGACGCCCCGGCCGCGGCCACCCACGGACCTGCGGCGGGCCGGGGCGCGGCGCGGCTCCCCCACGGCACCCGCGGCCGGCGGAGCCCCGCGGGGCGGGGCGGGGTGGGTTGGGGTGGTCCCCACGTCCCGCGGCGGCCACCCCCGCCCGCCCCGCCTGGGCACCGCGGCTGCCCCCGCCGACCCCACGGCCGCCCCCCGCCCGCTGCCAGCAGCGGCGCCGCGCGTGTAAAACACCCGCTCAATCGCTTACTGGCGCTCCAGTGACTTCCCACCCCCCTCCCCCGCTTCTGTTGCCCTTTTTTTTTTTTTTTTTTAACACCAAAAGAGCGTCCTTCCCCCTCTGGGACGCAAGGTCTGGCTCCCACGCGTGGGGCGGCGGCGCGGCGTGGGGGCCGCCGGAGAAGCCCTCGCTCCGCGCCGGGTCCCGCCGCTCGGGAGCGCGGCCCCAGTTCCCCCCGCGGGTGTCACTGAAAAGCATTTGGGGCCACGGGCGAGGGGCGCGGGGGAACCTGCTCGTGTTTCCTGCCCTGCGAGGAAGTGGGATCGGCGGTCCGTTTGGTGCCGCGCTTCCTCTCCTCGGGACAACAGTAGGGCAGCCACTTTGAAGTATTATTAAATAAAGACATGAAACCTCTGGCGAAGGTCCTCCCTCCCCCGGTCGTCTTCTCCTTCTTCTTCTCTTTTCTTCTTTTCTTTTTCCCCCCCAAGTATGAAAGGCAGAGAAATCCTCCAGCCTGATCGGGACAAAAAAAAAAAAAAAAAAAAAAAAGAAGAAGAGGTAGGGGGGAGAAACCCCAAAGCACTGGAGAGGAATTGCATTTCGGGAGGAAGGGGGGCACCGTGCCCTGCAGGGTGGGACAATAGTTTTTGCTTGCTCTGCTGGTAAAATGCGGCTTCTTCCCCAGCCGGCTGGCTCGGGGGAAAAGAAAAGGAAAAAAAAAAAAAAAAAAAAGAAGAAGAAAAAAGAAAATTTAAAAAAAAAAAAAGAAAGAAAAAAGGAGGGAGGAAAAAAGCGACCCACGAGATGAAAAAAACACCAACAAAAACCCCAACCATGCATGGAGATGAAAAATATCTACGTACCTCGCTGTGCCCGGGAGCACGTCTAGCGTGCACGTGTGGCTGGGGAGAGGTTTGGGGGAGCCTGTTATGTCTTCATAGCGGGCAGGAAACGTGTACGAGTTTCTGAAAACAAAGGGGAAACTTAAAAGGCTGTTAGGGGTTTGGGGAGGTCTGGCCAGAGCCAAACGGAGCGGCTGCAGCCCGGGCTGCTGCCCCCCGGCTGCCCGCGGCGGGGGCTTGGCCGGGCAGGGGCAGCCCCCGGCCCGCTGCGGAGCCCCGCCGGTACCGGCACCGGCAGCGGCACCTCCGGGCTCGGCAGCCGCTCCGCGCTCGGGTTCGGGAGAGAGCTGCCCTATTTTATTTTATTTTATTATTTTATTTTATTTTATTTTATTTCGGTTTGGGCTGCTGTCATCTCTGTTTGTTTGGTGGGAGATTGGTTTGCCTTCGGGGTTTGCTTTATTTTTTTTTTTTTTTTTTACTGTCGCCACCGGCTCGAACACAAAGCCGCTAAAGCAGCCGAACCAGGTGAAGCGGAGGGGTCCGTTCGGTGCGGGCAGCGGGGGCAGGTAAAGGCAAGACACAGCCCTGAGCGGCGAGCTGCCCTCCCTGTGCGGGTGCCCGGGGCAGAGCACAACTTGGTTTATGGACGAAGCCTCAATTTTTTTTTCTTTTTTTTTTGGCTTGGGAGGAGGGCGTGAGGAGAGAGCAATTCGCAGGGAAATCGCTCCGTCTTTTCAGGGGGTCTCCAGGCAGAGTTAGGAGCGAATTTTACGATTGATAATAATAATGATGATGACAAAAATGAGAATTAAAACCACAACTCCACGCTGCTTTTCACGGTAAATGCAGAGTCACGCCGCCGGAGGAGAAGCGGCCCGGTGGGGCTGCCGCAGCCGGGCACCGCTCTCCCGGGCGCGGGGCGCCGGCGGGGGTGCAGCGCTGTGCCCCCCCTGCCCACCGGCCGCGGGGCCGGGGCTCCCCGGGAGCCGTCGGGGCAGCGCCGTCGGGGGTGCGGGCCGCCGGCCGGGGCACGCCGGTGCTGGGCACGGGGCGGGGGGGGCTCGGGGGAGGACCGGGGCTACCGAGGGAGCCCCCGGCCTCCCTCCAGGTTGGTCCCCAGGTTGCCGTCAGGGCCGGGGCGGGGAGGTTTGGGAAGCTGAGGCTCGGTGTGGGAGACAAAGGGAGAGAGATGGGCGGGGGGGGGGGGGGGGAATTGGGGTGAGGGGGGCGAGGTGGAGGAAGGAGAGAGGGCAGGAGGGGCGCAGACGAGGACTCCGGGGCCAGGGTTCTCTAAGCCCGGGCCACCCGCGCACAAGGCTGCCAGGCGGGTCTTGGCTGCCCTCCCCCTAAAAAACCCCCCAACCCCTGAACCCGGTGAATTACCGCTCTGCCTTAAGCGTGGCAGGGCCGGGCCGGGGTCAGGGCCCGGGGGAGGCGGGCGGAGAGGGGCTGCGGGCTGGATGCGCCAAGGCCAGGGTCAAGTTCAGGGCCAGCCCGGGGACGA